>NC_072005.2:47302272-47907500 GCF_028885655.2 Pongo abelii | reverse complement strand
ACATAGACACAGAACACAGAAGGGGAGAGACCCACAAAGATGGCCACAGAAACAGAGAGAGACAGAAACACAGGCAGGAGGCAGACAGGGACCTTCAGGGACAGAGACTCAGAGACACACAGAACCAGAGACAGGGAAGCCAATTGGAGCAGATGAGACTCACGAGGCCTGAGAGTCACCAGAGGCAGAAGGGAGGTGAAGTCACCCAGAGGCGCCGGGAGACACAGGGAGACCCCGAGAGGCAGACAGAGACCCCCACCCAGAGATGCAGGGGCACCAGCCAGGAGGATAGCCGGGGCACGGAGGGCCGGTGTCCCCCTGGAACCCCTTCTCGCCCGCAGTCTGGTGGCTCTGACAGCTATCGTATCGCCACCTCGCAGGACAAGAAAGATGACAAGGACTCGCCCAAGAAGAACAAGGGCAAGGAGCGCCGGGACCTGGATGACCTCAAGAAGGAGGTGGCTATGGTAAGCCCCGCCCTCTGCCCGCACACCCTCCCAGAGAACCTCGCCAGTTCCTGGCTGGCCTAGGCACTCACCGTCTCCCCCAAACTCCTGTTCCTCAGACAGAGCACAAGATGTCAGTGGAAGAGGTCTGCCGGAAATACAACACAGACTGTGTGCAGGTGCGGCCGGGCTGTGGGCTGGGACCCTGGGAATTAGGGAGGAGGAGCTGGGGGCTAGGATCCCTGGGTCTGAGGGAGGGGGAGCTGGGGGCCTGGACTCCTGGGCCTGAGGGAGGAGGGGCTGTGGCTGGTGTCTTAAGTTCTGGGGGTCTGGTGAAGGCCTGGGGTGCCAGGGTTGCCCAGGGAGGGTTCTGTGTGAGTCCTCTGTCCCTCAGGGTTTGACCCACAGCAAAGCCCAGGAGATCCTGGCCCGGGATGGGCCTAACGCACTCACGCCACCGCCTACCACCCCAGAGTGGGTCAAGTTTTGCCGGCAGCTCTTCGGGGGCTTCTCCATCCTGCTGTGGATCGGGGCCATCCTCTGCTTCCTGGCCTACGGTATCCAGGCGGGCACCGAGGATGACCCCTCTGGTGACAACGTGAGTGCCTGGACCCTGCCCTGCGCAAGGCCCTGCACATTTATTTACGGACACTGCGCCGCAACTTCTTCCCATCCCTCTAGGCTTTTCACAGCCCACTCTCCCCCTTTTTCCCAACTAACTCACAATCACCCAGCAAGAGAACCAGATCAGATACAAGGCAAACTGAGGCTCAGAAAAGCCAGGTAACTTGTCCGAGGCCCCACAGCAGGACGTGTGAGCCAGGGCTCTGTCCCAAGGCTGTGTGACCTCAGCGGCCTTGAGAACAGACACCAGCACGTGGTCATGGCTTGACAGATACCCAGAGTGAGTGTCACATAGAGACCCAGGCACACCCCACTGCTGATACATCAGGGCCCATCCCCATAACACAGGGACACATTCGAGATGCAGCCTCAGATCCCAGGCACGTAACACAAACCCACACATCGGCCACACAGAGATGCTCACCTGGGTAGGTGTGTGTGCACACACACGCATGTGCATGGAGGGTCAACGCAGAAGCCACACCAGGATGTGGATTCAAACATGGCCACCTAATTCAAAAACACAGACACAGACTCAGATGTACACTGACAAGAGAAACACACACACACTGACACGCGTGCACACACGCACACACGCACACACACAGCAATGCAGGCATAACCTGGTGACAGAGAGACATGAGAGGCACAGAGAGTGTCCTCAGATATTCAAATCTAAACAGTCTCAGACATAAGCCCTCAGAGGCAGAGCTGGAGACACAGAGACAGAGATCCACACACAGAGAACCAAAGAAGCTGCCTTGTCGAATGTAAAGTCAGGCATGCAGCCAGTCAGACAGACACACGGACAGACAGCCGCATCCCAGACTCAACACGTGCAGGAGGACAGACACACACACAAAATAGATGGACAAGTCGGGCGTGGTGGCTAATGCCTGTCATCCCAGCACCTTGGGAGGCCAAGGCAGGAGGGTAACTTGAGACCAGGAGTTCCAGAAGCCTGAGTAACATACCCAGACAGATCCAGTCTCTAAAAAAATACAAAAAATAGCCGGGCCTGGTGGCACACACCTGTAGTCCTAGCTACTCCGGAGGCTGAGGTGGGAGGATTGCTTGAATCTGGGAGGTTGAGGCTACAGTGAGCTGAGATTGTGCCACTGTACTCCAGCCTAGGCAGCAGAGCGAGACCCTGTCTCAAAAAAAAAAAAAAAAAAGGCTAGGAACCGTGGCTCACGCCTGTAATCCCAACACTTTGGGAGGCCAAGATGGCGGATCACAAGGTCAGGAGATCAAGACCATCCTAGCCAACATGGTGAAACCCCATCTCTACTAAAAATACACAAAATTAGTTGGGTGTGGTGGCACACGCCTGTAGTGCCAGCTACTCAGGAGGCTGAGGCAGGAGGATCGCTTGAACCAGGAGGCGGAGATTGCAGTGAGCCGAGATCATGCCATTGCACTCCAGCCTGGGCAACAGAGTGAGACTCTGTCTCAAAAAAAAAAAATCGACAGACCCTTAGATTCAAACACAACCATTACAGAAAGAGGGACTCAAGCACAAACAGGGGAGACTCAGACACACCAACCCTCATAACCAACCTGGGGTCAGACACACAAATACAGACCCCACTGACACAAAGCTCCCTTCCCAGACTCCAGGCGAGCAGGGACTGGTGGAGAGTGGCTCGGGCGGCCCCTGATCACCATCCCCACATCTCCCCACAGCTGTACCTGGGCATCGTGCTGGCGGCTGTGGTGATCATCACTGGCTGCTTCTCCTACTACCAGGAGGCCAAGAGCTCCAAGATCATGGAGTCCTTCAAGAACATGGTGCCCCAGGTGAAGGGTGCCCAGCAAGGGGCCAGACGGGGGTGTTAGTGTATGGGCTGGGGGCCGGGCCCACTGACCCCCAGGCAGAGGGAGTCTGGGAGGTGACATTACTCCATCCCACCTCAGCAAGCCCTGGTGATCCGGGAAGGTGAGAAGATGCAGGTGAACGCTGAGGAGGTGGTGGTCGGGGACCTGGTAGAGATCAAGGGCGGAGACCGAGTGCCAGCTGACCTGCGGATCATCTCAGCCCATGGCTGCAAGGTGGGCCTGGGCCAGGGGCCCAGCTTTACCCTCCCTCAGGCTGCCCAGGAGCTCAGGCCCAGCCCCTCCTCCCTCAGACTCAGGAGTCCAGGTCCCAGACCCTCCTCCCTCAGACCCAAGAGTCCGGGCCCCAACACCTCCTCCCTCAGACCCAGGAGTCCAGGCCCCCAGGCCCTCCTCTCTCAGACCCAGGAGTTTAGACCCTGGGCCCCCTCCTCACCTAACAATCAGGAGTCCAGGCCCAGCCCTCACCTTTCGGAGATCCTTAGGGACCCTAGACCTTGGCCAGCAGCCCTGTGCCTTCCCCACCTTCAAGATCCCAGCCTCTGGGCTCCCACACACCACTCACCCACTGGGCACCCAGGCTTCTAGCTGTGATCTCCAGGCACACAGGCTTCAGCCCCAAGCCCTCTGCACAAATACCCTCCTGTCCCAGGCCCTGGACTGAACCCTCTCTCTGCTGCACCTACCCCCAGGTGGACAACTCCTCCCTGACTGGCGAATCCGAGCCCCAGACTCGCTCTCCCGACTGCACGCACGACAACCCCTTGGAGACTCGGAACATCACCTTCTTTTCCACCAACTGTGTGGAAGGTGAGGCGGGTGCAGAGAAGACACACAGCTGGGGCAGACACAGGGATGTGTCCCAGGGGGTCAGGCCTCCAGAACCTCCCTGAGCCACCCCACCTCAGCCTAACCCCTCTGGCCTGCAGGCACGGCTCGGGGCGTGGTGGTGGCCACGGGTGACCGCACTGTCATGGGCCGCATCGCCACCCTGGCATCAGGGCTGGAGGTGGGCAAGACGCCCATCGCCATCGAGATTGAGCACTTCATCCAGCTCATCACTGGCGTGGCTGTCTTCCTGGGCGTCTCCTTCTTCATCCTCTCCCTCATTCTCGGATACACGTGGCTTGAGGCTGTCATCTTCCTCATCGGCATCATCGTGGCCAATGTCCCAGAAGGTCTGCTGGCCACTGTCACTGTAAGGCCAGGCTCCTGGGTCTGGGCGGGGAGGGCCTGGGGGTCTGGGCTCCTGGGTCTGAGGGAGGAGGGGCTGGGGTCCTGGACCCCTGAGTCTGAGGGAGGAGGGGCTGGAGGCCTGGACCCGTGTGTCTGGGGGAGGAGGGGCTGGGGTCTGGACCCCTGGGGCCGGAGAAGGGACTGGGGGCCTGGATCACAGTGTTCTTGTGAAAGACAACTTGGGCCTGACTCAGAGGGCCTCATTAACAAAGCAAACAATCAAAGAAAGAAACAAACAAAAATCTTGAGAAACACTGGCAAGCTGTAAAGAGCCAACAATCCTACTGCTTGTTAACTTTACTTACAAAATTAAGAAGTGCACGCTCATGATGAAAAGTCGAAGAGTACATCAAGTTAAAAAATAAAATAATGAGGCTGGGCGCAGTGGCTCATGCTGTAATCCCAGCACTTTGGAAGGCCAAGGCGGGCAGATCACCTGAGGTCAGGAGTTCAAGACCAGCCTGGCCAACATGGTGAAACCCTGTCTCTACTGAAAATACAAAATTAGTGGGGCGTGGTGGCACATGCCTGTAATCCCAGCTACTCAGGAGGCTGAGGCAGGAGAATCGCTTGAACCTGGGAGGCGGAGGTTGCAATGAGCCAAGATCGCGCCATTGCACTCCAGCCTGGGTGACAAGAGTGAAACTCCATCTCAAAAATAAATAAATAAATAAAATAATAGGCCTGGCGCAGTGGCTCACGCCTTTAATCCCAACAGTTTGGGAGGCTGAGGCAGGAGGACTGCTTGAGGTCAGGAGTTTGAGACAAACCTGGACAACATAGTAAGACCCCATCTCTACCAAAAAATGTAAAGGCCGGGCACAGTGGCTCACGCCTGTAGTCCCAAGACTTTGGGAGGCTGAGGTGGGTGGATCACCTGAGGTCAGGAGTTTGAGACCAGACTGGCCAACATGGCAAAACCCCGTCTCTACTAAAAGTACAAAAATTAGCCAGGCATGGTGGCGGGTGCCTGTAATCCCAGCTATTCAGGAGGCTAAAACAGGAGACTAGCTTGAACCTAGGAGGCAGAGCTTGCAGTGAGCTGAGATCGTGCCACTGCACTCCAGCCTGGGCAACAAGAGCGAGATTCTGTCTCAAAAAAAAAAAAAAAAAAATTAAAAAATTAGCCAGGCGTGGTGGTACATGTCTGTAGTTCCAGCTATTCGGGAGGCTGACCTGGGAGGTTGAGGCTGTAGTGAGCCGTGATTGAACCACTGCACCCTAGCCTGTGTGACAGAGGGAGACTCCATCTCAAGAAAATAATAATAATAATAATTATTATTATTATTATTATTTTTTTTTAAGTTTTCCTCTGGCTGCTTTGCTGCCAGCTTCACCCCAGAAGTCCATTCTCTGTGAGGTTCCCCCTGACAGCTATGAGCATATTGACTAAATGCTGTCTTCAAGGTGCATGGCAGAAACTATCTTAGAAATACCATTCTCCTCTTTCATTCTTTGACTTAATGTTTTATGCGAAGTTTTCCATATTAGGGCTGGGTAGGGTGGCTCACGCCTGTAATCCCAGCACTTTGGGAATCCGAGGTGGGTGGATCACTTGAGGTCAGGAGTTCAAGACCAGCCTGGCCAACATGGCAAAACCCCATCTCTACTAAAAATACAAAAATTAGCCAGGCGTGATGGTGGGTGCCTGTAATCCCAGCTACTCGGGAGGCTGAGGCACAAGAATTGCTTGAACCTGGGAGGTGGAGGTTGCAGTGAGCTGAGATTGAGCCACTGCACTCCAGCCTGGACGACAGAGCAAGACAGTGTCTCAAAAACAAAAAAAAAAAGTTTACTGTTTTCCGTATTAGCAATGTTGAATGCTACCCTATGTCAAATGGATTTTTATACGCAAAGGATTAAGCATATTGTGAGCATATAGTCTGATGATTTGGGGCAAACTGAACACAATCACGTCAGCTGCATTGAGATTGCGTCTCCCTGAAGCCCCCTCAAGACCTTATTTAGCCCCTGCCACCCAACCCAAGGGTAACCCCTGATCTGGCTGCTAACAGCATAGATTAACTTTGCCTGTGTTCAAACTTCGTATTAATGGAATAATTCAGTACGAACTCATTTCTGGCTCTTTTTGGCTGAACATGTTTTTGACGTTCACCCATGCAGGTGCAGGCAGCAGTAATGTATTTGTTTTTATCAATGTTAGTATTCCATTGTCCACAATTTAGCTTTTCTGCTGTTAGTGGACATCTGAGTAGTTTGCAGTTTTGGACAATTTTTTTTTTTTTTTTTGAGTCGGAGTCTCACTCTGTTGCCCAGGCTGGAGTGCAGTGTCACGATTTCAGATCACTGCAACCTCCTCCTCCTGGGTTCAAGGGATTCTCGTGCCTCAGCTTCCCAAGTAGCTGGGATTACAGGCATGTACCACCATGCCCTGCTAATTTTTGTATTTTTAGTAGGGATGGGGTTTCACCATGTTAGCCAGGCTGGTCTCGAACTCCTGATCTCAAGTGATGTGCCTACCTCGGCCTCCCAAAGTGCTGGGATTACAGGCGTGAGCCGCCATGCCTGGCCGTTTTGCGCTATTATACATGTGGCTGCTATGAGCATTCTAGTCCCTGTCTTCGGGTGTCTCTGCCCTGTTTCTGTTGGTCTGAACTTGGGGGTGGCATTGCTGGGTGCTGCCTCATTCTTTTCCAGGCCCTCAGGATTCTCTGGGGGCTGGGCAGCTGGGCTGTGGCCCTTGTGTCACTCATCCAACCCTGCCACCGGGCTTGTCCCTGTAACTTGCCTGCCCTTGCTCGTCCTCCAGGTGTGTCTGACGCTGACCGCCAAGCGCATGGCCCGGAAGAACTGCCTGGTGAAGAACCTGGAGGCTGTAGAGACCCTGGGCTCCACGTCCACCATCTGCTCGGACAAGACAGGGACCCTCACTCAGAACCGCATGACAGTCGCCCACATGTGGTTTGACAACCAGATCCACGAGGCTGACACCACTGAGGACCAGTCAGGTGAGTGCAGGCCCCGGGTGAGGACCATGGGGGCCTGGCTCCAGGAGTCCCTGGTCCTCACACGTGCCTCCCCCAGGGACCTCATTTGACAAGAGTTCACACACCTGGGTGGCCCTGTCTCACATCGCCGGGCTCTGCAATCGCGCTGTCTTCAAGGGCGGTCAGGACAACATCCCTGTGCTCAAGGTGGGTTCAGCTGCTGGCTTCACCTCGGCCCTGCCGGTGTCCTCCCCTCAGCTGCCCCTGCTCTGACAACTCTTTCTCCCTGCAGAGGGATGTGGCCGGGGATGCCTCTGAGTCTGCCCTGCTCAAGTGCATCGAGCTGTCCTCTGGCTCCGTGAAGCTGATGCGTGAACGCAACAAGAAAGTGGCTGAGATTCCCTTCAATTCCACCAACAAATACCAGGTACTCTGGGCTTTCCGGGAGAGCCAGCCTGGACCTCAGGTTCCTTATGATGCCTGTAAAGAGGTGTCATAGAGCCTTGATTTTCCCATTTGTAAAATGGGAATGATAATACCCGCCTGGTGGGGAGAGGAACAGGGAGAGCTTGAGAGTGGGAGCCAGATCTCTGTTGGAGTGAGACACTGAGGAGTAAAGATCTTCCTGCAGGCCAGGCGCGGTGGCTCATGCCTCTAACACCAGAACTTTGGGAGGCTGAGGTGGGAGGATCACTTGAGGCAGGAGTTCGAGACCAGCCTGGGCAAGATGGCAAAACTCTATCTGTACGAATTTTTTTTTTTAATTAGCCAGGTGTGGTGGTATATGCCTGTGATCTCAGTGATTTGGGAGTCTGAGGCAGGAGGATTGCCTGAGCCGGGGAGGTTGGGGCTGCAGAGAGCCTACATCACGCACTGCACTCCAGCCTGGGTAACAGAGCAAGACCCTGACTCAAAAAAAAAAAAAGAAAGTTTTCCTACAGCAGAGAGTGGGAACAAGCAGGAGACCTCTTAGGGCAGAGCAGCAACTTTAAATTATTCAGCAAACTTTTTTTTTTTGAGACAGAGTTTCGCTCTGTTACTCAGGCTGGAGTGCAGTGGCACGATCTCAGCTCACTGCAAGCTCCACCTCCCGGGTTCACACCATTCTCCTGCCTCAGCCTCCAGAGTAGCTGGGACTACAGGCGCCTGCCACCATGCCCAGCTAATTTTTTGTATTTTTAGTAGAGACGGGGTTTCACCGTGTTAGCCAGGATGGTCTCGATCTCCTGACCTCGTGATCTGCCTGCCTCAGCCTCCCAAAGTGCTGGGATTACAGGCATGAGTCACTGCGCCCGGCCTCAGTAAATTTTTTTTGAGATGGAGTCTCGCTGTGTCACCCAGGCTGGAAGGCAGTGGTGTGATCTTGGCTCACTGCAACCTCTGCCTCTGGGTTCAAGTGATTCTCATATCTCAGCCTCCCGAGTAGCTGGAATTAGAGGCATGCACCACCACGCCCAGCTAGTTTTTGTATTTTTAGTATTGATGGGGTTTCATCATGTTGGCCGGGCTGATCTTGAATTCCTGACCTCAAGTGATCCACCCACCTCGGCCTCCCAAAGTGCTGGGATTACAGGCATAAGCCATCATGCCCGGCCCATTCAGTATACATTTTTTGAGCAGCCACCACAAGTTAAGCCCTGTTTTGGGTGCTGGGTGTACACATAGTAGTGAGTGACATGGTGAAGTACCCTCTCTCTGAGACTTACGCTCTGGTTCTAGAAGACAGACAATAACAAAGGCATGAGGAGGTAATCGTAGTGGTTGTGGTGCTGAGGGAGGGAGCCCTGCAGGTGTCTGGGGGAAGAGTGCTCCGGTAGCAGGCGCAGCCTGTGCAAAGGCCCAGAGGCGGGAGTGTGCTGACGCATCTGAACACTAGCCAGCCAGCCAGTGCGGAGGGGCTGGGAGCCAGGGAGTGTGGTGGGAGTGGTGGGTGCTGGCCAGATCCTGTCAGGCCCCACGGGCATGGAGAGGATTTGGCTGTGACTCTGAGGAGCACACAAGCCTTCAGGGGGCTCTGAGCCAAAGAGAGACAGGACTTGACTCAGAGCTTTTAAAATAACTTTATTAAGATATAATTAACATACCATAGCTCGTCCCTCTAAGTGTATAATTTAATAGTTTTAGTATACTCGCAGATATAGGCAGCCATCCACATAGTCAATTTTAGAGCATTTTCATCACCTCCAAAAAGAAACCCCACATCTCTCAGCTGTCACCCGCCCCCTCCTCCCCCACACTCCCAGCCCTAAGCAACCACTAACCTACTTTCCGTCCGTATGGATTTGCCTATTCTGGACATTTCATAAAAATGGAAGCATACAGCTGGGCGTGGTGGCTCACGCCTGTAATCCCAGCACTTTGGGAGACCGAGGCAGGAGGATCGCCTGAACTCAGGAGATTAAGACCAGCGTGAGCGACATAGGGAGAGCACGTCTCTATAAAAAATTAGCCAGGCATGGTGGTATGGACCTGTGGTCCCAGCTACGTGGGATACTGAAGTGGGAGGATCGCATGAGCCTGGGAGGTCAAGCCTGCAGTGAGCTGTGATCTCGCCACTGTTCTCCAGCCTGGGTGACAGAGTGAGACCCTGTCTTTAAAAAAAAAAAAAAAACAGGGTGGGAGGAGGGGAGCGCGGGCTTGGTGGCTTATGCCTGTTATCCCAGCACTTTGAGAGGCCGAGGAGGGCAGATCACTTGAGGCCAGGAGTTCAAGACCAGCCTGGCCAACATGGCAAAATCCCGTCTCTACTAAAAATACAAAAGTTAGCTGGGTGTGGTGGTGGTGCCTGTAATCCCAAGCTAGTCGGGAGGCTGAGGCAGGAGAATTGCTTGAACCCAGGAGGTGGAGGTTGCAGTGAGCTGAGATCACGCCACTGCACTCCAGCCTGGGCAACAGAGCGAGACTCCATCTCAAAAAAAAAAAAAAAAAAAAGAAAAAGAAATATATATCCATGAGATAGACAGAGTGGACAGGAATGAGCAGAGGTCTCTGTAAGAGAGTGTCGAGGAGCCCTGGTGTGGGTCTATCCTGGCACCCGTGGCTCTGGACAGGAGACAGGATGGGGCAGGGAGCTTCCTGGTGTCTGCGTGGCTCAGGCATGCCACCCTCTGCTCGGTCCCCAGCTCTCCATCCATGAGACCGAGGACCCCAATGACAACCGATACCTGCTGGTGATGAAGGGTGCCCCCGAGCGCATCCTGGACCGCTGCTCCACCATCCTGCTACAGGGCAAGGAGCAGCCTCTGGACGAGGAGATGAAGGAGGCCTTCCAGAATGCCTACCTCGAGCTCGGCGGCCTGGGCGAGCGCGTGCTTGGTGCGAGGCTGCCAGGCGGGCTCTGGGGTCCCTGGAGGGCAAGGAGGGTTGTGATGCTGCCCAAAGCCTGGCTCAGCCCAGGGCCTCCCAGAATGTACTGTAAATGAATGAATGAATGAATGAATGAATGAATGGATGGATGAGAGGGGAAGGCATCCTAGGAAATGAATACTGACCGGCCGTCTTGCTGATGGGGAGTTGGAATGCAGGCGATGCAGGCATCTAGGGGCATGGGGCAGAGGTTCCGAGGCTGGGACCCTCACACCCCAACCCTTCCCTGCCACCAGGTTTCTGCCATTATTACCTGCCCGAGGAGCAGTTCCCCAAGGGCTTTGCCTTCGACTGTGATGACGTGAACTTCACCACGGACAACCTCTGCTTTGTGGGCCTCATGTCCATGATTGACCCGCCCCGGGCAGCCGTCCCTGACGCGGTGGGCAAGTGTCGCAGCGCAGGCATCAAGGTGTGGCTTGGGGTGGCTGGGGGAGGCAAGGCCAGGTGTGGGGCGGGAGAGGCCACCCCTAAAAAACAATGCCTGCAGGTCATCATGGTCACCGGCGATCACCCCATCACGGCCAAGGCCATTGCCAAGGGCGTGGGCATCATCTCTGAGGGCAACGAGACTGTGGAGGACATCGCCGCCCGGCTCAACATTCCCGTCAGCCAGGTTAACCCCCGGTGAGCCACCCATCCCAGCCAGGGCCCTGGACATCCCTCTAGGGTGTTGACACAGGGGGACCGCTTCCCCCCAGCCTCCCTCTGCACTGCCCGTCCCATTCTTTCTGGGACTCCTCCATGGACCAGGCCCTGAGTCTGGCCCTCCCTCCGGTGTGGGGACATTGCAGCCACAGAGGTAGCCAGGCATAGGTTTGCATCCCAGCCTTTATTTTATTTTATTTATTTATTTATGTTTTTGAGATGGAGTCTTGCTTTGTCACCCAGGCTGGAGTGCAGTGGGGCGATCTCAGCTCACTGCAGCCTCTGCCTCCCGGGTTCAAGCAATTATCTGCCTCAGCCTCCTGAGTAGCTGGGATTACAGGGGCCCTCCACCATGCCCCGCTAATTTTTTTTTTTTTTTTTTTTTGTATTTTTAGTAGAGATGGGTTTTCACTATGTTGGCCAGGCTGGTCTCAAACTCCTGACCTCAGGTGATCCACCCGCCTCGGCCTCCCAAAGTGCTGGGATTACAGGTGTGAGCCACCGCGCCCGGCCTGCATCCCAGCTTTTACTGCTCACAAGCTGTGTGACATTGGGCAAGTCCTTTAGCATCCATGAACTTCAGTTCGCCCATCTCTAAAATGGGCTACTAATAATTCCTATCTCAGAGGATTCAGTAGAATCCATTCTTTCTGTGTCTGTCTCTCTTTTTTCCTGTCTGTCTGTCTTTGTCTCTTTTCTGTTCTGTTTTTCTGACTTCTTTGACATTCCCATCCTCATGCCTGTCTCTGACTCTGCCTCCCTTCTGCTTGTCCATATATCTCCGTTCCTCTGAATCCACTGCCCTTTGGCTGGGCGCAGTGGCTCACGCTTGTAATCCCAGCGCTTTGGGAGGCCGAGGCGGGTGGATCACTTGAGGTCAGGAGTTGGAAAGCAGCCTGGCCAACATGGCAAAACCCCATCTCCACTAAAAATTTAAAAAAATTACACAGGCATGGTGGTGGGCACCTGTAATCCTAGCTACTAGGGAGGCTGAGACAGGAGAATCGCTTGAACCCAGGAAACAGAGGTTGCAGTAAGCCAAGATCGCGCCACTGCACTCCAGCCTGGGTGGACAGAGCAAGACTCCATCTCAAAAATAAATAAATAAATAAATCCACTGCTCCGAAGTCCTTCCTCAGGTCTGCCCGCATGCCCTGCTGCAGTAGCCTCCTTCTCCCCTGCTTCCCCCAGAGGCCTCCTCCCCCAGCCCCTGGTCCTCTGGCTCTCCTGGTTGTGGGGCTGGCTCCTCTGTTTCTCTGTCCTTCAGGGATCACTTTGCCACTCATCACACACGCTGACCTCAGCCATCGTCCTCTCTGCTCTTCCCAGGGATGCCAAGGCCTGCGTGATCCACGGCACCGACCTCAAGGACTTCACCACCGAGCAAATCGACGAGATCCTGCAGAATCACACCGAGATCGTCTTCGCCCGCACGTCCCCCCAGCAGAAGCTCATCATTGTGGAGGGCTGTCAGAGACAGGTGGGCTGCGCTCCCGCAGAGGAGGGGGCGGGGCCTTGATTCCTGGGTCCTCACTGAGGCCGGGGCTTGGATTCCTAGGTCTGAGGGAGGGGGTGCTGGGGGTCTGGACCCCTGGGTCTGAGAGAGGAGGGGCTGGGGGCCTGGACCCATGGGTCTGAGAGAGGAGGGTCTGGGGGCCTGGACCCATGTGTCTGAGGGAGGAGGGGCTGGGAGCCTGGACCCATGGGTCTGAGAGAGGAGGGGCTGGGGGCCTGGACTCCTGGGTCTGAGGGAGGATGGGCTGGGGGCCTGGACTCCTGGCTCTGAGGGAAGAGGGGCTGGGGGCCTGGACCCTTGGGTCTCAGGGAGGAGGGGCTGGGGGCTTGGGCTCCTGGGTCTGAGGGAGGAGGGACTGGGGGCTTGGGCTCCTGGGTCTGAGGGAGGAGGGACTTGGGGCTGGGGCTCCTGGGTCTGAGGGAGAAAGAGGCTGGGGGCCTGGACCCCTGGGTCTGAGGGAGGAAGGACTGGGGGCCTGAACTCCTAGGTCTGAGGGGAAGAGGAGGTTGGGGACCTGAACTTCTAGGTCTGAAGGAGGAGGGGGCTGGGGTCTTGGGCTTCTGGATCTGAAGGAGGAGACTCTGGGGCCTGGCCTCTGCGTGTCATCCTTACCCTCTCTCCCTCCAGGGTGCAATTGTGGCTGTGACTGGGGATGGTGTGAACGACTCCCCCGCTCTGAAGAAGGCCGACATTGGGGTGGCCATGGGCATCGCTGGCTCTGACGTCTCCAAGCAGGCAGCCGACATGATCCTGCTGGATGACAACTTTGCCTCCATTGTCACTGGGGTGGAGGAGGGTGAGTTGGCCAGGGGTGGCCCTGGAGACCAGGGTCACTGCCGGAGGCCTGAGACCAGCAAGGGGAACTGGCCAGGGCTGCAGGGGGATGTGTGGCGGAGACCACAGCCCCCCTGGCCCTGGAGGAGCTTGAGCCTGTCCTTTTCTGTCTTCCTCCCCCGTGGGGTCGGGAGCTCCCCTGAGCAGGACTGAGCTGACACACTTCAGGGTCCACGCATCATCCAGCCCAGGCCCCATCTGGTGGGTGAAGCTGACTTGGAGGCTTTTTAAAGATACTCTCAGCCAGGTGCGGTGGCTCACGCCTGTAATCCCAGCACTTTGGGAGGCCGAGGCTGGCAGATCACGAGGTCAGGAGATCGAGACCATCCTGGCTAACATGGTGAAACCCCGTCTCTACTAAAAATACAAAAAATTAGCCAGGCGTGGTGGTACGTGCCTGTAGTCCCAGCTACTTGGGAGGCTGAGGCAGGAGAATTGCTTGAACCCAGGAGGTGGAGGTTGCAGTGAGCTGAGATCGCGCCACTGCACTCCAGCCTGGGGGAGAGAGCGAGACTCCATCTCAAAAAAAAAAAAAAATTCTCAAGCCCAACCAGGGGGAAGCCAGGGACCCTGGGGGAGACCCCCTCTGCCAGCCTGGGCTGGGGGTCAAGGGAGCTTCCCAGAGTGGACAGGCATGGCTGAGCCAAGTCAGGGGCCATGCTGTGACGTCCACATAGACTAGTGCCAGGGAGTCACAGGCAGAGGAACCGGTACACAGGCAAGGTGGTGTGAGGGGCTGGGTCTGAGGCTGGTGCTGCTGAGGTGGGGGCTGCAGAGCCGTCAGGCACCACCTCCTGACAGGCCCGGACGAGGCCACAGAAGGGCTGGTTCACATTCAGATTTATTCAAGGCCACAGAAGGGCTGGTTCACATTCAGATTTATTCAAGGCCACAGAAGGGCTGGTTCACATTCAGATTTATTCTGATCATCAAATTAATTCATGATAATTATAGACAAATGCAGAAAAGCATTCAGGAAAAAAGTGGAATCACCCATAACCTTGCCATCCAGAAATAATCACGGTTCATGCCTTCGTGGATTTTCTTCCAATTTCTCTCTCCTATTTGAAATGTCTCTGGTGTAAAAAGTAGTTCATGGTAAAAGAGAATTCAAACAGCAAAGCCGAGCCCAGAGTAACAGATTAAATGTCCTCAGCCCTTGTCTCCTATATCCCGGAGGAAACCATGGTTAACACCTTCTTATCCCCCCAAGATACATCTTTTTTTGGGGGCTGGGGGTGGGGATAGGGTCTCAATCTGTCACCCAGGATGGAGTGCAGTGGCACAATCATGGCTCACTGCAGCCTCCACCTCTGGGACTTAATCAATCCTCCTGCCTCAGGCCCCTAAGTAGCTGAGACTACAGGTATGCACCATCACACCTGGCTGATTTTTAAGATTTTGTAGAGATGGGGTTTCACCATGTTGCCCAGGCTAGTCTTTTTTTTTTTTTTTTTTTTTTTGAGACAGAGTCTTGCTCTGTCACCCAGGCTGGAGTACAGGCATGCAATCTCGGCTTACTATAACCCCCACCTCCTGGGTTCAAGCAATTCTCCTGCTTCAGCCTCCTGAGTAGCTAGAATTACAGGTGCATACCACCACACCAGGCTAATTTTTGTATTTTTAGTAGAGATGGGGTTTCACCATGTTAGCCAGGCTGGTCTTGATCTCCTGACCTGAAGTGATCCCCGCACCTCGGCCTCCCAAAGTGCTGGGATTGCAAGGATGAGCCACCCGCCCAGCCAGGTCTTCAACTCCTGGGCTCAGGCAATCCTCCCACCTTGGCCTCCCAATTTGCTGGGATTACAGGCATGAGCCACCATGCCTGGCCTCCCCAAGACATCTATGCATACACAGTACACACACTGTCTCAGATACAGCCATCTGCTCCTTCCAAATCTTGTGCATTATGCTGGAAGCTTGGGAGGCAGCTGTGAGCAGAGCAGACACCATCCCTGTTCTCACGGGGCTGGAGAGACAGCCTTAAACAAGTTAACAGATATGTAATTACAAATTGTGATATATGCCCCGAAGAAAGCAGGAAAGCAGGCCGCTGTGATAGATAATAGTGAGGGTCCTGCCCAGATGGGGTGGACAGGGAAGGCCTCTCTGAAGTGAGGGAAGAAATATCTAACTTCCGTCAGGGACTGGGCACGGGGGCTCACGCCTGCAATCCCAGCGATTTGGGAGACCAAGGCGGGAGGATCGCTTGAGCCCAGGAGTTCAAGACCCGCCTGTACAACAAATTAAGACCTCAAAGATCAAAAAATTTTAAAAATTAGCAGGGCGTGGTGGCGCACACCCGTAGTCTCAGCGACTTGGGGGGCTGAGGCAGGAGGATCACTTGAGCCTGGGTGGTCGAGGCTGCTGTGAACCATGATGGTGCCACTGCACTCCAGCCTGGGAGACAGAGTGAGATCCGAGACCCTGTCTCAAACAAACAAACAAACAAACAAAATAACTTCCATCGGGGGCATTCCAGATACACCCAAAAGTAGAGCAAAGGCACAGTGAGCCCCTGCGCCTCCATCCCAGCTGTAGCAGCAGTCAGCGCACGGCACATCTTGTTTCTTCCCCACCCCCTGGAACACACACTGGATTATGCTGATGCATATTTAAGTCATCATTTCATCCATAAATACTTTAGGATGAGAAACCCCTAGTTTATGGAGAAGAGCACAATGCAGGGAACGAGAATATCAGGTGGGAGCGGCCCAGGCTCTTATTGCTATGCAAAAGACATCAAAGCAATCAAAGCAGCCACACCACAAGCAGCCTGCTTCTCCTTCCCTTCCCTCCCTCCCTCCCTTCCTTCCTCCCTCCCTTCCTTCCCCTCCCTTCCTTCCTTCCCCTTCCTTCCTTCCTTCCCCTTCCTTCCTTCCTTCCCCTTCCTTCCTTCCCCCTCCCCTCCCTTCCCTTTTTTTGATGAGTCTTGCTCTGTTGCCAGGCTGGAGTGCAGTGGCGTGATGTTGGCTCACTGCAACCTCCACCTCCCAGCTTCAAGTGATTCTTCTGCCTCAGCCTCCCACATAGCTGGAACTACAGGCACGCACCACCACGCCCAGCTAATTTTTTGTGTTTTAGTAGAGACGGGGTTTCACCATGTTGGCCAGGATGGTCTCGATCTCCTGACCTCGTGATCCACCTGCCTTGGCCTCCCAAAGTGCTGGGATTACAGGTGTTGAGCCACCGTGCCCGGCCTGTTCTTTCTTAATGATTGACCTCATTGTTCATGAGCTAATCTTTTTACTTATTTATTTATTTAGAGACAAGGTCTCACTCTGTTGCCCAGGCTGGAGCTCAGTGCTGCAATCATCAGTCACTGCAACCTCGACCTCCTCAAGTGATCCTCCCACCTCAGCCTCCCAAGTAGCTGCAACCACAGGCTCAAGCCACCGTGCCCGGCTAATGTTTATTTTATTTTATTTTATTTTATTTTTTTGAGACGGAGTCTTGCTCTGTTGCCCAGGCTGGAGTGCAATGGCACAATCTCGGCTCACTGCAACCTCCGCCTCCCAGGTTCAAATGATTCTCCTGCCTCAGCCTCCCAAGTAGCTGGGGTTACAGGTGACCACCACCACGCCCAGCTAATTTTTGTATTTTTAGTAGAGACGGGGTTTCACCATGTTGGCCAGGTTGGTCTTGAACTCTTGATCTCAGGCAATCCTCCCGCTTCGGCCTCCCAAAGTGTTGGGATTACAGGCGCGAGCCACAGCGCCTGGCCTAGGTTAATCTTTATTTTGTTTACTTTAGACACCCTGTACTGGTTGAATATTTATTGAGATATGGCATGCATACAGTGAGTTGGGCATATTATATATCAATAAAATATTCAACCAGACAGGGTGTATAAATTTTTACACATGTACACAGCCATGCAACCACCAGATCCCAGTCAAGATAGAGAACCATTCCAGCCCACCATTTAGGTTTTGTCTGCTCCCCTTCCAGTCTATATCCCTCCTCCTAGACATAACCATTATCCTGACTTTTAGCCCAGAGATGGGTGCTGAGCCTGCTCCAGCTGGAGTCGGATGCTAAGAATGCTTTTGTGTCTGGCTCGTGTCAATCAGCACGGGATCCAAGATCCAGCTGCGGAGTTGTGTCTGTAGCTCACCCCTTCTTGCTGTGCAGTATTTGACTGCGTGGATGTACCGTGGTTTATTCATCCCTCACCTGTTGATGGACATGGGGTTGACTCTGGCTTTTGGCTCTGATGAGTGGTGCTACGGTGAACATTCTCGTACTTGCTTTTTGCTGGGCATAAACAGTCCTCCTCTCTTTTGGGTATAAAACGTAGGAGTCGGATTACTCGGTCGGTGGGGTGGGGGATGTTTGATAGAAACTCCGAAACCATCTTCCAAAGTGTTTATTTCAAGAATGTTTCGACAAAGGCGATGTGGTTGGATGTTTATGTGGAAAGGCAGGTGGGTGAGGGGCCAGGTGTGGAGACTCACGCCTGTAATCCCAGCACTTCGGGAGGCCGAGGTGGAATCACAACCCAGAAATTAGAGACAAGCCTAGGAAAAGTGGTGAGACTCTGTCTCTACTAAAAATACAAAAATTAGCTGGATGTGGTGGCGCATGCCTGTAGTCTCAGCTACATGGGAGGCTGAGTCAGGAGGATCACTTGAGCCTGGGAGTCGAGGTTGCAGTCAGCCGTGATCGTGCCACTGCACTGCAGCCTGGGCAACAGAGTGAGACCCTGTCCCAAAAAGAAAAAAAAAATGGTGGGTGGGCTTGGGGGTAGAAAAGGATGCTGGACAGGCCGGGCGCAGTGGCTCACGCCTGTAATCCCAGCACTTCGGGAGGCCAAGGAGGGCAGATCACGAGGTCAGGAGATTGAGACCATGCTGGCTAACACAGTGAAACCCCGTCTCTACTAAAAATACAAAAAAAATTAGCCGGGCGTGGTGGCGGGCGCCTGTAGTCCCAGCTACTTGGGAGGCTGAGGCAGGAGAATGGTGTGAACCCGGGAGGCGGAGCTTGCAGTGAGCCAAGATCGCACCACTGCACTCCAGCCTGGGAGACAGAGCCAGACTCTGTCTCAAAAAAAAAAAAAAAGACGTTGGATGGGGGCGGAGGAGGGGCAGAGGGAGTGGGCTCCCTGGCATGGGCGCCTGCTCTGAGCCTGCCCGTGCCACAGGCCGCCTGATCTTTGACAACCTAAAGAAGTCCATCGCCTACACCCTGACCAGCAACATCCCGGAGATCACGCCCTTCCTGCTGTTCATCATGGCCAACATCCCGCTGCCCCTGGGCACCATCACCATCCTCTGCATCGATCTGGGCACCGACATGGTGAGCCCTGGCAGCCACCCTTGGGGCCCAGGAGGGTGGAGTCCTCCCCTCCTCGGCTCACCTGGCCTCCTCCGCCCAGGTCCCTGCCATCTCACTGGCGTACGAGGCTGCCGAAAGCGACATCATGAAGAGACAGCCCAGGAACCCGCGGACGGACAAGTTGGTCAATGAGAGACTCATCAGCATGGCCTATGGGCAGATCGGTGAGGCACCGGGGACTCCACCTCCTTACGGCCCAATGCCGGGCCTAGAGCGGTGCCTGGCCCACCGTGGGTGCTTGGGACCCTGGTGTTGACTCAGGGGAGCAGACGTGGACAGGACCAACCAGTGAGCTATCTGAGGGCGGGGTCTGCACCCCATCCTTCTAGACCTCCTCCTCTCTGCTGCTGATGTGTGCAGATCCCCAGAGGAGTGGAGCAGCCATCCTTGGAGGCTGTCCCAGCAAGCAGAGACTTCATGGCGGTGGTCCCAGGCCCAGGGAGGTCATTTCTGCATAGGGAGCTCAAGCTGGGGATCCCCCAAGAATTCATGATGTTTAGGTGGCCTAGGTCAGGTGGGAGAGGGGCTCCGGGTTATCCCTCTGGGAGAGCCCCCTCTCCAAAGCGCCTGTCCCAGGTGGCCCACCCATCTCAGGGCCTCACCACCAAGTGAGACCTCAGGTCACCCTCTGGGAACCAGTGTCCAGATAACAGGGCCAGGAGGGCATACTCCCCTCTCCAAGGGGGCCTCCGGGCCCTCTGAGGTGCCCTGGGCTGGCTGCTGGCCCCAATCTGAGCCTCTCCTCTGCTTCCTCTCTCCTCCTTCCAGGAATGATCCAGGCTCTCGGTGGCTTCTTCTCTTACTTTGTGATCCTGGCAGAAAATGGCTTCTTGCCCGGCAACCTGGTGGGCATCCGGCTGAACTGGGATGACCGCACCGTCAATGACCTGGAGGACAGTTACGGGCAGCAGTGGGTGAGTGGGGCAGGGTGCTGTGTACCTGCCCACCATAAGATCCCCAGGGAGAGCTGTTCCAGCCATGCACGGCCACTTCCTACGATGGCCCCTCAGTCTCCTGTGGCAGCGTCAAGGCCTTTGCTGGGCACCTGGGGCTTCCTGGATGCCCTTGGCCCAGCCCATCTGGAGCCTTGTGTCCCACTGCCCGAGCTCTCTGCCCTGCCAGGCCTTCTTCCCCACCTCTGTCTGTCCCTTCAAAGCCCAGCTGCTGTCTGTCCTCCTTGGGAGGCCCACAGGGTCCTTATCCTCCTCCCTGGCCCCTGGTGGACGGTGATCACCATTAACCTTTCTTCTTCCTTGTACATCTCCTGACTCCTCCCTCGGGACTATGAGCCCGCAGAAGGAAGACACACCTGAGGCCCTGGGGATCCCATGCAGGATGGGGTGGGGCAAAGAGCACCGGAATGTTGGGGTGGTGGCTAGGCTGCAGTGCCACCAACTGACATCCCGTGCCCTGGTCACCGCTCCTGCAGACATATGAGCAGAGGAAGGTGGTGGAGTTCACCTGCCACACGGCCTTCTTTGTGAGCATCGTAGTCGTCCAGTGGGCTGATCTGATCATCTGCAAGACCCGGAGGAACTCGGTCTTCCAGCAGGGCATGAAGTGAGGGCTGGGGGCACACGGTGACTGTACAGCCATCTGTCCTGTCCGAGTGTCTGTCTGTCTGTGTGCTTCTTCTTGTGTCCTTGCTTTGGTTTTTTGTTGTTTTGTTGAGGCAGGGTCTCACTCTGTCACCCAGACTGGAGTTCAGTGGTGTAATCATAGGTCACTGCAGCCTCGACCTCCTGGGCTCAAGTGACCCTCCCACCTCAGCCTCCTGAGTAGCTGAGACTAGAGGCGTGCACCATCATATATGGCTAATTTTTATTTATTTATTTAGAGACAGAGTCTTGCTCTGTTGCCCAGGCTGGAGTGCAGTGGCACAATCTCGGCTCACTGCAACCTCCGCCTCCCGGGTCAAGTGATTCTCGTGCCTCAGCCTCCCAAGTAGCTGGGATTACAGGTGTGCACCACCAGGCTCGGCTAATTTTTTGTATTTTTAGTAGAGTTTCGCCATGTTGCCCAGGCTGGTCTCAAACTCCTGAGCTCAGGCAGTCCTCCTGCCTCAGCCTCCCACAGTGCTAGGATTACAGGTGTGAGCCACCATGCCCAGCCCATTTTGGGTTTTGCCACTGCACTGATTTTCTCTCAAGGGGTCCTGTGTGTCCTAGATTCTCTCTCAGCTGTGTGGTGGAGGTGCCCCTGGCCTTTTCTTTTTATACCAGTGCCTCTCTGTGTCTGTCCCTGTCTCTGTGTCTGTTTCTGTCCCTGTCTCTGTGTCTGTCCCTCTCTGTGTCTGTCTCTGTGTCTGTCCCTGTCTCTGTGTCTGTCTCTCTCTGTGTCTGTCTCTGTCTCTGTGTCTGTCTTTGTGTCTGTCCCTGTCTCTGTGTCTGTCCCTGTCTTTTGTCTCTTTCTGTGTCACCATCACTCTGCCTCTATCTTTGTCTCTCTCTGTCGGGGCATGTCTCCCCATCTCTGTCTCTCCCTATGTCTCTGCCTCTCTGTCTCTGTGTCTGTGCTGCTGTCTCTGGGTGTCTGCACTGTGCCTCCCCCTGTCTCTGCGGGGTGGCAGGTGCAGGGTGGGTGCTCTCTGGGCCCAGCCCTGCCCTTCTGTGCCTCCAGGAACAAGATCCTGATCTTCGGGTTGTTTGAGGAGACGGCCCTGGCTGCCTTCCTGTCCTACTGCCCCGGCATGGACGTGGCCCTGCGCATGTACCCTCTCAAGTGAGTGCCCCGCTGCCCCCAGCCCTGCCCACGCCAGTGCCTGCCACGGAGCCTTCCTTTAGACTCAGCCTGAACCTCAGGCCCCACCTCCCCTGGTGTCCCCAATGCGGTCCCCATTCTGATGCCCCCGAGCCTCCCCCATGGGCTGCTCCCACCACAGGTTACTCCGCAGACCCCAGGCCCCAGCCCTGCCCAGGGCACCCTCCACCTGTGAGCACGAAGGATCCTGGGAGACTGCCCCGCTGTGTCGCCTCCTGTCCCCTGAAGCTCCGCCTCTCGTTAGGGCCCCACGCTCAAGCCCTCCTGCTCTCCCCTCCGCAGGCCCAGCTGGTGGTTCTGTGCCTTCCCCTACAGTTTCCTCATCTTCGTCTACGACGAAATCCGCAAACTCATCCTGCGCAGGAACCCAGGGGGTGAGGGGGCTCGGCAAGGCAGCCGAGGGGGGCGGGGGGCAGCAGGGTCTCAGGCAGCTGGTCCCAGGCTCCCCTCACCCTGCTGGATGGCTCTGCCACCTGGTTCCCACTCTTCTCTCTCTTCCCATCTCTCCGGGCCCCCACTCTGTCTTCTCACAGGTCTCTGTCTGTGTGGTTTCCTTGTCTCTCTCCCTCTCTGTCCCTCTCTCTGCTGGGCGCCTCGCTTTGCCTGTCTCTCTCCATCTCTTACTCTGTCTCTTTCTTTCCTTCTTTGTCTCTCCAGGTTGGGTGGAGAAGGAAACCTACTATTGACCTCAGCCCCACCACATCGCCCATCTCTTCCCCGTCCCCTAGACCCAGGACCGCCCCTGCCAGTCCCCCCAATTTTGTATTCTGAGGGGAGGAGCCCTCTCTCCCCGTGGCCCCACCTTGGCCCCCACCCCCTCCACTATCTCCTGCCGCCCCCACTCTGGCCGGCTTCTCTCCCCTGCCCCAAGCCTCTCTCCTCTCTCTTTTCTGTGTCAGTTTCTCTCCCTCTCCTCACCCCTCTATCCATTTCTCCGGCCCCAGCCACCTCCCTGGGCTCTTTTTTACTCCCCTTCAGCCCCCCGGCTGATGCCATCTCTGGTTCTGGACAATTATCAAATATATCAGTGAGGAGAGAGAAGCGGTGTGTGTGTCGTGCCTGCTTTCTGGACGGGGACTGCAGCTGGGACAGCGTCCCCTCTGCTGGGGTGCGCTGCCAGGCGATTCTCAAAACCACAGGAACTTAGCCTGGCACTGGCTTGGAAGTCACGGAATCTCAGAGCCGTCTAATCACAGAGTTTTCAACTCCACGATAGTCAGAGCGGCTTGAATTCACCAGGCGATGGCATTGTGGAATCAGAACAGGGGAGAGGGAGGGAAGCAGACGTGGGATGGTGACTGGGAGCCTCTCCTATAGGAGTAGGACCCAGGGGACACAATGACGATGATGGTGATGACAGTGATTCACTGAGTGCCCGCTATGTGCTCTGCCCACTTCTAAGCACTCTGCACAAGGTGTGCATTAAATGTGCACAGAGAGGAGAAGTGATTTGCACACAGCTAAGAAGAGACAAATCTGGGATTTGAACTAAGGCTGTCCAAAGTTCTAGGTCACTACGCTATTCTCTCTTTTTATTGAGATAAAATTTCATACAGTGAAGTGCACACATCTTAAGGGTACAGCTCAATGATTTTAAAAATTGCATCTGCAGGCCAAGCGCGGTGGCTCCCGCTCAAAAAAAAAAAAAAAACACAAAAACAAAAAAAAATTAGCTGGGCATGATGGTGCATGCCTGTCATCCCAGCTACTCGGGAGGCTGAAGCAGGAGAATTGCTTGAACCCGGGAGGCAAAGGTTGCAGTGATCCGAGATCACGCCACTGCACTCCAGCCTGGGCGACAGCGAGACTCCATCTCAAAAAAAAAAAAAAAAAAAAGTTGCATCTGCAAAGCTACCACCCACATCAAGGCATAGAACCTTTCCCTCTGCCCAGAAAGTTCACTGGAGCCCCTCCAGTCACCTCCCCTCCAGAGGCAAGAGCTGATCTGGTTTCTGTTACCACACATCAGTTGTGCCTGTTCTTGAGCTTCATACAAATGAAATCTTACAGCATGTGATCTCCGTGTCTGGCTCCTTGTTCTCAGCATTATGTCTATAGGAGTCATCCATATTGTCACCTGTATCTGTGGCCCCTTCCTTTTCATTCCATTGTGGGACTATAACACAATTTGTCTATTCTCCTGTTAGGGGACTTAGGGGTTTCCAGTTTGGGGCTATTACAATTGGTGCTGCTAGGGACAGAAACATTCTAGTCATGTCTTTTGTTTGTTTGTTTTTGAAATGGAGTCTTGCTTTGTCGCCCAGGCTAGAGTGCAGTGGCACCATCTTAGCTCACTGCAACCTTCACCTCCCGGGTTCAAGCGATTCTCCTGCCTCAGCCTCTTAAGTAGCTGGGATTACAGGCACCTGCCACCACGCCCGGCTAGTTTTTGTATTTTTATTAAAGACTGGGTTTTGCCATGCTGGCCAGGCTGGTCTCGAACTCCTGACCTCAAGTGATCTGCCCACCGACATGGTGAAACACCGTCTCTACTAAAAATACAAAAACTAGCTGGGCGTGGTGGCACGTGCTTGTAGTCCCAGCTACTCACAGGGCTGAGGCAGGAGAATCACCGGAACCTGGGAGGTGGAGGTTGCAGTGAGCCGAGGTCACGCCACTGCACTTCATTCAGCCTGGGTGACTGAGTGAGACCCCATCTAAAAAGAAAAACAAAAAACAGGCAGGCACGGTGGCTCACGCCTATAATCCCAGCACTTTGGGAGGCTGAAGCAGGCAGATCACCTGAGGTCGGTAGTTCGAGACCAGCCTGACCAACATGGAGAAACCCCGTCTCTACTAAAAATACAAAATTAGCCGGGCGTGGTGGCACACTCCTCTAATCCCAGCTACTTGGGAGGCTGGGGCAGAAGAATTGCTTGAACCTGGGAGGCGGAGGTTCCAGTGAGCTGAGATCGCGCCATTGCACTCCAGCCTGGGCAGCAAGAGTGAAACTCTGTCTCAAAAAAAAAAAAAAAAAAAAAAGTGATCCACCCACCTCAGCCTCCTAAAGTGCTGAGATTACAGGCACGAGCCACTGCGCCCGGCCCTCTAGTTATGACTTTTTTTTTTTTTTCTTTTTTTGAGACGGAGTCTCGCTCTGTCACCCAGGCTAGAGTGCAGTGGCGCGATCTTGGCTCACTGCAAGCTCTGCCTCCCGGGTTGACGCCATTCTCCTGCCTCAGCCTCCCGAGTAGCTGGGATTACAGGCGCCTGCCATTACGCCCGGCTAATTTTTTGTATGTTTAGTAGAGACGGGGTTTCACCGTGTTAGCCAGGATGGTCTCGATCTCCTGACCTCGTGATCCACCCGCCTAGGCCTCCCAAAGTGCTGGGATTCCAGGCGTAAGCCACCGCGCCCGGCCTTTTTTTTTTTTTTTTTTTTTTTTTAAGACGGAGTCTCGCTTTGTCACCAGGCTGGAGTGCAGTGGCACGATCTTGGCTCACTGCAATCTCCGCCTCCCGGGTTCAAGTGATTCCCCTGCCTCAGCCTCCCGAGTAGCTGGGACTACAGGTGTGCACCACCACGCCCAGCTAATTTTTGTGTTTTTAGTAGAGACGGGGTTTCACCATGTTGGTCAGGCTGGTCTCGAACTCTTGACCTCGTGATCTGCCCGCCTCGGCCTCCCAAAGTGCTGGGATTACAGGCCTGAGCCACCACGCCCAGCCCTCTAGTTGTGTCTTTTAATGACAGATGTGCACTCTGTTGGGTACGCGCGTGCCTGGGAGTGGAATTGCTGGTTCATGGGATAGACTGTGTTTAGCTTTCATGGACGTTGCCAGACCCTTTCCAAAGTTCGAGTGCCATTCTGCATCCAACAGTGTAAGGAAGCAGCAGCTGCTCCACATCCCCCCTCCACTGGGAGTTGTCAGTCCTTTTCATTTTTGCCACCTTGGTGGGGCAGTGAATCCATTTCCCTCGAGGCAGCCTTCCTAACACAGCTCAGGGAGGCAAGTCAGAGGAGGGGCTGGGGCCAGGCCTGGGCCTGCCTGCCTCCCAATGCCAGTGTCTGTGGCCAGGATGCTGAGAGTGAGTGTGAGTGGGTGAGTGTGCAAGTGCATGTACACACCCACTGCACAAGACAATGGCTGAGGGAGAAACTCCCGAATCTGAGGGGGAAAGGCAGTTGGAGGTAAGGGGCCATGTGCGCTGGACACCCCTGGTGACCCCAGGGTACAGCCTGGTCCTGGTAGGGGCTACATGAGCCCAGACCTCTCCTAGGAAACCCACACATACTACTTTATTTTTCTGGTGCAGGGGAAGAGACACTCCCATAGATAGGTGGGGAGACTGAGGCCCAGAGACGGCAGGGCCTTCCTTGAGGTCACACAGCAGGGACAGTGACCCACATTTCTGGCTGAATGTGCTAAGGTCTTCCTGCTTTCCCAGCACCACTTCCTTGGAGATCCCAGGAGGGAGGGAGGAGGGCTCAGGCTGGAGGGACTCATCTTTTTTTTTTTTTTTTTGAGATAGGGTCTCGTTCTGTCGCCCAGGCTGGAGTACAGTGGCATAGTCTCAGCTCACTGCAACCTCTGCCTCCTGAGTTCAAGCGATTCTCTTGCTCAGCCTCCCGAGTAGCTGGGATTACAGACGTGCACCATCACACTGAGCTAATTTTTTTTTTGTATGTTTAGTAAAGATGGGGTTTCACCATGTTGGGCAGGCTGGTCTCGAACTCCTGGCCTTAAGTGATCTGCCCACCTTAGCCTCCCAAAGTGCTGAGATTACAGGCATGAGCCACACCTGGCCTGGGACTCACAATCTTCTCAAGTGCCCCCTCATCTCCCAGCACACCAACACCCTACCCCCCTAATTCAGGGCCCATCTGCCAAAGGCCCGTTCTCTCAGGGACCCCATGTCTAACCATTTCATGATGTCTCTGCCTCAGGCCCTCCTCTCTCACATTACCCCTGTGTCCAGGCCCCATCTCCTGAAATTCCCTTATTCAAAGTTCCCCCCACACTCCCACTCCTAGGACCCCTCCTGCAATGTCCTTGCCCCTCAGACTCCACTGTCCCCCTCCCCGTCTCTTGCCATGGCCTGCGCTGTTGGACACCTCCAGGCCTCTGCCTCTATGTCCTCTGCTCAGAACAAAGACCAGTGGGTTTTGGAATGAAACTGCTTTCATTCAGTTCCTATAAGGAAACCCAACAGCTCTCATAACAAAAGTCCATCCTGAATCTCCTATGGCCCGCCATGGAAGAGGCAGCTGGAGCTCTGTCCCAATTCTATTCCCCAAGCTCTGTCTTTCGGTGGAGGTTCTTCCAAGGGCTACCTCTGCTGCTCGGGCCCTTTGAATTCAGATGCTGCTCCCCTATTCCTGCTCGGGGCTAATTGTGCTATTGCACTCCTCCTTTGGTGTTTTTTTTTGTTTTGTTTCGTTTTTTTCTGAGACAGGGTCTCGTTCTGTCACCCAGGCTGGAGTGCGATAGCATGCTCTTGGCTCACTGCAACCTCCGCCTCCTGGGTTCAAGCGATTCTCCTGCCTCAGCCTCCCGAGTAGCTGGGATTACAGGCATGTGTATTTTTTTTTAGTAGAGATGGGCTTTTGCCATGTTGGCCAGGCTGGTGTTGAACTCCTGACCTCAAGTGATCCACCCTCCTGGGCCTCCCATAAGTGCTGGGATTACAGGCGTGAGCCACCACGCCCAGCCCTGCAGTCCTCCTTTGATTTTCAAGTTTGAATCCTATTTAGAAAACCTGATTCCAGGCCAGGTGCGATGGGTCACGCCTGTAATCCCAGCACTTTGGGAGGCTGAGGTGGGCAGATCAGGAGGTCAGAGTGTGAGACCAGCCTGACCAACATGGTGAAACCCCATCTCTACTAGAAATACAAAAATTAGCTGGGCATGGTGGTGCACACCTGTAATCCCAGCTACTCAGGAGGCTGAGGCAGGAGAATTGCTTGAACCCGGGAGGCGGAGGTTGCAGTGAGCAGACATTGTGCCACTGTACTCCAGCCTGAGCAACAGAGTGAAACTTCATCTCAAAAAAAAAAAAAAAAAGAGAAAAAAAGAAAACCTGATTCCACTAAAAGCCTGGGGGTGACAAAGAGGAAATAAACAGTAACTAGCCAATCTGATCTTCAAAGTGTAACTCTTCTATCTTCAGTGTGGGGCCCTTGCAAAGGGCTTCCCTGCCTATTGCGCCACCAGCCCCTTGGACAGGGCCATCTTCGTCCCACCTCCTGGGAACACCTTCCAGCAGGCCTCAAAGCACAAACCCTAAACTGCTGTAGATCTTGGAAGACAAGAGCTGGGCCTAAAAGAGTCACTTGGGGCCAGGCGCGGTGGCTCACGCCTGTAATCCTAGCACTTTGGGAGGCCGAGGCGGGCGAATCACAAAGTCAGGAGTTCGAGACCAGCCTGGCCAACATGGTGAAACCCCCTCTTTACTAAAAATACAAAAAATTAGCTGGGCATAGTGGCAGGCGCCTGTAATCCCAGGTACTCGGGAGGCTGAGGCAGGAGAATCGCTTGAACCCAGGAGGAGGCCGAGGTTGCAGTGACTGCACTCCAGCCCTGGCGACAGAGTGAGACTCCGTCTCAAAAACAAACAAACAAAAAAGAGTCACTTGAACCTGGGCGTGGTGGGGCTCACACCTGTAATCCCAACACTTGGGAAGGCCAAGGCAGAAGGATCGCTTGAGTCCAGGAGTTTGAGACCTACTGGGCCAACACAGCAAAATCCCTTATCTACTTAAAAAAAAATTCAAAAAAAAAAAGGTCACCTGGTTATCCCATATAGATATTCTCCTTCCAGCCCCACCCAGCTGCTTTGGAAAATTAGGATCTCAGTCTGCTTAAGGGAGCCCAGCCTTCCCTATACTTCCACACACATTTCTTGAGGCCCTGTTCTGGTTCACCCCATTAGAATTCAATTAGAATTCCAGCCCTGTGGGCCAGGCACAATGGCTCACACCTGTAATCCCAGCACTTTGAGAGGCTGAGACAGGAAGATCACGAGGTCAGGAGTACGAGACCAGCCTGGCCAACATGGTGAAACCCCGTCTCTACTAAAAAAAATACAAAAATTAGCTGGGCGTGGTGGCGGGCACCTGTAATCCCAGCTACTCTGGAGGCTGAGGCAGGAGAATCGCTTGAACCCAGGAGGCGGAGGTTGCAGTGAGCCAAGATTGCGCCATTGCACTCCAGCCTGGGCAACAAGAGCGAGACTCCATTTCAAAAAAGCCCACAAAACTTCTCAACCTTTTCTCTTTCTTAACTTCACTCCCTCCTGTCCAAAGGTGTGTGTGGCGGGGGTCGGAGGTGTCCCTAGCCCCAACTCATTCATCTTTGGGACTCCACAAGGTGAGGCAGGGGGCAACCTCAGATACCCCTCCAGCAACCATGGCCCCCTCACTAGCCTCAATCTCTTGAGGAAAGAATCAATTCCCACAAATTATCTAAATCTTTCTACTCAAAATGTAGTCCGTGGACCAGGGGCATCAGCATCACCTGGGAACTCAGAAATGGAAATTATGGGCTCCACCCCAGACTTGCTGAATGAAAACATCTGGGCTAGGGCCCAGGAATCTGAAGCCCTCCAGGCGTTTTTTTATGCCCTCTAGAGTCAGAACGACAGCTCTGCACGGTCCCCATTGTGCCCTCCCTGGGAGAGTACACAACGCCCGCTTCTGACGTTAGAGTTCCCATAACGCCCTCGCTCCTGACAGCCCACCTGCACCCTCCTGAAACTACAACTCCCATAATACCCAGAGAAGCGCGCCGTCACTTTCTGGGATTATATCTCTCAAGGTGTCTTGCGAGTCAGACCGCCATCATGGCGCCCATCTTCTTAGTCACCGTCAGGACTACAATTCCCACAACACTCAGCGGCAGAACTACAGTCCCCAGCTGCTCCCGAGCTGCGCCACGTCGACTCCGCTGGGTGGGGCCGGCCTCGGGCGGGGCCGGCGGGGTCTTCAGGGTACCGGGCTAGTTACAGCGGCTCTACCCCTCACGACGCAGACATGGCAGCGCAGAAGGACCAGCAGAAAGATGCCGAGGCGGAAGGGCTGAGCGCCACGTGAGCGAGCTGGCTCTAGGCCCTTGGACCCGAGACCCGGGAGTCCGGGCCCCCGGCCCCCTCCTCCCTCGAGAGCCTGGAGTCCCAGCCCCGAGACGCAGAAGTGTTGGCCCGGGTCTCCTCTAATGGGACCCTGGAGTCTGGGCCCCTAGCCCCTGCCTGCGGTCCAGGAATCTGGGGTCCCGGGAGGGAGTCCAGGCCCCCTTAGTCCTCTTCTTTTGCGGGGGTCTGGGGCTCCATCCCGGTCCACCACTGACCCGGCCCCACCCCCCGCAGGACCCTACTGCCGAAGCTGATTCCCTCCGGTGCAGGCCGGGAGTGGCTGGAGCGCCGCCGCGCGACCATCCGTCCCTGGAGCACCTTCGTGGACCAGCAGCGCTTCTCACGGCCCCGCAACCTGGGCGAGCTCTGCCAGCGCCTCGTACGCAACGTGGAGTACTACCAGAGCAACTATGTGTTCGTATTCCTGGGCCTCATCCTGTACTGCGTGTGAGTGCCTCCCGGGCCCCGCACCCGCACTAGCCCCGACCGGCTGGACCCCTCCTCTCACCGCTCAGGCCCCGCCCTTCACCGCCCCCGGTCCCTCCTCTCACCGCCCAGGCCCCGCCCTTCACCGCCCGGTCCCTCCTCTCACCGCCCAGGGCCCTCCTCTCACCGCCCAGGCCCCGCCCCCAAGGATTGGCTCTGCTAGACTACCTTGTCACCAAAGGGCCAGGTCCCCTACCCCACCATCACCCTGGCCAGGATGCAGTGTGACTAAATGTCACCTGGCCCTCCCTGGTCTCCAGGATGTAGCTTGCCGCCCGTCGGTGGAGAAGGCCAGGGCCGCCTGGCTGGCCCAGCCCCAGCTGCCTAACCCCTGTCTCCCTGCACTCCTCCTCCAGGGTGACGTCCCCTATGTTGCTGGTGGCTCTGGCTGTCTTTTTCGGCGCCTGTTACATTCTTTATCTGCGCACCTTGCAGTCCAAGCTTGTGCTCTTTGGTGAGAAACCCCCTGCCCAGATGAATCCTTGGTCCCTCAAATCTTGGTCTTTTGGAATGCAGACCTCAGACCCCAAATCCAAGTCCTTCAAAACCCAAGTCCGCCCAAGCCTAGATGTACATTAGATCCCCCAAACCTGATCCGTTAAAATCTCAGACACAACCGATCCTTCCATCGAGTCTCAGCCCCCTCAAATTGCTATTCCTCAAACCCAGGATCCACCTGGCTGCTGTGCCTTAAACCTACTCCTTTTCAAACCACATGACTCCTCCCCTCTCTCTCCTCCCCTTGCCGCTCTCTGCGGCCAACATCAGCTGCAGGTGCCCACACTGGACACCAGGTGGCCACCTTACACTGGCCTAGATCTGTTCCCGTTTCTTTTCCAGCTTTCTGGGGTATGACCAGAAAGAACTTGAAACATAGAGAGGGAAGCCGAGGAGTATGTTTCATGTGGTTCCCAGACTAGTAGTACCAAGGACCACTGGGAAAACAAAATGCCAGGGGAAATTCCCCCCAGGGGAAAATCAAGGTTTGGAGTGGGGTCAGGGAGTTGGGATTAGACAGTCAGGTAGACCCGAAGGCCAGGCTCTTCAGGGGCCTGCAAGTTATGTGCTTGACGGGCTGGGTGGAGGGAGCGCCTGAAGCACAGGCACGACTTGGCTTCAGCTGATTACCGTCACCAGAGCATGCAGACCCCGTCCCTGAGACTTCTATGAGAAGCCTGAAGTTGGTATTTTTATGTGAAATCGTTCACTTTGCCAGCCACAAATCACATCCTTGCAAAACTTCTCAAAAAACACATCCACAGGTCAGATTTGGCCCTCGGGCCACCAGTTTGAGACCCCTGGTCTGTGCGAGGGTTGCAGCAGGAGAGCCCTAGTCTAGGGAGCAGGAAGCCGGGATCCCAGGAACTTCCTGGAGGATGTGGGGCAGAGGGCAGAGGGTGGGGCTGAGGCAGGCGAGGACGGTGTGCCGTGCTCTAGAGGTCAGTGGGGACAGCAGGGGAACAGGGTGACCCCAGGACCTGGAGGGCCTTGGCATGAGGAGTTTGGAATCGATCCCGAGAACCTGGAGCTTGTACAGATTGTTGGGGGGCAGCAGGGGTTACTCTGGGAGAGGGCATGGAGGGTCGGAACAGCGCCCCAATGCCATCTGCCCCCAGGCCGAGAGGTGAGCCCAGCGCATCAGTACGCTCTGGCTGGAGGCATCTCCTTCCCCTTCTTCTGGCTGGCTGGTGCGGGCTCGGCCGTCTTCTGGGTGCTGGGTGAGTACAGGGTCTGAGCAGCTGGGGTGGATGGTGGGGGCCAGGCGCAGGAGTGTGGCCCTGAGCTGCCGGCTTTCCTGCAGGAGCCACCCTGGTGGTCATCGGCTCCCACGCTGCCTTCCACCAGATTGAGGCTGTGGACGGGGAAGAGCTGCAGATGGAACCCGTGTGAGGTGTCTTCTGGGACCTGCCGGCCTCCCGGGCCAGCTGCCCCGCCCCTGCCCACGCCTGTCCTGCACGGCTCTGCTGCTCGGTCCCACAGCGCCGTCCCATCACAAGCCCCGGGAGGGATCCCACCTTTGAAAATAAAGCTGTTACGGGTGTCATTCAGGAAATATTCCCCCAGCATCTTCTGTGGGTCTCTATGGATGGAGCTAGGAATACTGCACAGAGCAGGGTTGGGGTGGAACCTGGGGTGTGGGCAAGACGATGACAAGGTAAACAGGTAAAATATGGGATGCCCAATGGTGGTGAGTGTTGAGGAGGAGAAAAGAGTTGAGAAGGACAGTGTGCCGGGGGTCCCCGAGACCACCCCCAGGTTTGATGGTTCTCTGGGACTCAGGAATCAGAGAGCACCCCAGGTTTGATGGTTCTCTGGGACTCGGGACTCAGTATGCAATTGCACTCACAGCTCTAATTTACTCTCATCAAAGGATATGGAGCCAAGTCAGCCAAAAGGAAAGGTGCATGGAGTGAACTCAGGAAACCAGGCATGCACTTCCAGAGGCCACACCTAATTCCTCCAGCAGTGGATCATGGCGACATGTGTGAAATGTCAGCCAGGGACACTCTGATCCTAGCCTCAGCACTCTTGGTTTCATGGGGGCGGCCACAAGAGCACCTTCTCTCCAACATATACCAAAATGCCAGGCTCCCAGAAAGAAGGCCTGTGCCTGCACAAACAGCCTAGATAGATGCAGCGAGCCACTCTATCAGGAAGTGATAAGACCCCCCCACCAACACCCAAGTTCCCAGCCAAGGACCAACTGTGCACCCAGGCCTGTCTAAGGACAGCAGTCTGGGGTGGAGCCTGCCAGGTTAACTCTTTTCTGCACAGAGAAAGTTCGGGAGTGAGTTGTGGTTTAAAGAGGGTGACCAGAAAAGGCCTCCCTGATGTGACATTCACCAAAGACCTAAATTGAGAGAGGGAGCAGCCCAGATCCTTTGGAGGAAGAATAATTGGGGCAGAGGAAGCCACAGGGGCATAGTCCGGGAGATGGCAGCAGCCAGGAGGCTCGAGGGCAGCCAGGAGGTGGGCGTGGCTGGGGCAGATAAGCAAGGGGGACAGTGTGGGAGGCCAGGGAGCCTTGTGGGCCATGGTGAGGGCTTTGGGTTTTACTCTGCTTGAGATGAAAGACATACAGTTTGCTTTTGTGAGATGGGTTTTGCTTTGTTTCCCAGGCTGGTCTCAAATTCCTGGGCTCAAGCGATTCTCCCCCTGCAGCCTCCCAAAGTGCTGGGACTACTGGTGTGAGCCACTGTGTCCAGCCCAGTTTGCTTCTTGCCTTTTGTTTTTTGAGACAGGGTCTCACTTTATGGCCCAGGCTGGAGTGCAGTGGTGTGATTACTGCTCACTGCAGCATCTACCTCTTGGGCTCAAGTGATCCTCCCACCTCAGCCTCCTGAGCAGCTGGGACCACAGGTGCACGCCACCACACCCAGCTAATTTTTTTTAACTTTTCATTAGACAGGGTCTCACTATGTTGCCTGGCCTGGTTTCAAACTCCTGGGCTGAAGCAATCCTCCTGCCTCAGCCTCTCAAAGTTCTGGGATTACAGGCATGAGCCACCGTGCCGGGTCCAGTTTGCCTTTCATCATGAGGTGAAAACTGCCACGTGGTAGCAGTAACAAAAGAGAAACACACTTGGGAGGGAAAGTGCCAGGCAGATGAAGACAAGGGAGGTGGCCGAGAGGGCCTAAGAAGTGACTTGATTTTTTATTTTTATTTATTTGTTTATTTTTTTGAGATGGAGTCTCTGTCTGTCGCCCATGCTGGAGTGCAATGGCGCGATCTTGGCTCACTGTAACCTCCACTTCCAAGATTCAAGTGATTCTCCTGCCTCAGCCTCCCGAGTAGCTGGGATTACAGGTGCCTGCCACCACGCCCGGCTGATATTTTTGTATTTTTGGTAGAGACGGGGTTTCACTGTGTTGCCCAGGCTGGTCTCGAACTCCTGACCTCAGGTGATCCACCTGTCTTGGCCTCCCAAAGTGCTGGGATTACATGTGTGAGCCACTGTGCCCCGCCAATTGCTTTAGATAGGGGTGGTCTGGGAGGGCTTTCTGAGGAGACACAAGAAGTGGGTAGAGTTTCCCAAGGAGAGGGACAGCGAGTGCCAAGGCCTCAGGGATGCAGCCTCTGAGCCTCTCCAACCTCGTGTCTCCTCAGCAGAACTCACCCATTCATCGTTGATGCAGCAGGTGCTCACCCAGAGCCCACTGATGCCCAATATTGTTCTGGAATTCTCCTGTCGGATATGGTGGCCAGCCACATGCGGCTGCCTCAAACACGGCTGGTCCAAACTGAGACATGCTATGAGTGTGAAATGCACACCAGACTTCAAAGATTTAGTATGAAAACGGAGTAAAATATCTCAATAATTTTTATAGGCTGGGCATGGTGGCTCACACCTGTAATCCCAGCACTATTGGGAGGCTGAGGCAGGCAGATCACTTGAGGCCAGGAGTTTTAGACCAGCCTGGCCAATACGGTGAAACCCTGTGTCTACTAAAAGTACAAAAATTGGCCGGGTGCGGTGGCTCACGCCTGTAATCCCAGCACTTTGGGAGGCCGAGGCAGGTGGATCACGAGGTCAGGAGTTCAAGACCAGCCTGGCCAAGATGATGAGACCCCGTCTCTACTAAAAATACAAAAAAATTGGCCGGGCATGGTGGCGGTCGACTGTAATCCCAGCTACTTGGGAGGCTGAGGCAGAGAATTGCTTGAACCCAGGGGGCGGAGGTTGCAGTGAGCCGAGATCGCACCACTGCACTCCAGCCTAGGCAACAGAGCAGGACTCCATCTCAAAAAAAAAAAAAAAAAAAAATTAACCGGGCATGGTGGCACACGCCTGTAATCCCAGCTACTTGGGAGCTTAAGGCAGGAGAATTGTTTGAACCCGGGAGGCAGAGGTTGCAGTGAGCCAAGATTGTGCCACTGCACTCCAGCCTGGGTAACAGAGAAAGACTCTGTCTCAAAAATAATAATTTTTATGTTGATTATGTGTGTTGGAAGGATAATTTATTGATATAGTGGATTAAATTATTATTCATTTCACCTTTTGTTTTTTACTTTTAAAAACATGATTAAGAGGCCGGGCGCAGTGGCTCACGCCTGTAATCCGAGCACTTTGGGAGGCCGAGGTGGGCGGATCACGAGGTCAGGAGATCGAGACCACCCTGGCTAACACAGTGAAACCCCGTCTCTACTAAAACTACAAAAAATTAGCCAGGCGTGGCAGGCGCCTGTAGTCCCAGCTACTCAGCGGGAGAATGGCGTGAACCTGGGAGGCAGAGCTTGCAGTGAGCTGAGATCGCGCCACGGCACTCCAGCCTGGGCGACAGAGCGAGACTCGATCTCAAAAAAAAAAAATGATTAAGGCTAGGCACCATGGCTCATGCCTGTATAATCCTAACACCTTGGGACGCCAAGGTGGGAGGACTGCATGAGCCCAAAAGTTTGAGACCAGCCTGGATAACATAACAAGACCCCCATCTCTGCAAAAAAGTTAAACAGTTATTTGGGCATGGTAGTGTGGGCCTGTTGTCCCAGCTACTTGGGAGGCTGAGGTGGGAGGATCACTTGAGCCCAGAAGTTCAATGCTACAGTGAGCCATGACTGCCACTGCACTCAGCCTGGGCAACACAAAGAGACCCCATCTCTTTACAAAAAAAAAACAAATGAGTTGCTGGGTGTGGTGGCTCAAGCCTATAATCCCAGCACTTTGGGAAGCCAAGGTGGGTGGACTGCATGAGCTCAGGACTTCGAGACCAGCCTGGGCAACATGGCAACACCGTCTCTACAAAAAATACAAAAATTAGCCAGGTGTGGTGGCGCATGCTTGTGGTCCCAGCTACTTGGGAGGCAGAGGTGGGAGGATTGCTTGAGCCCAGGAGGTCAAGGCTGCAGTGGGCCGAGATTGCACCACCACTGCACTCCAGCCTGGGTGACAGAGCGAGACCCTGTCTCAAAAAAAAGGCGGGGGTGGGGGGTGTGCAGATTAAATAGAAAATTGCAAGTTAGCCTGGGCATGATGGCTCACGCCTGTAATCCTAGCACTTTGGGAGGCTGAGGTGAGTGGATCACCTGAGGTCAGGAGTTCGAGATCAGCCTGGCCAACATGGCGAAACCCTGTCTCTACTAAAAATACAAAAATTAGTCCAGCGTGGTGGTGCATACCTGTAATCTCAGCTACTTGGGAGGCTGAGACAGGAGAATCGCTTGAACCTGGGGGGCGGAGGTTGCAGTGATCCAAGGTCGCGCCACTGCACTCCAATCTGGGCGACAGAGGGAGGCTCCCTCTAAAAAAAACAAAAAAAAAGAAAGAAAGAGAAAAGGAAAGGAGAGGAGAAGGGAAAAGGGAAGGGAAAAATAAAAGGAAAAGAGGGGAGGGGGAGGGGAAAGGGAGGGGGAGGGGAGGGGGAGGGGAGGGGGAGGGGAGGGGGAGGGGAGGGGAAGGGTGGGAAGGAGAGGGTTATCCCTCTGAGGTTGTGTGGTGGATGGGCTGGAGGGAGTGAGACGAGGGATGATCCTAGCTGGGGAAGATGGGGCAGGGAAGTGGGGTGGAGAGGCGAGACAGGGAAGAGAGATTCAGGAGGTTGAAGGACAGGTCTTGGTGGCTGACTTGGGTGGGAGGTGAGTGGGAGGAAGCAGGAAGACCCCCAGGCTTCAGGCTTCCCACGAGATGGGAAGACCAGGGGGAGCCTGGGTGTCGACGCCACAGAGGAGTGCACTTCCAGAATCTGCCACTAGAGGGCGGACAAGTGCTTCCGCCAGGGAGGGAGCTAGAGATGGACTCATCCTGGGGGACCAGGAAGGGTGGGGACCTGGGGTGCCCCCGGCCAAGTCAGGTCACCTGGGCCTACTCAGAGGCCAGGGTTCCAATCCCAATTTTGGAGTAGCAGAGGGTGTTTTTTGACATCAATGCCAGTATTCCCCAGGGAAGACTGAGTGTCCGTGCCCATGTCGGTGGGTGGACGCCAGGTCCAGTCTACATCGCTGGGTTTGCAGTGAATATGGTTGAGATGCTTTGCTTGGAGGCTACTGATGCCAAAGACCCAAGCAGTCAGTTCTGAGATCACTGAGGCAGCAGGCTAGAGCTGCGGGTCAGTGGGAGGTTGGTAACTCAGGCCAAAGGCCTATTCTGAAGGCAACTGGCTACAGGTCTCAAATTCTGGTGTTGAGTTATTGAGATGCTGAGACCAGAAGCTTCCATCTGGGGTGATTAAGACTAGGGTCCCAGGGCCGGAGGTGGTGGTTCATGCCTGTAATCCCAGCAAGTTGGGAGGCTGAGGCAGGCGGATCACGAGGTTAGGAGTTTGAGACCAGCCTGGCCAACATGGTGAAACCCGTCTCTACTAAAAAAAAAAAAAAAAAAAAAAAAAAAATTATCTGGGCCTGGTGGCGCACGCTTGTAATCCCAGCTACTTGGGAGGCTGAGGCAGGAGAATGGCTTGAACCCAGGAGGTGGAGGTTGCAGTGATCCGAGTTCACGCCATTGCACTCCAGCCTGGGTGAAAGAGCAAGACTCTGTCTCAAGAAAAAATAAATAAATAAATAAAAAGAAAACCAAAAAAACTAGAGTACCATTTCTCTGTCTCTCCTGAACAACCTTGAGATTCGAGGTTTGGTTTGGGGTAGGAGAAATTGGAGGGCTTGCTGTCTCATCAAGGGGACAGAGACCAAAGGTCTTGTCTATTTTGGTGACAGTCTGGGATCCAGCTGGCTGGTTGGAAGTGACAGATTGGGAATCTGGTTGTCTTGTTTGGTGATATAGCCTGGGATCCAGTTTCTGATTTGGGGTAACAGTAATTGGAGATCTGTTTGGGAGGCTGAGGTGGGAGGATTGCTTGAAGCCAGGAGTTTGAAAGCAGCTTGGGTAAAAAAAAATGAGGTCCCATCTCTACCAAAAAAAAAGAAAAATGAAAAAATTAGCTGGGTATGGTGGTGCATGCCTGTGGTCCCAGCTACTTGAGAGGCTGAGACAGGAGGATCACTTTGAGTCCAAGAGTTTGACGCTGCAGTGAGCTAGGATCATACGCCGCGCTCCAGCCTGGGAGACCCTGTCTTTAAAAAAGAAAATGGGTTCAGTTCTCAATTTTTTTTTTTTTTTTGAAACGGAGTTTCACTGTCACCCAGGCTGGAGTGCAATAGCGCGATCTCCACTCACTGCAACCTCTGCCTCCTGGTTTCACGCTGTTCTCCTGCCTCAGCCTCCTGAGTAGCTGGGACTACAGGCGCCCACCACCACGCCCAGCTAATTTTTTGTATTTTTAGTAGAGATGGGGTTTCACCGTGTTAGCCAGGATGGTCTCAATCTCCTGACCTCATGATCTGCCTGCCTCGGCCTCCCAAAGTGCTGGGATTACAGGCGTGAGCCACTGCGCCCAGCCCAGTTCTCTTTAAGTGACAGATTAGGGACTTGCGTCTGGTTGGGGTGACAGGAACCAGTTGTTGGAGGTGGCAGAGACTAATGTTCTTGTCTAGGTTGGGGTGATGGGGGCTGAGATTCTAAGGTCTGTTTTGGGGTGATAGACTGGGTTCTGATTGTCTAGTTTCTCGTGACAAAGACTGGGACTTCTGGCACCTCCTTAGGGGTATTGGATGTAGAGTCTTGGCTCTTTTGAGGTGACACTGGGTTGAGATTGAAATTTAAGGTTTGGGGTACCAGACTGAGGGTTTGATGACCAGTTTAGAGCAACAGTAACGGGATCTGGTGAACTCCACTGTGGTATCTGATACTGGAGGTCTGGTTATCTCACTTTGGTGCCAGAGGCCACCAGTCCAATTATCTGGGTGGGGTTACAGAGGCCAAAAGACTGGCCAACTAATTTTGGCTGAAGACCAAAGCCCTGGGGGTCAGGGCCTTGGCTTGGGGTGGAAGACCTGGGGTGACCAGTTGGGGGGGGTCAGGGCCTTGGCTTGGGGTGGAAGACCTGGGGTGACCAGTTGGCTAGTTTGAGGCCACAGCCATTATAGGTCTGGTTGCCTAGTTGGGGTAACAGACTGGGATCTGGTTGGATAGTATGGGATGCTGGAGATCGGGGTTCCAGATGTCCAGTTTGGGACAACAGAAGTGGGGGTTAGCCTGGGAAACAGCAAGACCCTGTCTCAATAAAAAATAAAAATAAATCAACCAGGCCTGGTGGCGCGTGCCTGTAGTCCCAGCTACTTGGGGAAGCTGAGGTGGGAGGATCACATGAGCCCAGGAGGTCCAGGCTGCAGTGAGTTATGATCGCACTACTGCACTCCAGCCTGGGTAAAAGAATGAGACTCTTGTCTTGAGAAAAAAAAAAAAAAGAAACAGAAGTGGGGGTTTCTTTGCCTAGATTGGGGTGGCAGAATCAGGGGGTTCTGGTTTCTAATTTTGTGGGATAAAGACTGGGATCCCAGGACCTAGCCTGGGGCACAGAGACTGAGAAGTTGAATTCGGGGTGACAGGGGCTAGGAGGTTAGCTGCCTAGTTTGTAATGACAGATATTAGGGATCAGTTGTCCAGGGTGGGATGAAATGATAGGGGTTCCAGGGTCTAATTTAGGGGGGCATAGAATGGAAGTTAGCTTGTCTCATTTGGCATGAGTGGGACCAGGGGTCTGGCCATCTAGTTTAGGAGACAGACTGGATGGAGTCTGGTCGACCAGATGAAGATGAATGGGACTGTGGGCCCAGGTCTCTAGTCTGAGGTCACATTTTATGCAACGTGTTGCTCAACGTGGCGTGACAGAGCCTAGAAGCCTAGAAGTACAATTGTCCCGTTTGGGGTGGCAGTGTCTGGGGGTTGGTTGTCTAGGACTGTGAGACAGAGACTGGGGCCCAGGGTGATGTATTCAGGGTAACAGAGATGGAGCATTTGGTTTTATAGTTTTGTGGGGAGGAAACAGACCAGGGAACATGTGACCTCATAGACTCTGGAGGTCCAGTTGCCTAGTTTTGTGGGACAGAGTTTAAGATCCCTGGGTATATTTGGGGTGACAGAGACTGGGGTCTGGTTGTCTAGTGTTGAGTGACAGAAACTGGGGGTGCCAAGCAGTATTTGGGGCAAAGAAACTAGGGCTAGGTTGTCTAGTTTTACAGGACAGAGATGGGTCCCAGAGTATATGTGGGTGACAGAGACTGGGTATCTGGTTGTCTGCTTTTGGGAAACAGACTGGGGCCGCTGCATGTATTTTGGGTAACAGAAATGGGGTCTGGTTGTGTAGGTTGTTTTACAGAGATCATTGTCCCAGTACATTTGTGGGGTGACAGACTAGCTTGCTAATTTAATTTAATTTTTATTTATTTATTTTTTTTGAGATGGAGTCTCGTTCTGTCACCCAGGCTGGAGTGCAATGGCACGATCTCGGCTCACTGCAACCTCTGCCTCCCGGATTCAAGCAATTCGCCTGCCTCAGCCTCCTGAGTAGCTGGGACTACAGGCATGTGCCACCGCACCCGGCTAATTTTTTGTATTTTTAGTAGAGATGGGGTTTCACCATGTTGGCCAGGATGGAGTCAATCTTCTGACCTCATGATCCGCCTGCCTTGGCCTCCCAAAGTGCTGGGATTACAGGTGTGAGCCACCGTGCCTGGCCTTATTTTATTTTTTTAGACGGAGTCTCACTCTGTCGCCCAGGCTGGAGTGCAGTGGTGCAATCCTGGGTCACTGCAACCTCCACCTCCTGGATTCAAGCGATTCTCCTGCCTCAGCTTCTCAAGTAGCTGGAATTACAGGCACCCGCCACAGCACCCGGCTAATTTTGTACTTTTAGCAGAGATGAGGTTTCACCATGTTGATCTGGCTGGTCTCAAACTTCTGATCTCAAGTGACCTGCCTGCCTCAGCCTCCCAAAGTGCTGAGATTACAGGCCTGAGCCACCACACCCGGCCTATTTTATTTCATTTTATTTTTGAGACAGGGTCTTACTCTGTTGCCCAAGCAGGAGTGAGGTAGCGCGATCATGGCTCACCGTGGCCGTGACCTCCCCGGGCTCATGTCCCACCTTGGCCTCCAGAGACGTGCCACCATGCCCAGCTAATTTATTTTGTTTTGTGTTGTTTTGATAGAGACAGGGTGCCACTGTGTTGCCTAGGCTGATCTCGAACTCCTGGGCTCATCCACTTGCTAATTTGTGGTGACAGTTTAGTTCTTGTTGTCTATCTTGATATGCCAGACATTACTCATCCATGTCATGTTTGGGCTGACAGAGACTACTGGTCTTGCTTTCTAGTTTGGGGTGACAGTGACTGGGGTCCTTTTGTCCAGTTTGAGCTGACAGTGATTGGGGTTCAGTTTTCCATTTGGGGGAGGCAGAGACTGGGATCAGTGGTCTAGTTTGGGGTGATGAGACCAGAAGTCAAGGCCCTGCCTCGGGGTAACAGAGATGGAGATACAGTTTTCCAGTTCTGGGTGGCAGAGACTGCCTGGTTTGGGGGACAGAGACTTGGGGCGTAGTTGTGCAGCTGGAGGGATGAGGCTGAGGGGTGCCTGTTTTGACTTGGGGTGGCAGGAGCTGTCATTTCAGTCCTCTAGCCTGGGGCGCAGAGTCCAGGGTGCTGGTCCCTTCTAAACATGGCTGAGCCTGAGAGTGCTGATGCCTGAATGTTCCTGGGACAACTGAGTCAAGGGTTTCCTGTACTCAGGTGTGGGGTCTCTGAGTGAGTGTGGCCAGCGGTGTGGAGCTTTGTGTGAAGGTCATTGAAGCTGGGAGTCTGGGTATTTGGAATGGAGGTGTCAAGAGGTCAGGGCTCCAGGACTCAGGACCCACTTGAGGAGTGTTTCATGTCTATGACATGGAGGGCCAGTGTTTTCAAAGCACCTCCACACCTGTGGATGGCAGTGATAGAGACCCCTGGGGGAAGATGGAGACTGGGGCTCTAATGCCTGGCCTAGGGGTCGCTGTGGCTGGGGCACAGGTAACCTTGGGATTTCTGGCCCTGGAGACTCAGCTGCCCTTTACTGGACACAAGAGGATCCTGTGGGTCTAAACTGTAGTCTGGACCGGGTGCGGCGGCTCACGTTTGTAATCCCAGCACTTTGGGAGGCTGAGGCAGGTAGATCGCCTGAGGTCAGGAGTTTGAGACCAGCCTGGCCAACATGGTGAAACCCCATCTCTACTAAAAATACAAAAATTAGCTGGGGTGTGGTGTGCACCTGTAATCCCAGCTACTTGGGAGGCTGAGGCAGGAGATTCGCTTGAACCTGGGAGGTGGAGGTTGCAGTGAACCAACATTGCACCACTGCACTCCAGCCTGGGCAACAGAGCAAGACTCCATCTCCAAAAAAAATAAGTAAATAAATAAATAAAAATAAACTAGCTGGGCTGTAGTCCCAGCTAGTCCCGCCAAGGCAGGAGGATCCCTTGAGGGCAGGAGTTCAAGACTAGCCTGGGCAACATAGTGAGACCCCATCTCTACAACAAAAAACAAAAAAATTCGCTGGGCATGGTGTCAACTGCCTGCAGTCCCAGCTATTCAGGAGGCTGAGGGAGGACCTCTTGAGCCCAGGAGTTTGAGGCTGCAGCGAGCCATGATTGCACCATGATTGCAACTCCAGCCTGGGTGACAGAGCAAGACCCTATCTAAAAAAAAAAACCCTAGTCTGGGGGCAAATGGTTGGTTGTGGTAGTCAAGATGCAGTGTTTATGGGTGACTAACACTGAGGACTCAGATTCTCACTTTGAGAAGATGGATGCTGGGGCTCAAGATCCTGAATTTGGGGTGCCTGGAGTTGCTCCTGCCCAGTTCTGGGCACGTGTGAGCCCTTGTTCATGTTTAGGGACACCCAATGCCCGGCTCTAGATGTCTGCAGTTGTGTGGCTTCGTCACTGAGGCTGGGGACAGGGGCTACTGACGCCCACATTAGTGACGACAGTGGGGGCCTACTGTCTAGATTAGAAGTGACTTCCTGCGGCATTTCACCTGTCATGTTTGGGGAGAGTCAGTTCGGAGACTCAGGTGTCAAATCTAGTGTGACTGGTTTTGAGGTTTAGCGGTGACCGAGGTTGGCAGCCCACATGTTGATTTGGGGGTCCTACTGATTACCTTAGGGCTGACTGAAGTTTGGAGCTCACTTGCCTAGTTTGGGGGTCACTGAGCCTAGGTGCCCCAGGCCCTAGTTTTGGGGACATCTGAGACTGGGAGGCTATATGCAAAGTGTGTGGGTGGGTGGCTGTGGAGCTCAGATGCCTATTTTGAGAGTGACTTGCTGTGGTTTTGCTGACCTTGAGGCCCTGAAGGTTAATTTAGGGGTGAGTGAAACTGTGGGCCTGTATTTTTTTTTTTTTTTTGGAAATGGAGTCTCGCTCTGTCACCCAGGCTGGAGTGCAGTGGCGCTATCTTGGCTCACTGCAACCTCTGCCTCCCCGGTTCAAACAATTCTCCTGCCTCAGCCTCCCAAGTAGCTGGGACTACAGGTGCACGCTGCTACGCCCAGCTAATTTTTTTGTATTTTAGTAGAGATGGGGTTTCACCGTGTTGCCCAGGCTGGTCTCAAACTCTTGAGCTTAAGCAATCCACCCGCCTTGGCCTCCCAAAGTGCTAGGATTACAGGCGTGAGCCACCGCGCCCAGCCTGTGGGCCTGTATTCTAATCTGGGGACAAATTAAGGCTGGGACCCTAAATCCAAAATAGAGGTGACTTACCATGATGTTCAGTTAGGGGGTTCTGAGGCTGGGGACATGGTTCAGAGCCCAAGTTTGGGGCTCAAATCCAAAATGCCTTAGATTGTGGGTAGCTGTGGCAAAACATTCAGATGTCTAGTTTAGGGGTGTGTAATCCCGGCTGCCCAGATGTTGAGGTTGGGATGACCATCTGAGAGCCCGAACATCAATCTGGGGTGACAGCTGGGGCCCAGATGTCCCTCAGCAGATCCAGTGCCAAGCTGGGGTTGTGTCATCAGATGCCTCCAGGGGGTGTCACTCTCGTGTATGAGAAGCCCATCTTTGGGAGGTTAAGAGAAGGCAACCAGATGTCTGGTTTGAGGGCTACTAGTTATGAGTTCCTAACATTTATATACAATTTGGGGCTCACTGAGTCTCAAGACCTAGTTGCCAGGGTTTGTGGTTCTTTGTACCTAGTTTGGGGTGATGGAGTTTGGGGTGTTGTTCCTTTTTTTTTTTTTTTTTTTTTGAGACAGAGTCTTGCTTTGTCTCCCAGGCAGGAGTGCAGTGGTGTGATCTCGGCTCACTGCAACCTCCGCCTCCTGGTTCAAGCCATTCTCATGCCTCAGCCTCCTGAGTAGCTGGGATTACAGGCGCCCACCACAATGCCCAATTAATTTTTGTATTTTTAGTAGAGACAGGGTTTCACCGTGTTGGCCAGGCTGGTCTTGAACTCCTGACCTCAGGCGATCTGCCCACCTGGCCTCCCAAAGTTCCGGGATTACAGGCGTGAGCCACCGCGCCTGGCTGGGGGTGTTGTTCCTTAGTGTGGGAATGTCTGAGGCTAATCACCCAGATACCTAGTTAGGGGTGACTGACACAGAGACTCAGATCCTTGGGGAGGCTCAATGCCTGAATTAGGAGTGGTTTAAATTGGGTTTTTTTTTTTTTTTTAGACAGAGTCGCTCGCTCTGTCGCCCAGGCTGGAGTGCAGTGGCGTGATCTCAGCTCACAGCAACCTCCACCTCCCGGGTTCACGCCATTCTCCTGCCTCAACCTTCCGAGTAGCTGGGACTACAGGGGTGCCCGCCACCACACCCAGCTAATTTTTTTGTTTTTTGTTTTTTTTTGTATTTTTAGTAGAGACAGGGTTTCACTGTGTTAACCTGGATGGTCTCCATCTCCTGACCTCGTGATCCGCACGCCTCGGCCTCCCAAAGTGCTGGGATTACAGGTGTGAGCCACTGTGCCCGGCCCCCCCAACCTTTTTTTTTTTTTTTTTTTTTTTGTGAAGAGGTCTCACTATCGCCCAGACTGGAGTGCAGTGGTATCATCACAGCTCACTGCAGCCTTGATCTCCCAAACTCAAGCGATCCTCCCGCTTCAGCCTCCCAAGTAGCTGGGACTAAGCTGTGCACCACTATGCCTAGCTAATTTTATTTTTTGTAGAGATGAGGTCTCGGTATGCTACTCAGGCTGGCCTCCAACTCCTGGAATCAAGGGATCCTCCTGCCTCAGCCTCCCAAAGTGCTGGGATTACAGGTGTAAACCACCTCGTCCAGCCTCTTCTTGTGTGTTACCAGGTCCCTTAACATGGATTGAGGGCCCACCCCAGCAACTCAGGATAATCCCATCTCAAGATCCTTCATTTAATTACATCTGAATAGACTCTTCCTGTAAGGTCACATTAGCAGGTTCTGGGGTTAGGATGTGGACATACCTTTTTGTGGGGCCACCATCCAACCTACTATGAGGGTGTTTGAGGCAGGTTCTCTAAATCCCAAGTTCAGGTCTCTCTGATTATGAGCTTCTTGGTGTTTGGATTAGGAAGACTGACCTTGAGGGTCAGCTCCACATACCTGATTTGGGGGTTCTTGACTTGCCTACTTCTGGGGGTAACAGCCTATGGGGTGCTTAGTGTAGGGTGACTGAAGTTTGGGGACAAAAGGGGGTAGTTTGGAGATCTGAGCTTCAGTGCCACAGAGTCCTCCTAACTTTGGGGGTGTCTGAGGTTGGGAGGCTAGATGCTGAGTTCGTGGGGTAACTTAGAGGGGTCTCTAATTCTTATGAGTGGGGGTGAAAGCTCAAATGTGTATTGTAAGGGCAGGTGATGCTGGAATTCCAGGTGCCAAGTTGGGGGGCTTCTAAAGCTGCTTGTTGACCTGGAGTGGTGGCTCATACCTGTTGTCCCAGCTACTTGGGAGGCTGAGGCAGGAGGATCATTTGAGCCTGGGAGGTCGAAGCTATAGTAAGCCAAGATCATGCCACTCCAGCTCCAGCCTGAGCAAGAGAGCCAGACCCTGTCTTAAAAAAAAAAAAAAAAAAAAAAAAAAAAAAAAAGGCCAGGTGCAGTGGCTCACGCCTGTAATCCCAGCACTTTGGGAGGCCGAGGCGGGTGGATCACGAGGTCAGGAGATCGAGACCATCCTGGCTAACACGGTGAAACCCCGTCTCTACTAAAAAGCCAAAAAAAATAGCTGGGTGTGGTGGTGGGCGCCTGTAGTCCCAGCTATTTGGGAGGCTAAGGCAGGAGAATGGCCTGAACCCGGGAGGCGGAGCTTGCAGTGAGCCAAGATCACGCCACTGCACTCCAGCCTGGGTGACAGAGCGAGACTCCGTCTCAAAAATAAATATATAAATAAATAAATAGCCAGGCGTGGTGGTGGGCACCTGTAGTCCCAGCTGCTCAGGAGGCTGAGGCAGGACAATGGCGTGAACCCAGGAGGCGGAGCTTGCAGTGAGCTGAGATCGCGCCACTGCATTCCACCCTGGGCGACAGGGAGACTCCATCTCAAAAAAAAAAAAAAAAAAAAAGTTGGTTGTCCACATGCATAGGTTAGGGTGACCAATGATTGGGTCTGGACGCAAGGTTTAGGGATGATGCTACGTAGAGACCTACATGACTAGTGTTAAGGTGACTTGCTGGGGCATTTCCGAGGTTCCTTGGTTTAGTGGAAACTGAGTCTGGGGAGCCAGATGTCTAGTTTGGGGGAGCCTTAGGGTGGGTGAGGCCCAGATCCTCATTTTGACTTGAGTCTGAGGATCCAGTTGTCACGTTTGGGGTTGCCCAGTTTAAGGGTGTCTGAATTTCAGTCCCATTTTCTAGTTTGTATGTGTTGAGAATGGGGTCACATGCTGAGTGGGTGATAGCAGCTGGGGCCTATTTTTGTAGCTCGTGGGTGGTGTATCTTGGGGTCCTGATGAGGTTCAATGAGGAAAGTCTAGTTTAGGTGTGCCAAATTTGGGGCCCCAACGTCTAATTTGGGGGTGACAGTATGGGGGAATAAATGCCTAGTTTGGGGGGCTTGTGGTTACTGATGCTTATTTTAGAGTGACTGAGCTAAGGTCCATTTCCCTTATTCTCTGAGTGTCTTGGGCTGGAGGACTTGTTTGGGGATGAATGGAGCTGGGCCCCAGAATCCTCATTTTGGGGTGTCTGGGGCTAGGCTGGTTTATCACCTTCTGTTTGTGAGTCCGGGTAGCCATTCACTCGGCCTGGGGTGATCCAGGCCCATGTCTAGGTCTGATCCCAGGGGTCTTCAGTCCATGTGAGGGCTTCAGAGGGAGGGTAGGGCTTCGAAGGCCTGGTTTGTGGGTATCTAGATGCCTTCTTTAGGGGAATCTCAGACTAGGGTCCTGAGGTCCTAGGGATCTAGTCCCAGGGGCTGGGGGGGGCCAACCCCAGTGCTACCCCCCAAGGCTGGGCCTCTCCTGGGGGTGTTCGGGGAGGCAGTCCATTTGTGGGCGACCGACTTGGGGGAATAGGTGCTCCTGGTGGCGACTGATCGGGGCCAGGCGTGGTGGGGGTGAGGGCGCTGCTGCGCGGAGCCGGCTGAGCCCCCGGGGCTGGCTGCAGCGGGGGTTCCCGCGGGAAGCGGAGCGCGGCGGGGCAGCAGGCGGCGGGAGGGCGAGCGCCGGAGTGACAGGAGAGGAAGAAAAATGGGCCGAGAAATCAGAGTGGACGCGCGGGGGGCGCGAGTCCGGGAGCCGGCGGCGGCGGCTGCGACGGGCGGGGGCCGCGCTCTCTGCCTCGGGGGACGCCGCCCCCTCGCCTTCCCGGATCCCTGCCCTTGGAGGCTGGGGCCGGCGATCCGACCCCCTCCCCTAATTCCAATCCTGCATCCTCTCCCGGCCACTCCCGCCTTGTTCCAGTCCCCGCCACTCCCATCTTCCAAGTCCCCTCTCGCGTCCCCGACGGCCCCCTCCCGCTTTCTCTTTTCCTTCGGGGACTTCTATTCACGTTCTCCGCGTTCCGAGCCCTTCCCGCGGCGTTCTCCTGCCCACTCCGCCTGCGTTCTAGCTGAGCCACCCACGTTCTAAACTGGCTCTGCGACCGAACCCCCTTCCCTCCATGCCCTGAGCCCCCTCCCCTTTCCTGAATCTGTCCCTGCCTTCCAGTCGCCTCTTTTTCAGCAGCCCCCGGGATCCCCCCCACGTCCCCTCCAAAGGTTTGAAGCGGAAATGGGGCGCGCGGTGGCGGAGGAGGGGCGGGGCGGGGCGGGGGCGGCGGCCAATGGAGCGGGAAGCAGGACAAATGAGGCCCGGCCCGCGCGGCCGACAGGCCCCTCCATCTTCCCATTAGCGCCTAATGGCCCCCCCGCCGCCGCCTGATGAAGATTTATCGGCCCCGGAACCCCCGCCCCTCCGCCCCCGGGCTCCCCGCGCCCGCCAGGCCTCGCCCCGCCCCCGCCCGCGCGGACACCTGATGAAGCCGTCACCGCGGGGGAAGGGGGCGCCCGAGATGTCTCTCGGCCGAGACCCAACGAGACAGGCGCGCAGAGACGCCGAGGGGCGGCGAGGAGAAAGTTCCGGGGCCGCGGAGTCAGGGTCCTCGAGACGGAGTGGAGGGGAGGGTCTGACCCGCAGCCGAGGGAGCTCCGAACTGTGAATCCGACCCTAGTGCTGTGTCCAAGAGTCCGGCGCGGGTGGGAGAGGGGGGCGGCTGCCCAGAGGACCAGCCAGGGTTTTCAGGCATCCGAGGGAGGTTAGAGGTGGGGGCCCGGAAGCCGGGTCCTGCGACAGAAGTGGACTCTCGACCAAGCTGGGACCAGGAGGGGCAGGGACCTGGACTCATGGGTCTGAGGGAGGAAGCTGTGGGGTGGCCTGGACTCCTGGGTCTGAGGGAGGAGGGCTGGGGGCCTGGACCCCTGGGTCTGAGGGAGGAGGAGCTGGGGGCCTGGACCCCTGGGTCTGGGAGAGGAAGGTCTAGGGGCCTGGACCCTGGGTCTGGGAGAGGAAGGTCTGGGGGCCTGGACTCCTGGGTCTGAAAGAGGAGGGGCTGGGGGCCTGAACTCCTGGGTCTGGGAGAGGAGGGGCTGCGGGCCTGGACTCCTGGGTCTGAGGGAGGAGGGGCTTGGGGCCTGGACTCCTGGGTCTGAGAGAGGAGGGGCTGGGGGCCTGGACTCCTGGGTCTGGGAGAGGAGGGTCTGGGGGGCCTGGACTCCTGGGTCTGAGGAAGGAGGGCCTGGGGCCCTGGACTCCTGGTCTGAGGAGAGGCTGGGGGCCTGATCGCCTGGGTCTGAGGGAGGAGGGGCTGGGGGCATGGACTCCTGGGTCTGAGGGAAGAGACGGCTGGAGGCCTGGATTCCTGGGCCTAATGGAAGAGGGGCTGGGAGCCTGGACTCGTAGGTCTTGGGGGAAGAGGAAGCTGGGGTTTTAGACTCCTGGGTCTGAAGGAGGGGGGCCTGGGGCCTGGATTCCTGGGCCTAATGGAAGAGGGGCTGGGAACCTGGACTTGTAGGTCTTGGGGGAAGAGGAAGATGGGGTTTTAGACTCCCGGGTATGAAGGAGGGGGGGCTGGGGCCTGGAATCTGGGGCCTGGGGGAAGGAGGAGGCTGGGAGCCTCCACTCCTGGGCTCTAGGCCGGGAGCTTGGCTCTGGGGGGGCTGGGTTGGGAGGCCCCTGATTGATTTCTGTTTACCAGCTGTCCCCGCAGGCGGAAGAGCGAATCGCGCCCCATCCATCAACAGGCTCGCAGCCTCCCTAATAAAAACATTTTACTCCTAAATGATCTCGAACTAATTAACTCAAAGTGTTAATTAAAGTTTGCGCAGACAGCATTGTCATCAGGGAGGGTGGTGGATCCATCTTCCTGAGAAAGAGACAGGGTTTGGGGGGGCTCCCATCCCCCTCACTGCTGAGCCCTGTCCACTGCTCCGCCCTGTGGCCTCCAACCTCCCCTCGGGGACTCTCCGCGTCTGTCGCCACTCTCAAGCTCTTCTCTGAGCTCTTCACTGGTCCGTCTCTCCCATCTCTCACTGTTAGCCTGTCTCTGAGTTTCTGTGTCTCCGTCTCTTGCCTCTCTTGCCAGAATGCTGTCCCCAGGGTTCCCACCTCCGGTTCATGTGGTGCTTTTATGTGTCTATGCGTTGGGGTTCTGTGTGTACACCACGTATGTGTGTCAGAGTTTGTATGTGGACACACATGTATGTCAGAGGAGATGCATGGTGGCTTGTGTGTGCACATGTGTGTTTGAACCCGGGGTATGTGTTAGAGTTTGCATGGGCACAGGCATGTATGAGCCCAGAGCTATGTGTGTGTCTGAACATGTGGTCCATGCAGACAGGCAGGCTGTGGGACCCGACCAGGTGTCCCTGAGATAGTGTTTGAGGACCTCTAGGGGCCCCTTGCTTGGCAGGCCAGGCAGGAGCAGGGGCCGTAGGTGCACTGGGTGGGCAAGAGACCAAGCTCAAGTTCACTGGGCCCCTCTCCCCTTCCCCCCTCTCCTATAGTCCACTGCTGGCAGGCCCAGGGAGCCCAGGACAGGCCACCAGGCCATGGGCACTGGTGGGGTGGCTGGCTGGGCGGCCCCAGTGTGAGCTCATACATCAGGGCTGACAGGCTCCGAAAGCCCCGGAATTAAAACCTAAATCGAATATTGATCACCCGCTCCGGCCGTGGCGCCCACGACGGCCCCCCCAGCTCCCTCGCGCTTGCTCCCTGCTCCCTGGTTCTCAGGCGTCACCACTGTCCTGTCTCTCCGTCTTTCTTGCCTCCTCTCTCCCCAGCTTCTCCGCACCCAGGCCTTCCTCTAGTGGCCCCAGAAGGTGCCCCCTCAGGCAGAGACAGAGACAGAGGCTGAAAGAGACACAGGGACATGCGGATGCAGAAAAGAGACCCAGACACAGAAATAGTTCAACACAGACCTGCAGACAGACCCAGAGCAGGCAACACACAGACAGACAGACACGGCACACAGTCATCCACAGACTTACACACAGGGAGTCACACACAGCCACACCCCAAAAGTCACACTGATACACACACCACACAAAAATGCTGCCCACAGGACGCACATACAGAAAGTGCCAGACAGACAGGCAGACAGACATACCCACAGGCCCACAGAGTTACCATCACAACGCAGGGTCACTGAGACCTGAGTGTAGTGACACAGGGACAATTGCAAAGCAAGTTACACCAACATGGGCAGAGCGAGACAGAAGATACACAGTCATATATGCAGGCAGACACAGAGACACACTGAGCTCCCGAGTGGCAGGGAACACACTCCCTGTCTGCCCATTTGCACTGATCCTGACACAGCGGCCACCTCCCTCTGACTCAGCCCCCAGACACCACCCCCACTCTTGGATCAAGAACCCAGAAAGCCCTGCTGCACGGGGAGGAGGCTCCCAGACCTCATCCCCCAACTCTGAGCAGCCCCTTCCATGTCCCCAAAGGTCCGGGCTGGTCCAGGAAGGTAGCTGGAGAGATGGACCCCAGAGAGGGCAAGCATTCCCCAGCCAGAGAGGGACGGGGACAGGGCCAAGGTCATGCTGTCCAGGGAAGGCCTAGGGATCCAGGGTTCTAGTCTCTGAGACCACCTGTAGGATTGAGGCGAGACAGTGGGAAGAACTTCCCCAGACCACTAGGGCTGGGGCTCCCCAGAGTGAGCAGGGGTGCTACCCCACCCCCACCCCCACCCTGAGGCTTCCCGGCTGGGGCGGGCAGCATCAGAGGCAGGCGGTGGCGGCTGCCTGGGAGAAGATGAATCTTTCATGAGTGATTTGCGGCCGCCTCTTCTCGTCCCGTGTTGTTTAATGTTTCAATTTGGGCGAAAGCAAAACATTCAATCAGGCGGATTAAGTGCGTAATGCGTCTCATCGCTCAATCTGTCGCCTCCGCCGGGCAGCCCGCCGGGTGCGGGGGGGGATCCTGGGAGGGGGTGGCGGGCAGAGACCCCAGCCAGGGGAGCCTGTTCCCCAGCAACTCTCCTAGGCTTTGCCACAGGGAGCCCCTCAGCCTGGAATCCCTGCCGGGCTCCAGGCTCCCCCCACATACCCCTCTCTGCTTCATCTCCGGGTGTCCACTTGGCTTGGGGAGCCCTGATTTCTCCGCATCCCTCTGTCTCTCTGTGTGTGACCACCTCTCTCTCTCTCTCTCTCTCTCTCTCTATCCACCTCTTTCTTCTGGGTGTGTCTGCTGTTCCCTCCAACGTCCGTCTGTCTCTCCATGAGTGCCTGCCCTTGCCCCTGTCCACCTGTCCTCTTTGCTGCCTGTTCTCTGGGTTTTCTCCCTCCTTTAGACCTAGCCCCCGTCCCTCTGTCACTGTCCATCTGTCCATGTGGCTCCCGTCCTGTCTCTTGTACTGTCTGTACCCAGGTCTCGCCAGCCCAGCCTCTGTCTGTCCAAGAGTCTCTCTGTCGCCCTCACCCTCTGCCTGCTGTCTGCTGCAGACCCCCTGTGTCCTCCATCTTTCCCTGTCCATCTCCAGTTCTAGCCCTGAACTCACTCCCCGGTCTCTCTTCACCAAGGTCGAGTCCTCAATCCTGTCGGCCTGACCCCAGCCTACTTCTCTATTCATCTTTGTCCCTGTCTGTGTCCACCTGTCTGTCCACCCATCTCCTCCTTCTCTCTTCCCTCCTCTCTCTCTCCCTCTCCCCTGTCTCTGCTCCCACTTGGGTCAGTGCCTCTGGCTTCCCTCCTTGACCTGTCAGTTAGTTCCCTGTCCCTGGTCTGGCCTAATCTCCATGTCCACTAGGGGGCAGCAGGCACAGGCTTTTCTAGAGGGGAGGCTGGCAATGGCTCAGGGGCTTCCCAGCCAGCCCTGTAACTTACTTGTCTGCTGACCATCCTGTCCATGGGGTGTCCCAGCCCCACCCCCTCCTCCCTCAGACCCAGGAATCCAGGCCCCCAGCCCCTCCTCCCTCAGACCCAGGAGTCCAGGCCCCCACTCCCTCTTCCCTCAGACCCAGGAGTCCAGGCCCCCAGCCCCTCCTCCCTCAGACCTAGGAGTCCAGGCCCCTAGCAGCCTCCTCCCTCAGACCCAGGAGTCCAGGCCCCCAGCAGCCTCCTCCCTCAGACCCAGGAGTCCAGGCCCCCAGGCCTTCCTCCCTCAGACGCAGGAGTCCAGGTCCCCAGGCCCTCCTCCCTCAGACCCAGGAGTCCAGGCCCCCAGGCCCTCCTGCCTCAGACCCAGGAGCCCAGGATCTGAGACCATCCTCCCTCAGACCCAGGAGTACAGGTCCTCGGTCATCTTCTCTCTCAGAACCCAGGGGTCCTATCCTCTACCTGCCTCCTCTCTCTTCCTCCCAAGCAGCCTGTGACCTGCTCAGGGATAAATGGAGATTTCAGCTGGGGACTGACAGGCACTAACCAGAAATGTTGTCACCATTGCCTGCTGCTGAGACCCAAGGGGCTGGGAGACCAGGGACCCATAGCATGTGCAGGCACACGGACAGGGACACAAACAGATTGTGTGTGTGTGTGTCCAGGAAACACAAACATTAATAGGATATGGGATTCCGTCAACATGCAAGGACACACACAGACACCAGCCAACATGCATGCACACCAGAACTCAGGGACACACACACACACACACACACACACGCCGAGCTTCTGCCCATTCAGGGCAACTGACTTTGGGGACAGCATAGGTAGGACAGGAGGATCTCCCCAAACTCTCATCTCCAGATCTGCTCTCAGCCCCAACCCCTCAGCCTCTGCCCTTCTCCTGGCACCCTTGCCTCTTCCTCCCCACTTCCTGGCAGGTTCTCAGCCTCTTGGCCCCTCTCCTACCCTCTGCTCCCCACCCCTCCACTCTGCCTCTCTGGCCTCTCCTCTGCCAGGCTCGCTTTTCTCTGTTGCTCATGCTCCCCACACCCTTCAGCCCCTCTCCCCAATCCCCTAAGTTCCTGTTTCTCAGCCTCTCACTTCTGTGTGTCTGTCTGTCTGTCTGTGTCATCAGTTTCTGCTGCCCAGTCCTCCATCTGTCTTTTTCTCTGAATTGTCTTTGTCCATTTCTTTGCTTCTCTGTAGCCAGTTAGTAACATCTGGGATTTTCTCTCTGAGCCACTCTCAATTTGTCTCTCTGTCGCCCTTTCTTAGGGTGTCTCTGCTCTCTGAGTCTCTTTGAATGTCTCTGTCAGTCCCTGTGTCTCTCTATAACTCTAGGCTTTGCAGTCTCCAAGTTTCTCTCCGTGTCTCTGCATCTCTGCATCTCTCTTCTCTCTCCCATCTCTCTCACTGTCTGTTCCTCTCTGTCTCCCTGTCTCTGTCTCTCTGTCCATCCATCTCTCTCTCTCCCAGCCCCTCCCTCCCTCCCCCTCTCTCCCTCTCTGTCTCACTCTTCGCCTCTCTCTTTTCTCTCTCAAGTGTTTTCAATTTTATTCTGAGTGGAATTAACTACCCCTGATGTCAAATTGCCGCCGAAATCGATAATAATATCTTTACAAAAGAGGATATTCTTCTCTCGGAGAACGGCCTCTGAAAAATGGAAAATTTAGTCGAAATTGATTCATTACTTGACACTTTATAGAACGGCTGCGTATTGATCGCACCTGTCATGTCCCATCTCCCCTAATCGAAGCTGAAGGCCGGCTCCGATGCCTGCTATTTTTCATAATTCCACCGCAGCCGACAGCTCCACAAACACCACCGCTCACTCAGCCTCCGCCTCCCCGGGCCGGCCGCCACCGCACGCCCTCGGCCTGGCCCTGGCCCCGCCGGCCACACTGCACGGCCGTCCCTCCGTCCATCTGCCCACCAATTCTGCAGACACCCTGTGTCCATCCTCCCCTCCTTCCTGGTCACTCTCCCCTTCTCTCTGTCTGTCCCTCCTGCCCCAGCCCCAAGCCCTAAGTCTGTCTGTCCTTTTCCTGGACCAGCCCCCACATCTGTCCCCAGTCTTCCAACACCCTTGCCCATCCTTTCCCTCACCCTTGTCTGTCTGTCTGTCTGAATTCCCGCCCCCAGGCACACGACCTGGCTGGCAGCCTCCCCGTGCTCTCCTGGCTCTCATCTGTCCTGTGTCTGTCCGTCTGCCCTCCTTGCATCTTGTTCGTCCCAGGCCTTCATCCTTCCACCTTCTAGGCCCCTCTCGGTCCATCTTCTCCCACCTGGGATAGGGGATGGGGTGAGGGAGGGGTGGCCATGCTGTTTGTTTGCACCCCTCTCCCAGCTGACTGGACTCCCCAATTCCCTCTGCTCTCCCTAACATCCACAGCTGTGTGGCTTGGCCCAGCTCCAGCCCCAGCTCCCCCGGGACTCCCCGTCCTTCTCCCCAGCCCCTCTCTGCCTGGTTTCTCCTCACTCCCTCCCTGCTCTATTTAACGTCCTCTCCCTGCCTCCCTCCTCCCCTCTCCCTCCCTCCCTGCCTCCTCCCCAGGCCCTGTGGACTAGGCTTTGCCCTCAGCAGGGACCCAGAGATGAATCAGGCACAGGCCCTGCCCACAGGGAGCCTCAAGCCCCGAGGGATCGGGGATGGTGGGCGGTCATACTGAGCCAGAGGACACAGGGGTAGGGTGGGCCCTGCTCTGGGAGGACGCCGAGCCGTGTAGGCAGGGTGCTTGTCTGCGCAAGCTCCTAGTCTAATATGGGGGCAGGGGGGAGGACAGGGTGGCCTGGTGGTTAAGAACACAAACCCCTCGACCAGGCTGCTTGGCTCCAGGTCCCCTTCCAATACTAACTAGCTGTGTGACAGTCGGCAGGTGATTCTGTGCCTCAGTTTCCTCATCAGTAAAGTGGGGGTGACACTTATAACAGCCTCTACCTCTTAGAGTTGTGCGGTGAGACTTGCTTGAGTTAATCTGTGTATAGAGTTTAGGCCACTGCCAGGCACCAGGCAAATCCCATTAAATGGTCATTGTCATGACTATTGACATGCTGGGATTTGGGCCCCATTCAGCCTTCCCCACCCACACCACCCCCACCTCCCCTTTTGTTCCTGTGGTTCCGGGAGGGCTGCAGTGGTGGGGAGGGAGTTAAGGAGATGGAATCTTGGGGTGGGGGGCTCCTGGTTTCACCCTCTGTCACCTTTAGTGCTTTCAGCTGCACCAGGAGGCATCTTTGTTAAAAGCAATCTCGAGAGAGCCGATAGCCCTCACGGAGGGGTCCTCTTGCTCTTGGGGGTTTCAAGAGTCTAGCGGATATTACAGACCCCAGAGGTATGCTCTCTCCTTCATGGGTAATAAATTCAGTCCACTGGGTGTTAGAGGCTGGTGAGGGTATTCTCCTGCTCCCTCTCTCTGTCTTCCCCTCTCCTAGGGGGCATTAAACACCCTGAGGGTGTCCTCTCTCAGTGGGGTATTAACTACAGTCTTCTGCTGCTGCAGCCTCCCTGGGGATGTTAAGTACAGCTTAACAATCCCCCTCCTGTGAGACGCTTCCTTCAGCCAAGTAGGCAGAGTTGGCAACACTGCTAACGAGGGAACGTGTGCCCCTGCCGGCCGCGGGGGTGCTGTGCAGTGAGGGGTCTCTTTCACTGAGCACCTACTATGTGCCTTACACAGCGCTGCACGCTCTGGTCTCCTCACGAATCCTCCCGAACCCTAGGACTCAGAGAGGGAGCATAAATTACTCCAAAATGCACAGCCCCCAAAGGTGTTCCAGAAATCAAGACGGTGTCTTCTGGGGGTGGGGGGGTGCTGAGGGTGTTCTAAACAGTCAGACGGGTGCTGTTCCCATTCCTACTGGTGTGTGGGATGCACAGGGCAATGGGTCCTGGCCCCCCTCACCCCGGCCCCAAGAGCATCAGAGCTCTCCTTGGGGGGTCCTCCCCACCCTCTGATTGGGCATTGCAAGCCCCTCAAAGGTGTTAACATTACAGTCCGCGTGTTTCTGACACCTGGGGATGTTTTCCTGTCTCCCAGAGGGGTGTGGTTTAGAGATAAAGTCTTAAAGCCCTGTTGACTGATGGTCTTTGCTATCTTAAGGGTGTCCCTCACATTCCAAGATGTTCTATTTTCCAGTAGGGTGTCGTGTATGGTGTGATAAACTGTATCTCTCCAGAGGATGTCCTATCTTACTGAAGGGTGTTATCTACAGTCAATTGAGCTCTTTCTGCTTAGAAGGTGTTCTGTCCCTCTTCACAGGGGTTTAATGGTCATGAAATGCATTCCAGTTGGTGTACTTGAAGCCTTAATGGTGTCCCAGCTCTCTTGAAGGGTGTAGCCAAGGAGTCATATCTACCCAGAGGGTGTCACCTTTCTCCCAAAGGGTGTCCTGTGTGGGAGGAGTCGTGCCCTACAGAGGGTGTTCCGGAACCTCCTCCTTGGCTTTCAGAGCCAGGCACTGGGCAGGTAGAGGGGGAATGCTCTCTGTAGTGTGCTGGGTGTTACAGATAAACTCAGAGACAGACACAGATACACATACACAGACCTGCTATCTACACACGTGGCACACACGTGCATACCGTAATACAGGAAGTGGGAACACACGACCCGTACATGGAGACACTCAGGCACACGCACAGAAACATATGCACAAACACTGTAGCTGGTGACCTGTGTTCAAGTAGGCTGTGGACAGTCCCGGGGCTGTTATGGACACCCAGAGGACCATGGCTCTGGGCGAAAGGGTCGTAAATGAAGCCCAGTGAAGCCTGTTGGCTCCTTGAAAGAATGTTCCCTTTCAGACAAGTGAAGGTACAGACAAGTGAAGGAATTCTTGTTTTCTGGCAAAATTCTTAATATTTTTAATGAGATTATTCGGAAGCAGCAATCTCACAGCAAATGCGTGTTTACTTGGTATTTGGTGAGGTACCAGCTGTGCTCCATGTGCCCTGCGGTTTAACCCTCCCAGCCACTCTAGGAGGGAGGTCATTATTGTCCCATTTTGCAGATGAGGAAACTTGAGGCTCGGGGATGTTTAGCGACTTGCCTGATTGAGTGGTGAGCGGGAGTGAGGCTGAACCCTGTTTGTCAGGCAGGGCCGAAGTTCTCTTCTAGCCTCTCAGCACCTGGGTCTCAGCACCTGGGCACTGGTGGGGTTGGTGAGATCCCACAGAGCTGTCCTGGCCCCCGTATCTCCACCTGGGGACTGCTGTCTTGCCGTGAGACCTATTTTCCCCTCTGGGGGTAGGAGCCTCCACAGGCTGCCCAGGTGAGAGCTGCCTTTCCCCAGAGAAGGTGGTGTGGGGCTTGGCGGGGTGGAGCCTGACCTGGGAATGGGAGAGAAAAGTCCGGGGAGGGGGGGGGTTGGGGAGTGGACGCGGGAGAGAGGGCAGGGTGAGGGGCGAGGGGCAAGGGGCAAGGGGCAAAGGAGGGGATAGGAGGGTAGACAGTGAGGGTGAGGGTCAGGTTGGGCCAGGAGGTCCGGCCGGCCGGGAGCTGAACTGTGGGTCTGACCCGCCCTGAGGCTGGTCGATATTGACTTGTTATTTCAATGGGAGCAGATCTGGCTGGGCGGGGCCCTTCCCTGTCACTGCAGGTGTGCATGTGTGCGCCTGTGACCTTGTGGGCGTGTGAAGGGGAGTGTCAGTGTGCCAGCCCTGGGTTCTGCCTATGTGTCAGTGAGGGCTTGTGTGTCCAGGCTGTGTGTTGGGAGTGGAGTGTGGCTGTGTGTCACTGTGCATCTGGGTGTCTTTGTGTCCAGTTTGTGGGTCAGTGGATCAGGGAGTGGCTGTGGGTTGGGGAAGGTGTGGTGTGCAGGCTGTGTTTGTGCATATGTTTCTCTGTGTGTGCCTGAATGTCTCCGTGTACGGGTTGTGTTTCCACTTCCTGTATTACGGTACGCATGTGTGTGCTGCGTGTACAGATGGCACGTCTGTGTATGTGTGTCTGTGTCTGTCTCTCTGTAGGGTTGTGTGTCCCTGAGTGTGTGTTTGCACTGTCTTACTGTATCCATATGTCCCTCTGTCCGTGTGTCTCCTATCCAGGCTGCGTGTGTGCGGATCCGTGTTCCAGTCCCGGTCCAGGTTTGCGTGTCCAGCAGGGGTCCTGGCCGCATCGTCGCCACCTCCACCTCGCGCCTGTCCGTTTGTCCGCGCGTCCTCTTGGGGAGGAGCGGGGCGGAGGGGAAGGGAAGGGGAGAGGAGGAGGGTCTCTCCACCTCTCCACCCACCCCCGCCCCACCCCCACTCCCTCAGTCCCGGGATCGAACCTTATTTAGAGTCGCGATTCGACATCTGTTTTCAAATTTGATCAGCTCTGAACTTTATTTTCCGAGTTTGAGGAAAATTATATTCCATCGATCGCGCCCCCGCCCCCTCCCCCGCGCCGCCGCCGCCGCCTCCATATATCTGCGAGCGGAGCCCGGCCGGGCGGCCGCGAGGGCGGGAGGCGCGCGGCGCGCAGAGGAGTGGAGGGAGGAGGAGGAGAACGAGGAGGAGGAGGAGCAGGAGGAAGAGGAGGAAGAGGAGAAGGCGCAGGAGGCAGGGCCGCCCCGCGCCCCCAGCCGGCCAGGCTGTCCCCGGCGCGCGCCCGCCCGCCCTCGCTGCGCTGAGCTCCCGCCCGGAGCTCCGTCCTCAGCTCTCCGCGTCTCTGCTCTCTTTGCGCGTCTATCTCGCTGTCTCTCTCCCTCTCTGCATCTCCCCGTCTCTGCTCGTCTCCCCGTCTCTGTCTCCCTGGCTGTCTCTCCGTCTTTGAGTCTCTCCTGTCCCGGCGTCTCAGAGACTCCCTCTCCTCGTCCTCTGGGTCTCTGCCTCCCCGGGGCTCCGGGCATCTCCCCCCCCACCCCGCCCCTCGCCCCGGTGCCCCCTCCCCAGGACGCCGCGGGGGCCATGGCTGCGGGATCCGAACTTTAAACACTTCTCCCCGGACCGGAGCGGATGCGCAAAGCCCAGAAAGTGAGTGAGCGCCGCAGGCCGGCGCAGGGGCGGGGAGGGGGCGGGGATTCCCGCCCGAGGAGGGGGCGGGCGCGGGGGTGGTCCCGGGAGGCCTGAGAAGCTGGGCCTCCCAGCAGGTGGAGGGGTAGGCGGATGGGGTCATCCGCCCCGGCTGTAGGGGGCAGGTGGGGCAGCGCCTAACTCTGGGAAGGTGGGAGCGCTGGAGGGTAGCGCTAGAGGTGCGGCCTCGGGACAGGGGTGCGAGATTTGGGGGCGGGGAGGGAGAGCGAGTGAGAGCCACGCAGATGGGGTCTGCGAGAGACTGGACTGAAAATCTGGGAACGGGGGTTGGTGGTCGACCTGAAGGTGGATTTGGATGTTTGGGGCTGAGGAGTCTGGATATTTGGGGCTAGATTCTGAGTGGGGTTTAGAGGTCAGGGCTGAGGGCTTGAATATTTGGGACCTAGGGGCTCAAAGCCAAGAGACTGGACACTTGGGGCGGAAGATCTAGATATCTGAGGTTGGGAGCTGACTGGGGCTGGGAGTCAGGACTAGGGGTGTGGATATCTGGGACTGGGGGTCAGCATAGGAGTTTGGACTTGAGGGGGCCAGAAGTCTGGATTTGGAGTTGGAGTACAAAGCTGAGGGTCTGCTAATTTGGATCTGGATATCTGGGGTCTGGATATTCGGTATGAGGGGTCACAGGGTCTGTGGGAAGGACATTTGGGCCAATTCTGGGGTCTACACACTTCGGGGCAGGGAGTACAGGCCTGGCCCTGACCTTCGTGGGGCCGGGGCCCTCTGGGACACCCTTTCTATCAATCATTCCACCACTGTCGCAGGGCCCTGCTGGGCCACTTCTGTTCTCTCTCCCCTGGCTGGGTCTCTCCTCACTGTCTCTCTGTCTCTGTCTCTCATAGCATCTCTGTGTCCACCTCTAACTCTCCCAGGATCTGTCTATCTCTGTCTCTCACAGCATCTCTCTCTTCCTTTTTGGGTCCAACTCTTAGACTATCTCTCTCTAAATCTCTGTGCTTTTCTCTCCCTGTGTCTCTTCCTCTCTCAGCATCTCTGTCTTTCTGTCTCTCTCTCTCTGCCTCTGTCTCTTCCTGTCTCTCCATCTCTGTCTCTCCCAGCATCTCTGTCTCTGTCTCCCCCTTGCTGGTTTCCGCTCAGATTAAGCCGGGGACCTAATTCCAGGCCCAGGATCGAATTTTCTGGCAACAAAGGGAAATAGCGAATCGATCGGTCGCTCCGGAGATTAAGAGACAAGCGGCGCGCGGATCTATCACGGCTAAACGGCCCCCCCGCCCGCTCCCCCCGCCCGGCCGGCCCGCCGAGGCCCAGACGCGCTCCGCATCGCCAAGCAGCCTCGGGAGCCCTGGCTGCCCGGCAGGCCAGCAGGCCGGGCCTCGCCCAGCCCAGAGCTAACTCTGTGCCCCACCCCAGGGCCAGAGCCATGGGAGGGACCCGAGAGCCAGAACTGGCTCCCCAGGGAGGGGAGGACAGGGGAGCGAGAGAAATCGAGGCGGCAGACCATCTGGCACAGTCACACTGCACCCACCTGTGGCCTCAGGTAACTAACCTTTCACTCACACCTGTCTATCAATGCACCTGTCACATCCATGTTCCCCCTTCAACTCCCCAGATCTGGACTTCCAGGTAACATCTATCTCCTCATACCTGCCTGCACGCAACACCTGTCCTCCATACCTGTTCCCTTCATCTGCCCTGGAGGTAACACCTATTTCCTCTCACCTGCCCCTCCAGGTAACACTTGTCCACCTCACACCTGCCCTTAAGATGTCTGATCTCTCGGGGAGCATACGTCCCCTCTTACCTGCCCCTCTAGGTAATACCTGTTCTCTAAAATCTGCCCCTTCCGCTGGAATCCCTGCATTCTATCTCATTTCACGCCACACTGGCCCCTTCCTACCTGTACGTGAGCCATCCCACCTGTCCCCTACAGCTCCAAACTCACCTGTTCCTCACACATTCGTATTTCTTCACCTCTTCCTCCTCTCAAGCAGTACCGAGTCACCACACCTGCACACACTCACACACACATTCCTTCCTTTGCACACAAGCACTCACACGTGCAACCTGCTAACCTGTCCCCTCAGGAAAGGCCTGCCCCTGCCAGTCCCCCGCCTCCTGGCCCTCACCCATCCTCCTCCATGATAGTGTTGCACCTCCTTAACCAGCCCAACACCTGCCCTTCCAGAAGAGCTGGCCACACACAGGTCACCTAAGAGCACACCTGCTGCTCACACCCCTCTCTACCTGTACCTGACTTCCAAGGTACACTGACTTCCAAGGATTCCCCCATACCTGTCTTTCCTACTTGTCATTTCGGGTTACTCATCACAGACAACAGAAGCACCTTCCCCACCTGTGTCCTAACCCCAAGCGCCACCTGATCACCAACCCACACACTGGTATCCTCCTCACGGCCTTCCCTATCATCATGCCTTCCTCCAAGCTCTTGTCCCCTCAGAGTTTCCCGGTCCCACCTGCACACTTGCTCACCTGTGTCTCACTCCTTCTTGCACTGTCTTTGCCTCTTCTGGTCTCTCAGTGTCTCTCACTATACACATTACACACACACGTTTGGGGCAGGAGTCTGTCCTTGGCCACAGGTATCTGCGTCACCTGTATACCTGTTTTCCCATACCTGTCCCTCAGGTACTCTCTATCCACTTCTCTTCTTTCCCACATACCTAATTTCCCATGTCTCTCTCTCTCTCGCTTTTGCTGCGCAAGGTCACACCAGTAACCCCCTACACCTGCCGTTCCTCACCTGTTTATCCCGGGGAATCCTCTGCCCTGGTAACACATTCAATCATTTCCTCAGCAAACAGGTACCGAGGCTTTGACACCCCCTACGCATACCCCTACTTAATCTCTCTTTGCTTCACATCTCTTCAGCTGGGTCTAGGGGACACCTCCTGGAAACAGCCCTGTCCCATGGACATGCACCTGGTTCCCCACACTCCAGCCACCTCTCTCCTTTTCCTCCCCCCAAACATCCATGTGACCGGAGTCCCTTTGCACCTTTTGCAAGCATTGTGAACCCACTGCACACCTCTGCCCCATTCTCTGCTATGTTCACTTTTGCTATCTGTCCCTGCAGCCTGTCACCCCCACACCTTTAGGAAGAAACCTTCAGATCTCTCACACCTGTCTCCAACCTGCTTCTCTCCAGAAACATGGGTCTCCTTTCCTAGCACGTGTCTCTGACCAGCTCTCTCCTCGAGGTGCGCATTCCTCCATGTGTGTAACACCTGTAGCGTGTTAGACGCATGTGTTGCCTGTTCCCAGCCACCCCCACACCTGCTCCCCGCACTGCACAGCGTCTTAAGTCCGAGGTTCTCTGACTTCAATGTGCATCAGAAACACCTGGTCCAGGTATCACTCTCTGAGTAGCAGGTGCTTGTAATGTGTGCCCCACCTGTTCCACCACATAACACCTGCCCTCCCCATATATACTGATGGCGACCACGAGAATGAGGATGAGGGTGAGGGTGATGGTGATGACAGCTCCCGATTACTAAGGCCACCATCCATCTCTGTGACAGACACTAAGTTCTTCACATCCATTGTCTCATTTGTCCTCACAGGACCCTCATGAGGCAGGTACTTGCCTCTTGTCCCCATTTTACAGAGAAGGAAACTGAGTCCAGAGAGTTTCTTTGAGGTCCCAGAAACAGGTAGATGTTAGAGATCTGAGTCAAATCAAGGCTGTCTGACTTCAGAGACTGCCCTCCTAGCCATCCAGGTGTCCTTGCCTCCCCCATCTGCCCCTCAGGTGACCTCCTCCCTCCACAGACACACCTATCCACCTAGGGACTTTGGTGACACTTGCTTCTCCATTACCTCCCAACCCCATCTCCCCTACACTCCAGGCTCACTTTCTCACCCTCCATTGACTCCTGGGGCTAAGGCTGTCATTCCACATGCTCACCCCCACCTCCCCCACAAGCTGTTTGGGGCCAGCACAGCCCCCTCCCAGGGCACCCCCCCTCCCCAGACACACCCCCAGCGCAGCCCCCTCCCAGCGCACCCCTACCTCCCCCCAGCACAGCCCCCTCCCAGCATACCCCTACCTCCCCAGACACACCCCCAGCACAGCCCCCTCCCAAGGCACCTCCACCTCCCCAGACACACCCCCAGCACAGCCCCCTCTCAGTGCACCCCTACCTCCCCCCAGCACAGCCCCCTCCCAGCACACCCCTACCTCCCCAGACACACCCCCAGCACAGCCCCTCCCAGTGCACCCCTACCTCTCTCCAGCACAGCCCCCTCCCAGCACAGCCCCCTCCCAGCACACCCCTGCCTCCCCAGACACCCCCCCAGCACAGCCCCCTCCCAGCACAGCCCCGCCTCCCCAGACATCCCCCCAGCACAGCCCCCTCCCAGCACACCCCTGCCTCCCCAGACACCCCCCCAGCACAGCCCCCTCCCAGCACACCCCTGCCTCCCCTGACACACCCCTGCCTCCCATACCGCCCCTCCCTGCACGCTGGCCTTTCCTTTCCTCCCAGCCTCACTTTCATTTCCTTTCTCCATTTCCACCTTTGCCACCACCTGCCCCTATCTCCTTGTCCCTGTCCATGTCTGCCTGTCTGATTCTGAGTCTCTCTGTCTCTCTTGGTTTCTGGCCTCTCCACTCCTCTGTCTGTCTGTCTCCCAGTCTCTCTTTGTTCTCTGTATTTCTCTGGTTGTCTTTGTCTATGTCTGTTTCTCTCCATACAGGGTCTTTACAGCTCTCTGACTCTCTCTGTTTCTCCATATCCTGAACTCTGTGTCTGTCTCCTTGTCTCGTCTCTTTCCTCCTTTTCTGTCTCTGGCCCTTGCTCTGTCCTCTGACAGTACAAATATTGGGGGCCTGGAGTCACACTGATCTGCATTCAAGTCCAGGCTCACCTCACCCCTGTGGGACTTTGGCCAAGTTACTTTTCCTGTCAGAACCTCAGTTTCCACATCTGTGAAATGGGCATCCATCATGGCAGTTCCTACCTCACAGTTGGTGGTGAGGACAGGGTGCTGAGGGAAGCAAAAGGCCTGGGTCAGACGGGGTGTTGAACTTACCTCTGTGGGTTCCCCCAGCCCCCTCCTGCCTCTTCCCTAGGCTGCCCCTCACATTCCCTTCACCTGGCTGTCAGTGGGAGTGAGTGTGTGCAGGGTGGAGAATGGAGGGAGAGGTGGGCAGAGGCATCCCCGCCAGCCCAGGCCTGGGCATGGGACCCGGTGTGGGGCTGGGGACAGGGATCGATCCGCCTCGGCGGCAGTGCGCGGGCCAGGATTGCATCTTGTCACAATAATTTATTGCTCTCATCCCGTCTGATCGATGGCGCTGAATTAGCACCGCGCCTGATGCCCCTGAAGCCCTGAGTACCCCCCCCAGCCCGGCTGGACCCCGGCCCTTGTGGGATCCCTGGTGGCCCGGCACCCAGCTCCAGCCTCAGCCCGCCCAGGCCCCGCCCCTCACCCTAGACCTCAGGCCTGCCCCACTGCCTTCGGTCCCTCGTCCCTCGGAGTCTCTCTCCGGTTCCCAGTTCTCTGCCCCTCATGTTTGCCCTCCTGGGTCTTTGACCCCATTTCTCTGTTCCTCCTTTTCTCTAACCCTGGATCACCCACTTCTCCCCATTTTTGTCCTCAATTCCTTGTCATCTGATTCCCTGTCCCTGTCTGCTTCCGCGTCTCAGTCCCATCCATCTGCCCCTCTAGGTCTTGGCTCCATCCCTATTTCCCCAGCCCTCTGACCCTGTCTCTTTGCCCTCCTCATTTCTGTCCCTTGATCTCCTGCTTTCTGTCCCTTTGATCTGCTATCTCTGTCTCTCTGATTCCCTGTTGAGCACAGTTTAATCTGGATTCCACCTCAACATAATTTCCTCAGTACACTCTTGGTGCCAAGCCCCGGGCTCTGTCGGGATGCCTGAGCCCTGGCTCTTGGTGGTTGCCGTCTAGAAGGACTCTGGGTCTCTGGGCTCCCTGAGTAGCTGGTTCTGGTGTACACCACACACCGCTTCAGCTCTCTGCCCCCACCCCTCCAGCATCACCAAATAACAGTCATTTCCCTACTGTCTGTCACTCTGATAGAGGGGTGGGGCCCGATGTGGAGTGAGGCTGGGGGTGGAGGTAGAATGAAGGCAAGGGTGGGGAAGGGGCGGGAGTTGGGGATGAGGACCAGGAGGAGAGATAGAGGATGGAGCTGGGGTCTGGGTGGGGTGGGGCCTGGTGGAAGTGAGGAGGAGGAGGGGTAGGGTGGGCTTTGAAGTTGGGGTGGGTCGGACTCCTAGGGGACACCAACCTCCTAGGACTGAAGAAGGGCAAGGTGGGGTGGAGGATGAGGAATCCACACCTTAGATCTGCCCGCCACCGGGCCCACACCTGAGCCTTCCACTCCCACCTCCAGGGCCGGGCTCCCCTGCATCCCTCTCCTGCCTCTGCCCTAATCCGTCAATTTTCCGCATCTCTGCCCCCTTCTCTCCTTCCTCCCAACCCAGGGTCTCCGGTGCGGCCCTCGCTGTCCCGTGACCTCCAGCTTTCTAATCTACTTTTGTCTCAGCCTCTCTGGTTCGCTCCTTCTGCCGTGTTTCCCCACCTCGGATCTCCCCCGCCTGTCTCTGTGTCTCTGTCTCTCTATTCTCTCTGCGTGTGCACGTAGCTCCCAGTCCGCCTCCTGTTTCTGTGGGACCCGTCCTTGTCCTCTGTGTTTCTTTCTGTCTCTGTGCCTTCCCCCCCGTGGGGTTCCCACCTGTCCCCCTCCATGTCCCATCTATCCCCCTCCATCTCCCTCCGTGTCTCACTCCCGCTTCCTCTCAGTTCTCCCTGTATCACGTTCCACCCCCTCGGTCTCTCTTCCTCCCTGCATGTCTCCCTTTCTCTGTGCCCCCCACCCCAGCCTCCAGTTCCTCCATCTCTATGGGTCTCTGAGGGGAGGCGGGGTCCACGAGTGAGGTCAGGGAGCAGCCAGAGCTCCCTCCGCCTCGCCTCGCGGTGGCGCCTCCGCCCTCCCTCTCCCCTCCCCCAGAGCTGTTTGGTAGGCGGGGTGCGTGGCACTGCGGCTCCCACCTCCCCGGGGACGCTCCCTCGCCACCCCTCAACTGACACCATTCGGAGCGCTGCTGTCCGCAGCCCCAGGGACATCGCGCGGAGACTGAGACTCAGGGAGAGAGACAGAGATTGCAGAGACACACACACAGGGCCCGAGACAGAGACAGAGAGGGAGAGACAGAGGGAGGCGGGTGTGGGTCTCCACCCCTGCCCTCACCCACAGGCCTCTCTGTCTCTGGCCTGGAGCCCTCCACCTCTCAAGCGAGGGTAGCAGACACACCTTCCCCAGCCTGGGAAGCCAGTGCCCTGTCTGCCATTTTGTCCCTCTGTGTGTCCTGCACAGTGCAGTTGAGGCAGAAGACCGAGTGTGTGTGTGCGCATGTGCACATGACTGTGTGACTTGTGTCACAGTGTCTGTGAATGTGACCTGTGTAGACATGCGTGTTCCTGAGCACAGGTGACTAAGTATGGTGCTGAGTGGAGCCACACATGTCCTGTCTGTGAGCGCGTCACGTCTGTGAGTGCGTAACATCTGGGCGTGTCCTGTCTGTGAGTGCATCATCTCTGTGAGCGTGTCATGTCTGTGAGTGTGTCACGTCTGTGAGTGCATCACGTCTGGGCATGTCCTGTGAGTGCATCACGTCTGGGCATGTCCTGTGAGTGCATCATGTCTGTGAGTGTGTCACGTCTGTGAGTGCATCACGTCTGGGCATGTCCTGTGAGTGCATCATCTCTGTGAGCGTGTCATGTCTGTGAGTGCGTCACGTCTGTGAGTGCATCACGTCTGGGCATGTCCTGTGAGTGCATCATGTCTGTGAGCGTGTCATGTCTGTGAGTGCGTCACGTCTGTGAGTGCATCACGTCTGGGCATGTCCTGTGAGTGCATCATCTCTGTGAGCGTGTCATGTCTGTGAGTGCGTCACATCTGTGAGTGCATCACGTCTGGGCATGTCCTGTGAGTGCATCATGTCTGTGAGCGTGTCATGTCTGTGAGCGTGTCATGTCTGTGAGCATGTCACGTCTGTGAGTGCGTCATGTCTGGGTGTGTCATGTCTGTGAGCGTGTCATGTCTGTGCATCACATCTGTGAGCGTGTCACGTCTGGGCGTGTCATGTTTGTGAGCGTGTCATGTCTGTGAGTGCATCATGTCTGGGCATGTCATGTCTGTGAGCGCATGTCTGTGAGCGTGTCATGTCTGTGAGTTCCTCATGTCTGGGCGTGTCACGTCTGTGGGCGTGTCATGTCTGTGAGTTCGTCACGTCCGGGCGTATCATGTCTGTGAGCGTGTCATGTCTGTGTGACGTGTGTGGTGCTTAGCTGCGTCTGGTGTGACCGTCCAAAGCTCTGGAGTTGTGCTGTGTCTGGTGTTTTCACATGGTGTGGCTGTGCAGGGTGGGCCTCAGGGACCTGGGGCAGCTCTTATCTCTGAGGGCAAGATGAGGAGGCTCAGTCCCAGAGAAACAGGGTGGAAGGACCGAGTGAGCGCGACCCTGAGAGGACCCTGGCAGCTGGGCTGGTGAGTGTGGGTGTGAGGGATGCAGCTGAGGAAGAGCCCCCAAAATCTTGTGTGTCACAGACCAGCTGTGTGTTTGTGTGGCGCTGTGTTGGTGTACAGGGGTTGCTGTTGTATCTCTGGGCTTGTGGGCTTGTGTCTGAGTCTGGGTTCAGAGGTGGACGTGTGTGTGTGCACGCGCGCACATGCGCGCGCACGTACGTGGTAATTTGTAGGAGCTGAATGTACCAGCTTGAGTGTTGGTTCATAATAATTGAGTGATACTGTGTGTCCAGCCCTAAAGAGCACTGATGACTGTTTGTGTATGTTTGATTGTGTATGTTTGTGTGGTTGCATGTTTATGTGTGGCTGTTGGATGGTGCATGTGTGTGCAACTTGTGTGAACTTGTGCCGAACTCTGTGTGTGAAGCTGTGTTTCTGGTGTCACCCTGTGTGCTTCTGTGTGTTTTCTGTGGGTCTGTGTGTTAAGGATGACTGGTTTTGTGTGTGCCCATGTGGGGATTACAAGGTGTGGTATTGAGAGAAGTAGTAAGCTGCGAGTGGTGTGTGAGTGTGGTGTGTGGTATGTGGGTGATGTGTGTGGTATGTGTGTTGTGTGTGGCATGTGATGTGGTGTAATGTGTGTGGGGGTGTGTGCGTGTATGCAGTGTTGTGTATGTGGTGTAATGTATAGTGTCTGTGGTATGGTGTGCATGTGATGTGTGTGGTGTATATGCGGTGTGTGTGTATGGTGTGTGTGGTGTGTGGTGTGCATGTGTGTATGGTGAGTAGTGTATGGTGTGTGTGTATGATGTGTGTGTTGTGTATGTGTGTAATGGGTAGCGTATGTGGTGTGTGTGGATATGCAGTGTGTGCTGTGTCTGATGGGTAGTGTAGCGCGTGTGGTGTATGTGAGAGTGATGTGGTGTGTGTGTATGGTGTGTATGCAGTGTGTGGTGTGTGTGGTGGATGTGGTATATGTGGTGTGGATGTGGTGTGTGTATGTGTGGGGTGGTGTGTGGTGTGTGTGTATGGTGTGTATGCAGTGTGTGGTGTGTGTGGTGGATGTGGTATATGTGGTGTGGATGTGGTGTGTGTATGTGTGGGGTGGTGTGTGGTGTGTGTGTATGGTGTGTATGCAGTGTGTGGTGTGTGTGGTGGATGTGGTATATGTGGTGTGGATGTGGTGTGTGTATGTGTGGGGTGGTGTGTGGTGTGTGTGTATGGTGTGTATGCAGTGTGTGGTGTGTGTGGTGGATGTGGTATATGTGGTGTGGATGTGGTGTGTGTATGTGTGGGGTGGTGTGTGGTGTGTGTGTATGGTGTGTATGCAGTGTGTGGTGTGTGTGGTGGATGTGGTATATGTGGTGTGGATGTGGTGTGTGTATGTGTGGGGTGGTGTGTGGTGTGTGTGTATGGTGTGTATGCAGTGTGTGGTGTGTGTGGTGGATGTGGTAGATGTGGTGTGGATGTGGTGTGTGTATGTGTGGGGTGGTGTGTGGTGTGTGTGTATGGTGTGTATGCAGTGTGTGGTGTGTGTGGTGGATGTGGTAGATGTGGTGTGGATGTGGTGTGTGTATGTGTGGGGTGGTGTGTGGTGTGCGTGTGGTGTGTGGTGGATATGTGGTGTGTGTGTGGTGTGTGGTGGATATGTGGTGTGTGTGTGGTGTGGGGTGGTGTGTGGTGTGTGTGTGGTGTGTGGTGGATATGTGGTGTGTGTGTGGTGTGGGGTGGTGTGTGGTGTGTGTGTGGTGTGTGGTGGATATGTGGTGTGTGTGTGGTGTGGGGTGGTGTGTGGTGTGTGTGTGGTGTGTGGTGGATATGTGGTGTGTGTGTGGTGTGGGGTGGTGTGTGGTGTGTGTGTGGTGTGTGGTGGATATGTGGTGTGTGTGTGGTGTGGGGTGGTGTGTGGTGTGTGTGTGGTGTGTGGTGGATATGTGGTGTGTGTGTGGTGTGGGGTGGTGTGTGGTGTGTGTGTGGTGTGTGGTGGATATGTGGTGTGTGTGTGGTGTGGGGTGGTGTGTGGTGTGTGTGTGGTGTGTGGTGGATATGTGGTGTGTGTGTGGTGTGGGGTGGTGTGTGGTGTGTGTGTGGTGTGTGGTGGATATGTGGTGTGTGTGTGGTGTGGGGTGGTGTGTGCTGTGTGTGTGGTGTGTGGTGGATGTGGTGTGTGTATGTGTGGGGTGGTGTGTGGTGTGCGTGTGGTGTGTGGTGGATATGTGGTGTGTGTGTGGTGTGTCTGTGATGGGTAGTGTATGTAGTATGTGTGGTGTATGTGAGGGTTAGTGATGTGGTGTGTATGGTGAGTGATGTGTGTGTGGTGTGTGTGATGTGTGTGTGTGCGTGTGTGGTGTGTATGTGGTGCATATGTGGTGTATTTATGTGTGTGTGTGGTGTGTGTGATATGGTATGTGTATGTGGTGTATGCATGGTGTGCGTGGTATGGTGTGTGTATGATGTATGTGGTGTGTACCGTGTGTGTATGTGGTGTGTGGGGCTAGGTGTGTGTGGTGTATGTGGTGGGTATGTGTGTGGTGCGGGTGTGTATGTATGGTGTGTTTGTGGTGTGTGTATGTGGTATGTGTGGTGTATATGTAGTGTATATGTGTGGGGTATGTGTACACCCCAGGCACAAAGGCACCCCCAACCAGGGTCAGGCCAGAGCATTTGATGTGGGCAGTGTGGGAATGGGGGTGGCATCCGGGATGGGGGGGGGCACGCCCATGCAGGAAACCCCACATCACCCCTGAACCCCCTCCTCTCCAAGACAGGCACAGGGTCTCCTGGTGCCTGTCGAGGGCTGGCCCCTGAGCCTGCTCTGTGTACACATGGACGTGGCCATAGTCTGGACGGACAGGTGTGTGAGCACACACACACAGTGTGTGACCGCAGGGAGCCAGCTTCGTGCACCCAGATGGGGCAGGGTGTTGGGGGCTTGTTTGTGTGGCAACAGATGGGTGGGGCTGGCAGCCGGCCCATGGCTGGGGCTGTGCATGGTGTGTGTGTGCCTACTAGTGGGTGTCACTGTGGGTCTCTACTGTGTGCACACATGTGTCTTACATGGGCGTGTGGCATTAGGAGGGATATGTCCCCAGATTGTGCCTGAACGTGTGGCCATGGGTGGGTGCAGTCGGGGGGGGTGTGTGTGTGTGTGTGCGTGCGTGCGTGTGCTTTGGGGCATGGTGTGTGCATGCGGGGGCAGTGGTGGGAGAAGGGTCTTGGGCCGCGTCTCTCTCCTCTTTAGACAGAGCCCCGGAGAAGATATGAAATTTAAAAAAAAAATCAATTTTCATTCCACTTGTGCAGATTGTGTTAAGGGGAGGTGGGGATGGGGGGGCCTGGGTGAGGGATGAAGGGGCTGGTGGTGGGGGTGCGAGGCCCGAGGCGGCTCCCGAGGCGGCCGGTGCAGCTTAGAGAAATCAAAACAACTGGTTAAACCACAGCCCCGGGGGGCGGGGTGATGGGGGGTTAGAAGACAGAGGCAGAGAGAGATGACAGAGAGCTCAGAGACAGAGAGGGACAGAGACAGAGAGAGGCACCCAGAGAGAGAGATGGGGGAAACAGAGACACTCAGAGATGGAGATATTTAGAAAGACAGGCAGGCCGAGATGAGCAGCAAAGACCCTCAGTGACAGCGACAGACAGAGAGCCTCAGTGACAGAGACAGACAGAAAGACGCACCGACACCTGAAGGGGCTGAGAGAGACTGAGAGACCTGTGTCTCGAGAGACAGCCACAGAAGCAGGTCTGAGACAAGGGCACGTGTCACATATGTGCACACACACACACACACACACGCACCCATGCAGAGACACGCTCGGGAAGTTCACAGATGGAGGGACAGGCAGACAGATGGGGATGGTGGGAGCAGGAGTGGCAGGGGCCTTGGGTTGGGGTCATCTCTGAGTGCCCACCCCTACCCAGTGTGTCTGGGTGTGTCTGTGGGTACCTCTGCAGGGGCCGCTGTGTCGGTCGTATGTTTGGGTCCGTGATCTTGGTGTGTGTGTGTGATTGTGACTGTGTCTGTGAATGGGTGTGTGTGTGGCCGTGTGCGTTGGCTGTCTGGGTTGGTGCTGGTGTGTGTATCTCTACGGCTCCATGTGTGACCAAGTGCATATGTATGCGCTCAAGGGTCGGTGGTGCTTGGTTGTGTGACTGTGTGTCTGTTTCTGTGTGCTGTTGTCTCAGTGTGTGATTGTGTGCTTGGGAATCTGGGTTTCTGTATTTGATTGTGAGCCTCAGTGTGTGATTATGTGTCTACACAGTGTGTCTAGGATTTGTGATTGTGTGTCTTTGTTTCTGTGTGAGATTGAATTGGTGTGTCATGTGTGTATTTGTGTAAAATCGTGTGTCTGTTTCTGTGCATCTGTGACTATGCTAATGTGTGTGTGTGACTGTGTGACAGTGTTGGTGTGTGACTTTACTGACACATGCATCTGTGTGATGTGGGTTGTGTGTGGCAGCAGTGGTATGCGTTGCTATGTTGGTGTGTGTCTGTGATGTGTTGTGTGGGACGTGGTGCTGTGTTTGACTTTGTTGACATGTGGGCTCATGCAGTGTGTGGTGTGTGATGGTGTGTGTGTGGCTGTGCTGGTGTGTGCATCTGTGCGATGTGTGCTGTGTGGTGTGCGTGCCTGGGTTGGTGTGTGGGTCTGTGTGGTTGTGCTTGGCAGGGAGAGAAGGGAGGAGGGCTCTCGCCTGCCCAGCGCCTCTGCACACCGCTTCGCTCACATGCGCACACACATTCGGTGCCATGGCTGCGGGCAGTAGAGATGGGGGGCGAAGGGGGGGTGGAGGAAGCAAAATAAAATTAAAAATTAAAGCTTGCCTGGAGTCCCCATCCGCACCGCGCCGGCCGGCGGGGAGGGGCGGGGGATTGTGGCTGCTTCCCCTCCACAGCCACTGGGGCTGGGGCCGTTTGTCCATCTGTCCGGCCATCCTGCCAGGCCCTGTTCGTCCCTGTAGCCCCAGGCCCCGCAGGCCGCGCTCCCTCCATCGGTCGATCAGCGATCAATGGGGCCAGGGGGGTGCCAGGGGCAGGGTGAGATCAAAGGGACCCCAAGAGACGGACACCGGGACAGAAACAGAGACAGAGACATGGAGATGGAGACATAGAGACAGAGACACAGAGACAGGGAGATGGGGCATGGAGACAGAGAGAGATGAGACAGAGATGGGGGACACGGGGACAGGACAGGGACTTGAGGAGGAGGAGATATGGAGATGTGGAGTCAGAGACAGGGGTGTGGAGACCCTAGACATCAAAACAGAGCCATGCGGAGACCCAGAGACACGGGGACACAGAGACATAGGGACACAGAGACGTGGGGACACAGAAGTGGAGACGACGTGGGAACCAAGAGACAGGGAGGCATGGAGACCCAGAGACGGGAGGGACAGACGGACGGAAGGCGACAGGGCAGCAGAGGCGATGGGCAAGGGCGAGGGGTCCAGGTCCCTGTGGGGCCTGACACAGGACCAAGGCTGGGCACAGAGACGGGGAGAAGTGGCCACAGAGACCGCGAGATGGCAGAGACGCGTGTGAGACACAGCGGGGGGAGCGTGGGAGCAGGGCCCGGAGCACCGATCCCACGGCTCCTCGTTATAACGTGTCCGGAGGAGGCGGCGGGGAGTTGAAAGCGTCGGGAAGAGAAATCAAAACCAACACGGAAATGAGAGGGGCCAATAGGGGGTGGGGGTGGGGGAGGAAGGAGGGGGACCCTGAGAAGCAGAGACAGCGGGAGGTGGGAGAGCGATGGGTGGGGGAGAGGTGTGGGGGAGCGGGGCTGCTGGACAGGGACAGGGTGGGGGCAGAGACAGGAGAGACAGAGATGGTGGAGGGGGAGGGAGAGACAGAGACAGAGATAGTGGAAGGGGAGGGAGAGGGAGAGACAGAGATGGTGGAGGGGGAGGAAGAAACAGAGACAGAGATAGTGGAAGGGGAGGGAGAGGGAGAGACAGAGATGGTGGAAAGGGAGGGACAGAGACACAGACGGTGGAGGGGGAGGGAGAGACAGAGACGGTGGAAAGGGAGGGAGAGACAAGACGGTGGAAAGGGAGGTAGAGACAGAGATGGTGGAAGGGGAGGGATAGACAGAGACAGAGATGGTGGAAGGGGAGGGAGAAACAGAGACAGAGATGGTGGAAAGGGAGGGAGAAACAGACAGAGATGGTGGAAAGGGAGGGAAAGACGGATAGCAGAGATGGGGAGAAAGTCATAGGGAGACAGAGATGGACACACTGGGAAGATGGAGAGACAGACGGAGAAGAAGCAGGGGTGGGAGATGGAGAAACAGGGGAGAGACTGAAGGGTGGAGGAGGAGATGGAGAGAGAGGGAGAGGGCAGTGAGGTGGGGAGAGAAACCCCCTTGGTGGAGGAGAGAGACAGAAATGGAAGGGAGATGGTGGGGGGAGACGGAAGGGAGAAGAGACCAAGTGACAGGAGAGACAGAGATGGAGAGGGAGAGATACCGAGACAGGGGGCAGATGGAGAAAGACGGGGAGACAGGTGTGGGAACAGAGGGGGCCTGGGACAGGGGAGGCTCCAGGAGGCAGATGGGAGGTGGGGGCATCTGGGGTTGGGGCCTCTGTGGGGAGATCGGGCGAGTCTGAGGGGACATGGGGTGTCTGAAAAGTCTTGTCCAGTGTCCAGGGGGTAGGCGGGGCTCACGGGGGAACACAGTGTGGGCTGCCAGGGTCTGAGGGGTTTCTGGCCGGGGGGCGCATGGGAGCAGTGGGGAGTATCAAGGTGTCTAAGAGGAGTGGGTTTTTGAGAGCATCTGGAGGGTCTCCAGGAAGAAGGTGCTCCAGAGGTGCGGTCTGAGGGTGGCAGTGAGGGGCTGAAGGGGAGGGGTCTCGGGAGCGCGAGGGCAGCGTGTGTCTGCGGAGGGGTGTGAGAGGGAGTGGATTCCAAGGGTGTGTGTGTGGAGGGGAGGCGCCATAAGAGGGGGAAAGGTGCGGGGAGACTGGAGTGAGGAGGGGATGGAGTATCTTAGGGGCGTAAGATATCTAGGGAGAGGGAGTGTCTGAGGGAGGGGGTCTGACAGGGGAGGCAGATGTGAGGGGAAGGGGTGTCTGAGGAGGGAGGCAGATCCAAGTGGCAGGGGTCTTCAGGGTGAGCAGCAGGTCTGGGGTCTGAGGAGGCCTCCTGCAGGGCGCTGGGGGCTGCCCTGTGGGGTAGAGGACTGGAGGAGGGGGTGCTGGGCCTGCCCCCCTGCAGCCTGTCCTGGGCCGCTGCGGGTCAGGGCTGCGCCTGGGCTGGAAGAGCCCGCCTGGGGGTCGTCCGGGTGGGGCGGGTGTGGGGGCAAGTTATAGAACAAGAGAAATCTGGGGCAGCCAGAGAGAGAGACAGAGGGAGACCCAGAGACGCAGGGACCGACCGACCCGAGAGGTCAGGTGCGAGAGCGGGGACGGGAGACGGCAGCAGAGACGGTGCCAGGCGCGAGCGGCGGGCGGGCGTGAGAGCCAGCAAGTGTGAGAGCGTGAGCGAGTGGCGGGGAGCAGGGAGGGAGGCTGGGAGCGGCGTAGTTAGTGATGGAGGCACCGAGTGACGAGGCTGCGGGAGGAGAGGCTGGGAGGGAAGGAACGGGGTCTCGGGGCGGGAGCGGCTGTGGGGACAGAGCGGTGCCTGCAGGAGGGAGTGTGCGGGAGGGATTGCGGGGAGAGGGTGTCAGGCTGGGGTGGGGACCTGGGAGAGGGGAAGGCCCCGGGCGGCGCCCCGCTGGCTGACCTGTGTCTGTCTCTCCTGCCCACCCCCCGTCCCCGTGTGTCCCTCCCGGCCTCTGCAGGGCCGGCTCCGCCATGGACTGTAGCTGCGTCTCCGACCTTCTCTTCGCCCCGCCTGCCCTGCCGGCTCTCTGGACCCCCGGTAACTGGCCCGGACCTCCCCCACCCCTTCCCGCACCCCTCAGGCCTCCCCAGTGAGCCGCATCCCCCTTCTCTCCGTGTCTCCACGTGTCTCACTCTAGTCCGTGGGTCCTTCTCTCTCAGTCTTGGTCAGAGTCCCCCAAATCAAACCCCTTCTGAGAAACTTGGCTAAAAACTTCGCAGCCAGATTCCCCTGCCCCCTGCCTGCTGGGATATGTGGGTCTTCTGGGAGGGTAGGGAGGTGAGTGAGGGGTGAGGATGGAGGAGCCCGAGGCCCGGGCATCCCTGCCACGCACGTCTCAGCCTGCTCCCACGCAGGACCTGTGGGGAAAGAGAGCAGGGACTGGGCTGGAGGGGGCACTAGGCCAGGCATGGATGGACAGGTAGACAGACGGCACTGCCCAGTCAGGGGGACGTGCAGGCAGGACCCGGCTAGGCCGAGACCCAGGAGAGAGGACAGCTTGCTCAGAGTGGAGGCTTGGAATTGGGGGTGGTGGACGGTGAAGCTGGTCAGACACTATGCCGATGTGCAGCGGGAGGGGTGTGTGTGTGTGAGAGAGAGAGACAGAGACAGAGACTCTGTCCTTGGTTATTTGGGGTCTCATTTCAGAGTGTGTCCCTGTGTCATACTTCAGTGTTTCTAGAAGGGGTCACACTGGGAGAATGTGTCTGCACAGCCTGTCTTTGTGTGAGCTTGTGTATTTGCTTGTACGTGCACATCTGAGGCTACTTGAGTGTCTCTGGGCTGGGCATGTCCGTATTTTGGGATGGGGGTGTCTGCCGGCTCACCAACTGTGCCTCTGACTGAGTGGGGTGAGGAGCCTTTGCCTGTTTCTTGCGGTCTGTCTCGTGGTGTGTGGCGTTCCGAATGGATGTCTTGGTGCATTTGGGGCTGTGGGGGGATGCATCCCTGGGCCTCTGTGTTGGGGGCTGTGTCTGGTTTTCAGCGTAGGGTCCATGTGCACATGAGTGAATTCTGGGGGTTTGTCTGTCACATGTATGTGTCTGCCTACTGAGTTTGGGGGTCCTCTCTCTAGCTGTGCCTGTGCCTCATAGGTAGGACATATTTGAGGGTGTGCATTCGAGGACAGATGGAGTATCGGGGTTGGGTGTCCTGTTGTCACCTTGGGGTCCTGTGGGTGTGTCTGTGATACAGTTGCCTCCCCAGTAGGATGTGTTCTGGGTGTGGAATGGGTCAGAGCTGGAGTCTGGATCCAGCCCTGTCATGGGAGGTGAGAAAGACCCAAAAATGAATTGAGATAAAAATTCTCTCTCAAGGAGACTGCCTGGAGCTCCCCAGCCTTCAGGCCGGGAGGCACAAGCACCCACTTTTCTACACCAGGCAGCCTGGGTGGGACTCTGCGCCCCCTTGCCTTCCACCTGTGCAGTTCTAAACCAGAGAGGGTAAGGACCTGCCCGTAATCACACAGCAAGTGGACACGGCGATGCTGGTCTCCCCTGCCCCGGCGCACAGCAGTCTCCCCTCTCCTGCACTGCTGCCAGCTTTTTATGGACTCACTCTGCCTTCTATTTTCATGCCTGGGTCTGGGGTCTCTGAGGAGGGGGAAGGGGACAAAGGATGTGGCATAGGAGTGAACACAGAAGTTGGACCCAGGGCTTGGGGCCTTCTGCATGGGAGGTGAGATTTCGGGGTACCCAGCTCCTGGGGGTATGTGGACAGTGGAGTACCCCCCTCTGCATGCGAGATGTGATGCTGAGTGAGCCGGGGGTGTCAGTGCTGACACGTGGGTGCCTCTGTGTGCGGGTTTGGGAAGTTGCTCTACTGACATGCTGTCACCCTGTGTGTCTGGGGACATGGATATCTTGGTGCTGTGTTCACCATCTCCATCGTACAGTGTGTTCTTTGGGCATTTGGGGTCCTGTGTGTGTCTTGTCATGCATTTGTGTTGTTAGTAAGTCCCAGTCTTGAGATGTGTAATTGTGTGTTGTGATGGGTGTGCACTGTGGGGTTGTTGAGATGACGTGACCTTGAGTCTTGCACAGCCCGTGTCTGCCATGTCAGCCTTGGTGGCCCCCAGTGTGAGTGTGGCACTCCGGTGTGCCTGTGTCCCAGTGTGGCTGTGTGTCTCAGGCAAGTGAACTGATGTCTGTGTAACATGTCTTCCATGGGCATGTGTGTGTCCACGCGCACACACACACCCTGTTCTGGACTGCTCTTGGACGGACATGGGTATGGATATGGGGTGGAGGGGACACAGGGACGGGAAAGGTACAAATACACAGGTAGGTACAGACATGCACAGAGCCCCAGCCTGGATATGCCAGGATGGGTCAGTGGGGGGCTCTGGGGAATGTCGAAAGGTGGAGCAGGGGACAGGGAATGGGGAACAGAGACAGCAAGAGCTGGGGGCACTGCAGGGTACAAGAGACCAGAAACCTCCTGGGGCTGGCTGGGGGCAGTGAGAGGACTAATACTGTTGGAGGCGGGTGCCCCTCCCTCCCATTCCTCCTCACTGTCATGGGTGCAGGAAGCCAGTCCCTCCCAACTCCACCTCTGGATGCTGAGCCTGGGGGAGCTATGCCAAGGTAGGGGATCAGACTGGTACCAACCCAGGGTCCCTGGATGACTGGGTTCTTGCCCTTATTTGGATAATTTGGGACCAGACACCAGGCAAGGAGGTTTGGAGAGTGGAAACCAGGTCCCTAAAGATGCCTGAGGCTGGAGGAGAACTAGATGCCTCTCAGGTTACTGAGTCCAGCAGGACCTAGAGCCCTGGACTTGGCATCCTGACCCCAGGCCACTCCCTGCCTCCCGTCCCCAGGGTTTGCCTTCCCGGATTGGGCCTACAAGCCAGAGTCATCCCCTGGGTCGAGGCAGATCCAGCTGTGGCACTTTATCCTGGAGCTGCTGCAGAAGGAGGAGTACCAGGGCGTCATAGCCTGGCAGGGGGACTACGGGGAATTCGTCATCAAAGACCCCGATGAGGTGGCCCGGCTGTGGGGTATTCGCAAATGCAAGCCCCACATGAATTACGACAAGCTGAGCCGGGCCCTGCGGTGAGGAAGGGCTCGGGGCTGGATCCCACCTTGTCCTTTTCCCCCCACTGTCCCTCTGGTGCCCCCTCTGCATCCTGGGTCAGATTCCTGCTGGATCCCACAAGGCACAGGGCTGTGTGTGAGTAGCCACCATCGCTACTTGTGAGTGGAAGGGAGGTGAGGAGGAAGGACCCCTAAACCTGGGCTTTGGAGTCTCACAGGGCAGGGTCCCCGCTTCTGCCTCATCCCTTCCTTGCCCTGTGATCCCTATTAAGGGACTTCTGTGAGCCTCAGTTTCCCCAAGTTCTAGTGCTCTGTGCACCATGCCTGGGACGGCACATGCATTAAGAAACCCCAGATCCCACCCCAGGGCTCCCCCTGCACCTCCCCAACACCACTGCTCTCCCCACAGTTACTACTACAACAAGCGGATTCTCCACAAGACCAAAGGGAAGAGGTTCACCTACAAGTTCAACTTCAGCAAAGTTGTGCTTGTCAATTACCCGCTGCTGGACATGGCGGCAGCTGCCACTGGCTCCCCACTCTTGCTGACCCCCAGTCCCTTTGGGGGGGCCCCAGGGCCAGATGCTCCTCCCCTCACCCCTGAGGTGAGTCTGGGTACTGGGGTCCTGGAACCGAGGCACTTGGTGCCCACTCTGGGGAGGGGACAGTCTGAGCAGGGCGGCTTCCCCCACTCCCTCTCTAGACCCTGCAAACACTGTTCTCTGCCCCACGCCTGGGAGAGCCAGGGGCCCGGACACCCCTATTCACCTCCGAGACAGATAAACTGCGTCTGGACAGCCCTTTCCCGTTCCTGGGCTCTGGTAAGAGCCTGGAGGTTGTGGGGTGCTGGGGGCACAGTGGGAGAAGCTGCAGGCTTGAGGGAAGAGGATGAGAAAAGAGAAGAGAAGAGATGGGGAAGGGGGCCTAGGGCCAGGCTGTAGGGTGTGTGTGTGTGTGTGTGTGTGTGTGTGTGTGTGTGTGTGTGTGTGTGTGTGTGTGTGTGTGTGTGTGTGTGTGTGTGTGTGTGTGTGTGTGTGTGTGTGTGTGTGTGTGTGTGTGTGTGTGTGTGTGTGTGTGTGTGTGTGTGTGTGTGTGTGTGTGTGTGTGTGTGTGTGTGTCTGTAAAACCCAGAAAAGGATGTGATGTGAGGGAGGGAAAATGAGGGAGACAAGGGCTTTCAGGGGTGCCTAAGGAATGGGAAGACAAGTGGGGAAGTGGGAGGAGATGGAGTTGGGGGAAGCTGTGTGAGGGGGTAAGATGCCATGTAGGAGGGATGCGGGGAGATGGGGTGGGATATGGCAGGGAGGCAGCCCCCTTTACTGGTCCCCAAGCAGGCAGGCGCCCCAGCCTGACCTACCTCTGTGCCCCCCCAGGTGCCACCAGCTATTCCAAGCCCCCTGGCCTGCTGGGTCCTTATGGCCGCGCCTTTCCTGAGTACCCCTGGAACTTTAACCCGTACCTCACGGGCCCCTTCCCAAAGCTGCCTCCCTCTCTCTACCCCCCGCACTTCTACCCCAACCCTCTGGCCAGTTCCTTGGGCCACCTGCCCTCGTCAGGGGCAGGGGGAGGCCCCACAGCCGCGCCCCTGCTGGCCTCGACGGGGGAGGGCCTGGGCCCTGAGCGCCCCTCGGGCCTGGCAGCAGCCCCTCGCCTGGCACTGCCGGGAGCTGGGGGTCCAGAGGCTGCCCTTGGTGGGAAGGAGGACAGCGACTCGGAGCTGGAGATCACCGATGTCAGCGGCTGCAGCTCTGACAGCGAGGGCGATGAGGGTCTCCCGGCGCCCCCCAAGGCAAAGGCGGGCAAAGGGGGGACCGGCAGCTGAGCCGGCAGGGGGCAATAGATTCTGCTGAGGCAGGGACCAGGGCGGCTGCCCGTCTGCCCTTGATGCCTGGCCCAAGGCCCAGGACCAGCCCTCAGCACCTCCCAGTTCTGGGCACATTGCTGCCCCAGTCTCCTTCTCCAGCCCCAGAGTGGGGGTCTCACTTCCCCTCCACAGAGGACAGAGGGAATGTGATGGCCTCCAGCCTCCTCCCCAGGCACCAGTTTGAGGGGGTCCCCGCCTGGCCCCACTCCCAAAGTGCAATATGGCGCCCAGCCTGCCCCACCCGCCCACCCCTGTGCTATGCCCCGAGTGTTTGTGTGGCTGTGTCTCCAAACCCCCTGTGCTGGCCCCAGTCCTAACAAACACCCCCCCGACATAGGCCCCCCTGGGGACAGGGAGCTCAGAGCAATAACCCCGCCCCCAGCCCCCACCCAGGAGGGGCCCCCTCCCCACCAGCTCCCCATGATCCCGACAGTCACCTCCAGAGAGTTTACTACAGAAATAAAAGAACAGAGAGTGAGACTCGGGATGCCCAGTGCTGACCACGGGGGATCAGGGGTGGGAGCTGGAGGGCGGTGTCAGGGAGACACCTCATACCCAGTGTGTGTGCGGAGTGCCTGGGGAGTAACGGTTCAAACAAAGAAATGAATGAATGAATGAATGAATGAACAACTGGAGGGAGGCGCAGAAGCACAGACCCAGGAAGTCAATGCCAGACAGTCACAGAGAGTTCCAGACGCCACGCCAGGCCCCACCCCGCCATCACACACACAGATCTCTTCTTAGATAGTATATATTAAAAAATAAACCTCCAATTCAGGGTATAAAAACAGAGCGAAGGCACTTGGGGGTGGGGGGTGGAGGGGTGGCCCCCACAGGCAATACTGAGATGGCCCGGGTCACCGTGGTGCCCTCCGGAATGAAGCCCTGAGTCCCCCAAGCAGAGGGCAGGAGGGAGAGATGGCGGAGGCTCATGCAGGGCCAGTAACCCCAGCTGGGCCCCTCCTAGGCGTGGCCCACAGCTCCCTCTCCTCAGGCCCTCGGGGTGTGAGATGCTGCGGCAGCTGTGTGGGTGGGGGTGGTCCCTCACGTCCTCTCCCCCATTCCTCTTCTTCTTGCAAAAGGCCTGGGGGATGTAGGAGAAGAGGGGAGATGGGGAGAGATGGAGAGAGAGACAGGGAGAGACAGACACAGAGACAAGACAGGGAGAACAGAGAGAGAAGGGGAGGTGGGGAGAGGCAGGCGGGCACAGAGACAGAGAAACAGAGATTATCAGAAACAGAGACATAGAGATGAGAAACACGAGGTGGAGTGGGGAGAGTCAGAAAAGACAAAGAGGGAGATGGACAGAAGGGGCTGTAGGGATGCGAGCTCTGGAGGGGGACCCTCCTTTCAGGACAGCGCCCTGGCCCCCAGGTCCCCCACTCACCTTCCTGGGTGGGAACCTCAAGTGCAGCCAGGCTGGGGTACAGAGTTCCCCCCAAGCTGAGACAGGAGGGGTCTCAGGCGGCAAAATTCCTCCTCCAACTCCTGGTGGGGTGGGGGTCATGGATGAGGGGGGCCCCTTCCTTCCCCGGCCCACTCAGGGCACCCCTGGCCCGTCCCGCCCCACCTCCAGCTGCTTCATGGTCTCCTCCAAGCTGAGCAGGTTCTCCTGGATTTCTTGGGTCCGTGCTGGGCTCAGGGGGCCGCCCCCTGGGACCCCATCCCCATCTCGAGGAGGCCCCGCCCCATTGTCTTCCTCCGCCGGAAACAGAAGCTGCTTCAGGGACAGCACTGGCCAGGGGCAAGGGGGGCGGAGTCAGGAGACCGGGGGCTGGGCTGGGATTTGGGATGGGGGATTCCAAAGGGGATGTGTAGGGGCTGGAGGTGAGGGTGGGTGCTAGGCCAGGCTGAGCAGATGGGGTTCGGGGATCCAAAGGGAGGTGAAGAAATGAGGCTGGGTTTAGGGTTGGGACAGGGCGGGAAGGTACTGAAGACAGAGATGTGTTCAGGAAGAGGCTAAATATAGAGTCAAGGAAGGGATGGTGGCTGCAGAAGAGGGACGTGGGCACCCAGGACAGTGGTGCAGGCCGGGTGGGTTGGAGCATTTGTTTTCTGGCAGCTGGGCGTAAGGACATTTTTGACGGGGAGAGCCTTGTTCTAGTTGGAACAGAGGCACTGTTTGGGCTGGTGGCCACCCTGGAGGGGCAGGGCTGGGCTACCTTTCCGAAGGGCCGTGGCAGCGAGCTGGCCCTCGGGGCCTGGTCTGCAGAAGGGCAGGAGGTCACTGAGGATTCTCTCTGTCCGGGCTGGGTGGGGGAACAGGGAGGGAGCTCAGATCCTGCCGGGCCTCCTGTGGATGCCTCTCTTCACCCGGCAGCCCCAACCCGGCCCCTCACCCAGCATCCCTCTGGTCTCACCATCAGCCGGAGACGTCTCTCGGCCACCATTGCCGTTCTCAGAGCTGCTGAGGAGGGGTTCTCGGGTGCTGAGGGGAGGAAGTGCTGGGTGACCCCACACCCCTGGCCCTGGGGGGCCGCAGGGGCAGGGAGACAGAGAGCTGGAGGTGGGGAGGCAGGGAGGTCCGGAGACAGGGACAGAGGTCGAGGCCGGGAGACAGGGAGACAGAGAGGCCCAGACAATGGAAGACACAGAGGCCTGGAGACAGGAGACAGATGGGGCAGTGGTGGGGTCGGCACACGTGCACACATACACACGTGCATGCACACGCTCACACACGCACACACATGCATATACACACACCATACACGCACACACATGCACACACACCATACACGCACACACATGCATATACACACACCATACATGCACACACATGCACACGCACACATGCATGCATACACACACTATACATGCACGCACAGTCACATACTTGCGTACAGACACACATGCATTCACACATGTGCATGCTCACATAGAGACGCTTCTGGAGTTGTGGAGGGAAGCCTGCCCCGCCTTCCGGCCCCACTCCCTGAACCTCCAGCTCTCTCCATGGCCCCCCCTCACCTGCTCGGGCTGGGCCGGGGCTTAGGGCGAGAGGCAGGGGCAGGGACTTTCAGGGATCCGGCAGTCTCAGTGATGAGGGCACACCAGCTGGGGAGAAAGGCCAAACCCCTGGGCAGTCAGAGCCCCCAGACCCTATGCCAGGGCCTCCCCACAGCCCTCCTGTCCCCGGGAACCCAGAGACCTGGGCGTCCTCAACCCACACTCAGAACTCAGACCCCCCCTCACTTTTTCCGCTCCGACACAGTCTGTGCCACCAGCTCGTATATCTGGGCCTCCTGGTCCCAGGTGAAAAGGACGTAGAAGGCTTTGTGATCTGCAGGGAGAGGGGGAGATGGGGCTCAGAGCCCAGGTCCCCCCAGTGCCTGCCCCTCCCTGAGCACAAGCTGGAGAAGTCACCCACAGTGGTGGCGCTCTCAGGGATCCCATGGCTCAACTCGCCACTCACTGTCTGCTAATATCCAGGGCCCGATGTGTCCTCCTGAGCCCCACCTGTCACACCTCCTTATGGAATCAGGCAAGTACCCCGGCTTACCTAACAAAACCCTCCAGCCACTCCCACCCTCCAGCCGCTTCCAGTGTTTGTGGCCCTGGTGCAACTTCCTAGCAGTGTGTTTACAAATCCCTCCTCACTGGACTCCTGGCCTTTCTTCTCGTTGTTTACACAAGACACGCCTCTGTGCAAACACCTGCAGCACTTCCTACCTCACTTATAAACCCACTAGGCCTGGTCCTGCCCTGCCCACCTCCACCCACTTCTCAACCTCTTTGCTAGAATGCTGGCTCCCTGGCTCTCTAGAGGGTTCTGCTCCCCACTCCACAGGCAGCTCTGCCCAAAAGAGACATCCTCTGCCCTGGGTCACGCAGTGGCTGCGCTCACCGGTGGCCACCTCGCGGGTCATGGCTGAGGTGAGCCGCAGCACGGGCCGCAGCATGGTCTTGCCGTCGGGCGTGGGCGTCAGTGTCCGGCTATGGGACTTGAGCAGCAGCCGCTCGTCCTGGCGCTGGAGCAGCAGCAGCAGGTCGTCCAGCAGCAGCACATGCACCTCTATGGGGCGAGCAGTGCTCACACGGCGTGGCCCTGTACGACCCCCTCCCCGCCCCTGGCTCACTGCCCCCACACCTTGCACTAGGCAGCTGCCCTGGCACTCACCCACAGCCTTGTCCTTAGTCACCCGCCACGTCAGTGGGCCCTCGTGGACCAATTTCTTCTTGGTGATGTCCAGGTTCTGGGGCAGGAGGGGGTGATGGTTCATGCAGGTTGGCAGGGGGTGATTGGGGTTGGTGGGGAGGGGAAGGGCAGGGCAGTGACCGGGGATGACCACAGGCTGGGGATCATGGGATTGGCATGAGGTGGGGGCCAGAGCTCTCGCTTCCTGGGTGTATTATGGGATGGGCAGGACAGGCTGGGGGCTGTATCACAGAATCCCCTGGGTCAAGGAGTGGGGGGGGGAGGCAGGAGGGTACGGTCACACCTTGAACTCGCTCAGCATGGGGTCGCTGCTCTGCCGAAGGTGGGACAAGTCCAGGCGCCGCTGATAGTCCTTGAGCCTCTGGGGCAGAGACGGGAGCATTATGGGGACAAGCTAAGGGCTGGGGCTGACCTGCAGTGACCCACATTGGTAAGATGAGAGCCAAGACCAACTTCTGATGGGGGCAAGCTGAGGGTTGGGCCTGACCTCCAATGACCCTGAGAGGGAGGTGCTGAGGGCCAAGCCAAGCCCTGGACACACAGTGACCCTTGAGGGAGACAAGCCAAGGGGTGGGGTATGACTTCTGGACAGGCTGAGGTAGGGTCCACCCCCTGCTCTCACACCACCCACTGTCCCGGGTGTGGGCCCAGCCCAGGCTCACCAGCAGATCCTCCATGTCACGCACGGCTTGGTTGACGTGGTGTAGAATTTCCCGGCAGCACTCGGCTGCCAGCTCCACTTTCTCCCGTTCCTTGGGCTCTTCTGCAGGCAAGGGAGAGAGCAGCTCTGGTAAACCCCTGCCCTGGAGGCTCCAGATTGGGCAGCCAAGGTTAGACAAAGGACAGCTGGCAGGGCATGGTGGCTCATGCCTGTAATCCAAGCACTTTGGGAGGCTGAGGCGGGAGGATCTCTTGAGACCAGGAGTTCAAAGCCAGCCTGGGCAACATGGCGAGACCCCGTCTCTAAAAAAAAACTAAAAAAATTAGCTGGGCATGGTGCTGTGCCCTTGGGGTCCCAGCTACTCGGGGAGCTGAGGTGGGAGGATGGCTAGATCCTGGGAGGTTGCGGCTGCAGTGAGCTGTGATGGTATCACTGATGAAAATGGGTGAGAAAAAAATTGTAAAAAAAAAAGAGGAGAGCCGAGGCCCAGAGATCCGGGCCCGCGGTACCTGTGTTCTGCCCGATGCTCTGCAGGAGCAGGGGGTACTTGGTCAGCCGCTGCATCTCCGTGGGGATCATGTCCTTCAGCTGCAGGCGGCGGCACCGCGGGCGGCTCTCAGCTTCCTGCGGGAAACGTGCTGGCGTTGCGATGGCCCAGGCTTTGGGCTCACCCCAGGGCGCAGGCACCTAGGAGTCCCAGGCCCCTCCTCCCTGGGAAGCTGGAGTCCAGACCCCACCTCACCTGCACGAAGGCACAGAACCGAGGGTCCTTGCGTTGCTTGGCTTTGAGCTGCTCTAAGGCAAACGACTGGCGGCTGCAGAAGCGGGAGGAGATTTTCTGGAACCAGGAGCCCTCAGTACCATCAAACTACAGCGAGATTCAGGCCAGGCAGGTGTCTCAGTGGGGATGGGCAAGAACAGGGATTAAAGTACGACAGGCTGGAAGTCCAGACCCTGGGACTGGAGTAGGGTGGGCTCAGGACCCACCCCCGGGCCTGGATTCCAGGTGTCTAGCTGGGAGGAGCGGGAGGGCTGGGCATCTCACCCGGGCCAGCAGCACGTCTCCGATCTCCTCGATGAGGTAGCCACTCTCCTGCCTCCGCTTCATCAGGCGATCGAGGAACAGGGCTATGGGGGCAGGAGGAAAGGGGTGCTCCACCAGGGCCTGGAAGATGCTGTGCGGGGCCTGCTGCGGCGTGGTGGGGGTAGGGCTGCAGGTGTGTCTGTGTCTGATCCTCGGGACCGGATGGCGTATCTGCCCCCACCCCATGTGAACCCTGGGGTTCGCAAGCAGGTTGAACCCAGGGCTAGAACAGAGCTGCCCGTGGGGCAGTGGGGTACACAGAGGGACCCTGGCTCTGCACTCACAATGCACCTCGATGAGCTCGTCCAGGCTGGGGAAGATGTTCTGCAGCTCCTCCAAGGGGAAGAAGAGGCCTTCTGCCATGGGCTGGAAGAAGAGGTCGTGCAGCACCCGCAGCATGCGCACATGGGCCGCCTCTGTCACCAACAACTCTGCAGGGCCACCAAAGCAGGAAGCACGTTGGGGAGGGTGCAGACTAGGGGGCATGACCTCATGGGCAGGCTAGAGGAATGAGGCAGAGCAGGGAGGAAAGCTTCCTAGAAGTTGGTGGGAAAAAACTCTCTCTGGCTAGCCATGGTGGTTCACACTTGTAATCCCAGCACTTTGGGAGGCCAAGGCAGGAGGATTGCTTGAACCCAGGAGTCCAAGATCAGCCTGGGCAACATGGTGAAACCCTATTTCTACCAAAAATTTAAAAAAGAAAAAAAATTAGCCCAGGCGTATTGGTGTGTGCCTGTAGTCCCAGCTACTTGGGAGGCTCAAGTGGGAGGATCCCTTGAGCCCAGGAGGTTGAGGCTGCAGTGAGCTATGATGGCATTACTGCACCCCAGCTCAGGCAACAGAGCGAGACCTTGTCTCAAAACAAAATGGCTGGGCACAGTGGCTCACGCCTATAATCCCAGCATTTTGGGAGGCCGAGGCAGGTGGATCATAAGGTCAGGAGTTCGAGACCAGCCTGGCCAACATGGTGAAACCCCATCTCTACTAAAAAAATACAAAAATTAGCCAGGTGTGGGGGCGGGCTATTGTAGTCCCAGCTACTTGGGAGGCTGAGGCAGGAGAATCGCTTGAACCCGGGAGGCGGAGGTTGTACTGAGCGGAGATCATACCACTGCACTCCACCCTGGTGACAGAGCGAGACTCCGTCTCAAAAAAACAAAACAAAACAAACAAATAAAAAAAAACCTCTCCGGGTGGAGTCATTTGCCTTCTTAAATAGCCACTGAGGGGCCGGGTGCAGTGGCTCATGCCTGTAATCCCAGCACTTTGGGAGGCTGAGGCGGGCAGATCACGAGGTCAAGAGATCGAGACCATCCTGGCCAACATGGTGAAACCCCGTCTCTACTAAAAATACAAAAATTAGCCGGGAGTGGTGGCGGGCGCCTGTAGTTCCAGTTACTCAGGAGGTTGAGGCAGGACAATCACTTGAACCTGGGAGGCGGAGGTTGCAGTGAGCCGAGATTGCGCCACTGCACTCCAGCCTGGGCGACAGAGCGAGATCGTCTCAAAAAAAAAAAAAAGCCAGTGAGGATTCCTCAACCCATCGCCTTTCCCTTTTTGCTGTGGCAGCCAGCCAGAGTGACCAATGGTCCCCATTTGCCTGCCTGGGCTTTCAGTGATAAAACTGTGAATATCCTGAGCAAATGGGGACAAGCTAGTCATCCCACCCGCCAGCAAGCTTGCAGCTGTGTTTAGTGTCTAACCATCAAGCCACATTATACAGTGGTTGACAGCCTCAGATCCAGGGACCCCCACATCCCCAGAGGGCATATGTGTGAGTTTCAGGGGCCCTAGAAGTCCCCTGAGACTAAAAGCATGATTTTGTATATTATGCATATTCTTTCTAGGGAAAGAAATTGCTATCCTGTCCAACGTGATAGTCACCAGCCACGTACAACTCTTTACATTTTCGTTAATTGAAATGAAATTTTAAGTCAGTGCTCAGTTGTATTTAGTGCTTTGTTTTTTGTTTTTTGTTTTTTGTTTTTTTTTTTTTTGAGGCAGAGTCTTGTTCTGTCACCTAGATTGGAGTGTGGTGGAGTGATCTGGGTTCATTGCAACCTCCACCTCCTGCTTCCTAGGTTCAAGCAATTCTCCTAGCTTGCCCTCCCAAATATCTGGGATTACAGGCATGCGCCACTATGCTCGGCTAACTTTTGTATGTTTAGTAGAGACAGGGTTTCACCATGTTGGCCAGGCTGGTCTCGAACTCCTGACCTCAAGTGATCTGCTCACCTTGGCTTCCCAAAGTGCTGGGATCACAGGCGTGAGCCACTGTGCCCGGCCTAGTGCATTTCAAGTGCTCACCAGCCATAGGTGGCCGGTGGTCCCTATGGTGAGCAGTACAAATAAAGCACATTTCCACCTTCCACAAAGTCCTAATGGATAGCACATGGCTCATGTTTTTGTTTTTTTTTATTATTTTTATCATGTCCTTAGAAGGATCTGTGACCCAAAAAGTACTCAACTACTCCCCTAAAATTTTTGAATAAGTATCTTTTTCACTATGAAGTAATCTGTAAATAAGCTTTTAATCAAGTCCAAAAGCTTTCTCTTGGGCCAGGCACAGTGGCTCACGCCTGTAATCCCAGCACTTTGGGAGGTTGAGGCGGGCGTTCGAGACCAGCCTGACCAACATGGAGAAACCCCGTCTCTATTAAAAATACAAAATTAGCCGGGCGTGGTGGCACATGCCTGTAATCCCAGCTACTCAGGAGGCTGAGGCAGGAGAATCACTTGAACCTGGGAGGCGGAGGTTGCGGTGAGCCGAGATCGTGCCATTGCACTCCAGCCTGGGCAACAAGAGCAAAACTCTGTCTTAAAAAAAAAAAAAAAAGCTTTCTCTTTTTGCCATCAACCTCCCCAGCCACCACACAATTAGCACAGGAAAAAAGGAAAAAGACAAAAATGATACACTCATCATCTCTCCACGCAGAAGCAAGCACTGCTAATATACTGATCATTCTCCCAAACTTTCCCCTGTGGGGATCTTTTCTCCCCTAAGCAATTAAGATCAAACTAGCAACAACAATCTCATTAAAATACTCTTCCTTGACTGGGCCTGGTGGCTCACACTTGTAATCCCAGGACTTTGGGAGGCTGAGGTAGGAGGATCACTTGAGCCCAAGAGTTCGAGACCAGCCTGGCCAACATGGCGAAACCCCATCTCTATAAAGAATACAAAAATTAGCCAGGCATGGTGGTGCATGCCTGTTCAGCTACTCGGGAGGCTGAGGTGGGAGGATCAGTTGAGCCTGGGAGGGTAAGGCTGCAGTGAGCCGTGATTGTGCCACGGTGCTCCAGCCTGAGAGACCGACTGAGACTCTGCCTCAAATAAAAATAAAAAATAAATAAAATAAAATGCTCTTCCTCTGTGCTCAGCACTATGCTAAACATTTCACACAAATCATCTCATCTTCATGACAATATCGGAGGTAGGAACTATCAATGCCCACATTTCACAAGCAAGGAAATAAAGGCTTGCACCAGAAATGCAGTGTTTTTAACATCAGCACTGTCTTGCACTACTAGAAATTTTTGGAAATGTCCCTTCCACAGTGGCATTCACATTCCATCAAAATGCTCTGTGTTGAAACAATCTGAACTTGGAACAAGAGGGAATTTGAAGCTGCCTTCAAGTTCTCCCTATGGTAAATGACACCAAGATGAACATCTCTCTGCACCTGTCTTTGCCTTTGCCAGAGCTGGACTGTGTCCTTGGCCACAGTGGGGTGACGGGGACAGTACTCACCGCTGATGACCTCCTGCCGCTTCACCTGGCTCTTGGGCAGGCTGTGCAGGGTATCTGGGGGGACGAGTTCCCGCCAGCCGGGAGGCTCTTCTGGTTCAAGCTCCAGTCCCGACCGCCCTGGCTCCCCCTCATCTCCAGGCTCAGGGCTGTGGACAGAGGCCTTGTTAGGGCCCCAGCTTGGGCCATCCCAAGAAGCAGCCTTCAACCTCTTAGAGCGTTCAACCCCGGTCAGTGGCCTTGGCATTCGATGCCCCCAGGGTGGCCCGTGCAGCAGACACTAGAGTCCCCAGATCTGTAGAAGCATTCTACCTCCTCCTCCTCCAAGGTCTGTGGCCACAGTTGGCCTCGATGACCTCAGTCCCCAACACCCATTCCTCTGTGTCTCTGACAACAATCCCTCCCTGATTCTCCAGGCTGCCTTAGTGGATGGGGGAAGGGAGAGGGTTGACATACGTGGCTCGTCGGGCAGGGCCAAGCACTGCCGTGGCGGAACTGGGGTCCATGTCCACGTCGCTCCGGGAGCGGCCCCCACCCCGGCCCTTAGCCCCGAGGCTGCCCCGGGAAGGCCGGCGGCGGTCACTCACCCGCAGGCTCTCTGAGCGCCCCAGACGCCCTGATAGCCTGGACCCCGAGGCCAAGGACAGAGTCAGGCAGAGGCCGGGGACAGAGACAAGGAGAGACCAAGACAAGAACAGAGACGAAGAGAAACCAGGACAGGGACAGAGACGGGGAGAGACCAGGGCAGGGACAGAGATGGGGAGAGGCCAGGGCAGGGACAGAGATTGGGGAGAGACGAGGACAGGGACAGAGATTGGGGAGAGACGAGGACAGGGACAGAGATGGGAGAGACCAGGACAGGGACAGAGATTGGGGAGAGACGAGGACAGGGACAGAGATGGGGAGAGGCCAGGGCAGGGACAGAGATGGGAGAGACCAGGACAGGGACAGAGACGGGGAGAGACCAGGACAGGGACAGAGACGGGGAGAGACCAGGACAGGGACAGAGACAGGGAGAGACCAGGACCGGGGCAGGGGTGACCAGGACAGGGATCAAACATGCAACAGAAGAGAGGAGTGAGTCAGAGGAGTGGTGGGATTTTAGGGGCACTGGGGTAGTGGGGGGTCTTGGGGGAGCGGGGATACTGAAATTTGATGGGGGAAGGGATGGGGAACCCAGGATGGAGCATAGGACTGACCCCCTCCCTTCCCTGAGGCAGGGGGATGGCAACAGAGGGGGTGTTTATGGGGTGGGGAGGATTTCCATACTTAGCTCTTCAACTGGGAGGGTGATGTCCCCACCCACCCCTCACAGGGAGTGAAGGGGAGGGAGTGGCCATAGGGAGAGGGGAGGGGCTGGGAGAAATGGGGGAGGGGCTAGCCCTTCCCCCGCCCAGGGCCCAAGCACCCACCTCTTCCACCTTCTGGGGAGAGAGGGGCACAGGGTCAGAGGTGGGCCCAGATGGAACCCGACCCACCTCCCCGCACCCACCAAAGGGTCCCCAAAGCAGCGGCACAAGGACGGGCAGGAGGCAAGGCCTGCCCCCCAGCTGTAAGGGGGGACAGGGCCCCCGGGGCACAGAGCAGAGGGGTGGGGGGTTGAGGGACGGGCACCAGGAGGCAGGAGCGAGGCAGGGGGTGGGGGCAGGGGGCAGGGGGGCTTGAAAGAGAAGGGGAGGAAGGGCTGAAAAAATGAAAAGTGGCAGGGAGATCGGAGGGGGATGGAAGGTGGGGAAAGAAAACCCAGGTGAGAGAGGAGGGGGGAGGTGAGAGAGGAGGGGGGAGGTGAGAGAGGAGGGGGAAATAAAGGAGATGGAAGGAGTGGTGGAGAGGAAGGGAGGAGGAGAAAGATTAGTGAAAAAAGGAAAGAGAGGAAGGAGCAGAGGAAAAAGGAAGGATAAAAGGAAAGGGGGGCAATGAGGAAGCAGGAGGGAGATGAGAAAAGGAAAGAAGAAGGGAGAGGAATGGCGAGACCCAGAGAGCAGCAGAGGAGCAGGGGGAGCGAGAGCCTGGGACAGGCAGGCGCAGATGGCAGCGGCGACCCTGCACCCACCCACCAGCGCCCAGTAAGCCACGCCCCCCGCCCCTGCACCCCAGCCTGGGCACCTCTCGGTTTCGGCCCCCTCATCGGTACTCTCTGGGGGCGCCAGGGACTCCAGGCTCATTGGACCCTGCGGGGATGAGTCCCCCAGCTCCAGGGGGGCGTCGGCACCTGTGGGGTAGAGGGAGCAGGGCTGGCTGGAAGGCCTCTGAGGCCATGAGATCCACACTCTGGGGGCCTGGAAATGCGGGGGCTAAAGCTATCCAGTGCCCGGCAGAAATCACATGGCTGCTCTGTACTTTAGCATGGGACAGACAGATGTTAAGACCTCTGAGAACATGGCCACTGGGGCAGGAGCAAGAAGATGCAACAGAAGTGGGTGCCCCTGTGTGTCCTGGGTGGATGGGGACCCCAGGCCTAGCAAATAGGTCACAAACATCTCTCCCACCCAACCAGACTGCAGCCCGCTGAGGTCGGGAGGGCCCTGGATTCCATGCTGCCTCCACGTCCATTCATCCTCCCCACCCTCTCACACTCCTTTAGAGAAAAGCAAACGGAGGCTAAGAAAGGGGAGTCATATCCAAGATACTAAATAAACACAAGCAGTCAGCAGAGCCGGTGTGTGAGCCCTGTCCTGGCCATGCAGAGATCCAAGGGCCTGAGGCCACAGAGGTGTAAGGATGGTGAGGGATGAAGCTCATGGGGCTGGCGGGCTCCCCACCTAGGGGGCCAGCAATGCAGCTCAGAGGGTGGACTGGCCATGTACTCAAGGAAGGTTCTGGAAAATGAAGGGTTGATGGAAAACGTAGTCCAAGGGGGTGGGAGACACAGCACCAGCAGAGAGGTCAGAGCCTGGAAGGAAAGCTGTGGAAAGGGCAAACTGAGGGAAGGGGAAAGTTATGAATGACAGTGGTGACCAGGAGCAGGGAGGAGTGGACGCTGAGAGCAAAGGGGAGGTGTTGCTGGGGAATGGCTTCTATCTGGGGGTGCCAAGGGGGCAGGCAGCACTCCCACCCTGGATCCTGGGGCCTCACGGAGCCCTGGCCCAGGAAACTCTCACCTGGTTCCCGGTCTGTGCTGTCCAGGGACAGAGGGTGCAGAGAGACTCCAGGGCTGTCCTGCCCAGGAGCCCCGACATTCCGGTCCCGAGAGGGCATCCCCAGGCCTCCCTTCCGGTCTGTAGCACCTGGCTTCTCAGCTGGGGAGACAGTGAGGTAGAAAGAGGGAGATAAGAGAACAGTAACTCAAATCCACAACCGCCAGGGGATGCAAGAGGCTGTGCTCAGGCCCTTCCCCACCATGACAAGGAGCCCCTTCCTCCCTCAGACCCAGGAGCCCCCATCCCCTCCTCCCTCAGACCCAGGAGTCCAGGCCCCCAGCCCCTCCTCCCTCAGACCCAGAGGTCCAGGCCCCAGGCCTTCCTCCCTCAGACCCAGGAACTCCCTCAGCCCCTCCTCCCTCAGACCCAGGGGTCTAGGCCCAGCCCTTCCTCACTCAGACCTAAGAGTCCGAGTCTGAGACCCTCCTCCCTCAGACCCAGGGATCCAGGCCCAATCCCTCCTACCTCAGACCCAGGGGTCCAAGCCCCAGGCCTCTCTCCCTCAGACCCAGGAGCTCCCCCAGCCCTTCCTCCCTCAGAGCCAGGGGTCCAGGCCCAGTCCCTCCTCCTTCAGACCCAGGGGTCCAAGCCCAGCCCTTCCTCCCTCAGACCCAGGAACTCCCCCAACCCCTCCTCCCTCAGAGCCAGGGGTCCAGGCCCAGCCCCTCCTCCCTCAGACCCAGGAGCTCCCCCAGCCCCTCCTCCCTCAGACTCAGGGGTCCAGGCCCCTAGCCCTTCCTCCCTCAGAACCAGGAGTCTGAGCCCCCAGCCCCTCCTCCTTCAGCAGTGCAGCCCAGCAGTGCAGCCCAGTCCTTCCTCCCTCAGACCCAGGGGTCCAGGCCCAGCCCTTCCTCCTTCAGACCCAGGAACTCCCCCAGCCCCTCCTCCCTCAGAGCCAGGGGTCCAGGCCCAGCCCCTCCTCCCTCAGAACCAGGAGTCCAGGTCCCCAGCCCTCTCCCACACAGGCCCCCAGTATGGATGCTCTGGCTACAGGTCCATTACCATCAACCTCTGCTTTGAGGTGTCGAAAATCTGGAATTGAAATGAGAGAGAATGAGACAGTGAGTGGGAACAGCTGGGGAAGACAGGGGAGGGCAGAGGCCAGAGCTGCCTTACCCTGGGGCTCTCCCCGGTTCCAGCGGGCGGCATCCAGGATGCTGCTCAGCCCCTTCTTGGTCTTGGCAGGCTCGTCCGACCGCCGGTTCCCCATCACCTGTGAGAGGACGGGGAGGAAGACCAGGCTGAGCATCTCTGAGACGACAACAAAGCAGAATTTGACACTAGGTGTCCAGAGTCATGAGGCTCCCAGGGCATCTCTGGAGAGGAAAGGGTCAGGACGGGGCACTGAGGGAAGCACCTTTTTCCGGAAGAAGTTCCTCCCCGACTTCTTGTCTCCACTCTTCGTTCGCACCCCAAGGTGGCGCATGTACAGGCCAATGGCGTTGACCACGGCAGCACTGTAGGGAAGGGACAGTGAGGGCTCAACACACACAAAGACACACACACACACACACACACACACACACACACACACACACACACACACACACACACACACACACACACACACACACACACACACACACACACACACACACACACACACACACACACACCCCACACACACACACAGAGTCCCTAGAGGCAGAGGCCCCGCCTTCCCATCCTGACCCCACAACTACTTCCTGTGAGACTCTGAGGAGAGATGAGAGGGTTCAAAAGGACAAGGGCAAGGGCTGTTACCCAATGCCCAGGACCCAGGTGTCCAGGCCCCCAGCCTCCTCCTCTCTCAGACCCAGGAGTCCAGGCCCCCAGCCTCCTCCTCCCTCAGACACAGGAGTCCAGGCCCCCAGCACCTTCCTCCCTCAGACACAGGAGTCCAGGCCCCCAGCCCCCTCCTCCCTCAGACCCAGGCGTCCAGGCCCCCCAGCCTCCTCCTCCCTCAGACCCAGGCGTCCAGGCCCCCCAGCCTCCTCCTCCCTCAGACCCAGGCGTCCAGGCCCCCCAGCCTCCTCCTCCCTCAGACCCAGGCGTCCAGGCCCCCCAGCCTCCTCCTCCCTCAGACCCAGGTGTCCAGGCCCCCCAGCCTCCTCCTCCCTCAGACCCAGGAGTCCAGGCCCCCAGCCTCCTCCTCCCTCAGACCCAGGAGTCCAGGGCCCCAGCCTCCTCCTCCCTCAGACCCAGGAGTCCAGGGCCCCAGCCTCCTCCTCCCTCAGACCCAGGAATCCAGGCCCCCAGCCCCCTCCTCCCTCAAACCCAGGAGGCCGCACGCCTCTCCCTGCCACCCTCCCTGCCCCCCTCACCTCTTTTCTTCGTCGGTAGAGATGGTATGTCTGTAGGAGGAAAAGAGATGTTTGTGACATATTTGCTAGGCCTGGGGTCCCCATCCACCCAGGATACATCTCAGGGTTGCTGTCCTGGGATAGGCAGGGGGAAGAGAAACAGAGAGGGGACACTGCGGAAGGGATCCGGAAGGACCGTCACAAGAGGGAGGGAGGTCTCTCATCCAGGAGGACGGGATCCAAGTGCCAGATCATGGACAAGACCCAGAAATGACAAGGGAACCCCAAAGCTGAAAAGGGAAGACTTGGATTCAAGGTGAGCTAAAACACCAGGGCAGAGGAAGACCCCCAGTGCCAAGAAATGAACTCTGACCCTGAAGAGGGAACCTGCAAACGGGATGGAACATGCCAGAGGTAGCACGGGTGCCCTGGCGCTGGGGAGGGGCGACGCTCCCACCAGGGCTGGCCCACTCACTGCATCTCCTCCAGGTGCATGAGCAGCCGCTCTGCCACGTGCCGCTCCCGGGCCTCGTAGCTGGCTCGGTCCCGCCCAACCCAAGCCTCCAGCTGGGCCAGCTCCTGCTCCCAGGGCGTCATGCCCATGAGCCGCTTGGAGCGGAAGTCCTCCAGCTGCCGGCCCACGGCTGTCTGCTGGCTTTGCACCACCTCTTGCACGAACCGCCGCTGGACATCTTCGGAGATGAGGTCAGCCCTAGTGCGGTCTGCAGGGACACACATGGGGGCTAGGGTCCAGCTCCCTGGTGGCTTGGACCACGGTCCCCACCCACCCTTGGACTCCAACAGCCACACGTCCTGAGGCCGCTGACAAGAAGGAATGAATGAATCTCGGCTGTCCGAGCAGAGCATGGGAGTGCTGCCTCCCTCCCCTTGGCCTCCTGGGAGGTGTGGTCCCCGCTAGACACCTCTCCCTCATCCCATCCTTCTCCTTACCAAGTTCAAAGGCGACGTTGGGAGGGACTGGCACCCGCAGAACCTGCTCAAGAGAGAGAATGGGGTGAAGAGGAGGACTTGGTGTGCTGAGATGCAGGCCGGGAGGACTGCCAGGAACCCTGGTCTAAGCGAGGGTACTGGGGAAGGCCTGGGTCAGCAGCTGCCCTCAGGGCAGAGGTTGGGGACCGCATGGTGACTCTGCAGGCCCAAACAGGGATTGCGGGGTTGGGGCAGCTTGAAGGTCTCTCACCGCTGTCTTCTCCAGGAAGCTGTGGTAGAAGTCCAGGAAGGCCTTCTTGGCCTCCTTGGGGCCCAGTGAGCCCAGCATGTCGGCATGCAGACAGCAAAGCTGGGGGAGACACACAGCATGACTCTCCGCTCCCTCACTCTGCCTCAAACCACACTCTCCCTTTGAAAAGGGCCTTCCCCACCTCCTGGCCACCCCATGGCTGTGGGACTCAACTGCCACCTCCTCTGGGAAGCACTCCCTGACTTCCACCCCTAACGCCAGGCCCTGGGTTCTCCTGCAGGCTCTCTGGGGCTGCCATGAGCATTTTCTAATTTTCCATCCTGTGATATGGTCCTTTGTGGTTCTTCATCATGGTCTCCTCCCGGCAATAATGACAACAACTGCTACTACTGTCTATACTGACGGCTTAGTGTATACCAGACGCTGCTCTACACCCTCTACATGCATTAACGTGTTCAATCATAGGGACCGTCATTATCTCCATTTTACAGATGAGAAAACTGGAGCTCAAGAAGTTTATTCAAGCTTAGTCGCACAGCTAGGCCGGGCATGGTGGCTCACACCTGTAATCCCAGCACTTTGGGAGGCCAAGGCAGGTGGATCACATGAGGTCAGGAATTTGTGACCAGCCTGGCCAACATGGTGAAACCCTGTCTCTACTAAAAATAAAAAAATTAGCCGGGTGTGGTGGTGGGCACCTGTAATCCCAGCTACTCAGGAGGCTGAGGCAGGGAGAACTGCTTGAACCCAGGAGATGGAGGTTGCAGTGAGTGGAGATTGTGCCACTGCACTCCAGCCTGGGTGACATAGAGCGAGACTGTTTCATAAATAAATAAATAAATAAAACCCCAAATCACACAGCTACTAAGTGGCAAAGTTAGAATTCGAATCCAGGCAGCCTGTCTCCACTACACTCCACTGCCTGGAAAGACTGTGAGTAGCTTAAGGGTTTGTGTGTGTTGAGGGGTGTTGTAGGTTGATCCATCTGTGTCCCAGATGGTGCCTTGTGCATACTGAGGGCTTGGAAAGAACAGGTGGACAAGTGGGGCTCACTCTGTCATTCATCAAGCATTTCCTGAGTGCCAGCCCCTGTGCTGGGTGACAGTGGGGACTCCAACCTGTCCTGGCTCCTGGGGGCTCTCATCTGGGAAATGAACTCACTCCAATGGGAGTGGGACTTTTTCTCCTTTTTCTTTTTTGAGATGGAGTCTCGCTCTGTCACCCATGCTGGAGTGTAGTGGCATGATCACGGCTCACTGCAACCTCCTCCTGGGTTCAAGCGATTCTCCTGCCTCAGCCTCTGGAGTAGCTTGGATTACAGGTGCACACCACCATGCCTGGCTAATTTTTTTTTTTTTTTCGCCTAGGCTGGAGTGCAATGGTGCAATCTCGGCTCATTGCAACCTCCACCTCCCAAGTTCAAGTGATTCTCCTGCCTCAGCCTCCGGAGTAGCTGGGATTACAGGTGTGTACCACTGTGCCCGGCTAATTTTTGTATTTTAGTAGAGATGGGATTTCACCATGTTGGCCAGGCTGGTCTTGAACTCCTGACGTCAGGTGATCTACCTGCCTCAGCCTCCCAAAGTGCTGGGATTATATGCGTGAGTCACCGCGCCTGGCCAATTTTCATATTTTTAGTAGAGACGGGGTTTTACCATGTTGGCCAGGCTGGTCTCGAACTTCTGATCTCATGTGATCTACCCACCTCAGCCTCCAAAGTTCTGGGATTATAGGTATGAGCCACCATGCCCGGCCCCACCTTTTTTTTTTTCAAGACAGAGTCTCACTCTTGTCACCCAGGCTGGAGTGCAGTGGTGCAATCACTGCAGCCTCAACCTCCCAGGCTCAAGCTATCCTCCTGCCTCAGCCTCCCAAAATGTTGGGACTACAGTCATGAACCACCAGGCCGGGTCCTCCTTCTCCACTTTAAACAGTTTTAACACATCTATATCCACTCTCCACACCCCCCAAATATAGCAAAATTCTAAGAGAGGCCAACAGGAAGCTGCCCAGGGGACCGCAGCTATCTCTGATCAGCTCCCCACAAGCTGATGAGGTGAGGGAGCTATGCGAGAATAAACCTCAAAATGCCCAGAGCCCGCCGGGGTCACCTCAGGCAAGTCCCTGACCCTCTCTAGGCCTCAGTTTCCACATCTGTAAAAGAACATGGTAGTCAGCACGATCCCTGGGCTGATGTCCACAATCTGGTGTTCTAGAAACCCCAAGGCTTGAATGGGGGACCCCCTTGCTCAGAGGGCCAGAGTCTCCATGCATGTGATTGTGGGGGGAACCACTCTTCTGGAAAGAGAATGTAGACAGGGGAAAGATGCAATTTCCTAATTTTCTGCATATCTGATGGTTTGGCGTCAGGATGACCAGCCTCTGGTTTTGCAGCTGACATGTTCTTCTTTCTGCATGCCTCGGGCACTTCTCCCGACTCTTTCCATCGGTTTCCTTGTTTTCTGGAGGGGTCCACTATGCATGTCCACATGGTGCAGTGCCCTGGCTGTCCTCAACTCCTATCCTGTGCTGGGCTGGACTGGGTCTTCTTGGGACGAGACCCTTGTCTACAGATCCCCTGCCAGCCAGCTCTGTGGCCTCTCCCTTTCTGAATCACCTACTGGATTTTCTAGACTCTGCGGGTGTTTCTGGATGGCACGGTTGTCCATCCACATCTCCCAGGTATCTTCTGCCTCATCTGGAGGCTTCTGGATCCACAATTGTGTGGTCTGCCTTGTGAGCTGTGTGTGGTGGTTTTCTTGTTTCCGGATCAGGGCCTGCTGTGCGCCCTAGACCTGGGATGGCTAACAGCTTCTTTCTCCCAACCATTAACCGTGAATGACTGCGTGCTGGCATCTGCCGAGAAGGCTTTGGAGAGGAGGATTTGGTCCCCTAGAGTCCACGGAAGGGCGCTGCCACAGGCTGATGGGGGGCGCTGCCACAGGCACAGAGTGGGATGGGATGTGGTTTCTGCCAGGCTGCTGGACTCTCTGTGGCTCTGCGGGGTCCTGCCGTGTGTACCCTGCCCGCTGCGCACTGAGATCTACGCTGGGCACTTGTAAGCCTGTTGAGGGTCACGTGGCATGCTTTCTGGCTCTTGTCTAAAGCATTCTCTCTTTCTAGATCTGGAACTCTGTGTTCTAGATCTACTTTTCCAGACCCTCCAGGCACTAGCTCGCTGGTTTAATTCGCTAAAAGCTGTGCCTGTCCCAGCCCCACCCCTCCCTGTGCCCACCCAGCCCTGCCCTCACCAGGGGTCCTGGCTCAAACTGCAGGGCCACGTGCTGCAGGAGGGCCATGAGGTGGGCTGGGCGCCGCTTCACCTGCTCCAGGCTCTGGAACTGGCTGTTTTGCTCTTCTGAGTTCTGGGGGTGCAGGAAGGGGTGAGTACAATGGGGAGAAGAGGAGGGGCCTTAGGGTTGACCCTAACCCATTCCTAGCACTTCACAAGGGATCCAAGCCAGGGTTAGCTCCTGGGAAGTGGGGAGTGGTGACAGTGTCCACAAAATAATGGTGACAGCAAGGGCAGGTGGTCAGGGAGAATGGATGAGACTTAATATTATAATGGTGGATGATGAGGACGGAAATTAGGAGAGAAGAAATTGGGGTCCATGCTGGGAGAGGAGAGAGCAACGATAAGAAATGGGGTTAAGAGTAAGAAGGGTGGGCGTCTATGCTGCTGTGTGGGCTCCGAGTATGGGGCCGGCAAGGTGAGGAAGGAGGTACCAGGGAGATGAGAGGATGAGACAGACCGTGGGAAGAGGCCAAGAAGACAGCATCTGCGGGTGGGAGGGGACCTGGGGCGGGACACTGAGCCTGGGACAGAGCTTTTCCACCCTATCTCCCACTCACTGTCTCCAGCTCGTTCTCAAAATCCTCATCCTCAGCCCCAATGATGCTGACGGGAACCAGGCCAGGCCGGGAGGGGCCTGGGGAGGCCTGTGGAAAGGGAGGGCAGCTTCAGTCCACAGGACTCCCCACCCACAGCCCCAGAGTCCCCTCACCCCTTGCTCTGTCCACTCACCGCCCCTCGGGCGACGTCTTCCATCTCCCTGGGCTCTGCAGGGCTGGGGGAAGAGGAGGGGCTGCGGTTAGGAGGGTGGGAGGAGGCGGCCCAGGGTGGTTACTCACAGATTCCTGGCCCAGGTGTGAAGGTGAGTAAACAGCCTCCCCCATCCCAGCCTCCGCAGCTCAATGGGGCCTCTGTGTGGCCACAAAGAGCCCTTCAGAGACCCGCCAGGGGGCGGGAGCCCAGGGACGGAAGCCTTGCGGGGGCAGGCGCTGGAGGCTCAGGAGCCTGGGTCCATGGGAAGGCTGAGTCTGACAGCCTGCAATCTGGGGTCCCTAATGCCCTAATGGAAGAGGGGGCTGGGGGCCTGGACTCCCAGGTTGGAGGGACCAGGGGCCTGGGGGCTAATTCCTGAGGGCACAGCCCAGAGGCAAGCGGGGATGGGAAGGTTAGAGGAGAGGCGTGAGAGAAGTGGGGTGCAGGGGTCTCCTCTGGTCTGTGACAGGCCTGGGGCAGGATGTTGCCTTGGAACCCACCAGCCCCACTTCCTGTGACAGGAAGTCATAATGGCAAACCCCCAACCCCCAACTCTCCACATAAGAAAACAAAACTCAGAACCCTCCTCCCTCAGGGACTGGGAGTCCCCAAACCCAGAAGTTCTTCTTTCCCCCAGGGACCTCATCTCTTCCCAGGCTTCCAGTCCCAGAAAACAAGTGATGGGGCCTCAGACAGCCCATCTCCAAGGTGCGTCTGTCCCCTCCACCCTACGTGCGCCTTGGTCTGTCCGCAGCCAGCTCTCCTTGGCTGTCTGTCCCTTGAATCTGTCTCATGTCTTGGTCTCTTTTCACCCTGTTTCCTGATTTTTCTCCTTCCCTTCCTCCAGAACTGTCTCATTTTCCCCACCATCCCTGCCTCTCCTCCCTCCATCTCTCCCTCTCAGGGGGACACCCCCTTCCTGCTTCTGTAGCTCCTTCTGTCCTGTCCCTGTCCCTGTGCCTCTGTCCTCCCACATCTGGTTTCTGCAACCACCATCCTCACACCTCTCTGAGTCACGGTCTCATGTGCTGTCTCTCATCTCTCTCCATCCCTTTTTCTCCCCCATCTCTTGCTGTCTTTCCCATCTTTGTCTCTCCTTGAGTCTCCACTTCTCTCTGAGTCTTTCCACCGACATCTTCTGTGTCCTTAATTAGTCTGACTAATGCCACGGAGCCCGTGTCAGGCGGGAAGGAGCTGTGGAAAGAGGGGTGGGGTGGACCAGTGGCGGGGCTCCCCACAGCCCAAAGCTATTTATAACCCAAGCCAGCAGAGACCCGCCCTTCTCCTGCTTTATGAGCCTCCTCCCTAGCTCCCCAGTAAATGGTAACCAGGATTTTGATGATTAAACAATGATGCTTTCTGGAGTGTCCAAATGCCACCTTGTGGGTCCACCTGGGGAAGGCATCATTTTTATTATTTCCCACAAAGTGTATCTGTCCAATATCTAAGCTTGGGCAATTCAAGATTCAAGTACTGTTAAACATTCACTTTAATAAATTTGCAAACTGGCCAGGCGAGGTGGTTCATGCCTGTAACCCCAGCACTTTGGGAGGCCAAGGTGGGAAGATTGCTTGAGCTCAGGAGTTTGAGACCAGCCTGGGCAACACAGTGAGACCCTGTCTCACTATGAAACATGGCCACGGACGTGGAGGGTGCATGCTCATCCCACTCAGAGGTAGAAACGCTCAACTGAGGCAGGGAGATTTAAAAAAGGCAAAGGAGGGGATACTCATTATCTCTGCAAGTGCTTGGTGCCAGGTCTGGAACTGTGCACTTGCCAAGTTCTTATCTCCTTATTCCTTATCACAATAATAATGAAATGACAGCTGACACATAAGAGCCACTTAGTATGTGCCAGGCATGGCATCGCTGGTTTACAGGTAATAACTCATTTAATCCTCTCGGTGACTCCAAGAGATCATTATTATTCTCATCTCCATTTAACAAAGAAGGAAACTGAGGCACAGCTCATAAGAGGCAGAACCAGGACTCAGACCTAGGCAGTCGGGCTACAGAGTTTATGCATTTGGTGGACGCAGTGGCTCACACCTGTAATCCCAGCACTTTGGGAGACCAAGGCAGGTGGATCACTTGAGCTCAGGAGTTCGAGACCAGCCTAGCTAACATAGTGAAACCCCCATCTCTACAAAAGATAGCCAGGTGTGGTGGTTCATGCCTGTAGTCACAGCTACTTGGGAGGCTAAGATGAGAGGATCGCTTGAGCCCAGGAGGCAGAGGTTGCAGTGAGCCAAGATTGTGCCACTGCCCTCCAGCCTGGGCGACAGAGTGAGACCTTGTCTTAAAATAAAATAGGCCAGGCGTGGTGACTGTCGCCTGTAATCCCAGCACTTTGGGAGACCAAGGCGGGCGGATCACGAAGTCAAGAGATCGACACCATCCTGGCCAACATAGTGAAACCCTGTCTCTACTAAAAATACCAAAATTAGCTGGGTGTGGTGGCGCGAGCCTGTAGTCCCAGCTACTCGGGAGGCTGAGGCAGGAGAATCGCTTGAATCCGGGAGGCGGAGGTTGCAGTGAGCTGAGATCGCGCCACTGCACTCCAGCCTGGTGACAGAGGTGAGACTTTGTCTCAAAAATAAATAAATAAATAAATAAATAAGACAAAATGAAGCAGGAGCATTGCTTCAGAGCATGGGGAGCCCCCACCCTACCCTTCAGAAACTAAAATCTGAACCAAAGCTCTGAGACACATCACGTCTTCTTATGGATGCCTGGAAAAGTCCAGGGTATGTGGTCACTATGGCCTAGGCAGGAGTGCAAGTTGGATACAGCTGCTCCACAGAGGCCTGGGGGTTGGAGATGATGGAGGCGAGGAGTGTCGCCTGTTTAGGAGGAGGGGTTTGGGGGAGTCCCACAAAGGCTGGAGAATTATAGGTGAAGCTGTCAGAGAATAGATGGATCTATAGGCAACTGACAAGACCTGGGGGGTCCAGCAGAGGGAGCACTGTGTGCTTGGGGCGCTGGGGGGTTAGGGCTGGTTTAGAAGGTCCATGGGTTGGTTGGGGTGCTACATGGGTGTTGAGTTCTATGGAGGACTCAGGGTCTATAAGGTGTTAAGCAGGTGACTCAGGGTCTCCAAGAACTTCTGGGAGCCTTAAAGAACCTAAAAGACTCCTTGGAATGTGTAACTCCCCAGATTCTATTTGACACGCAGTGGGTCTAAAGGATCCAGGGATCATACAGGATCATGATTCTATAGGGACAGCTGCCAGTCTGTGGAACCTCTGGAGACTTAAAAGGGGCTCAGAATTCCATAGGGGTGCGTGGTGGGTCCCGAGACCCATGGTCTACAGAGCCCCGGATTCTAGGGGATGCCACTGATCTATGAGGACCCACGTCTATAAGAAGCCAGTTCTCCATGGGGGGCTGGCAGGAACCTGGAGGGTCTGTAAGACTTTATACGGAATGTGGCGGGTCTACACGAGACCCAAATCTTACATGGACGTGGCGGGTCTTACGCGGGCCCTAAATCCTACGGGGGACGTGGCAGTGTGCACGGCCAGGGATGCCGGGGAGGACGTGCAGAGTCAGGGTCTGACACCCGCTGGGGACCGCGTCCCTCACCTGCTCCAGGTGGAAAGAGAAGCCACCGCCGCCACCGGAACCGGAGCCTCCGCGCGCCGGCTCCGCACTCTCCCCACCCCTGCCGCCGCGTCGCTCTAGCCGCCCTGAGTCCACCTTTGCGCCCAGCTCCACTCCTCCTGTCAGCCGCTCTAGCCCGGCTCCTGCAGGGCTCCGGCCCCGACGACTCTACTCCTCCCGCCGGCCGCTCTAGCGCTGCACTGCGCCACGCAGGCCAGATAGGGCCGCTCTGGCCTGTCTTGGAGGGCCGGCGTTTCCGTATCTCGACTGCCCCCGTCACTCTCCGGGCCCCGCCCCGCGCCCGGAGGTGCAGATGGGTCCAACTCCTCCCGAGTTCAATCCGAGATCTCCTAGTCACCCCGGCGCTGAGCACTCGGACCGCGGACTGGGGCTCCCCGTTCTATTAGTCTCCCCACTTAGGGGACCCGCTGAATTTCCAACGCTCGTACATCAATCCCCTCCGTCCCCCACCCCCACCCCCCTTCCTTTGGAACTGGAAAAACAATAGTCTTGAGTTCCAGCACAACTTTCCCTCTGACATGCAGTGTAATCTGCAAAAAGTAATGACTTCTCTGCAGGCCTCAGTCTTCCCATCTGTACAATGGGAGAAGGCCTCCAGCTCTCTCCCTACACCTGTCTCCCACGGTATAATTAATGACCTAGAAAAGAGCTTTCCGAAAACTCTTTCAAATGCACTCTGCAACTTTCAGCTTCACAGCGGCCCTCGTCGTTGTTGTTATTGTTGTTTTCCTTTTTTAGGTGGCCCTAAAGCATGCGGGGGTTGGAGGATGGCGCTTTGCGGAAAGCACGTGCGAGTTCAAATCCCAACTCCACACTGTCTCACGATGTGCGTTCCCTGGGACGAGTCGGTTTGGCTCCCCGGGCCTCGGTTTCCCCACCCGTACAATGGGAGTGATCGTCCGTTCTCCACTGAGCAGGTGGGAGGCCTTGGCCCCAGCCTCGCACCGTTCGTCCCCACCTATGGGGCACTCGTCAAGTGTGAGTTCTCCCCTCTTTGCTCCCTTTGACAGATGGGGAAACTGAGGCCTGAGGAGGGGTGGCCGCTGGTTCCGTGGGGTCCGAAGGGGGCCCCTCCGCTGCCGGCAGCGCCCCAGCCCCTCCCTCCTCCTCCCCACTTCCCCCAGCAGCCGAGGGGAGGAGGCCGGGCGGGGCCGGGGACCGAGTACCTGGTGTCCGCGCGGAGGTGACCGGCGGGGCGCCCGAGGTCGGGCTCGGCGATCCCGGGCCCTGGGTCCCGGCTCCCGCTTCCTGGCTCTGGCGGGGCAGGAAGTCGGGGCGTTTTTCCGGAGGCCCCCGCCCGGCTGCCCCTCCCCGCTTCCTGCCCGCGCCCCGCGCCCGCCCGGCACCTCCGCTTCCTTCCCCTTCTCGCCGCTTGCCCGCCCCTCCTTTCCCCGCTGCGCCCGGGTCCCTGCGGGCAACGGCCCCGCCCCAGCCGTGCCCGAGCTCTCCCCTGCTTTGTCCATCGGTCCGTCCGCCGGGCGCGGGCTCCGCGGGGCTCGCATCTCCCGGCTGGGGCCACCTCCCCGGAGGTGCTGGGGGGCAAGCCCTGCTCCCCGTGCGCCCTAGACCGAGCCACGACCTCCCCGGCTTTCCGCGTCTGTGGTTCTCTTGGTCTTGCGCCCTTCCTTCGCCTCTGTGGGTGTGCTCCCGCCTGCGTCTGCGTCCCCTTCTCTGTCCCTCTCTCTTTCTCTGTTGGGGTCTTTCCCTCCTTGGCCTCCACCTCTCCTCTCTGTCCCTCCATCACTTTCTCCCCGAAAGCCCTTCTCTACCCTCTCCAGCTCTCTCTCTATCTTTCTGCATCTCCGTCTCAGTCTCTGTCATTTCCCCAGCTGTTGCTGTGCCTGGGCCTCTTCGTGCCCATTTTCGGTTGCCCCTTCTCCCTTCTGTCTCTTCCTTTCCTTCTCGCTCTGTCTCTGTCCCTCTTTCTCTCCAGGTTCCTGTCTCTCTCCCGGATTCCCAGGGTCTCATCATCTCTTCCTTCCCTTGCTCGTCCCCTTCATGATCCCTGGGTCTCAGCCTCTCTCCTCTCCCTTTCTCAGGAAATCCGTGTCTCTGTGCCTCTGTCATTGCCCCTGGATCTCCCTGCTATCCCCAGGTTAGGACCACAGACCCTCCAAAATGCCCCTTCTGTAAGTCAACCCATCGGGAAAAGGCTGCAGTCTGAATTCTGTACTAGCCCCAACCCACAAGATAGTCCCTGTGTTTCCAAGGCTTAAATACGCATAAAGTGGCTCACGCCTGTAATCCCAGCATTTTGGGAGGCCGAAGCATGGTGGATCCCTTGAGGTCAGGAGTTCGAGACCAGCCTGGCCAACATGGCGAAACCCTGTCTCTACTAAAACAAAAATTAGCTGGGCGTGGTGGCACATGCCTGTCATCCCAGCTACTCGGGAGCCTGAGGTACAAGAATCGCTTGAGGTGGAGGTTGAAGTGGGCTGAGATTGCGCCACTGCACTCCAGCCTGGGTGACAGAGTCAGACTCTGCCTCAAAAAAAAAAAAAAAAAAAAAAAAGCGGCCGGGTGTGGTGGCAGGCGCCTGTAATCCCAGCTACTTGGGAGGCTGAGGCAGGAGAATCGCTTGAACCCAGGAGGCAGAGGTTGCAGTGAGCACTCCAACCTGGGCGACAGAGTGAGAATCTGTCTCAAAAAAAAAAAAAGCGTAAATAATTTGGTAGCCACAGCTATCTTGATCTTGTCCCCTTCTTGCTTAAGGACATGACCCTAGGGTGAGGCCCTGTGAAGAGGGCCAAACCAGTCCTTCAGTTGGTCTGGGGACCTTCCCAAGAGACATCTTGTTCTCCTAGGAGGGCAGCCCAGACTGGCTACCTGGTCCCAGGTGTGGGGAGTGGGCAGGGAGTGGCTTGGGCTGGGACTCCTGGGTCTGAGGGACATGTGGGAGAGGCGGTTCCCATAAGATCCACGACTCCTGCCAAGGTCTGCAGTTGGGAAGAATTTATTATCACTAAGTGGCCCTGACAGATCAGGGAGGAGGGGGTGACACTAACGAGGCTGCTACAATCAGCTCCCCTAGAGGCAGCGATTAAGGGCTCATTACCCGCTGGTGTGAGGGGAGCCTGGGAAAGGCTGGGGGGTGGGGCGGGGAGGGGGCGGAGGATTAGGTTAGGAGGTGGGGCAGTTTAGAGGGAAGAAGAGTGGGACATCCCCGGGGGAGTCTAAGGAGGCCTGGCCTGGAGAAAAGTGAGGTTACCCCCCCCACCCCCCACTGGGGGAATATGACTAAGGAAGCCCCCAGGAGGGCTGAAGGGAGAATGTCCCAGGGAAGTGAGCTGAGACACTGGAGCTGGGTGCACAGCAGGCGGGGGCAGCCTGGCAGGAGTAGGAGTGTCACGGCTTCTCCAGCTGGACATCTCCTATGTTGAGGCTGCCCACATCCTGGTAGGTGCCCTGGAGGCCCCGGGAGATGTCCTCATACATGGAGCAGTCGTCCAGGTTGAGGCCCTGGGGTGGAAATGAGGCAGCGAACATCAGCACCCTGACACCTGGGGTCCCTGTCCCCAGCCACCCCCAGAGGTAACACTCCCACGCCTAACACAACTGCCCCTACCCCATCCCCACCCTTCACTCACTTCATAAAGGTTTTCATCTTCATATTCATCCCCGGCATCCAACCCGAGCTTCTCGTTCTGCCATCGTTTCTGGAGGGGTGGGTGGGGTGGGTGCCTCAGTGAGCAGGGGGAGGTGAATATCTTTCAGACCCTCCTGGATGCCAGGAAGTACTTTTCCAGAAAGGGTAAGAGATGTCCCCAAGGCCACATACTGGTTACGTAGCAGTTCTCTCTGAGTCTACAACCAGTGTTCCTCCTTCCTTCCTTCCTTCCTTCCATCCTTCCCTTCCTTCCCTTCCTTCCCTCCCTCCCCTCCCTCCCCTCCCTCCCTCTCTCCCTCTCTCCCTCTCTCTCTCTCTTTCTTTCTCTCTCTTTCTCTCTCTCTCTCTCTTTCTTCTCCCTCAGTTGCCCAGGCTGGAGTGCTGTGGCAACATCATGTTTCACTGTAGCCTTGAACTCTTGGGCTCAAGCAATCCTCCCACCTCAGCCTCCTGAGTAGCTGGGACTATAGGTGTGCGCCACCATGTCTGGCTAATTTTTTTTAAGACTTTTTGTGTGTGTGTGTGTAGAGATAGGGTCTTGCTGTGTTGCCCAGGCTGGTCTCAAACTTGTGGCCTCAAATGATCCTCTTGCCTTGGCCTCCCAAGCTAGCATCTTCTTGACTCTCCACTCCCTTACTATTCTCCATGAATAATAACAATAATAGTCACACTTTCTGTAGTGCCTCAGGAGAGGCTGGTACAGATCAGAGATTCTGGGAGGACCCCAGGCCCCACCTTCCCTGGTCTTGGCTACATCTGGAGGGTAACCACACTCCTGGGTGAGGGCAGGAGGGGAGTGAGGACACTCTTAGGGAGAAGAATGAGACTCTTTTTGGGGGGAGGTGGACGTGAGGACAGCCCAGAAGGGGAAACTAAATTGAAGACACCGCCTGGGCCCAGCGCCAGTTCAAGTCCCTTCTTTATATTCATTCATTTAACTTCCAGAGCCCCTATGTGGTGGGTGCTTTCATTCTCCCAAGTTTTGGATGGGGAACCTCAGGCTCTAGAGGGCTACCTGGGCATTGGGGGTCCCTCGGCCCAGGCCCTCGCCCGGCTGACTCGGGGGTCCGAGGGGGCTCACCCTGAACAGCAGCAGCGTCCCAGGCACCACCGCGCAGAACAGGAGGATGATCCCCTCAGCTGTGATGATTCGGTTCTTGGTGCCCTCCCCCATGTCCAGGAAGGGCCTGGGGGGAGGCTCTGCAAGGAGGTGGTATGGCTCAGAGCCCTGGCCCCTCTTGCCCTCCCTAGCCTCCTGGCCCCACCCACCTCCTGCAAGGCCCCAGACCCCCCAGAGCCCCCACTCTGCAGAGGAGAATGTCCGTCCCTCTGTCCAAGCCGGTTTGAAACCCACGTTGAAGGTACTGGCTCTATCCCCACTTCAAAGATAAACCGAGTGTCCCTAGCGGGAGAGTGGGAGTAGGGGCCAGGGCTGGGCCACTCACGGCGCACGCGGAGGTAGGTGCCGCAGGACTGCTGGTATGACTCGTTGCCCTCCTGGACCCGGCACACGTATATGCCCCCGTGGCTCTTGTTCACATTCTGGATGATCAGTGTACCATTGGGGTCCTTGCCCGGGCCCAAGAACTCAGGGGGCCACGTGTAGTTGCCATGGAGGACGCGCCACCAGGTGACGTTGGCGGTGTTGCTGCCATTGTGCGGGCATTGGAAGTGGGCGTCTTCCCCCAGGCTCACCATCAATGATGTTGGGACCCTGTGCACCACCCACAGGGCCTGGCACCCAGGGCCTGTGGAGAGACAGGGTGGGTGGGTCAGGGACTGGGGATGGCGACACATTTCCCCAGCCCTGGCCCCTGCAGCTCCAGCACTCCTAGGAAGAGGGTGAGGACACACCTGGGTGGGGAGGGGAGGAGGGTGAGGACTCTCCTGGGTGGGGAGGGAGAGGGAGAGCCCCTGACAGGGGCTGATGTATCATGGGGAGAGGGGGGATGCGGGAAAGTGAAGAAGCCCCTGGGAAGGAGAGAGGACATACCTGGTTGGGGTGGGTGAGGACGTCCTGGGGGAGGAGAATGAGACTCCCTGGGATGGTAAGACCCCTGGGAGGCCCTTCTCACCTCTGCAGCGCCATCTCTTGCCCCCATCCCGCATACCCACTTTGTACTCTGGCCCTGTGAACTCTCTGGATTTTGGATGTTTGTTCCAGGCACTGGAGGACCGCTGTCCAGACAGCTCCTTCCAGAAGCAGTGCAGGCGTCCCCTCCTCCCGCAGCCTTCCCGGTCCATTTTTGCACCCCAGCCTCAGCCAGGCCCTGCACCTGGCGCTTTTTCTTGTGTAATCATTCACAGAACCCTAGAAGTTGGTTCTCTCCTTAGCCCCATTTTACAGGAGGGATGGCTGAGGCCCTGGGAGGGCAGGCGGGTTGCCAGCATCACCAGGCAGTCAGGAGTGGCACTGGGTTCAAACTCTTGGCTCCCTGGCCTCTCCCTGCCTGGGTTGAGGAGCCAGTCTGTGGCCTGCCCTGGCCTGTGACCCTGTGCCCGGCCCTCATTCTCTGTAAGTTGTATGTGTCAACCTAGGAGTCAGGGGTGAGCTCAGTCCTTGGGCTGGGCTGCTGGTGAGCGAAGGGGCTCAGAGCGGGGTGGAGACTGGGGGTGTCTCTGAATGAGACGAGGTGGCTCAGGCTGGCTGCAGTGTCCAATCCGGGCTCCTCTGGGAAGCCCCAGCTCTCAGACAGACCTCCCACATGGCCGGCCCCCTCTTCTGGAGGTAGGTGGAGGAGGGAGGTGAGGAAGAGAGAAGGAGGAAGAGGTGGGGAGAGGGGCCGAGCACCCTCATCGTCAAGGGCTTAAGACTCAGACGTGAACTCCAACCCTTGCTCCCAGTGTCCCCTTGGGTGGGGAACCTTTCTCTCTGAACTCCTGGGTTAGCGTGGCCACAGCCCCTGCTAGCTGTCCTTGAGCAGGTGAGGCGGAGTCCATGAGACACCCATTCCCCCAGAGCTGAGAAGGGACTCCCAACACAGAGAGGCACCTGAGGTTTAAGGCAGAGAAAGCTTTTTGTCCCCTTGACAGATGCTGAATGCTGCTACCCCTAAGTCCCCTTCCTGCCGCCAGCCCTGGTGCTCAGTCAAGAGCAACTTTAGTTCCTTATTTTGGCCTGTGGGGAACAGGAGGTGGGGGAGGTGACTCTTGCTCCTGCCTCCCTCCGTGAGGCTGTGGACGCCCCTTCTCCTTCTCTGGGCTCCCTCCAGCCCCACCTTGGCCCATCTTGGCACAGATACGATTTCTATAGGCATCTTCACTGGCTCCCCTATTATCTGCCTCCTCTTCCCCTTTCCCTGAGCCCCCTTCCCTCTGCCTGTGCCCTCTCTGCAGCCTCCATAGCTTCCCCACCTCCCGCCAGTTCCTGCCCTTTGGCCACATACCCAGGTAGGCAGCAGACAACAGGAAGAGGAGGAAGGTGGTGGCAGGCAGAGCTTGGGGGACTCCTGGACCCCTAGGCATCTTCTCCCAGTGGGTTGGTTAGTTTGAGTTGCAGCAGTCCCAGGGTACCAGATCCCTACCCCAAACCCCACCCTACTTCCTGCCCAGCCCCCCGGAGATGGGCTCCAGTGGCCCTCGCTACTGGGCCCTTTGCTCGTTGGGCCTGGGGACAGCCCCTGCCGGGTATGCTTCAGGCTATGAGTGGAGAGGAACTGCTCCCTGCACCTGTGGTGGCCACAATTCCCCTGAGAGGTGGCTGCTTGGGTTGGGGGAAGAGGCTGGTTCAAGGGCTGGCTCGTCACTGCTGAGCCTTTGGAACGAAGCCTAGGGAACCTGAGTCCTGGGCATGTGTCATGGGCAGGTGATGGTTCTGAGCTTGACCTCTCCCCCTGCCTGGACTTGGGCAAACCTTGTCCCTTCCCTGACCCCATTTCCTTGCTTCTTGGGATTAGAAACAAGGAATTAAAGGGGTTGTTGCATGCACAGAAATGGCCCATAGTAGGCGCTCAGTAAATGTTAGTCACTATAAATGCTCATGAAGAATAAATAAGGCAGGCTGACCTGTGGCTGACTACCCGTGTGACTAGGTGGGCACTTTGATCCTTCGAAGCTTGACATTTTTCATCTGTGAGATGAGGACCAGAATGTTTCCCTGTCTCATTATGTGATACGAGATGGTGTTCCTGGTATTCAAGGAGTTAGAGCCATGATCAGCTCTTTATTGGAATTCTTTTTTAAAAAAACAGGCCAGCTATGGTGGCTTATGCCTGTAATCCCAGCACTTTGGGAGGCTGAGGCAGGAGAATCACCTGAGGTCAAGAGTTTGAGACCAGCCTGGCTAACATGGTGAAACCCCATCTCTACTAAAAATACAAAATTAGCCAGATGTTGTGGCACACGCCTATTATCCCAGCTACTCAGGAGGCTGAGGCAGGAGAATCAGTTGAACCCAGGAGGTGGAGGTTGCAGTGAGCCGAGATCACACCATTGCACTCCAGCCTGGGTGACAAGAGTGAAACTCTGTCTCTAATGATAATAATAATAACACATATTTTTCTTCTTCTTTTTTTTTTTTTAGAGGGACGGGATCTTGCTATATTGCCCAGGCTGGTCTTGAACTCCTGGCCTCAAGCAATCCTCCTGCCTCAGCTTCCCAAAGTGCTGGGATTACAGGCATGTGCCACTGCGCACAGCCAGAAGTTGTTTTATATTGACCTGCCATGACTGGCAAGGTAGGCCATCCCCCATTTTACAGAGGGGGAAACCGAGGCCAGAGAGGGGAGGTTGTCACTTGCTGGTGTCATACAGTCTAGGGGTGGTGAACAGAGATTCAAAGTCGTCTTTGTGTTGCTCCCAGTTTCCTTTGACCATGTCTGGTAGGAGGGAAATGAGGCCTGAGTGGGGAGGGCGGAGCTGCTGAGATATTTGTGAGCAGTTAGGGGACCCTCACACACACATACAAGGGAATATATAAAATAAATTTATTGCAGGGAGATTTTTGGTAGCAAACATTGAGAAGCAAATGAAAAGTCCATTCGTGGGAGAATGTGTGCATACACTGTGGCAAAGTGAGCCAACAGAATGCTACAGAATAGGGGAAGGTGTCATAAGGCTGTCTCAGAAACAGCACAAACATCAGAAAAAATATCGTAGCATGATACAGTTGACTTGTTTTCAAAAGGCGTCCGCTGCTTAGGGACACACGTTTGTAGCAGAGGTGTAGACCTGTGCAGGGGAGTGGCAAACGCCCAGTTCCTGGGAGGGGTTACCTCTGGGGGACACCAGGGTTGGGTCTGGGGAGGGACATACAGAGATACAGAGAGAGAGCTCATCTTGTCTTGGTTTTATTTCCTGTGTTACTTTTTTTTTTTTTTTTTGAGATGGAGTCTCGCTTTGTCACCCAGGCTGAAGTGCAGTGGCGCGATCTTGGCTCACTGCAACCTCCGCCTCCCAGGTTCAAGCGATTCTCCTGCCTCAGCCTCCAGAGTAGCTGGGATTACAGGCGGCCGCCACCACGCCTGGCTGTATTTTTGTATTTTTAGTAGAGACCAGGTTTCACCATGTTGGGCAGGCTGGTTTCGCACTCCTGACCTCAGGTAATCCACCCACCTCAGCCTCCCAAAGTGCTGGGATTACAGGTGGGAGCCACCGTGGCTGGCCACTTTTTTTTTTTTTTTAAGAGATAGGGCCTCTCTCTGTCGCCAAGGCTGGTGTGCAGTGGCACGATCATACGATCATAACCTCAAACTCCTGGGCTCAAGTGATTCTCTTGCCTCTGCTTCCCAAGTAGCTGGGATTACAGGTGCACACCACCATGCCTGGGTATTTTTAAATTTTTTTTTCTTTTGAGACAGAGTCTTGCTGTGTAGCCCAGGCTGGAGTGCGATGGTGTGATCTTGGCTCACTGCAACCCCCGCCTCCCGGGTTCAAGTGATTCTCTTGCCTCAGCCTCCCGAGTAGCTGGGACTACAGGCACATGCCACCATGCCCGGCTAATTTTTGTATTTTTTTAGTAGAGACGGGGTTTCACCGTGTTAGCCAGGATGGTCTCAATCTCCTGACCTCATGATCCACTTGCCTCGGCCTCCCAAAGTGCTGGGATTACAACAGGCATGATTCACCGCGCCCGGCCTATTTTTTAAATTTTTTGTAAAGACGGGGTCTCACTGTGTTGCCCAGGCTGGCCTGGAACTCCTGACCTCAAGTGATTCTCCCGGCTTGGCCTCCTGAAGTGCTGGGATTATAGGCACTGCACCCTGCCCTGCCTGTGTTACTTAAACTGGGTTGTGCTTTATAGGTTTTTCTTACATTATGAATACTGAATGTTAAATACTTGCATGCCTGAAGTATTTCAGATTTTTTTTTTTTGAGATGGAGTCTTGCTCTGTTGCCCAGGCTGAAATGCAGTGGTGGCACAATCTTGGCTCACTGCAGCCTCTGCCTCCTGGGTTCAAGCTGTTCTCCTGTCTCAGTCTCCCAAGTAGCTGGAATTACAGGTGTGCACCACCATGCCCAGCCAATTTTTTTTTTTTGTATTTTTAATAGACACAGGGTTTCACCATGTTGGCCAGGCTGGTCTCGAACTCTGTTTTTTTTTTTGAGATGGTGTTTCACTCTTGTCGCCCAGACTGGAGTACAATGGTGCAATCTCGGCTCACTGTGACCTCCACCTCCTGCATTCAAGCGATTCTCCTGCCTCAGCCTCCTGAGTAGCTGCTATTACAAGCACCTGCCACCATGTCCGGCTAATTTTTGTATTTTTTCGTAGAGACAGGGTTCCACCATGTTGGCCAGGCTGGTCTCGAACTTCTGACCTCAGGTGATCCACCTGCCTCGGCCTCTCCAAGTGTTGGGATTACAGGTGTGAGCCACCACTTCAGGCCAAGGTCTCAAACTCTTGACCTCAAGTGATCTGCCCACCTCTGCCTCCTAGAGTGCAGAATTTTAAAAAAGTGCAATTGCCAGCTGAGCACAGTGGCTCATTCCTGTAATCCCAGCAGTTTGGGAGGCCAAGGTGGACGGATCAGGTCAGGAGATCGAAACCATTCTGGCTAACACAGTGAAACCCCGTCTCTACTAAAAATACAAAAATTAGCCGGGCATGGCGGCGTGCGCCTGTAGTCCCAGCTGCTGGGGAGGCTGAGGCAGAATGGCGTGAACCCAGGAGGCAGAGCTTGCAGTAAGCCGAGATCATGCCACTGCACTTCAGCCTGGGTGACAGCGAGACTCCGTCTCAAAAAAAAAAAAAAAAAAAAAAAAAAAAAAAAGTGCAATTGCCATCCACGCAGAAGAGCCTGGGCCTCAAGAGTCCAAGATTCTTTTACATCTCAGCTCTACCAACTGACTGGTCATCTGAAACTCAGTTTTTTCTCCTGTAACATGGGTACAAACCCCGCATTTGGTAAGACTGCAAGAATATTCTGCAGTGCATTTGGCACAGTATCTAGGACAGTTCTGTAGCCCTGGGGACCAGGACCCCAGGTGTTCTGCTGGGGTCACTAGCCCCTCTGCACTTCAATTCCCCATTACGACCCCCTCCCATGAGTAAGCCTGGCTCCAGACCTGGAAGCCCTAGGAATTCGCCTTCAAGAGCCTTCGGTGGCTGAGCCTCTTTCTAGGCCCTCTACTGCCCCCCAGTGGCTGGAGCGGCGCGGCTGCGGGATTGCAGGCCTGCTCCGGACACCTAGACCTTGCTTCCTCCCTGGGACGCGCAGTGCCTGCTGCTGTGCAAACCGGACACTTGACATTGAGTTCTCATGTCAACTCTGGGAAATGTTTTCATTAACGGTCAAAAGAGGAAACTAGAGCCCAGAATGGGGAGTGAGTGGTCTGCAGCTAGAGTGCAACCCTTTGGGCCTCTTTTCTGAGGCACAGAGCCCTTGGAGTGGCTAGGTCCAGGCTGCAGCTGTGTTGCTTGGGTTCAAATGATGGCTCCAGCTGTGGGATATCTGGCAAGTTACCCAGCCTATAGCTTACTTTATCTACCTCCAAAGCACTTTTCGGCACTTACTTCACAGTTGCTGGCTGTAACGGTGCTTTTAACATTTTTATTTATTCTTTTTTTGAAATGGAGTCTTGCTCTGTTGCCCAGGCTGGATTAAAATTGCTCGATCTCAGCCCACTGCAACCTCCGCCTCCCGGGTTCAAGCGATTCTTCTGCCTCAGCCTCCTGAGTAGCTGGGATTACAGGTGTGCGCCAAGATGCCCAACTAATTTTGGTATTTTTAGAGACGGGATTTCTCCATGTTGGTTAGGCTGTTCTCAAGCTCCCAACCTTGGGTGATCAGCCCGTCTCGGCCTCCCAAAGTGCTGAGATTACAGGTGCGAGCCACTGTGCCTGGCCGATACTTCTTAAACTCTTATGCCTTACGTTTGGGGACTGCCAACTGAACTGTCCAGCAGCAGAGCTACACAGAGCCAAGGCTCTCCATGGCATCTTGTCCAGTCTCTCAGGAGTTAGCAGGGTTACAAACAAGGAGACGGAGGCTCAGAGGGTAGGGTGCACAGGGTTACATGGGATTAGGTGCAGAGTTGTGATTTAAAACTCAAGTAGTTTGAACTTCAAAACCCAGGCTCACCCCTTTCCAGGAAATGGGTCAGATCCCAGGAATAACTTGGACAGGGAAATCCTGGGAGATATTAGCCAAACCAGTTTAGTGTTCCCAACTGGGAGGGACATCTGGTCACAGCGGGCCCTAAGGTTCTTTCCTGGCTTGCCCTTCCAGGGGTCGGACAGCTGCCCACTGGGCGCTATTTGGATCTCCCAGCCTGACCAGGTGCCCAATCATGGGTGGAGGCCACATCCCACTTGTCGTGCAGGACTGCAAAGGTTGCGCAGCCCGTGTGTGGCCGCCCTGGGAATTCAACTTCTGCACAGGGATCTGCTTCCACTGGCTTCCTGCCACTGCCACTCAGCGGGTCCAAGACCGCTCAGATGCAGAGTGAAGGCTCAAGGACCATTCAGCCTGTGCAGGCCCAGGAGTTAGTGTGCAGGCAGCACAGGTCAGTTTGCAGTGGAGGCTCCCTGGTGGTCTGTCCTTTTCTACCTTCCAGGGAAGAGCATGAACCCTGGGTCCTCTTGCTTTACTCCAGCAGAAGCCACCTCTGCAGCCCAGGCCCAGCTGAGGTCACAGCTCACACAGCCATCCTTTCGTTTCTCACTTTCTGACAATTGCAAAGACAGGATGTGGGGGAGTGAGCCACAAGGGCCCCTGGGTCCTTCCTCCAAACCCAGATGGGAACTGTTTGACCTGGGAAGGCCCCACTGGCTGCCGCGTACACAGCCACCCAATCACCCTGGGCCCCCTCACCCAAGGGAAGGGAGGAAGCGCCTCTTCCTCATGCCCCTGAAGAACTATCAAGAGACCCAAACCAGACCAGGCGCAGTGGCTCACATCTGTAATCCCAGCACTTTGGGAGGCTGAGGAAGGAGAATCATTCGAACCCAGAAGGCGGAGACTGCAGTGAGCTGAGATGGTGCCACTGCACTCCAGCCTGGGCGACAGAGCGAGAGACTCAAAAAAGAGACCCAGACCAGGATTATGAATGAGGCAATTTATTAACCCAGCATGGTTTGTTCTAATGCTTCTTGTTGGCAGCTGCCACCTGTGGGAAAAGATGGAAGAATAAAAGTTAGTTAAGGAGGTCTCTGCTGGGGCACTTTGTAACAGCTACCTACTACCCACCAGAGGTGGGCACCCTGATTTGTGGTTTCAAATGCATCTACCTCATCTAATTCTCACTGTGGGTATCCCCCCATTTCACAGACGTGGAAACTGGGTCTCAAGGGAGTGGCCGGGCACAGTGGCTCACACCTTTAATCCCAGCACTCTGGAAGGCCGAGGCAGGTGGATCACCTGAGGTCAAGAGTTCGAGACCAGCCTGACCAATATGGTGAAACCCTGTCTCTACTAAAAATATAAAAACTAGCCACGTGTGGTGGTGTGTGCCTGTAGTCCCAGCTACTCGGGAGGCTGAGACAGGAGAATTGCTTGAACCCGGGTGGCAGAGGTTGCAGTGAGCTGAGATTGCACCACTGCACTCCAGCCTGGGCGACAGAGGAAAAAAAAAAGAGAAGGGAGTGGCGGAGTGGAGTCCAAATTCCGCCCACTGCCATGTGAGAAGGTCAACATCCAACCACCAGCAATGATGTGTGCGCCAAGCTCCACTCTGCCTGGAAGAGCTTTCTCCTTCCAGACCACCCCCAACTCCTAGAGGGCTGACACCTTCCATTCTTTTCTGACACTTGACTAAATGCTCCAAGGCTCCTAGGAGGCCTGAGTCAGTGATACAGAATTGAGCTCATGCCAGGCCCTGGGTGCTCCTGCTGTACCACAGCTCACTGACTCCTCACCACCATGCTTGAGGTGGCTAAGGGTAGATTTTGGCCACAGGGAGGCCAAGACGGGAGACTGTGGCACCAGGGGTGTGGCCACTCTGCCCCAGGGTGTCGGCCAGCCAGGATCTGAATGGAGACCTGGGTTCTGAACCAGCCCCCCTCCCTTATCTCCACCTCTCCCAAGCAGCCCATGTGATGCTCAGTATGCATGAGGACTAAGGGGAAACATCGCAGGCTGACCTGGGGAGGCGGAGTCATCTGCGGGTACAGCTATGTGCTCCGTGGATAGATGCCCAGTGGCACCTGGGCTGGAGTTCCCTCCAATTCTTTTTTTTTTTTTTTTAGACGGAGTTTCGCTCTTGTTGCCCAGGCTGGGGTGCAATGGCGTGATCTTGGCTCACCGCAACCTCCACCTCCCGGGTTCAAGCGATTCTTGTGCCTCAGCCTCCCCAGTAGCTGAGATTACAGGAATGTGCCACCACACCCGGCTAATTTTGTATTTTTAGTAGAGACAGGGTTTCTCCATGTTGGTCAGAATGGTCTTGAACTCCTGACCTCAGATAATTAGCCTGCCTCGGCATTCCAAAGTGCTGGGATTATAGGGGCGAGACACCACAGCCAGCCTGCCTCCAAATTTCTAAGCAGCACCAGCAAGAAAAGTCAGACAGGACTGTCCTTTCTCCTGTCTCTGGGCAGCCCTCCTCTGACCCCACCAGTACCCTGGGCTGTGCCCTCCAGAGAAGGAGGTAAGTCTGACAAAGCATGGGCTTTGGAAATGCTTGGGCAGTGACTAAGGGACCCAGCCCCACCCCAAATGCAGGCCTCACCTGTCCGGCGATTCTGTCCAGATCTCTCTGTCCCTGAGGTGTCAGTTTGCGGCCGCTGTGGGGAGGGAAGGGTCATGTAGGCCCCAGTGAGCACAGGTCCTGTTCTCAGCCCCTTCCCTCCTGGCTGTGAGCCAGGCTTCTCAAGAAGCCACCTGCCGCCAGCCAAGTCCCAGTGAGGGCCCTGGTCAGGTGCATTCTAACAAGCTGGGGGCAGTAGTGGGAGCCCCCCTGGGAGCTGACGGGGTGTCGTTTGTGCAAGCATTTAGATCAAAAGCCCCGAAAAATCAATTGGGAAAAGTTAACGAGCAGGCTAATGAAAGCAGACAGTCGCTAAATTACCTTCCTGGAGCCTGGGCTAGTCAGCCAGAGAGGTCGGGGTGAAGCCCCGCGCTGTTTGCTTTTCTGCAGAATCCCCTCCTGCCTGCCTCTGATAGGAGAGGCCTGAGGGGCTGGGCAGACTATGCAGGACGATTCGTTGGGGAAGTGATGACCGGGCCCCAAGGCTGCTCTATCAATGCAGCCCTCCCTACCCTGCTTACCCATCTTGGTCCTTTTCCACCATTTTCAGCCCCTCCAGGGCTTGGAGGACCCGGCGGGCTACACTCTTGGAGCCTCGGCTGAAGTGGCTGGGCATGACGCCGTTTCTCTGACGTCCCCCATAGATCTTGGTCATGGAGCCAACCCCAGCGCCACCCCGGAGGTACAGGTGCCGCGCTGTGGAAGCTGGGGGTAGTGTGAGAGGAAGATTTAAGGGTCTTGATCAAGGTCTCAAGTAAACAATTCCTTGTGCGTAAACAGCTAATTCTCACTGTTTTGTAAGAAGGGAAACTGAAAACACACACTAACACCCAGAAACTGACAGCCCCCTCTCCTCACCCACCCCCCGGCTAGCTCTTCCTCGACAAGCAGCCCTGCACCCTGGGTGGGCACTCCCACCATCTCCAGTGCCAACTTCTTTAGTGGTTACTGTCCCAGCAGCACTGCTGTTGAATTGAACCTGAGGTTATGTAGGGGTGGAGCCTAGCTGTGACCATCTCCATGGGCCCCAGAGAAGCAGCAGTGAAGGGACCTATTGCCACTCTCTGGGCCACCTCAGTCTGGAGAGCTCAGGATAACAAGGGCAGGGCAGACACTCTGTGCAGTGGATGCCCCCTGCTTGGAATGTGTACCAGCCCCTCTGCGGACACAGGGAAGGCTGGCTTGGGCAAGTCCCTGGTCCACCCTAGCCAGCCTCCTTGCCTGCAAAAAAAGCTCCGTAAAATCCAGTCGACACACCAGCCTCCCCAGAAACACTTGCACGCTTCTATTAACTGGAGCACACATCTGCCAGGCCCTGTGCCAAGTGCTTTTCAATCTCTCCACCCTGCTTCACCCGAGGGCCGGGTTACTGTGAGGACTCAACACGTGTGTAAAGTGCTACTCTCAAGAGTGAAACCGAGGCACCAGAGGGTACTCACTGGCTCCATGTCACACAGCTCTGGAGGCACTGCCCTGTCCTGCCACCGTGATGGCACCGGGGCCCACATGCAGGAACCACCCAGATTTCAGCCATCACACGGTCCTGCCTAGCTCTGGAGCTCAGAGCAGAGTCTGGTTTGTTCCTGGGACCCAGAGATCATCAAGTTGGTCTGAGTCTGCTCAAGTGACTTCTTTCCTCTAGTTCTAAAGATCAAGTGAGGGAATTAGGGGTTCTTCCATAATTGCCAAGTGCCAGGCAGTAGTCTGTGTGGGGTGGACTGCTTCTGCCCAGAAACAGTTCTTGCACACCGCTTGTTCCCAGCCCACTCCTGCCCTGAGATCAGGTCCAGATACAGCCAGCCCTTCATATCCACAGACTCAACCAAGGGTGGATCAAAAATATTCAGGGGAAAAAAATTACAATTCAAAACAGTGTAACAATTATTTACACCGTATTAGTGCTTTTTCTTAAAACACACAAAAAAGGGCCTCATTCTGTCACCCAGGCTGGAGTGCTGTGGTGTGATCATAGCTCACTGCAGCCTCGAACTCCTGGGCTTAAGCAATCCTCTTGCCTCAGCCTCCTAAGCAGCTGGGACTATAAGTATGTGCCATGTCTGGCCTGTATTAATCTATAAGTAATCTATAGATGATTTAAAATATATGGGATCAGGCCGGGTGCAGTGGCTCATGCCTGTAATCCCAGCACTTTGGGAGGCTGAGGCGGGAGAATCACCTGAGGTCAGGAGTTTGAGACCAGCCTGGCCAACATGGTGAAACCCCATCTCTACTGAAATTACAAGAAAATTAGCCGGGTGTGGTGGCACACCCCCTGTAACCCCAGCTACCTGGGAGGCTGAGGCAGGACAGGAGAATCACTTGAACCTGGGAGGCAGAGGTTGCAGTTAGCCAAGATCATGCCACTGCACTCCAGCCTGGGTGACAGAGTGAGACTCTGTCTCAGAAGTAAAACATCTACATAGGATATACGCAAATATTGTATCTTTTTTTTTTTTTTTTTTTTGAGACAGGGCATCATTCTGTCACCCAGGCTGGAGTGCAGTGATAACAGCTCACTGCAGCTTTGACCTCCTGAACAGTTGGGACTACAGGTGCAAGCCACCACGCCCAGATAATTTTTGAAGAGACCCAGTTTTGCCATGTTGCTCTGGCTGAACTCCTGGAGTGAAGTGATCCACCCATCTTGGCCTCCCAAAGTGCTGGGATTGCAGGTGCGTGCCACTGTGCTGGCCCCGATATTTTTTTTTTTGAGAGGGAGTCTCGCTCTGCCGCCTAGGCTGGAGTGCAGTGGCGCAATCTCGGTTCACTGCAAGCTCTGCCTCCCGGGTTCACGCCATTCTCTTGCCTCAGCCTCCAGAGTAGCTGGGACTACAGGCGCCCACCACCATGCCTGGCTAATTTTTTAATATTTTTAGTAGAGACAGGGTTTCACCGTGTTAGCTAGGATGGTCTTGATCTCCTGACCTTGTGATCAACGCGCCTCGGCCTCCCAAAGTGCTGGGATTACAGGGTTAAGCCACCGCACCCGGCCTCTGGCCCCGATATTACACCATTTTATAGTAAGGGTGAGCATCTGTGGACTTGGGTACTGGGGTTCATCCTGGAACCAATGCTCAGCTGATACTGTACAACCATGCTCTGCTAGGGGCCAAGAGCACAGCCCTGCTGTTGGCTACCTCTGGCATCTGCTCACTTTAAAATCCCCACCTCACTCCAGGCCCTACCCCCTATGCCACTGCCTGGTAATAAGTGCCCATAACCAGGACCAATAGACAGACTCACTTGGTATAAGCCACCCCCCACAATCTTTCTGCCAGAGAGTGACATCACTGGAAACCTCCACCCTTTCAGACCAGCTCAAATACCCAGCAGCTGCTGCCATCCCTCTGGGCCCTGTAGCTGGCTGTGCCCTGGGGCTCTGGGTGGAGACCTGCTCTCCCATTTGAACTACAGTACCCAGGACTGGGGAACGCAGAATAGCTTTTCTTGTTATCCCGCTTTATTTTTTTTTGAGATGGAGTCTTGCTGTGTTGCCCAGGTTGGAGTGCAGTGGTGCCGTCTGGGCTCACTGCAACCTCCGCCTCCCGGGTTCAAGCAATTCTCCTGTCTCAGCCTCCCGAGTAGCTGGGACTACAGGCACACGCCACCACACCTGGCTAATTTTTTGTATTTTTAGTAGAGATGGGGTTTCACCATGCCGGCCAGGCTGGTCTCGGAACTCCTGACCTCATGATCCGCTCGCCTCGGCCTCCCAAAGTGCTGGGATTACAGGCGTGAGCCACCGCGCCCGGCCTCTGTTATCTTGCTTTTTAAGAGTAAGGCACACACTCCTAAGCACAGAGATGCCCAAAGCGGCTGTGCACCAGAAATGGTACACTCAGCCTCAGTCTTGTTGGGTTGGGACCAGCGCCCACAGCGGTCAGACAGGGGCTTGAATCCCGACACCGTTCCTCCTCAGGAGGGACACAGGACCCACCTATCCTCCAGGTGGTTTGTGCTGTGGTACTAAAGGAGACACTTTACTTAAACCTTGAGCACAGTGACTGGTAGAGAACAAGCTCCCATAAAGCCTATTAGGTTTTTTTTTTTTTTTTTTTTTTGAGACAGTCTCGCTCTGTTGCCCAGGCTGGAGTGCAGTGGTGTGATCTCAGGCTGACTGCAACCTCTGCCTCCGGGGTTCAAGCAATTCTTCTGTCTCAGCCTCCTGAGTAGCTGGGACTACAGGCGCCTGCCACCACGCCCGGCTGATTTTTATTTTTAGTAGAGACGGGGTTTCACCACATTGGTCAGGATGGTCTCAAACTCTTGACCTCAGGCGATCCGCCTGCCTTGGCCTCCCAAAGGCCTATTAGGTTCTTTAACGGAGGCTTAAATTTTTCTTAAGGCTGTATAAAAACCTTTTGGCATGGAGAATCTTGGTCAGATATTACAAGCTCCTCCCTTGCTATCCCAGTTCATGCTAATTATTTTTTTCTGACCCACTAGAAGGGAGAGGAAGGGTTATTAACTTCACAAATTGGAAAATGCTAAGAGTTGAAATACCGCGTTCTATTAAAACACTGACCTTTTTCCTCACCCCCTAGAGACCAAGGTTCCAGCCCCAGCTTTTGATGTGGAGCTGCACAAATGCAGGCCACCAAAGCTGGTACTCATGAGGGCCAATTGTGAGCAAGTTGCTGTCACAAATGGGTTCTCCTCCAGTTCCTCCACGCTAGAGGCCTTCTGCTCCTCTGCTGTGTGCATTCTCGGGATGGCAACCCACTCCTCTCAGGAACCCCTGTCCAGGAATCAGCCCCTACCTGGGAACTGTAAAGGAGGCCACCCCTCTCCACTCTACTGTGAGTTGACGGTCAAGGCAGAGCAGCTGTGTTCCTGCTAGACCGAGAGGGAGGGTCCCTCTGGACCTGAGCACGGGGCAGACCAACCAAGCACAGCTTCTTAGGAGTCATCACAGCTCAGCAAAGTCCAGACTGGTGGTCCCATACTGACCTACTGAGTCAAAGGCCAGGAAGAACTCCCCCAGCACACTCCAGCTGACCCTTCTCTGCCGAACTTGTAAGAAACCACTTTCCTGACCTTGATTCATCCCTTAACTCACTTCTGTGACGCCTCCCAGATCTCATTCTTTCTACTATCACAGCACAAGTGGGTGCCCAGCGCCACGCAGCAGCCAGAGATGGAGCAGCCTCCAACCTACAAGTGTTTCCAGACATCCCAATTCAGCAGCTGCTCTCAGACGCACACCAGGACACCAAACTGGACTCCCACATCTCCATCTTCAGCAGGTCCTTTAAAGAATTAAGACAGCAAGAGGCTTGTCCAGCCGGGTGTGGGAGCTCATGCCTGTAATCCCAGCACTTTGGGAGGCTGAGGCAGGTGGATCACGAGGTCAAGAGATCGAGAGCACCCCGGCCAACATGGTGAAACCACATCTCTACTAAAAATACAACAATTAGCTGGGCGTGGTGGCGGGCACCTGTAGTCCCAGGTACTCGGGAGGCTGAGGCAGGAGAATCGCTTGAACCCGGGAGGCAGAGGTTACAGTTAGCCGAGACGGCACCAGTGTACTCCAGCCTGGTGACAGAGCAAGACTCTGTCTTTAAAACAAAAAAAAAAAAAAAAAAAAAAAAAAAAAAGAAAAAAAAAAAAAGCCTGTCCAGAGCTACACTGCACCACCCCCTTCATAAAGACCCATGGCGGCCATGCCTTGAGCGTCCAGTGAGAGCAAGTCTTTGCGGGTTCTTCCTCTACCTTGCCCTGCCTCCTCCACCACTGCCTTGGGACTGCTTACTCCTACAGCTCTGCTCCATTTCCAGACCACCCTCAAGACCAAGAAGGCCCCATCTTCTGCCATGGGCCTCTTTACCCCCAAACCCCAGGATTAAGACCTGTCTACCTCACATTCATTCCTACAGGTCTCCACAATTTGGCCCTGCTCAGCAGGGGCACAGCTTTAGGACACTTTAGCCTCAAATCTGAGGAGGCAAAATAGGTCAGACTCTTAGAGTAGAAAAAAGGGAATATAGCAGGAAACCTAGTTTTGGACAGAGCCACCCTGCCAAGCCCTCCCAGGGTAACTTGCAGCAAGTCACTTCGCCTGTCTGCACCACAGCTTCCTCTTTGGTAAAACAGGTCACTCCCATGACTAGTATAAGCTGACTGCCAAACTGGGTGGAACATGTTAAATTCTAGAATAGAGGCTGGTAAACTTTGCCTGTAATCCCAGTGTTTTGGGAGGCTGAGGCGGGAGGACTGCTTGAGCTTGGGAGTTCAACATAGTGAGATTGCATCTCTACAAATAAAAAAAATTAGCTAGGCATAGTGACTGATAGGCACCTGTAGTCCCAGCTACTTAGGAGGGTGGGGCAGGAGGATCACTTGAGCCCAGGAGGCAGCAGTGAGCTATAATTGTGCCACTGCACTCCAACCTGGGTGACAGGGCTAGACCCTGTCCCTGAAAATAAATAATAAAGGGTCAGGTAGGAAATATTTCAGGCTTTGTAGGCTACAGCTTCTGCCACAACTACAACTCTGCCCTTGTGTATGTAGATACACGGGGGTGGTTATATCCCAGCAAAAATATACACAACAGGCCTCTGGTCTACCACACAACCATCCTATGCCGCTAGGGCAGCTGGGCAAGGGAGGTGAAAAAGAGGCCTTTGGGGTACTCCAAGTGATGGAGACTAGTAGGCAGGCAGAAGATGCACATCCTGCTCGAGGTTTCCAGGCAGGGCCACTGTGGGCTGCGAGGGACCACAGCAACTCTACTATGACCAGCAGATGCAACTAGGTTTATTATCCTAGGTTTTAATCCCATCTCTTATTAATCCCTCCCCATGTTAAAAAAAAAAAAAAATGTACAAGACACATACAGTCCTACTTTGGAGATATTTGGTATGTGCAGAATGTGTCTTCACCCCAGCAAATGAGAAAGGCTAATCCTAGATCCAAAGCTGCTCTGACCTACTGACCCTTGAGGCACTGCCAAAGCAAGATGGGGGGACAGGTGGAGGGGATATGTAACTTCCAGGCCTTGTCACTGCTGTGTGCCCAGGGAAGTCAGCTTCTCTTCATCCGCCCCATTTTCTGTCTAAAACAAATGGTGGGTAGGTGGTATGCCAACAACCCTACCCACCTCAGCAAGTTCATCTTTCACTCCTCAGAGGCTGCAGCTGAGTTATGCTGGTCCTCTGTGCTCACTCCATGGCCTGGAAGAGTGGGCCCCAATAGACATTTGAGGCACAAGTGTACCACAAATCTACAAAATGCTTCATATTCTGAAGGGCCAAGCAACCTGTACCAAGGCCAACTCTTTTCAGGGTCATTGAGGAGTTTTGCCGATTTCCAAACCTTGCTTCCCACCTACTTTTTATCTGGAGACAAGCTGTGGTCAGAATGGAGCCCCCACTTCACAGAGACAGAAGGTTTAAGATTGGAGAGGCCAAGGCCCCTTAGTGAAGGTCCGTGCTAAGGCTGTCACCTTGACATAACACGGCACTGCTACTGCCCACCCTGTTACGTCTTCCTGAAAGTGAAGATTTAGTGAGTACTGAAATGTTAAGACATGTGAGAACTAACACTAGTCAAGGACTGTACGTAAATTATTATTGGAAGATCGAAAAGAGATGGGGCTGGCACAAGGTTGTAGGGTGTCCATAAGATCAGAAGTCAAGATTTAAAGCAGGGACTGACCTGGCCAGATCTCCAACCATTTAGTTAGAAACAGCCTGTTAGAGACATGGAGAAGGCTAACTTGATGATCTGAACAATAGTAAAGATAACTGACTTTTTGGTGAATAACTACTATGCAACAGACACGTTCTAAACACTCTGCTTTAAATTCATTCAATCTTCGCGATACTTCAGTACTGGTACAATAATTAGTCCCATTTTGGGGATGAAAGAGTGGAGACAGAGGCAGGTTAACCAACTTGCCAGAGGACACACAGCCAGATGTAAAAAATGGATCCAAACCCAGGGAGTCTGCCTCCATGTATATAGAAAGGATTAAACCACCTGCAAGCAAAATATGAACATTCATCTGTCTCTGGTTTCCCCTGAAGCTCAAAGACACAGGTCCTCCTCTCACAAAGCTCTTAGAATGTCATAAAAACTTGGAGTACCAAGTTATTGAATGTCACATCACACAAAGCAAGTGGTGACACAACCAAGGGTTTCTCTCCCTCTTGGGGCAGGAAAGAGCTCAGAGAAGGCAGGGAAGTATGGTTTGTGCCAGGGGTCACCCAGCTCCCCACTCTCCAGCCAAAGACCTAAGTTTCTCACCAGCTCGCGTGTAGAACCAGTTCTCATCGTAGGGAGCAAGCTCTTTGTGCTTGGCCAGCTTGACGGTGTCCACCCATTCGGGGACTTTCAGCTTCCCGGACCTAAGACCAAAACAGTGGGAAAAGCACGATTCAGTCATCTCCACAAACTACCCCATATCCCAAATGCCCTCCCCTCAACACAACTACGATGTGCCCAGAATACAAAGAAAGGCTGGAACCGGAACACAAGCCAGGCCTCACGCTGAAAGGAGCCACGGAGGCCCCAAACAAGTCTCCCCCGCCAGGACCGGCAAACACTGGGGCTCAGACGGGCAGGCCAAGGCGACAGCCTTCACCCGTTTTGAACCTCAGTCCCCAAACTCACTTTTTGAGGAAGGCTGCCAGAGCTCTGACGAACTCCTGCTGGTTCACGTCTTTTACAGTAACTCCAGGCATCTGCGGGAGAAAGTCAAGCATGTGAACACAGGCCTGGTGGAGACGACTGCCAGGGGCACGAACCCCACCCCAATCCTTTCGATCCAACGCATCCTAAACCGGGGTACCCTCGTTACTTCCCACGGCCCCTTCAACGCCAGGCTCCGGCTCCTGCGGGTCCGAAGGAGCTCACCGACGCCCACAGCCTCTCTGAATCGCACTAACGCAGCCCGGCCCCCGCGTGTGAGAATCCTGCGCGACTCCACTCCCCAGCCCCGGGACTCCGAACGCCCCACGCACCCCGCCGCTGCCCTCTGGGACCCACGCTCGGTTCCCGAACGGCGCTGACCGGGCATGTCCGGGCCTGCCGCTCGCACGTGGCCGCGGCTCCAGGGGGCGGGACGGGCCCGCGCCGGGCGCCTCGGGGCCCTCAGGCACGCGCTCTGCGGCTTCGGCGTCCGGCCCTGCCGCCTCGCTCCCGGTCCAACTCGGAGCCCCCGCTTACCGTGCGGCCTCCGCGCTGCTAGCCAGGGGAAAGGGAGCGACGGGGTTTCCCGGGCGCACAAGTCGGGCGTCGGGTCTCGCGAGAGTTCCGAAAGCTCGCGAGAGCGAGGGTAGAAGCTGAGGCTCCGCCTCTCTCAGGGCGAAAGTGGCTTCGTCCCCGCCTAGAGGGGAGGGTGTCTAGTGAGGGGTGGAGAGGTAAAGGGGAGGGCAAAGGAGTCGGGCGTGGAGGCCTAGGTTTCCTCCCGCCTTTCCTTCTCCCGGAGTGTAATACAGGCTAGAGAGCTCCTGTTCGGAGCTGGGGGAACTTGGCTTCGTTTGCGTCGTTCGTGGCTGTAAGGAACAGTGGTAGAGAAGACTATGATGGCGAAAGTACGGGGCAGGCTGGGTGGGCCACAGCTGGCGCCCCCCGGCGGAACAACCCCTTTTCCGGGTGGAAGTGGCTGTTCCCTGGCCGGAAGTGGGCGTAGTAAGGGCGGAACTGTGACAGGGAACCTAGGGGAAGGGCGAGGGAGAAATGTGGCTATCATCTGCTGTCATTCACCGCCAGGAGTCGCGAGAGCGGGAGACGTAATCCCCACCCTTCTCAGGGCGGAAATTGCTTCAGCACGGCCGGGGCGAGCGAAAAGGGAATGAGGCGCTGGAGGAGGGGAGGAGATAAAGGCGGGACAAACCGGCAGAGGCGGGACCTTAGTAGAAGTTAGTTCAGCTCTGTCTTCTAGTGTCGGAGTCTGTTCGCTCAGCCCTTACTTTGCCAATTTAGATTTACCTGCCCCGCTGACCTGTGTAGCTTTAGGCAGTCCATTTGCCCTCTCAGGGCTTGTCTCACCATTAAAAAAAAAAAAAAAAAAAAAAAATCCCCGTTTGCCCATTTAAAGTGGCTGCTCTGGTTCATGGCGCGTCACATGCTCTAAAAAATATTTTTTGAGTGCCTGCTCTGTGCCAGGCACAGGTAAATATTATTTGGACGTTTATCATGTGGCTGTTACTGTAGTGTTACATGCATGATCTCATTTAATCCTTACAAGGCCCAACAACTAAATAACATGTGGTCTAATAAAATTATGTTAACTTGTTGCAAAAAGGAAACACTGAAATGTGTGTAGCTATTTTCTTATGTTGGAAAGACTGAGAATTTAAAACATCAGAGCAAATATTAGAATTTTACCCCACGCTGATACTGTGGCTGCGAAATGTGTTAATTATTAATAAGCCAAGACTCGTATCTGTTAGAAAAATTAAAACCAACCATGCTTCTGGCATAAGATCATATATTTAAATCAAGGTTTTATATTCATGTAGAATGTTGTTGAAACCTATCTCATACTGTTTCTAAAACTTGAGAAAATATTTTCATTATCTCAATTTTTTTCTAGAACCAACACATACATATTTCCATATGTATTCAAAGTGGGTAATATATGCATGTCTAACTGGAAATCTCCATGTACTTGGGTAATTTATATTCACTTTTTATAATTTAATTAATTAATTATTATTTAATTTTTTTTGAGTTGGAGTCTTGCTCTGTTGCCCAGGCCGGAGTGCAATGATGTGATCTTGGTTCACTGCAACCTCTGCCTCCCGGGTTCAAGCGATTCTCCGGCCTCAGGCTCCTAAGTGGCTGGGATTACAGGCGCCTGCCACCACACCTGGCTAATTTTTGTATTTTTATAGAGACAGGTTTTCACCATGTTGGCCAGGCTGGTCTCGAACTCCTGACCTCAGGTGATCCACCTGCGTCGGCCTCCCAAAATGCTGGGATCACAGGTGTGAGCCACCGTGCCTGGCCCCCACTTTTAATAATTTCTAATACCAGTGCTGAATCATTTACACGTAATTCATTTGAGTCATTTCATTAAATTAAATTTTTTTTTTTTTTAAAGCTCTCCAGAGGAACTCTGGAGTGCCTGACCAAAGGAAGAGACAGGGTGAATATAGGATTTTGGGAAGAGTGAAGCTTAGGTAAAATTTATATAAAGCAGAGTTTTGATGGACATAAGGCAAAGCAGGCATGTATTTATGCAATGGAGCTAACATCATGCCTGGGCTAGGAGCAGACCCAGGATTCTGTTTCCTTGGACATTAGAAAGTTTAGATAAATGTACAATGTTATCTCTAAAAACCGCTTCTCTGAAGCTCTCACCTGAGTTGGAGATCTTGACTGCTTCTCTGTGTCAAAGTGACTTAGACTTTCCAGGTAAGAATGAGATGTCCGATTTTCACTACTGTTATGATTTTAAAGATTTTAAAAAATTCTGGCAGTCTGTGATTTTAGAGAACACAGTTTCTCAGCACTGTGTCCCTGGTGTTAATTTTTGTACATGTTAGTTTTTACAGGTTCATAATTGACAACTCTGTGAGGTGGTTATAGACTAGTCAACTGAGCCTTAGAGTCAAGTCATTTGTCCAGGGTCACATAAGGTTAAAGCCCGAGCTCGGATTTGAAGCCACAACTGAAGATACTCAAGCTTTTGCAATAAACTTTTTTTTTTTTTTGAGACGGAGTCTCGCTCCGTCGCCCAGGCTGGAGTGCAGTGGCATGATCTGGGCTCATGCAAGCTCCGCCTCCCAGGTTCACGCCATTCTCCTACCTCAGCCTGTCGAGTAGCTGGGACTACAGGTGCCCGTCACCACGCCTGGGTAATTTTTTGTATTTTTAGTAGAGACGGGGTTTCACTGTGTTAGCCAGGATGGTCTTGATCTCCCGACCTCGTGATCCACCCGCCTTGGCCTCCCAAAGTGCTGGGATTACAGGCTCATGCCTGTAAATTTAGTGGAAAGTACAGAATTCCCATAGTCCCCATGCCAACACACAGGGATGGCCTCTCCACACCAGAGTGGTACCTTTGCTACAATCAAGGAACACAATATTATCACCCAAAGTCCGCAATTTACATCAGTGTTCACTCTTGTTGTATGTTCTGCAAGTTTTGGCAAATGTGTAAAGACACATATCCACCATTACAGTTTCATAGAGAATAGTTTCATTGCCCTAAACAACACCCATTCATCCCTCCATCCCTCCAGCCCGACAACCAGTTATCATTTTATCATTTTATTGTCATCACAATTTTGCCTTTTTCCAGAATGTCATATAGTTGGAATCATGCATTTGGATTGGCTTCTTTCAGTTAGTAAGGCATTTAAGTTTCCACCGTATCTTTTTTTTGGTGGGGTGGAGGGGAGGGGGAGGCAGACAGGGTCCTGCTCTGGAGTGCAGTGGCGCTGGAGTGCTGGGATTACAGGCGTGAGTCACCGCGCCCGGCCTCAATAAACTCTTTAAACACAGTTTTAAAAATGGGTTGAGGCTGTAGTACCTACAAACAGTGGGATGTTATTCAGCACTAAAAAGAAATGAACTGGCTGGGAGCGGTGGCTCACGCCTGTAATCCCAACAGTTTGGGAGGCTGAGACTGGCGGACTGCCTGAGTTTAGGAGTTCTTGGCCAGCCTGGGCAACACGGTGAAACTCCCTCTCTACTAAAATACAGAAAATTAGGCGGGGCGCAGTGGCTCACGCCTGTAATCCCAGCACTTTGGGAGGCGGAGGCGGGCGGATCACGAGGTCAGGAGATGGAGACCATCCTGGCTAACACGGTGAAACCCCGTCTCAACTAAAAATACAAAAAATTAGCCGGGAGAGGTGGCAGGCGCCTGTAGTCCCAGCTACTCGGGAGGCTGAGGCAGGAGAATGGCGTGAACCCCGGGGGGCGGAGCCTGCAGTGAGCCGAGATCTTGCCACTGCACTCCAGCCTGGGCGACAGCGAGACTCTGTCTCAAAAAAAAAAAAAAAAAAAAAATTAGCCAGGCGTGGCGGCGTGTGCCTGTAGTCCCAGCTACTCCGCAAACTGAGGCAGAAGAATCGCTTGAACCCGGGAGGCGGAGGTTGCAGTGAGCCGAGATCGCGCCACGGCACTCCAGTCTGGGGTGACAGAGCGAGACTCCGTTTCAAAAAAAAAAACAAAAAACAAAAAACAAAAAAGAAGCTATCAGCTATCAGGCCATGAAAACAAACATATGGTGGATTTGGGAGGCCGAGGCGGGCGGATCACGAGGTCAGGAAATCGAGACCATCCTGGCTAACACGGTGAAACCCCGTCTCTACTAAAAATACAAAAAATTAGCCAGGTGTGGTGGCAGGCGCCTGTGGTCCCAGCTATTCGGGAGGCTGAGGCAGGAGAATGGCCTGAACCCGGGAGGCGGAGCTTGCAGTGAGCCGAGCTCGCGCCACTGCACTCTAGCCTGGGAGACAGAGCGAGACTCCGTCTCAAAAAACAAAACAAAACAAAACAAAAAAAGAAATCCCGTCTCTACTAAAAAAATACAAAAATTAGCTGGGTGTGGTGGTGCACGCCTGTAATCCCAGCTACTCAGGAAGATGAGGCACGAGAATCGCTTGAACCTGGGAGGCGGAGGTTGCAGTGAGCCAAGTGCACTGCATTCCAGCGCCACTGCACTCCAGAGCAGGACCCTGTCTGCCTCCCCCTCCCCTCCACCCCGCCAAAAAAAAGATACGGTGGAACCTTAAATGCCTTACTAACTGAAAGAAGCCAATCCAAATGCATGATTCAAACTATATGACATTCTGGAAAAAGGCAAAATTGTGAGGACAATAAAATGATAAAATGATAATTGGTTGTCGGGCTGGAGGGATGGAGGGATGAATGGGTGTTGTTTAGGGCAATGAAACTATTCTCTATGAAACTGTAATGGTGGATACGTGTCTTTACACATTTGCCAAAACTTGCAGAACATACAAGAGTGAACACTGATGTAAACTGCGGACTTTGGGTGATAATATTGTGTTCCTTGATTGTAGCAAAGGTACCACTCTGGTGTGGAATATTGATACAAAAGGGAGGCCATCCCTGTGTGTCGGCATGGGGACTATGGGAATTCTGTACTTTCCACTAAATTTTGCTAGGAACATATATAATATATATACGTATACATATGTATATGTATATGTGTGTTGCATATATATACACACACACACACATATATGAGACAGTCTTGCTCTGTCATCCAGGCTGGAGTGCAGTGGTGTAATCATGGCTCACTGCAGCCTTGACCTCCTGGGCTCAAGCTATTCTCCCACCTCAGCCTCCTGAGTAGCTGGGACTACGGGTGCATGCCACCATGCCTGGCTAAATTTTGTATTTTTTGCAGAAAGGGGGTTTTGTCATGTTGCCCAGGCTGGTTCTGAACTCCTGAGCTCAAGCAATCCTCCCACCTTGGCCTCCCAAAGTTCTGGGATTAGAGGTGTGAGCCACTGCATCTGGCCCCTGAAGGTTTTTTTGCTGGGTACGGTGGCTCACAACTCTAATCCCAAAATAATAAGAAGAAACAAAAATACACACATACGAACAAAACAACTCTAATCCCAGCACTTTGGGAGGCTGAGACAGGAGGATCGCTTGAGCTCAGACATTCAGGACCAGCCTGGGCAACATAGTGAGACACTGTCTCTACAAAAAATAAAAATTAGTCTGACATGGAGGTGTATGCCTGCAGTCCCAGCTACTCAGGAGGCTGAGGCTGGAGGGTCACTTGAGCCTGGGAGGTTGAGGCTGCCGTGAGCCATGACTGTGCCACTGTACTCCAGCTTGGGTGACAGAGACTGTCTTAGAAAAAATGGTTTGAGGTCAGAAAGTTCATATTTTGATGAGGAGAGGGGCAGCATTGGAGTGTGTGAACTCAGTAGGAAAAAACAATTCCTAAGGAATCAGACAGAATGTATCTTACTTAGTCATTTATTCTGAGCTCCCAGGGAGGAGCTGCAGGCAGGCCCTGTGCTCTGAGAGTGCTTATTCTCTGAGGGGGAGACATAGATGGACATAGATAGGCACAGCTCAGGGTGATCAGGACTATGAAGTAGAGACCAGTGGCCCCTTGGGAACATAGGGAACTCTGCCTGAGAAGCTTAACATATTATTCTGAGTTGGATGAAAACGATGAACCTTGCTTTTGTGAAGAGTTCAGGATCTTGTGAAGGCCCATGCAGGGTAGGGGTTATAGGACTGTATTTATGCAAACGTGTCAGGGCTGCAAAGCCAGCTACACAATGGAACAGGGGTGCAGAATGAGGCCTATGTGGACCAAGCAATGAGGGTCTGCGTATAGGCTGGATGGGATAAGTGTATGATGTCAGTTCTATGTTGGACTAGAATTGAGGTCAGGAGTGGAGCAAGTTAATGTAGGGCTGAAGTGAAAGGAGCATGGATTCCCAAAGGGCAGAATGTGAAATAAGCTCCTGAAATAAAACCTGGGTGGCTGTGGGGAGGAGTCTTGTGAGGAGAGAGAGGAACAGGGACGGTGCTTCATATTTGGGACCTCATTGGTTAAGTCTGCAGAGTGCCAAGAGGGTACACAAAGAAGGTTTAGAAGAGAGATGATTTACTCAGTACTTTCTTGGACCATGGCAATACCTTTCCCTCCCTGGCACTGGGAAGTGGGAAAGGGGGCCGTATAGGAAACAGTGCTCACAGTCTATTATCTGTAATCTCTCAGAGCCGAGAAGAGGCCAGGAGCCTACTGGCTCCCCATAACCACAGATGAAGAGTGCCGCACTTGAACAGGCAACAACTTAGGAGCATGAGCAACTCTTAAATCTGCTCTTTTCCCTAAGACTGACATCTGCAGAAGCTCTGGCCCTTTCCCTCAGGCACTAATGGGGGTGCCTAACGATTTGAAAGACAAAGTTGGCCTGGCCAACTGGTGTGAAAAGCCTTGCCAGGCCGGGTACTGAAGGAGAGGTGGCCTGCAGAGAAATGAGAAGGGCCTGTAAAGAGGGGCCTGCTCTCTAGTCTACTCCTTCCCCCAATCTCCATCACTTCCTCTTTTCCTCCCCTTTTCATGCCATCCTTTAACCCCAAATTATACTTTCTCTTTTACCCTTTTCAGCTCTGTGACCTTGGTGTACAGAGGACCCTTGGTCAGTGCTGAGTAGCAGACTCTCAGCCACGTTGTGTGTTGCAGTGCTTCCTTTCTCTGTAACTTTGTGGCCTTGGGCATCTGTCACTAGGAAAGCATGGCACACCAAGTCTTAGGCAGGTCTATTAAGGAGCAATCATATATCTAAGTTATAGCTAAGGGGAAGGAAGAAGGGTGTGAAGCCGACTTTGGTCTCCTGATATCTCAGTACCTCCTGAGAAGCACTGCAGGTTAGTTACTCTGTACTCTGCTAGGGAGAAGAAACCCACCCTCTCAAAATCCCAAACAAGAAATAACAAGTTGTAATTGGATGTCATCACCATCAATCATCTTGAGTAAAACAAGGGGTGTAGGTAACATCAGGAAAAAGAATCAGTGATCAAGCACATCCCTTGAGCCCCTTCTAAGGGTGGGAATGGGAAGGGGGTCTCCAGGTCTTCATGTCTTTGGAATAGCTCAACAGGTTTTCCTATGTACGGAATGGTTCAAGGAGAAGGACTTGACACCAGAGGACTGAGAAACAAATGCAGGTAAGATCTTATTCTTAATGATATCTTGAGGAGAAAAATAAAAGACTTTTTTGAAAAACTCTTGACTTGTATTTCTCTTCTGGAGTGCTGATTGGGGAAAGGAGTGGTGCATCTTTCATTCTATGCTTTTATTTATTTATTTTTATAGAGACAGGGTCTCCCCGTGTTACTCAGGCTGGTCTCAAACTCCTGGGCTCAAGCGATCCTCCTGCCTTGGCCTCCCAAAGTGCTGGGATTACAGGTGTGAGCTACCACACCTGGCCCAATGCTTTATAAACATTATTAACTAATTTGGAGCCTGGCAAAGAGAAGGAACCCTCCTCTGATATCTGCCTAGAAATTTCCCTTGAAACACTTGGGCAAATCACTTTACCTCTTTAAGCTTGTTTCTTCACTTGTAAAATGGGAACCATCATGCATAACTTCCAGGGTTGCTGTGAGGATATGTGAATCAAATGGAGTGGGCACTCAATAAATGGTAATACATGTTTCTTAACCTTTTATGGATCCTTCGAAACTTAGACACATGAACCTCCCTAATTGAGGAAAAACTTGTGATAAAGACTAACTCGATTCTTTCTACTCTGGTTAGCCTCAATTTCCCCATCAGGAAAAAGTATCAAATTGGTATTCCATTGGCCAAAGCTAGCCTGAAAATATGTTTTATTTGGCACATATAGAATTTAAAGAAGAAAACTGAGCCAACATTTGAAAATTAACATGTTTTACATGGAAATCTAGTTTTCCAGTTTCTCTTAAAAAATCAGAAGATGGAGCAACACTGAGTCCACATTCCCGCCTGGCAGTAATCTGCTAGGGCCAAAAGGAGGCTGCTCCTTAGGCAAGGCATCCATTCTCAGTTTGCCAGGGTCCATCTGGCCTTCTTTACTCATTTATTTGATCTGTTCAGCCCTGTAGGCATTTCGATTTGTAGCCCCTCTAGACAGCTGGAAACTGTCTATGCCTGGCACAGACCGGGCAATTAATCACTAAATCCCCCACTATTTCTTTACATCATTTTTTTCTTATTTGGACAAAGAAAAAAATCCAAGTTTGTTTTCATCTATAGTAGCTATTGGATAACAGATTTTTCACTTTGAGAAGTGAATTGAACAAGTCCTTTCTGTCAGTCAGGATAGACTAGGTTAGGCTGTGATAACAATCCCCAAATCTCAGTGGCTTACAACAACAAAGGTTTATTTCTTGCTTACTCACACAAACCTAGACACAAAATGAAAACACTCTCCTGTTTTCACATGCATGGAGACAGACATGAGTGCATAGGCATTTACAGAATCATGGAATCCTGGGATGTAAACTCATGAAAACACGTTTATAGATACTGGTCAGCTTAAATAGCACAACTCTCTGTTTATTGGGGATTTCAAGAGATCCCAGGACCCAAGAAGGGTACAAGAATATCCACTGTCAGCCAAGGAAATGCCCACATGACCAAAGGAACTGAAAGCTAATGAAGCACCTGAAAGCTTAAACAAACAAACAAACAAACAAAAAAGCCCGAAGCTTGTACTACATTAAATTCCATGCATAAATCCCCAAGTAAGACACTAAGTATACAGTGCCAGCAGGCTGTCACCTCCCTGCCACAGCAAGACAGCCTCCATCTCCAGGTTTCTAGCTCAGGAGGGAGATGGACCCCAGACGGCCAATATGCAGAGCAACAGAGGGGGCTGGGCTGGGTCGAAGACAGGGGCCAACAGGCTGGAATCCTCTTCCTCCAGCAGGAGCTACAGGCAAGAAGGAAGGGGCAGGATCAGGTCACACCCGTTTTTCCTTCTAGCAACCCCCTCTTTTTACCGAATCCAATCCAGGCCTCATCATTGTTCTCCTGGATTATTTCACAGACCTCTTTGCTAATTTTCCCACCTCCAGTCTTGCCTCCTCCAAACCGTCCATCAAAGCCACTCACTTGTCTTTCTAAAGCTCAGGGTCTCTGAATTTGTGCTTGCTTAGTTCAGAAATGTTCCCTGGCTCCCCTTCACGTACAGTTGCTGGTCTAAACCCCTAAGCCTGGCATGCCGGATCTCCAGCATCAGAAGCCTCTCCAGCCTCCTTTCCCTCTGTTCTAGCAGTTCCTCCAGGCCAGTTTGCCCGATCCACTATTTGGACAAGAGAATTCGCAGCTTTCCCCGTCTGTCCCCATAGGTGTTTTCTCACTCTTCAAGGTTCCTCCAGTCTTCTCCAGGTTTGTCACTGAGCCTTGTGAAGGCATCCAGTTTCCCTAACTAGAACGGAAGCTCCTTGAAGGCACTTATCAGACCTCCTCCCAGGCCAGACCCCACTTCAGACTTCAGCAGGCAGCGTGGGTCCAGAGACAGAGCATTGGGTTCCCTGCCACTGTCTCACTATATGCCCTTGGGCAAGTCCCTGCCTTTCTCAGTGCCCCACTTTCCTTGATATCAAGAAATTTGCTGTCGAGTGCCAAACTGATAAAATGGATTCGCTGAATAACTCTCAACTGCAATCCCAGGGGCCAGGCTGAGGAGCTTGGGGACCTGGGCCTGAAGACGTTCAACCTGTCGACCCCCTCATCTCCTTGGTTAGTCCCTGTGTACTTCAGTGACCTCCATTTCCCAGCCATCCCTATCCATCCCCTCCTTTCATGGCCCACCTGGTGGGCCACAGGGGTGAAGCAGGGAGATCCAGGCAGGGTTGGGGGGCACAGAAGGGGTCACACGAGGAGCCTGGGATGAATCTTTCAGCCCCACGAGGGCTTCAGCTGCCTCTTGCTGCAGCTGCCACTCTGAGGGGCCAGATGTCCGGGCCAGGCGAGAGGCTCCAGAGGCCTGCAAGGGAAAGGGAGACAAGCAGACTGGGAACCCCCGCTTCTGCCCACCCTCTAAGTGTTCCTCAGCCCCTGCTTCCTTCAGTTTCCTGCTTTTTCCTTCCCCAGGCTCAACCTCCTCCCAGGGCCCTAGATCCCACTTCTTTCCCAGGACCTGTGGCTGTAGCTGAAGAGGGTCTGGGGTGCCACAGGGCTGGAGTATCAGAGTTGAGTGTCTAGAAACAAGGAGAGAAGATGCCAGGGTGGTTAAACAGATGAACAGACATGCACACATTGAAAGAGGGGCAGGGTTTTGCCATGTTTTGATCTGGGAATCTGAGAGCCCGCTGGGCCATTAAGCTGTGTCTTGACTTATTTTGTTTTCAGTAAAGTAAAAATCCTTGCCAGCTTTTTCCTCCCAGGGCTACTGTGAGGATTATGGGAAATCACTAGTGTCTTTTTCTTTTTTTTTTTTTTTTGAGACAGGGTCTTGCTCTGTCACCTAGGCTTGAGTGCAGTGGCAGTGTGATCATAGCTCACCATAAGCTTGAACTCCTGGGCCTACACCATCTTCCCACCTCAGCCTCCTAAGTATCCAGGAAAACAGGTGTGCACCACCATTCCTGGCTGTTTTAATTTTTTTGTAGAGACGAAGTCTCGCTCAGTTACTCAGGTGGTCTCAAACTCTTGGCCTCAAGTAATCCCCCCACCTCAGCCTCCCAAAGTGTTCGGATTACAGGTGTGAGCCACCAGGCCCCACCTGATGCCAGTTTTAAAAAAACACCTAGAAGACTGGGATTACTGTCCCTGACCTATCAGAGTCTGGGTCCCATTCCCCCACTTCCCCAATCCCCATAGAACTTGAAGGAGAGCTTGGCTCACGTTTGGGAAGCTTTCCCTAATGGCCTCTGGCCCCTCTCCTGGGTCTCTGAGGCTCTCACCATCTCTGCCCCCCACATCAGCAGGCAATCTTACCCCATCAAATCTGTCTAAGCAGATATAACAGCTACCATTAAAGAGTCTGTGCTAGGTCTGTTCCATACATTATTGCTAATTCTTACAACAACCAGAGAGGTAAGTAATAGTGTCTCCAATTTACTGATAGAAAAACAGGCTCAGAGAGGTAAAGATAATTGTCCAAAGCATCACAGCTAGGAAATGGCAGTACTAGGAGAGCTCTGCCTTGCCTATTAGTCAGAGACGTTTTCATCTTCATTATCCACTGTGGTTGGACACCAGCACTGTGGTTGGACACAGCAGAGGCTTAGGCTCATGATACACATCCTTCTCTCCCTACTCACGTGCGGGGCTGGCTAGTGGGCCCTTGGGGCTCTCCAGAAAGAGGAGCTGTCAGTACTGGGTGAGATCCTGGGCAGGTGGTGAAGGGCCCATGAGTGGGCAGCTGGAGGGAGGTGCCAGGGTCAAAGCCTAATGAGAATGAAAGAATGCAGAGTGTATGGGGTCAAGGTCATAGTTTCTTTCCTCCCTCTCCCCACCTGTGCTTTCTTCCTCTTCCCTCTCCAATACGTGGCAGATTGGCACTGAAATATCTGTTGAATGAATGTTGAATTATCATCTTACCAGGGAAGGGAGGCAGAGAGACAGCAGGTTCTTGGTACAGCAGGCGGCACACCACTGGTGGTGGCATGGAGAAGCCTGGAGGCAGCCAGTGTCCAGGGACCCAAGGGCCAGGAGGCACCGGAGTCCAGGACAAGGGCAAGGCTTCCGGGGGACGGCTGAGCAGCAGAGGCCCACAGGAGTTCTGCAGGGGCAGAGGGCACAGGCTGGAGTTGGGTATAAGGCTGGAGAAGGACTGAGTGTACTCTGGGATGCGGGCAGAACCCCAAAACTTTGGAGCTGGGAGGCCCTCGTTTTCCCCTCATTTTGCCTAGAGAAGAGCAGTGATTTGACCAGATTACATAGCAAACCAGGGCTGGGGCTAGAACCCAGGTGTTGAGGGCACAGAAGAAAGGGTCTGGGTAGGAACTAGGGTGGGGAACACTTTCTCAGGCCTCAGCCTCTCCTTACCTTCCCAGGGGGTGTCGGTGCCAGCAGGACTGCCCCATGGGGTGTCTGAGGCTGGGGTGCTATGTTCTCCTTTCCAGCTGTGAAGGACCAGGGAGAGCTCTAATGAGCCCTTTCTCCTGACCCCTATCCTACCCCAACCCCAGACAGTTCTCATCCCCCCCATCTAACCCATTTTTTTTTGAGATGGAGTCTTGCTCTGTCGCCCAGGCTGGAGTGCAGTGGCGCGATCTTGGCTCACTACAACCTCCGCCTCCTGGGTTCAAGTGATTCTCCTGCCTCAGCTTCCCGAGTAGCTGGGACTACAGGCGTGTGCCACCAAGCCCAGCTAATTTTTGTATTTTTAGTAGAGACGGGGTTTCACCATGTTGGCCAGGATGGTCTCGATCTCTTGACCTCATGGTCTGCCTGCCTCAGCCTCCCAAAGTGCTGGGATTACAGGTGTGAGCCACTGCACCCGGCCTCTAGCCCGTTTTTGACCCACAGAACTTGCTGCATTCTCTCAACACTGGGACAGCCGAGGCCGAGGGAGTAGAAACCCTTAGTTCAAGGTCGCACACCAATTCAGCAGCAGGACTGGGCCTCTTTTTCCCATATCTGCCTCCTATACCCAAACTCCTGCCCCATCGCTGGTTAGAGACACTCACGGGGGACCTGTGGTTGAGTGGTTCCCTTTCTGAAGTGGTTGGGAGCTTTGGGAGAGGCTTCCCCTCTCCTCATCAGGTGCTTCTTTAGCTGCGCCTCCTGCTGCCTACGCAAGGCCACCTGGGCAGCCATGACCCTGCGGCGCTCCCTAAAAGTGGGGAGTTGTGAGTCAAAGGTCAGCCACCCTTTGGAGGAGGCTCATCCTCCTCCCCTCCCAGACCTCATACTCACAGGATGAGGACACATTTGTGACACTCGCAAGCCTGGAAGAGGCAGAGGCGCTTGTGGCCCTTGAGGTAGGCAGTGACACCGTGGTTGCGGCAGCGGGCGCAGGTTGGAGAGCGGCTGATGGCTCTTCTGGGGATCAGCTCTGTGCTCTGGGGGTCTCTGGTCTCATCCTGGGGGGCAGAGTCTAAGGGGCAGTGGTAGCCAGCAGGCATGTCACTGGGTTCCATGGATCTAGGGGCAGGAGTGGAAGGTGAGCATAGCCAGGTGGGCCCGCCCCTAACAACCCTCCTGCCCTGGAGACCACACCTGTAGGTCTCCATCCTGCCCCTCTTTAGACCCCACTGTGATCCTGGCTTCTTCCCCAGCTTTCTCCCCTCTTTACCCCATGACCTTTCTCAGGTATCTTCCTTCTTCAGAAACCCCTCTCCTCTTCCTCTTCTGTGTTCTTTCTTTCTTTTTTTTTTTTTAAGATGGAGTCTCACTCTGTCTCCCAGGCTGGAGTGCAGTGGCACGCTCTTGGCTCGCTGCAACCTCCACCTCCCGGGTTCAAGCGATTCTCCTGCCTCAGCCTCCTGAGTAGCTGGGATTACAGGCAAGGGCCACCGTGCTCGGCTATTTTTTTTTTTTTTTTTGTATGTTTAGTAGAGATGGTGTTTCACCATGTTGGCCAGGCTGGTCTCAAACTTCTGGCCTCAAGTGATCTGCCCTTCTCAGCCTCCCAAAGTGCTGGAATTACAGCCATGAGCCACTGCAACCGTCCCCCCTTTTTTTAAATTTAAAAATTTTTAGGCCGGGCGCAGTGGCTCAAGCCTGTAATCCCAGCACTTTGGGAGGCCAAGGCGGGTGGATCACAAGGTCAGGAGATCGAGACCATCCTGGCTAACACAGTGAAACCCCGTCTCTACTAAAAATACAAAAAATTAGCTGGGCGTGGTGGCGGGTGCCTGTAGTCCCAGCTGTTCAGGAGGCTGAGGCAGGAGAATGGCGTGAACCCGGGAGGCAGAGCTGGCAGTGAGCCGTGATCGCAACACTGCACTTTAATCTGGGTGACAGAGCAAGACTCTGTCTCAAAAAAAAAAAAAAATTTAAATTGTTTATTTTTATTTTTATAGAGACAAGGTCTCATTATGTTTCCCAGGCTGGTCTCGAACTCCTGGGCTCAAGCGATCCTCCTGCCTTGGCCTCCCACAGTGCTAGGATCAGAGGCATGAGCCGCTGCGCCTGGCATTCTGTATTCTTTCAATTCAAACATTCTTTTCTTTCAATCCGAACACCTTCCTACCCACCCACACACCCTAGATTCCAACCTACTCATGTCCTCACATACCCCTTCAGCGAGTCCTACACCCCCTTTTCACAAGCACCCTGTTCCATCCCAACAGTGTTTCCCGGCATCCTCTTCAGCAATGCTCACCCCACTCTCATGCATTTATCCAATGCCTACCAGTAGTTTTATGCCCCTTTCAATTCTTAGTTCAATTTCAATTCTTAGTCTCATCTATGCCCTGCAAAGCAACTGCCTCCTTGCATTCCTTCAGTCTTATTCTGTTCTTGTACCCCTTTAAATCAGAACCCTCTCTTGCACCCCCAATAATTACCTTATTCTCATGGATTCCCTGCTCCACTTTCTTTTTTTTTTTTTATTGACAGGGTCTCGCTCTGTTGCCCAGGCTGGAGCGCAGTGGCGTGATCATGGCTCACTGCAGTCTCCACCTCCTGAGCTCAAGCAATCCTCCTGCCACAGCCTCCCCAGTAGCTGGGACCACGGTTGGAGCCACTGCGCTTGGCTCCCCTGTCCCACTTTCTTTCTTTCTTTTTTTTGTTTTGAGATGGAGTCTCGCTCTGTAGCCCAGGCTGTAGTGCAGTGGTGCAATCCCAGCTCACTGCAACCTCCGCCTCCTGGGTTCAAGCAATTCTCCTGCCTCAGCCTCCCGAGTATCTGGGATTACAGGCCTTTGCCACCACGCCCGTCTAATTTTTGTATTTTTAGTAGAGATGGGGTTTCACCGTGTTGGCCAGGCTGGTCTTGAACTCCTGACCTGCCTCAAGTGAGCTGCCTGCTTTGGCCTCCCAAAGTGTTGGGATTACAGGCATAAGCCACCGCACCTGCCACCTGCCCCACTTTGAAGTTATTTTCCTTCACTCCTTCATTCATTCCACAAATGGTTACTGAGCCCCTGTCATGTGCTAGGCCCTGATCTGGGCCAAAAACCTTCTCCTTGGGGCACTAATGTCTCTCTTGCGCTCACACGTTATTGAGGTTTTTGTGTAAACACGTGAAGTCGCTGTGTCCAGCGCTTCCTGCTCCTGTGCCCACTACCAACAATTAATTTCATGCATGTCCCCCTCCCCCCTTCCCGTGCCCCAGGGAGCCAGTGGGGAACCGGGAACGCGCCAAGGGGCCCGCGAGGCAGGGAAGGGGAGAGCGGGCGCGAGGGTGGGAGGGGTGCGAGGGGGAGGAGAGGGGATGCCTGGGTTAGGGAGTCCGGCTAAGAGGGAGGAGGACGGAAAGGCAGGAGGGGCCGTGTTCGTGCAGCTAGTTCACGGTTACCACAGCCTCCAATGGAGTCAGATTCAGTCAAGAAGACGCCCAAAGACACTGCGAGAAAGTGGCCAGAGGAACGGCCAAGCTCGCGCTGCTTTTCTTACCCTGTATCACAAGGACCAATGAACTTCAAGCATCGCCTCTCTCAGCCGAGGCGGACGACCAATGCGGTTTGAGATCCTGAACTGATGTCCCGCCCCTTCCCTTCTGCCAGCTTCTTGGCGCGCTAGACTATCAGTCCCGCCAATAGCGCTTCGAGTTGAGTCTCGCGCCACCGCTGCCTCTCCCTCCGCGCGTCCTGCTTGCCCAGACTGTCTTTCCCCTTTCGAGGCAGGTGGCCAATGGGGCGTCGAGTACCCCGTATTGGACCGAGGCTGGCCCCGCCCCCCAGGAACGGCCCTTCTGGCCCCGCCCCTGGGGCGTTGACCAATCCCGGTCTGCGCACGGGTTGCTTCGTTTCTGGCCTTCCCTGGCCTTCTACCTCGACTTCGCGAGTGGCTTGTTTTTGCTGCGTGGACGCCCGCGTTTTCTGTTATGTCTCTTCCGGTGCCCCACAACTCGAGCTACCCTTCTTTTATGCGTTCTCTCCCAGCCCTGTGATTACCGGGTTGCTTACCGGGCCCTCCTTCCTCAGATTGCACCCCTTTCCTTGTGTCTCTTCTTGTCTTTGTGTCGGTTGTGATTTTCCTAATCTCTGATTTTCCCTTTCTCTCGGACCCTTTCCCTCTTCGGACCCATTTTCTCCCGTGCTTCATATCCTGATAGCCTGGCCCCTTCCCGGCTTCCTTCGCTACCGGGGACGCCTCTAGTTTTTCTGAATTTCCGGCTGGCTCCACCCTCCGCGTTCATCTTCCTCAAGAGTTAACCCCTCTGGGGGCTCCTCTGTGTAATCGTCGCCTTCTCTGGGTATCTCTGTGAGCTCCGTCTCACGCCATCCCGCCATCTTCTCTGCCTTGGCCCCTTTTCTCTGTGCAGCCAGTTCTGTGTCCTTTTCTTTTCCCCCTCTAAAATCGACTCCTCTTCTCCCTGAGAGCCCCGCCTTTGTGCCCCACTCCTCATTTTCCTACGCCTCCCTCTCTCTGCTGGTCCTCTCTCTCCCTGCAAGATTCCATTCCATCAATTTGTTTGTCTTTTGTAGGGGTGGCACATCCCCTCTGACTATTGCTCCATCTTTTTTTTTTTTTTGCTTGAGGATTTCGTTTCAATCTTTTCTGGTTGCGTCTCCACTTGTACTCAGCTTGTTGGGTCCAGTTGTTCTGCATCTCAGGCTGGCGTGTGCCATCTTCTCTGATTGGCCTAATCCCCCCCACCCCCGTGAGATCCGTTGTCAGCCTTTGTTTCTCTTTCCTGTGTCCCAGCTTTTCTGCGGGTCTTTGCACCTTTCTTGGCCACAGATTTCTGGGTTACAGAGCATGTGTGTCTGAGGCATTGCAGGCAGAAAAGGTGGCCGACGTGACCTCTAGCTGGACTGCTGGGCAAGGGAGCTGTCCTAGATAAAATTGGAAAGGTTGGGTGGCGCTTATCTGGGTTGGGGTGGGGTGTGTTCGGGGGAGGCTTAAAGGCCAGCTAAAGAGGTTGAACTTGATCCTTTAGGTAGTGGAGAGAGTGAGAGGAAGTGTGTGTGGGAGGGAGGGATGGTGGTGGAGGAACAGGGTAACCAACAATTACAAAGATCTTAGCATTTGCTTAATACTTATGGTAATAATTTTATTGATCTTCACAATGACCCTATGAGATGTATTATACTCCATTTTATAAACAAGGTGGTAGGCTCTGAGTTCAACAAATTGGACAGCTAGTAAATGAAGGGGTAAAGATTCCAATCTCGGTCTCTGAGGCCAAGGTCAGTGATCTTTGTACCCGCTCCTACACTGTTATTTTCCACCAATTCCCCACTTTCATTCTCTAACCTTCTTATAGGCAGTTCTCATTCTAAGGTGGTTAATATGTATCTTTTGGTTTGTGTGTGTGTTCTCCCAGGATGTGTGTAGTGTTTTTGTTTTGTTTTGTTTTGTTTTGTTTTGTTTTTTTTTAGAGATGGGGTTTTGCCATATTGGCCAGGCTGGTCCAGAACTCCTGGCCTGAAGTGATCTGCCTGCCTTGGCCTCCTAAAGTGCTGGGATCACAGGCATGAGTGACCACACCCGACCTCTGTTTGAGTTTTTAATTTATGCAAGTGATATTATGTTATATACTATTTACAATAATCAGCACTGTGAATTTACAATCTATCCGTGTATACACTCTGTCGTTCTGTCATGAAGCGTACATTTTTTTTTGTTTAGATGGAGTTTCACTCTTATTGCCCAGGCTGGAGTGCAATGGTATGATGTTGGCCTACTGCACCCTCCACCTCCTGGGTTCAAGCGATTCTCCTGCTGCCACAGCCTCTTGAGTAGCTGGGATTACAGGCTCCCACCACCACACTCGACTAATTTTTGTATTTTTAGTAGAGTCAAGGTTTTGCCATGTTGACCAGCTTGATCTTGAACTCCTGACCTCAGGTGATCCGCCCACCTCAGCCTCCCGAAGTGCTGGGATTACAGGCGTGAGCCACTGCACCCTGCCTCACATCCTGTGTACATCTAATTAACTTCTTTCAACTCCTGCGTGATATTCCATAGTGTACATCTCCAGCATGTTTTGCATTCACTTGGTCTCAGAGAGGGAAGCTCCCATTGTCTCAACCTACCATCACCACAATAATGCTGCATTCTCTGGGCATGGGAGCTCATGCCTATAATCCCAGCACTTTGGGAGGCCGAGGTGGGTGGATTGCTTGAGCCCAGGAGTTTGATAACAGCTGGGGCAACATGGAAAAACCGCATCTCTACAAAGCTGGGTGTGTTGGCGCATACCTGTAGTCCCAGCTATTTGGGTGGCCGAGGTGAGAGGATTGCTTGAGCCTGGCAAGTTGGGGCTGCAGTGAGCACAGCTGTCCTCCAGCCTGGGCAACAGAGCAAGACCCTGTCTCAGAAAAAAAAAAAAAATGCTGCATTATTGTGCATGTTCCTTTGTAGATGAAGGTGGACATTTTTGTAATACCTATGTAGGGTATACTAGAAATGGGTATTCATAAACCCAATTTGACCATGTAGTGTCAGACCCCGGCAATGCTGCTTTGGGCCTGAGATCCTGGTCAGAACTCTCAACTCCTCTGTTTCTCAGAGTCCAGAAATAGTGTTTTATTCCCCAGCCCTCCAAATAACCCCATGAGCATCAGGGGCCAAGGGTTCCTTTATCCCCACATACCTGCCAATACTTGTCTTTTCCCAGCTTTCTGATCCTTACCAGTCTGATAGATGTACAATTTGACAGATTGCATTTCCTTGGTTATTGCTGGGTTTGTGCATTTCTTCAGTGTGTGTGTGTTTTTTTTTTTTTGTTTTTTTTTTTTTTTTTGAGACAGGGTCTTGTTCTGTTGCCCAGGCTGGAGTGCAGTGGCGTGATCTCGGCTCGCTGCAACCTCTGGCTTCCAGGTTCAAGCGATCCTCCCACCTCAGCCTCCCTAGTAGCTGGGACTGCAGGCACGCACCACCACGCCCGGCTAATTTTTGTATTTTTAGTAGAGACAGTGTTTCACCTTGTTGGCCAAGCTGGTCTTGAACTCCTGACCTTGTGCTTTGAGGCTAAAGCATCCTTCAACATTAGCCTCCTGAGTAGCTAGGACTACAGGCACTCCCATGCTTGGCTAATTTTTAAACTTTTTTTTTTTTTTGATATAGACAAGGTGTTGCCCAGGCTGGTCTCAAATTGCTGACCTTGAGCAGTCCTGTCTCAGCCTCCCAAAGCACTGGAATTACCGGCATGAGCCACTGTGTTGCCCAGGCTGCTGTTGAACTCCTGACCTCAAGGGATCCTCCTGGCTCAGCCTCCCAAAGCACTGGGATTAGAGGCATGAGCCACTGTGCCGGTCTGCATCTTCTCCCTTGATCAGATTTGCCAGTGAACTAACTAAATCTTTTCATAGAATGGATCTTTTTTGTAATAATCTTTGTTGTTGTTTACTATTTCATTGATTTCTGCTATCATCCTTATTTCCATTCTTTTTTGGGTAGGAGAGAATTGCTTTGTTGCTCCTTATACAATTTCTTGAACTAATTCATGAATATATTTATTTGTTAATGTTTCATATTTCCTGATACATGTATTTAAAAGTATAAATTTACTTCTAAATACTGCTTTAGCTGTGTCTCAAATTTTGATGTATTTTTTTTTTTTTTTTTGAGACAGAGTTTCGTTCTGTCCTCCAGGCTGGAGTGCAGTGTCGCAATCTTGGCTCACTGCAAGCTCCGCCTCCCGGGTTCACACCATTCTCCTGCCTCAGCCTCCCGAGTAGCTGGGACTACAGGCGTCCGCGACCATGCCTGGCTAATTTTTTGTGTTTTTAGAGATGGGGTTTCACCGTGTTAGCCGGGATGGTCTTGATCTCCTGACCTCGTGATCTGCCTGCCTCGGCCTCCCAAAGTGCTGGGATTATAGGCGTGAGCCACTGCGTCCGGCCGTATATATTTTAAAAACCCTTTAATTTTGAAATGATTATTGGCTCACAGGAAGTTGCAAAAGTGGTACATAGAGTCCCTTGGATCCTTCCTCCAGTTTCCCTGTAGGGGCATCTTATATAACCATAGTATATAAGCAGGAAATTGACATTTGTACAATACTGTTTGTACAGTCATAGCTCACTGCAACCTCCATCCCCGGGGCTCAAGTGGTCCTCTCACCTCAGCCTCCCAAGTAGCTGGGACCACAGGTGCATGCCACCATGCCTGGCCAATTTTTGTATTTTTTGTAGAGATGGCATTTTGTCGTGATGCCTGGGCTGGTGTACAGTACTCTTACCTAGACTTCAGACCTTATTCAGTTTTCAGCAGATTTTACATGCACTTATGTGTGTGTGTGTATGTGTGTGTCTGTCTGTCTGTGTCTATGTCTGTGTGAATGTGTGTGTTATGTAGTATGTTTACTATTATTCAGTTCTAAATACTTTTTTTTTTTTTTTGAAATGGAATCTCTCTCTGTTGCCCAGGCTGGAGTGCAGTGGCGCGATCTCGGTTCACTGCAACCTCCGCCTCCTGGGTTCAAGTGATTCTCGTGCTTCAGCCTCCTGAGTAGCTGGGACTATAGGCTCGTGCTACCACCCCTGGCTAATTTATATTTTTTAGTAGAGATGGGGTTTTACCATTTTGGCAGGCTGGTCTTGGACTCCTGACCTCAGGTGATCCACCTGCCTTAGCCTCCCAAAATGTTGGGATTACAGGCGTGAGCCACTGCTCCTGACCTCAGTTCTAAATACTTTTAAATTTCCATGTTGAACCAAGGGTTATTTAGTGATATGTTAACTTACACACACACACACACACACACACACACACACACACACACACACACACGAGTTTGAAACATCTATTTGTTTCTCTGATCTCATTGCCTCTGGCTGGAGAACAGCCTGCATATCAATAAGCCAGGATTCTCTGCTCAGCACCTTGTCCAATGGGAGGACCTAAGTGGGAGAGTGAGAGTCCTGTTTTGAGAAGCTAACATGGTGGGTGGTGCAGGTTAGACTGGAGGGCAGACAGTGGAGATGGGAAGACCTGTGACCCAGAAGGTCTGAGGGAGCCTATGTCCTAGAAGCTGACGCAATCAACTTTCTGCTCCAGAAACAGTGACCCAGAGACAGGTGGACAAAGAATTCGGGGACTGACGGGAACTGAGCTTGGGATCCAGACTGAAACGGATTGCAGACTGACCTCTAGCACCCAGGACCCAGACACAGGGCCATGGGACCCCAGCATTTGAGACTTGTGCAGCTGTTCTGCCTCCTAGGGGCCATCTCCACTCTGCCTCGTATGTCCTGTGGGGCTGGATGTTATAAGACCCAGAAAGGTGGGAGGCTGGATTCATGTCACTGGTGGAAGGAGGGCTGGGTATCTAGGTTTCGCTGGGGACAGGACCTGTGGGGGCTGAACTCTTGGTTGGCAGTTCAAGGGCTCAGAAGGTGATGTGAGGGGCCAATGACTGGGAGAGCATTCTCTTTTTAGGGGCTGGAGCTCTTTTGTGCTATGAGGCAACAGCCTCAAGATTCAGAGCTGTTGCTTTCCATAACTGGAAGTGGCTTCTGATGAGGAACATGGTGTGTAAGCTGCAAGAGGGCTGCGAAGAGACGCTAGTGTTCATTGAGACAGGTGAAGCAGTCTAAGTTTGATCAATTTCGTTTTGCTTGCTTTTCTGACCCCCAGCTCCACTCCCAGCACCGAGGGACTCTAGAATTCCACATAGTTACTATGTATATATATATATATTTTTTAAATTTTTTTTGAGATGGGGAGTTCTTACTATGTTGCCCAGGCTGGTCTCAAACTCCTGAGCTCAAGCGATCTGCCCACCTTGGCCTCCCAAAGTGTCAGGATTACAGGCATAAGCCACTGTGCCTGGCCATCATTTATGTTCTGGATAATGTCAGGACACTGGCAGGAGAGGGGCAGGGCCCCACTGGTTGTGGTGTGGGCTGGGTAAGTGGGTAGAATGGAGGTGGACAGATCCCTGGAGGAGGGCACAAGGGAGAGAGGAGCGGGGGCTGGGGGGGTCCTGCAGTGGAAGAATGAGGAGATCCGGATGGAGACCCCAGCATCTGAGCCCTGTGCAGCTGCATTGAGTGGACACAGGGGTTGGGGAGGGAGGCAAAGATTGTGACAGGCAGGGTGGTTGCAGAAAGAGCTGGGGGGAGGGAGGACTCTGGGTGAGGCCAATGACACTGATCCGAGCTCTCTCAATCCTCTGCTCCTCAGGGACTGCAAGGGGAGTTGTGGGCTTTAAAGGCTGCAGCTCGTCTTCGTCTTACCCCGCGCAAGTCTCCTACCTTGTTTCCCCACCCGGAGTGTCCATTGCCTCCTACAGTCGCGTCTGCCGGTCTTATCTCTGCAACAACCTCACCAATTTGGAGCCTTTTGTGAAACTCAAGGCCAGCGCGCCTAAGTCTATCACATCTGCGTCCCGTAGCTGCCCGACATGTGTGGGCGAGCACATGATGGATTGCCTCCCAAATTTTGTCACCACTAATTCTTGCCCCTTGGCTGCTTCTACGTGTTACAGTTCCACCTTAAAATTTCAGGCAGGTGAGAGGAGAGGAACTTTGTTTATCAAATGCCTACTCTATGCCAGGCATTGTCCAGTACCTTCACATCTCAGAGAGGCTGGTGGGATCCAGAGATGGGATTGGGGTTGCAAGGGACAGGCACATGAATTCCAAGGAGGAAGGGGAAGGCGCCTGGTGCCTAAGTCTCTCATGGGAGAGCAGATGTTCTGGTTTGTGAGGGACCTCTGGGGAGAAGGCAGGGGTCTTTTTTTTTTTTTTTTTTGAGATGGGAGGCTTGCTCTGTTGCCCAGGCTGGAGTGCAGTGGTCCGATCTCGGCTCACTGCAACCTCTGCCTCCCAGGTTCAAGTGATTCTCATACCCCAGCCTCCTAAGTAGCTGGGATTATAGGCATGTGCCATCATGCCTGGCTAATTTTTGTATTTTTAAGGGAGATGGGGTTTTGCCATTTTGGCCAGGCTAGTCTCAAACTCCTGGCCTCAAGTCCTCAAGTGATCCACCTGCCTCGGCCTCCCAAAGTGCTGGGATTACAGGTGTGAGCCACTGCGCCTGGCTGAAGGCAGGGCTCTTGAGTCTTGAAAGTGTTCCTGACTTCTCCCTCTCTTCCTTACAGGATTTCTCAATACCACCTTCCTCCTCATGGGGTGTGCTCGTGAACATAACCAGCTTTTAGCGGATTTTCATCATATTGGGAGTATCAAAGTGACTGAGGTCCTCAACATCTTAGAGAAGTCTCAGATTGTTGGTGCAGCATCCTCCAGGCAAGATCCTGCTTGGGGTGTCTTCTTAGGCTTCCTGTTTGCCTTCAGGGACTGACCATCTAGCTGCACCTGACAAGCACCCAGACTCTTTCACATAACAAATAAAATAGCACGGTTCCCTTTCTGCGTTGTCCTGTGGTCCATGAGAATGCAGAGGTGAGGAAGGTGTGAGGAAGGCCAAGCATGTCCAGGGAGGTGGGGACCCAGGAAGAGGAGCCTGGCAAAGTGATAGTGTCCTGCCCAGCAACTGGGGGAGCTGAAATATTCCTTTTCTCCTTTCCCTTCCTCTGGAGGCTTGAGCTCCAGCCTAGGTTCAGCTACTGATCAGGGTCTGATTTCCGAGACCCTGGCCAAATCTCTCCCTTTTTATGGGCCTCAGTTTCTTCCTCTTTAAAAGGAAGGGTCTTATGAGTTAGAGAAGAGTCTCCTCAGGCCAATTCTTTTTTTTTTTTTTTTTCCTTTTTTTGAGATGGGCGTCTATCTCACTATGTTGCCCGGTCTGGTCTCGAATCTTTGGCCTCAAGTGATCCTCCTGCCTCAGCTTCCCCAGTAGCTGGGATTTTACATGGGAGCTACTGTGTTTGGCCACCAGGGTGATTACTATCTGGGATTACTTACTGAGTATCTACTATATATGCCAGACACTGTGCTAGTATCTGTGCTAGTGTTTTACATACAGGATATCATTTAAAACTCACAAGACCTCAGTGAGGCAGCTTTTATCTCTATTTTGCAAAGAAGAAACTAGCTCTCGGAGGTGAAACCTGCTCAAAGTAGCATCTCCCTTACCTCCCCTGCAGATTTCTGTCCCTGCTGAGGCAATTTCATTGAGAGATTTGGAGACCTGAGATTATTTTATCAGTAGTTTTTTTTTTTTTTTTTTTTTTTTCCGGTAAGTTGGCAAATAGGGAAGAAAGAGGAAAGAGCAGGGCTAGGGTGGTTGTTTTTCTTTTTCTTTTTTTTTTCTTTTTTTTGCTTTTCTTTATTTTGCTAATTATTTTTTTCCCCCACCAACAGGGATGTTATTTTATAATCAAAGAAACAGAAAACCCTTGCAGAAAAGTGCTGGCTGGGCTCCCGGCCACAGTGCCGTCCAGGCAGGATTTGGAAGGGTCCTGGGCTTTGGGGTCCAGGAACCAGCTGTGGCCCCTCAGGTCTCAGTCTCCCCAGCTGTAATGCAAAGTGTGCACCCCCAGTGAGGACTCCTCACCTGCTCTTGCCCCTCCCCAGCCATCCCACCACCACCCAGCAGGGCCTGGGCTGCGGGGCTTGCACTGTGAGAAGCCCAGGCAAGGAGGTGACGCAGAGGCCCTGGCCCAGCCCACACAGCCAGGCCACAGAGCTGGAGCCCAGGGCGACCTAGTCTCTGTCCCCAGAAGGCAGGCCAGGACTCCAGCCCCAGGAGCCCCACACAGGCCTTGACTCCCTCTCCTGGAAAACTCCAGGGTCCCCCTAGATGGCGGGCAGGGGGTTGTGGGCAGGGCCTCCGGGAGATGGGACCAGCAGAAACGGAGCCACCTGGGGGAGGATCTGCAGCAAGAGGAGGAAGAGGAAGAACAAGAGGAAGAGGAAGAAGAGGAAGAGGAAGAAGAGGAAGAGGGCTGGAGAGCAGCACCCCAGGCCACGCCACCCACTGCATCCACCCCAGCTCTGCCACCCCAGGCCACGACAGCCCCTGCATCTACCCCAGCGCCCAATCCAGCCCCTGCTTCCAGCTCTGTCTGGAGTAGGTTGGAAGTGTGACCCTCAGAGGTAGGGATTGGTGCTCAGGCTGAGACCACTGAGTGACAGAAAACAGACGGTGCTCCCTGCACCTGCCAACCCGTGTCCTCCCACACGTCCTGGTCCATGTCAAATACGATGACAGCTGGCCTCAGCAGAGGAGGGATGGCAGCCCTGGTGGAGACGGGATGCTGGTGACCCTGCGGGGATGGTGGTGCCAGCAGTGCCTTCCCTGCTGCCGGAGGAGTTGCCCTGGGCCCCCAGCACAGCGGCTACTGGGGCCACAAACGTACCCCAATCCCGAAGCTCCTTTGAAGGCTAAAGGGCCAGAGCCCTCTCCACGACAAACCCTGGGAAGACACCGGGGTGGCTCTGTTCTGAGCGAGGATGTCTTGCCAGGTGGGATGCTTGGGAGGCTGGACCCAGAGCAGGGGAGACCCAGAGCAAGAGAGGCCTAGGACCAGCTCCAGGCAGCCCTGCTGAGGCCCCAGCACCCCCTGCCGCACACCCCACTTTGCACCCAGGACCTCGTACTGACTGGGGTTGGCTCCCCAAGGGCCCCTCCCCCAGGAGATCCCTCCTCCAGGTCCCTCCCCAAGCTGCCCCTCCTCTAGGAGACCCCTCCTCCAGACTTCCTCCCCCAGGTGCCTCCTCCCCCAAGGCTCCCCGCCAGGTGCTCCTCCCTCAGGCGTTCCGCTCCCAGGTGTCCCCCTGACCCCCTCCAATAGAGGGACAAACCCTGGTCCCAGAACAGGGCTTTCCCAGCAGGAATTCTTTCCCCAGCTCAGCCTTTCTGGGGAGCCCATGGGTGGAAGGGCGGGGATTCAGGACCTGGTCCAGACCGGCCTGACCAGTGGGTACTGGCAGTTGGGGAACCCACCTCCCTGGGCCTCCATTCCTCACCCGATGAAAACCCCACCCATGCATTGCAGGGTCTCAGGATTGAAGGGCAAGGGCTGGGGCTGGGCTTGGGGAGGAGCTGCAGGCTGTGGCCTCAGGCTCGAAGGCGGGTCCTGTTGCTGTCACCTGCAGGGGCTGAGCTCTAGTCGCAGGCTGGGCAGCTGGGAGTGAATGTGCCCAGGGCTGCCACGCATATTTTGTCCCGGGGTGAGGCCTGCTCCTTCCATTGGACACACACATTTCTTGAAGCAGTGCCAAGCTTTACAAAGGCCTCCCTTCGTAAAGGGGAGCCAACCCTAGTCAGTAGGAGGTCCTGGGTGCAAAGTGGGGTGTGCGGCAGGGGGAGTCACCCTGAGCAGCAGGTCAGGCAGGGGCAGCCCCTGGGCACTGGAGCTCAGAGGGATGAGATGCCCAGCCCCGGGGGTCAGGGCCCTGACTCTGCTGCACCCACATGGGCAGGGCCGGGGAGGGAGGAGGGGAGGGGGAGCTGCTCTCATTCCTCTCAAGTCCCGGCTCTGCTCTCCTGGGCTCATGCGAGCCCCTCCCTGGATTTTCTTTTTCTTTTTTTTTTTTTTAAATATGTATATGTGTGTGTATATATATATATATTTTAGTTTTTTAATTATTTTTTAATGAAGTATTTATTGATGATTCTTGGGTGTTTCTCGGAGAGGGGGATATGGGAGGGTCATAGGATAATAGTGGAGAGAAGGTCAGGAGATAAACACATGAACAAAGATCTCTGGTTTTCCTAGGCAGAGGTCTCTGCGGCCTTCTGCAGTGTTTGTGTCCCTGGGTACTTGAGATTAGGGAGTGGTGATGACTCTTAAAGAGCATGCTGCCTTCAAGCATCTGTTTAACAAAGCACATTTTGCACCGCCCTTAATCCATTTAACCCTGAGTTGACACAGCACATGTTTCAGAGAGCACGGGGCTGGGGAAAAGGCCATAGATTAACAGCATCCCAAGGCAGAGGAATTTCTCCTAGTCAGAACAAAATGGAGTCTCCTATGCCCACCTCTTTCTACACAGACACAGCAACAATCTGATCTCTCCTTCCTTTCCCCACACTTCCCCCCCTTCTTTTCAACAAAACCGCCATCGTCCTCATGGCCCACTCCCGATGGTTGCTGTCTCTTTGGAGCTGTTGGGTACACCTCCCAGACAGGGCGGCCGGGCAGAGGCGCTCCTCACCTCCCAGACGGGGCGGTCGGGCAGAGGCGCTCCTCACTTCCCAGACGGGGTGGCCGGGCAGAGGTGCTCCTCACTTCCTCCCAGACGGGGTGGCGGCCGGGCAGAGGCACTCCTCACCTCCCAGACGGGGCGGCCGGGCAGAGGCGCTCCTCACCTCCCAGATGGGGCGGCCGGGCAGAGGCGCTCCTCACTTCCCAGATGGGGCAGCCGGGCAGAGGCGCTCGTCTCACTTCCCAGATGGGGCGGCCAGGCAGAGGCGCTCCTCACTTCCCAGATGGGGCGGCCGGGCAGAGGTGCGCCTCACTTCCCAGACGGGGCGGCCGGGCAGAGGCGCTCCTCACTTCCCAGACGTTGGGCGGCCGGGTAGAGGTGCTCCTCATCTCCCAGACAGGGCGGCCAGGCAGAGGCGCTCCTCACTTCCCAGATGGGGCGGCCGGGCAGAGGCGCTCCTCACTTCCTCCCAGACGGGGTGGCGGCCAGACCGAGGCGCTCCTCACCTCCCAGATGGGGCGGCCGGGCAGAGGCGCTCCTCACTTCCCAGACGGGGTGGCCGGGCAGAGGCGCTCCTCACATCCCAGAGGATGGGCGGCCGGGCAGAGATGCTCCTCACTTCCTACACGGGATGGCGGCCGGGCAGAGGGGCTCCTCACATCCCAGACGATGGGCGGCCAGGCAGAGACGCTCCTCACGTCCTAGACGGGGTGGCGGCGGGGCAGAGGCTGTAATCTTAGCACTTCAGGAGGCCAAGGCAGGCGGTTGGGAGATGGAGGTTGTAGCGAGCCGAGATCACGCCACTGCACTCCATCCTGAGCAACATTGAGCATTGAGTGAGCGAGACTCCGTCTGCAATCCCAGCACCTCGGGAGGCCGAGGCGGGCGGATCACTCGAGGCCAGGAGCTGGAGACCAGCCCGGTCAACACGGCGAAACCCCATCTCCACCAAAAACACAAAAACCAGTCAGGCGTGGCGGCGCGCGCCTGCAATCCCAGGCACTCAGCAGGCCGAGGCAGGAGAATCACAGGAGCCCGAGGCAGGGAGGTTGCAGCGAGCCGAGATCACCGCACTACAGTCCAGCTTCGGCAACAGAGGGAGACCGAAAAAAGAAGGAGAGGGAGACCGAAGAGTGGAGGGAGACCGAAGAGGGGAGGGGAGGGGGAGATGGAGGGGGAGAGGGAGGGGGAGAGGGAAAGGGAGAGCGGGAGAGCGGGAGCGAGAGCGAGAGCGAGGTGGTTGTTTTTCACCCGGAGTTCTGGTTCTGGGTTCCTAGGAAAGGAGAACAGTGTGATTCTTTTCTCTGGCCATAAGGGGGCAGCAGATACACCCACCCTGCAACTTCATGCCTTTTTAAGTTGAGTGAATGAGTGTGTGTGTGTGTGTGAGAGAGAGTTTGTGTGTTTAGGGGTGGGAAGTAGGGAATGGAGAGTCTCTGTGTCAGGCCATTTATGTGTGGGAGCTCAGTTTAATTCTCTCCCACTATCTTGTGAGATTTAGAGGCAGTGACGTAGGGTACCTTTACTGTAGGTTAGGCATTTTCTGTGCATTACCTCATTCATCCTTACTACAACCTTATTAAATAGATGTCGTCACTTCTGTATTTGCATTTTACAGGCGAGGACACAGGCTTAACTCCTCAAGGCCACGGAGCCCATCTTTGTTAGTAGCGTGAGCAAGTGGGGTCTGAAGCACAGGTGCCTGCACCTGGCCTCAGAAGTGGGACTGGCATGAGGTTTCGGTTACCACGGACCTCTGTGACCTCCATGACCAATCTAGGTTCTGGAAGGGGTGGTTGGGAAGCCAGAATAGTCACAGCAAGTGGAACAGGGCTGGGTGGAGACCAGCGAGCCTATGACAAGAGGCTTTAGGTCATAGAGGGAGGTTTTAGTAGATGAGTTTTATCAGTGGGCTTCGCCCACCTCTTCCTAACATCTGACCAGCTGGGCTATTAGTTTTAGAAGGCTGAGCTGAGGCCTGGGTGGGCCAAGACATACTTCCACAGATTGTCTTCATCCCACTAGCCAAGGTGGTTGAGGACATCAATGACCTTCAAAGGGAATTGACAAGTCAAAGGAAATGGTGTCCTAGGTGTCGCAAATGGATGGCCTAATCCTGATACCAGGGACAGGACATATTTGCTACATACAAAAGGTTATATGTAACAAAAATATTGGATGTGGAGTGTGATTTAACAAACCCCATGGACTCATCACTTAGCCCAAGAAATGGAGCATCAGGAGTAACTTGCTTTTTACCTGTGTTCTTTTCCCCATCCACTCCTTTGCCTCCTCCCACGAGGAGACAATATTTTATTTAGTTTGGCTTGGATTGGATTTTTATATACTTTGATCATGTATGTATTATACATTTAAACAATAAATATTGTTTAGATTTGCCTGGTTTTGAGCTCTGTAAAAATGGTATCATATGTAGTTTTCTGGAACTTGCTTTTTATTTTGTTATTGTTATTTTTAGAGACAGGGTCTTGCTGTATCACCCAGGCTGGAACTTAGTGACAGGATCATGGCTCACTGCAGCCTTGACCTCCCAGGCTCAAGTGATCCTCTCGTTTCAGCCTCCCAAGTAGCTGGGACTACATGCATGTGCCACCACACTCCACTAATTTTTTAAATTTTTAGTAGAGACAAGGTCTTGCTGTGTTGCCCAGGCTTGGAACTTGCTTTTAAACAACTCGTCATTATGTTTCTAACATTCATCCATGTTCCTGTGTGGGACTTTGTTCTCCCATTTTCACTGTTTTATTACATCCTACTGTGCTATTTTATCACAATTGATCTATTATCTGTCAATTATGTGTGGATTTCTTCCCCAGTTTTTGGATACTCTGGCTATTGCTGCTATGAATATTCTTATGCATGTCCTCTTGTACATGTCTGGTACATATGTGTAAGAGTTTCTCATAGGTATACACCCAGGAGTACAATTGCTGGCTGTAGGGTTTGTTCAGCTTTGGGAGTAAATGCCAAATTGTTTTCCAAAATGGTTGTAGCAGTTATACATTACTGGTGAGAAGGTAAAGAATTTTTGTTGATATACATGCCCTTCGATTGTAAACTAGTTCAACCCTTGTGGAAGTCAGTGTGGCGATTCCTCAGGGATCTAGAACTAGAAATTCCATTCGACCCAGCCATCCCATTACTGGGTATATACCCAAAGGACTATAAATCATGCTGCTATAAAGACACATGCACACGTATGTTTATTGCCGCATTATTCACAATAGCAAAGACTTGGAACCAACCCAAATGTCCAACAATGATAGACTGGATTAAGAAAATGTGGCACATATACACCATGGAATACTATGCAGCCATAAAAAATGATGAGTTCACGTCCTTTGTAGGGACATGGATGAAATTGGAAATCATCATTCTCAGTAAACTATCACAAGAACAAAAAACCAAACACCGCATATTCTCACTTATAGGTGGGAATTGAACAATGGGAACACATGGATACAGGAAGGGGAACATCACACTCTGGGGACTGTTGTGGGGTGGGGGGAGGGGGGAGGGATAGCATTGGGAGATATACCTGATGCTAGATGACGAGTTGGTGGGTGCAGCGCACCAGCATGGCACAAGTTTACATATGTAACTTACCTGCACATTGCGCACATGTACCATAAAACCTAAAGTATAATAATAATAATAATAATAATAATAATAATAATGATAAAAGAAAAAAAATACATGCCCTTCAACTTTGCACACTTAAAAATTTTTGCCACTCTGTTGGGTGTGAAATGATATCTCATTATGGTCTGAATTTGTATTTTCCTGGTTACTAAGTAGGTTGAGCTTCTTTTCATATGTGCATTGACTGTGCTGCTTTCGTAAAATGACCATTTTGGTGGGGGCTCTATTGTTCTATAGGGTTATATTTTTCTTCTTGATATGTAAGCTTTCTTTTATATTTTATATATTATATACTAACTCTTTGTTAGATTATTTGTCTTCATTCCTTATGGTTTTTTTTTTTTTTTTTTGAGACAGAGTTTCGCTCTTGTTGCCCAGGCTGGAGTGCAATGGCGCGGTCTCGGCTCACTGCAACCTCCGCCTCCCGGGTTCATGTGATTCTCCTGCCTCAGCCTCCCGAGTAGCTGGGATTACAGGCATGCGCCACCACGCCCGGCAATTTTGTATTTTTAGTAGACACAGGGTTTCTCCATGTTGGTCAGGCTGGTCTCAAACTCCCGACCTCAGGTGATCCGCCCACCTCGGCCTCCCAAAGTGCTGGGATTACAGGCATGAGCCACCGCGCCTGCTCTCAATTTTTTAAGGTCGTTAATATTTTTCAATAAAGTTAAAAAGTTTTCTGTATTAGGATTTTGCACATCTTTTGTTACATTTAGTCTAAAATAATCTGTAGTATTTATTGTTATCATAAATGGTGTCTCTTAAAAGTTATATTTTCTATTTGTTTCTAACTTATAGACATGAAATTTATTTATTTATTTATTTATTTATTTTTAGACAGAGTCTCACTCTGTCACCTAGGCTGGAGTGCAGTGGTATGATCTCGGCTCACTGCAACCTCTGCTTCCCAGGTTCAAATGATTCTTGTGCCTCAGCCTTCCGAGTAGCTGGGACTACAGGCACAAGCCACCATGTCTGGCTAATTTTTTGTATTTTAGTAGAGATGGGGTTTCACCACGTTGGCCAGGCTGGTCTCGAACTCCTGAGCTCAGGTAATCCACCCCCTTTGGCTTCCCAGAATGCTAGAATTACAGGCGTGAGCCACCATGCCTTGTCGCAATTGATTTTTGTATAGTATATTGATCTTAAAGCCAGGTATCTTTCTAGACTCTTTTATAACTTCTAATAATTTGTTTGTAGGCTTTTTTGGGGTTTTCTGGGCAGATAATAATAACCTGTTAATAACAACAGCTGGCCCGGGGTGGTGGCTTACACCTGTAAAAAAATAAAAATTAACTCAGTGTGGTGGCGTGTGCCTGTACTCCCAGCTATTTGGGAGGCTGAGGTGAGAGAATCACATGAGCCTAGGAGTTCAAGGCTACAGTGAGCTATGATCATGCCAGTGCCTTCCAGCATGGGTGACAGAGCAAGGCCCTGTTTCTAAAAATAATAAAAAAAAAATATTGACAGCTGATCTGTGTTGGCTAGGCCATCCCAGTACAATATTGACAATGCTGGGCATCCTTGGATTATTCTTTTTTTAAAAATATATTTTGTAGAGCTGGTATCTTGCTATGTTGCCCAGGCTGGTCTTGAACTCTTGTCCTCAAGTGATTCTCCTGCCTTGGCCTCCCAAAGTACTGAGATTACAGGTGCCTGCCCCGCCCCGCCCCTTGGATTCTTCTTCTTTTTTTTTTTTTTTGTTTTTGAGACAATCTCTTTGTTGTCTAGGCTGGAGTGCAATGGTGTGATCTCAGCTCACTGCAACCTCTGCCTTCTGGGTTCAAGCAATTCCCATGCCCCAGCCTCCTGAGTACCTGGGACTACAGGCACCTGCCACCACACCTGGCTAATTTCTGTTTTTTTTTTTTATTTGAGATGGAGTCTCACTCAGTCACCCAGGCTGGAGCACACTGGCACAATCTTGGCTCACTGCAGCCTCTGCCTCCTGGGTTCTAGCAATTCTTGTGTCTCAGCCTCCTGAGTAGCTGGGATTACAGGTATGTGCCACTATGCCTGGCTGATTTTTGTGTTTTAAGTAGAAATGAGGTTTCACCATGTTGGCCAGGCTGATCTTGAACTCTTGACCTCAAGTGATCCGCCCACCTTGGCCTCCCAAAGTGCTGGGATTACAGGCGTGAGCCATCACAACCAGCCTTAACTTTTGTATTTTTAGTAGAGATGAGGTTTCACCATGTTGGCCAGGCATGTCTTGAACTTCTGACCTTAAGTTATCCGCTCACCTCAGACTCCCAAAGTGTTGGGATTACAGGCATGAACCATTGTGCTTGGCCCTCTTGGATTATCCTTGATTTTCAGTAGAATGCTGCCATTTTCCTATTAACAATGATTTTTTTTTGGTTGCTGTTTTTTGCTTTCTTTTTTGGGGATTGGGGGGATAGATGTGCTCTAGCAGAGTAAGGAAGTTCTCTTCTATCGTAGTGTAATATTTTTAAGAAATGGACGGCAAATGTTATTAGTTTTTTTTTGGATTTTTTTTGTAGAGACAGGGTCTTTCTATGTTGCCCAGGCTGATCTCAAACTTTTGGCCTCAAGCAATCCTCCTGCCTCAGCCTCCCCAAATGCTAGAATTACAGGCATTAGCCCCCACACCCAGCTCAGGAAATATTATTACATGATTTTTCTGCATCTATTGAGATAGTCATGAGTTTTCCCTTTATTCTCTTAATATGGCAAGTAATATATACTTTAAAATACTTAAAAAATTGATACAAAACTTATATATAGAAAAGTGCATAGATTATATATGTATTGTTTGATGCCTTTTCAAAAATTGAACACACCCATGTAAATAGTAGCTAGATCAGGAAACAAAACCTTCCTAGCACCCTAGAAGCTCCCTCATGCCCCCTTCCACTTATAGATTTCTTTTTTTTTAAAAAAAGACATTTATTTAGCATCATGATCAGGCTATTACATTTAGCAATCAACAGCATCGATGCAAAAAAAAAAAAACTACATTAAAACTCTTTGTTGGAATGCTTTACATTTTCCACAGAACAGAGACTAAAATAACCTGTTATACAATTAGTTGCAAATACAGTCCTCGAGTTTTTTGCCCACACACATGAGTATTTGTCTAAAACATGTCTTCTTTGTAGCAGCTAGGCCTTGCCACCACTGTGCTTGGCTGAGTTCACAAATCTGTTGTAACCTGTAGCTTCCCTGTCACTTCTCTGGCTCTCCTCTCCTGCTAAGCTTTGTTTCCTAATTAAAATCTTCTGCCACTGCCATAGCTACTGCTGCTACTGGAACTGCCATAGCCACCTTGGTTTCGTGGTTTGGCAAATATTGGCCTCCGCCACTATAGGGGCCAGAGCTTCTGCCTCCAAAGTTTCCTTTCTTCATGGGTCCAAAATTTGAAGACTGATTGTTGTAATTGCCAAAATCATTGTAGCTTCCACTACGTCCAAAGTTGCTTCCATCATTATCAAATCCGTTATAGCCATCCCCACTGCCACCATATCCACCACCAACACGGCTGCCACCAAAGCCACCACGACCACTGAAGTTTCCTCCATGACCAAAGTTGTCATTCCCACCAAAACCACCTCCATGACCACCACCAAAATTTCTAGAACTGCTTTGATCTCTTTGGCTGGATGAAGCACTAGGCATCTCTTGCTTTGAGAGGGCTTCCCTAATTTCACAGTTGTGGCCATTCACAGTATGGTGTTTCTGAATGATAATCTTACCCACGGAGTCATGGTCATCAAAGGTTACAAAGGCAAAGCCCCTTTTCTTGCCACTGCCTCGGTCAGTCATGATTTCAGTCACTTCAATTTTTCCATACTGTTCAAAATAATCTCTTAGGTGATGTTCTTCAGTGTCTTCTTCTTTTTTTTTTTTTTTAGACAGAGTCTCACTCTGTTGTCCAGGCTGGAGTGCAATGGCGCAACTTTGGCTCACCACAACTTCCGCCTCCTGGGATCAAGTGATTCTCCTCCCTCAGCCTCCCGAGTAGTTGGGATTACAGGCATGTGCCACCACGCCCAGCTAATTTTGTATTTTTAGTAGAGACGGGGTTTCTTATGTTGGTCAGGCTGGTCTTGAACTCCTGACCTCAGGTGATCTGCCCTCCTCGGCCTCCCAAAGTGCTGGGATTATAGGTGTGAGTCACTGCACCTGGCCTTCAGTGTCTTCTTTAATGCCACTAACAAATATCTTTTTCACAGTTAACTGGGCACCTGGTCTTTGAGAATCTTCTCTTGAGACAGCTCTCTTTGGTTCCACAACTCTTCCATCCACCTTATGCGGCCTAGCATTCATGGCGCATCTGCCTCCTTCACAGTGGCATATGTGACAAGCCCAAAGCTCTTGGAGCGCTTGGTGTTTGGATCTCTCATTACCACACAATCCGTGAGCATCCTCCACTGCTCAGAATGGCTTCTCAGGCTCTTATCAGTTGTTTCAAAGCTCAACCCTCCAGTGAAGAGCTTCCTCAGCTGTTCAGGCTTTTGAGGACACTCTGACTTAGATATGACGGCAGGGAGAACAGAAACTCTAATGATGCTTCTTTGGCGGTGTCCATGGGCAGAAAAGCCCACTTACAGATTTATAATGTTAAATCACATTTGCTTTTCCTGGAACAAACAAAACCTAGTCATAGTGTTTCATTTTTTAATATACTGTTGATTTGATTTCCTAATGCGTTGTTTAGGTTTTTATGCATCTCTGTTCATGAATGTGATTGGCCTGATAATTTCCTCTTTTGTACTTTTTTTTGGTTCTGGTTTCAGTGTCAAGTTTATACTAACCTAATAGAATGAGTTGGGGAAATACTCCTTCCTTTTCTTCCCTATGGAAGAGTTTGTATAAGATTGAGATGATCCGTCATGAAAATTCTGTAGAAATCACTGATAAAACTTCTGGGCTGCACGAAGTCAAGGCTATAGTGAGATGTGATTGTACCACTGCACTCCAGCCTGGACAACAGAGTGAGACCCTGTCTCAAAAACACAAAACCGAAACTTAAACCAAAAACTTTTGGGCTATTTTTTTTCTCTCTTCTGGGCTAGATATTTTTTTTCTCTCTTTTAAAAAACTTTTCATATAGAAAATTTCAAATTTTATACAAGGAGAGTTTGTACACAAACATATACACAGAAACTCTAGTTTATTTTTTATTTTTATTTTTATTTTTTTTTGAGATGGAGTCTTGCTCTGTCGCCCAGGCTGGAGTGCAGTGGTGCGATCTTGGCTCTCTGCAAGCTCCACCTCCCGGCTTCATGCCATTCTCCTGCCTCAGCCTCCCAAGTAGCTGGGACTACAGGCGCCCGCCACCACGCCTGGCTAATTTTTTTTTTGTATTTTTAGAAGAGGCGGGGTTTCACCGTGTTAGCCAGGATGGTCTCCATCTCCTCACCTTGTGATCCACCTGCCTTGGCCTCCTAAAGTGCTGGGATTACAGGCGTGAGCCACTCTGCCTGGCCCACAAACTCTAGTTTATTATACTAGAGAGAATGGTATAGTGAACTCCCATGTACCCATCAACAGTTTCAAAAATATCAACTCATGGGCTGAGTGTGATGGCTCACACCTGTAATTTTAGTACTTTGGGAGGCCCAGGCAGGCAGATCCCTTGAGGTCAGGAGTTCAAGACCAGCCTGGCCAATATGGTGAAACCCCATCTCTACTAAAAATACAATAAAAATTAGCCAGGCTTGGTGGCATGTACTTGTAGTCCCAGCTACTTAGGAGGCTGAGGCAGAAGAATCGCTTGAACCCAGAAGGTGGAGGCTGCAGTGAGCTAAGATTGTAACCACTGCACTCCAGCCTGGGCAACAAGTGAGATTCCATCTCGAAAATATATATATATACTCATGACAAATTTTGTTGTATCTATACTCATCTACTCTTTCACCCCCTGGGTTAAATATCAGAAATCATATAATTTTGTTTGTAAACACGTAAGACTCACCCTTGCAATTTAAAAAAAAATCCATATCCATGATGCCCTTCCCTCCCGTCTGCCAGGCTCCAAGTGTACAGAAAATTTCCCCTGACTCACGGTTTCTATACTGAAAAAAGTGAGATGGAGACGGACAAATAGCCTCCCCACTATCTTGGGTTTCCTGACAGGAAACCTGACCCTTTCTCCATCCACAGGAAGCGTAGAGAGTGCTTGGAGGGAGAAATATCCCTGAGGATAGGCAGAGACAAGGGCGGGGAAGTCTGCACTACCGTCTTCAGTTCTGGAAACTCTGCTCTGCAATTAGGCTAAATGAGACACCAAATATGAGTGGCTTTTCAGCAGCACTATGCTATAGCAGGTTCCTTCCACAGCTCCCCTGAGCACGAACTGCTTATCCAGCCTTCCCACACTACCAGGACCCTTTGGGACTTCTCTCATTTGGGATGGACAACGCTCTGATTTTTTTTTTTTTTTTTTGAGATGGAGTTTTGCTCTTGTTGCCCAGGCTGGAGTGCAATGGCACGATCTCAGATCACCACAACCTCCACCTCCCAAGTTCGAATGATTCTCCTGCCTCAGTCTCCCGAGTAGCTGGGATTACAGGCATGCGCCACCACACCCAGCTAATTTTGTATTTTTAGTAGAGATGGGGTTTCTCCATGTTGGTCAGGCTGGTCACTAACTCCCGACCTCAGGTGATCCACCTGCCTTGGCCTCCCAAAGTGCTGGGATTACAGGTGTGAGCTACCATGCCTGGCCTTTGTTTTTTTTTTTTGAGACAGAGTCTTGTTATGTTCCCCAGGCTGGTCTTGAACTTCTGGGCTTAAGTGATCCTCCCACCTCAACCTCCTGAGTAGCTGGGCTTACAGGTGTGAGCCACCATGCCTGGCTCTGATTGTTTACTAGAACCAAGGCAAACCAGGGGTTAAGGCACCATTTACTGCCAAAAAAGAGGCAGCAACCTAGCAGGAAAAAAAAAAAAAAAAAATCAACAGGTAAATTACAAAGAATCTCTAAGCAAATACATGTAATGAAAACCAAAACAAGCCAGCTGGACAGGACTGGAATAAATAATTCTTTAATGCAAAGACATAGATGTGCATCCACAAGAAACAACAGCAAACAGGGAATCATGACTTCCCCAATTGGACAAAGCAGGGAATCAGTGACTGACCCTAAGGAGACTACAGTATATGAGCTCTCCGACCAAGCATTCAAAAGAGCAGTTTTAAGGAAACTCAGTGATTTAACAAACATATTGAAATAAAACAAACAAACAAAAATCTTAGAACTGGCTGGGCATGGTGGCTTACACTGTAATCTCTGCACTTTTGGAGGCCAAGGCAGATGGATTGCTTGAGCTCAGGAGTTCGAGACCAGCCTGGGCAACATGGCAAAACCCTGTCTCTACAAAAAAACAAAAAATTAACGAGGCATGGTGGTGTGTGCTTGTGGTCCCAGCTACTTGGGAGGCTGAGGTGGGAGGATCACTTGAGCCCAGGATGTCGAGGCTGCAGTGAGCCATGATCATGCCACTGTACTACAACCTAGGCAACAGAGTGAGACATTGTCTCAAAAACAAACAAACAAACAAACAAACAAAAAAGAGATCTTGGAACTGAGAAATACATTTTCTGAACTGAAAAATTTATTAAAGTCTCTCAACAGCAGAATGGATCAAGCAGAGAAAAGAATCAGTGAGCTCAAACACAGGCTCTTTGAAAATACACAGAGGAGAAAGAAAAGAATGAACAAGAATGATGATCACCTACAAGATATAGAAAATTACCTCAAAAGACCAAATCTGGCCGGGTGTGGTGGCTCCTGCCTGTAATCCCAACTTTGGAAGGCTGAGGTGGGTGGATCACTTGAGGTCAGGAGCTAGAGATTAGCCTGGCCAACATGGTGAAACCCTGTCTCTACTAAAAATACAAAAAAAATTCATTGCAGTGAGCAGAGATCATGCTACTGCACTGCAGCCTGGTGACAGAGTGAGACTCTGTTTAAAAAAAAAAAAGAAAAAAAAGAAAAAAAAGAAACAAAACCCCCAAAACCAAATCTAAAAATTATTGGTGTTTAAGAGGGAGTTGGGGAAGAGCAAGAGGTAGAAAGCTTATTCAAAGAAATAAAACAGAAAACTTTCAAAACTAGAAAAAGGTAAGTATTTAGGTACAACAAGTTCAGAGAACACCAAACAGATTTGACCCAAATATCACTACCCTAAGGCATATAATAAACTTGCAAAGGTCAAGGACAAAGAGAGAATCCTAAAAGAAGCAGGAGAAAATAAGCAAATGATATACAAAGGAGCTCCAATTTGGCAACAGACTTTTTTTTTTTTTGACAGAATCTCACTCTGTCACTCAGGCTGGAGTCCAGTGGTACAATCTCGGCTCACTGCAACCTCCGCCTCCTGGGATCAAACGATTCTCCTGTCTCAGTCTCCCGAGTAGCTGGGATTACAGGTGTGCACAACCATGCCCAGCTAATTTTTGTATTTTTAGTAGAGACAGGGTTTTGCCATGTTGGCCAGGCTAGTCTCGAACTCCTGACCTCAGGTGATCCACCTGCCTCGGCCTCCCAAAGTGCTGGGATTACAGGCATGAGCCAACGCACTCGGCCAAGCAACAGACTTCTTAGTGGAAGTCATACAGGCCAGGTAGGAGTGGGATGGCATATTCAGAGTGCTGAAGGTAAAAACTCCTGCTCTCCAAGAACGCTGTATCCAGCAAAGCCACCCTACAAATACGAAGGAGAGAGAAAGTTTTTTCCAGACAAACAACAGCTGAGAAAATTCACCACCAGCAGACTCATCTTACAAGAATGCTAAAGGGTTTCTTCAATTGGAAAGAAAAAACACTAGCATGTAAAAAGAAAATACTTAAAGGTGTAAAAATCACTGATAAAATTAAGTACATGAATATGCACTCTAAACTATCACTGTGGTATAAAATCCACTAATAACTCTAGTATGAAGCCCAAAAGACAAAAATATCAAGAACATAATAGCTACAGCAACCTGTTAAGAGATAGGCAATATAAAAATATGTAAATTGAGGCAACATAAAGTCAAAATGTAGGGGGTGGGGGAAGGGAGTTAAAGTGTAGAGTTTTTTTCCTGCTTTCTTCGTTTCTGTTCTTTATGATCTAAGATAAGCTGTCATCTCCTTAATTTGTTATAATCCATAAGATGTTTTTTGTAAAGCTCAAGGTAATCATAATGCCAAAACCTATAATATATTCACTTAAAGATAAATGAATTAAAACATACTACCAGAGAAAATCACTTAACTACAAAGGAAGACAATAGGAAAGAAAGAAAAAGAAAAGGGAGTTGCAAAACAACCAGAAAACAAGCAACAAAACTGCAGTATTAATCAATAATCATGTGAATGTTAATGGATGCAATTCTCCATTTAAAAGACACAGAATGGGCTGGGAGCGGTGTCTCATGCCTGTAATCCCAGCACTCTGGGAGGCCGAGGCGGGCAGATCACGAGGTCAGGAGATCGAGACCATCCTGGCTAACACGGTGAGACCACGTCTCTACTAAAAATACAAAAAATTAGCCGGCAAGGTGGCAGGCGCCTGTAGCCCCAGCTACTTGGGAGGCTGAGGCAGGAGAATGGCGTGAACCCAGGAGGCGGAGCTTGCAGGAAGCTGAGATCGCGCCACTGTACTCCAGCCTGGGCAACAAAGCGAGACTCTGTCTCAAAAAAAAAAAAAGAGTGGCTAAAGGGATAAAGAAACAAGACCCAACTACATACTGCCTACAACAAGCCCACTTCACCTATAAAGACACACGTAGACTGAAAGTGAAGGGATGGAAAAAAAAATTCCATGCAAGTGGAAACCAAAAAAGTGCAGGAGTAGCAATACTTATTTTTATTTTCTAAACATTGTATTTTATTTTTAATTGACAAATAACAATTGTACATAGTCATGGGGTACATAGTGATGTTTCAATACACACAATTTATAGTGATTGGATCAGGGCAATCAGCATACCTATCATCTCAAGCATTTATCATTTCTTTGTGTTGGGAATGTTCAACATCCTCCTAGCCACTTGAAACTATACAATATATTATTGTTAAATATAGTCATCCTACAGTGATATAGAGCACTAGAACTTATTCCTATTATCCAGCTATAATTCTGTATCCTTTAACAAATTGCTTTCCATTCCTCCCTTCCCATCCTCTAGTATTTTCTGTTCTACTTTTTACTTCTATGAGATCAACTTTTTTTAAAGCTTCTATGTATGAATGAGAACATGTGGGGTTTTACCTTCTGTTCATGGCTTATTTTACTTAATGTCCTCCAGTTCCATCACCCATGTTGCTGCAAATGACAGGATTTTATTCTTTTTTTTTAAGGCTGAATGTATTCCATGGTTTATATATATACCACATTTTCTTTATCCATTTATCTGTTGTTGGAAATCTAGGTTGATTTTTTATCTTAGCTATTGTGAATAGTGCTGCAATAAACATGAGGGTGTAGATGTCTCTTCGGTATAATTTCCTTTCCTTTGGATAAATGCCCAGTAGTGGGATTGCTAGATCATAATAAACTGTACTTATATCAGATAAAATAGACTACAAGCCAAAGACTATCAAAAGAGAGAAAGAAGGTCACTATATAATGCTAAAGGGGTCAATGTAGTGAGAGGATATAAAAATTATAAATACTCATGCACTCAACACTGGAGCACCAAAGTGTATAAAACAAACATTAATAGATCTAAAGGGAGAGATAGACTGCAATACAGTAATAGCTGGGGACTTCAACACCCCACTGTCAATAATGGACAGATCACCCAGACAGAAAATCAACAAAGAAACATTAGAGTTAAACTACACTTTAGACCAAACAGGCCTGATATTTTCAGAACATTTCACCCAACTGCTGCAGAATACATATTCTTTCCATCAGCACATGGAACATTCTCCAGAGTAGACTATATCTTAGGCCACAAACCAAGTCTCAATAAATTTAAAAAAGTAGGAATCTTATTAAGTATCTTTTCTTTTTTTAAAAGAGATAGGGTCTTACTCTGTTGCCCAGGCTGGAGTGCAGTGGTGAGATCATAGTTCACAGCAGCCTCCAACTCCTGGGCTCAAATGATCCTCCCTGCTCAGCCCCCCAGATAGCTGGGATTACAGGAGTGCCCCACAATGCCCAGCTAATTTTTTTTTACTTTTGTGGAGATGGAATCTCACTATGTTGTTCAGGCTGGTCTTGAACTCCTGGCCTCAAGTGATCTTCCCATCTTGGCTTCCCAAAGTGTTGAGATTATAGGTGTGAGCCACCAGGCCTAGCCTAAGTATATATTTTTTTACCACAAGGGCATAAAACTAGAAATTAATAATGAGAGGAATCCCAGAAAACACACCAGCACATGGAAATTAAACAACATACTACTGAGCCACCAATGGGTAAATGAAGAAATTAATAAGGAAATAAAAAAATGTCTCCAGCCTCAGTCTCCTAGGTAGCTGGGATTATAGGTACACACCACCACGCCCGGCACGTTTTTGTATTTTTAGTAGAAATGGGGTTTCGTCATGTTGGCCAGGCTGGTCCTGAACTCCTGACATCAGGTAATCCACCTGCCTCAGCCTCCCAGAGTATTGGGAGCATTTTTTCTTTTTTCTTTTTTTTGAGACAGAGTCTTGCTGTGTTGCCCAGGGTGGAGTACAGTGGCGCCATCTTGGCTCACTACAAACTCGGCCTCCCATGTTCAAGCAATTCTCTTGCCTCACCCTCTTGAGTAGCTCGGGTTACAGGCATGCACCACCGTGCCTGGCTAATTTTTGTATTTTAGTACAGAAGGGATTGGCCAGGTTGGTCTTGAACTCCTGGCCTCAAGTGATCCACCCACTTTGGCCTTCCAAAGTGCTGAAATTATAGGCATGAGCCACAATGAATGGCCTATATTTCTACTTCTGTGAAGAATGACATTGAAATATTGCTAGAGACTGAGTTGAATCTGTAGTTCATCATGGTTAGTATGGACATTTTAACAATATTAATTCTTCCAGTCCATGAACACAGTATATTTTTAATTCTTTCAGAGACAGGGGTCTCACTATATTGAGCAGGTTGGTCTCAAACTCCTGGACTCAAGTGATCCTCTCACTTCACTCTCCTGAATAGCTGAGACTATAGTCATGCAGCACTATGCCCGACACATTTTTTTTTTTTTTTTGAGACGGAGTATTGCTCTGTCACCCAGGCTGGAGTGCAGTGGCGTGATCTCGGCTCACTGCAAGCTCCACCTCCCGGGTTCACGCCATTCTCCTGCCTCAGCCTCCCGAGTAGCTGGGACTACAGGCTCCCGCCACCACGCCCAGCTAATTTTTTGTATTTTTAGTAGAGACGGGGTTTCACCGTGTTAATCAGGATGGTCTCGATCTCCTGACCTCGTGATCCTCCCGCCTCGGCCTCCCAGAGTGCTGGGATTACAGGCATGAGCCACCGTGCCCGGCACATTTTTCATTTCATATTGTGCTTTTCAGCTTCAAGGTTTCTGTTTGTTTCTTATTATTTTACTTTCTCTGTTAAATTTCTCTGACAAATGTCTGAATTGTTTCTCTATGTTTTCTTTAAGTTCTCTGAGTTTTCTTAAAACAGTCATTTTGAATTCTTTGCCTGCCAGACCATTCATTTGCATGTTTTTAGGATAATTCACTGGCATTTTGTTTTGTCTATTTGACGAGGCACGTTCCTAGGCTATTCTTATTCCTAGACCTGCGTCTCTATCTATGCATTGGTGAATTAGGTGTTTATTACGGTCTTTACAGCCTGAGTTTGTTTGTGACCATTCTATTTCAGTGGGCTTATTTAGAAATTGTGAGTGGACTGACTGTTGTCTTCCATTTCAACACTAGGGGGTACCCTAAGCCCAGGCTAGAGGCGAGTCTGGCACTAGCCTCACTGCTGATGAAATGTCGGACCTGGATGGGGCAGGTGGGAGAGCCACAGAGGGCACCTGGACCCTGTGGAGAACCAGCCAGGCCCTCAAGGCCAGAGGATTTGTGGACCATGCTTCCTGCAGCATGGTTTCTGTAAACAGTGTCTTTGGTGCAGCATCTCCTCTGGCAGGGATGGAGAGCCACTGCCAAGTTCCTTGCACTGGCTGCCCAACCCCACCCCTTCTTTTTGTCTTTAGCTGGCCTCAGGTACTTGCAGTGTTCTCTATGGGCCAATACAGGAGTGAGTCTTTTGTGGAGGGGCCCGGAATGATGGGGAATCTGTATGTCCATCCCTAGCTCACTTTTTCCAATGTAAAAATCATGGGTCCAGGGGGAGTTTCCACGTGTGGTGCCATAATGGCTTGAGGGGAGGCATGTTGCAAGTACAGAGAACTGATCCCTTTACCTTCCAACTGTGGTTTTGCTTGTCTTTGTGGTCCAAGGGCGCTTCCCAACTTCACTCGTGTGTTCGAGTTTTTTTTTTTTTTTTTTTTTGGCTCTTGTGAAAGTAATTTTATGTGTGGATAGTTGTTCAAATGGATGTTTCTGCTGGGAGATAATGGCTGGAGAGACTTACTCTGCTGTCTTTCTCATCTTCTGTCATCTAACATCATTCCTTAAAAATTGTTTTGTTTTTGAGACAGGTTGCTCTGTCACCCAGGCTGGAATGCAGTGGCACCGTCTCCACTTACTGCAACCTCCGCCTTTAGGGTTCAGGTGATTCTCCTGCCTCAGCCTCCTGAGTAGCTGGGACTACAGGTGCAGGCCAGCACACTCGGCTATTTTTTTTTTTTGTATTTTTGGTAGAGACGGTGTTTCACCATGTTGGCCAGGCTGGTCTCGAACTCCTCACCTCAAGTTATCTGCCCAACTTGGCCTCTCAAAGTGCTGGGATTACAGGTGTGAGCCACCATGCCTAGTTGTACTTTTAATGGTGTAAAACTGAATGTTTTCCCTCTAATACTAAGAAAAGGGCAAGGGTGCCCACTCTCATCACCCTTATTCAATATACTACTGGAAGTTTCAGCACTGGAATAAGGCAAGAAAAGGAAATAAATACATATGGACTAGAAAGTAAGAAATAGGGCCAGGTGCAGTGGCTCACAGCTGTAATCCCAGCACTTTGGGAGGCTGAAGCAGGCAGATCACCTGAGGTCAGGAGTTCAAGACCAGCCTGGCCAACAAGGTGAAACCCTGTCTCTACTAAAAATACAAAAATTAGCCAGGCATGGTGGTGGGCGCCTGTAATCCCAGCTACTCGGGAGGCTGAGGCAGGAGAATTGCTTGAACCTGGGAGGTGGAGGTTGCAGTGAGCCAAGATCATGCCATTGCACTCCAGCCTGGGTGACAAGAGCAAGACTGTGTCTCAAAAAAAAAAAGAAAGTAAGAAATAGGCTGGGTGCAGTGGTGCATGCCTGGGTGCAGTCCCAGATGTTTGGAGCACCGAGGTGAGTGGATTGCTTGGGCTCAGGAGTCTAAAACCAGCCCCTGGGCAACATAGTGAGATCCCATCTCTACAAAAAAAAGCCAGGCGGCCGGGCGTGGTGGCTCACGCCTGTACTCCCAGCACTTTGGGAGGCCGAGGCGGGTGGATCATGAGGTCAGGAGATTGACACCATCCTGGCTGACACGGTGAAACCCCGTCTCTACTAAAAATACAAAAAATTAGCCGGATGTGGTGGCAGACGCCTGTAGTCCCAGCTACTTGGGAGGCTGAGGCGGGAGAATGGCGTGAATCCAGGAGGTGGAGCTTGTAGTGAGCCTAAACTGCGCCACTGCACTCCAGCCAGGGTGACAGAGTAAGACTCTGTCTTAAAAAAAAAAAAGAAAACAAAAACAAAAACAAAAATAAAAAAAAGCCAGGCACTGTGGCATGTGCCTGTAGTTCCAGCTACTCAGGAAGCTGAGGTAGGAGGATTGTTTCAGCCTGGGAGGACGAGACTGCAGTGAGCAGAGATCCTGCCACTGCACTCCAGCCTGGGCCACAGAGTGAGATCCTGTCTCAAAAAATAAAAAAGAAGAAGAAAATAATAAATAAAACTGTCTCTATTTGAAGACGACTTGATTATCTATGTAAAAGATCTCCAGGAATTTACAAAAACGTATCTTTTAGAACTAATAAGTGAGTTCAATAAAGTCACAAGATACAAGATCAACATGCAAAATTAAATTGCATTTTTGTATACAGACAATGAACTAGTGGAAACCAAAATAAAAACCTAGTACCACTTACAATTGCTCCAGAGAAAATGAAATACTCAGACATAACTCTACCAAAACATGTGCAGGAACTATATGATGAAAATTACAAAATGCCGATGAACGAAATCAAAGGAGAACTAAATACTTGGAGAGACATGTGTTCATGAATTGGATGACCCAAGACAGTAAAGATGTTCACTGTCCCTAAATTGATCTACATTAATGCAATTCCTAGCTAAATGTCAGCAATTTTTTTTCATAGACCTAGATAAGCTTACTCTAAAATGTATATGGAAAAGGAAAGGCCCTAAAATAGCCAAAATCATTTGGAAAAGGAATAATAAGATGGGAAAAATCACTCTTCCTGATAAGGCTTGCTATATAGTTATAGTAATCAAGACAACATGGGACTGATTGAGGGATAGACACATATATCAATGGGAGAGAATAGGGGACTTAGAAATAGGTGCGCACAGGTATATGCGTTAATTTTCGACAAAGTGAAAGCAGAGAGTTCTTAGACTCGACACCTAAAATGCGATCCATAAAAGAAATATTGATGAATTTTTAAATCAAAGTTAAAATCTTCTGCTCTGTGAAAGACCTTGTTAAGAGAAAAAGAACACAAATACAGATTGGGAGAAAATATTTGCAAATCAGATATCCAGCCAAGGAGTTGTGTCTAGAATACGTAACGAATGCTCAAAACTCAACATTAAAAAATCCAATTAGAGGCTGGGCGCGGTGGCTCATGCCTGTAATCCCAGCACTTTGGGAGGCCGAGGTGGGTGGATCACAAGGTGCCTTTGGATCACAAGGTGCCTCCCAAGCACTTTGGGAGGCAGAGGCGGGCGGATCACAGGAAGATCAAGACCATCCTGGCTAACACGGTGAAACCCTGTCTCTACTAAAAATACAAAAAATTAGCCAGGTGTGATGGTGAGCGCCTGTAGTCCCAGCTACTCGGGAGGCTGAGGCAGGAGAATGGCATGAACCCGGGAGGCGGAGCTTGCAGAGAGCCGAGATCGCACCACTGCACTCCAGCCTGGGCAACAGAGTGAGACTCCATCTCAAAAAAAATTAAAAAAAAAAAAATTCCAATTAGAAAATGTGAAAAGAGGCTGGGCATGGTGGCTCATGCCTGTAATCCCAGCACTTTGGGAGGGTGAGGTGGGTGGATCACTTGAAGTTAGGAGTTCGAGACCAGCCTGGCCAACATGGTGAAACCCCATCTCTACTAAAAATACTAAAATTAGCCAGCCATGGTGGCACGCACCTGTCATCCCAGCTACTTGGGAGGCTGAGGCAGGAGAATGGCTTGAATCTGGGAGGTGGAGGTTGCAGTGAGCCAAGATCATGCCACTGCATTCCAGCCTCGGCAGGAGTAAGACTCCATCTCAAAAAAAAAACAAAAAACAAAAAACAAAAAAACCGAAAAGACCTGCATAGATATTTCAGCAAAAAAAATATGCAGGTAAACACTTTAAAAGATGCTCAACATTATTAGCCATTAAAAATGCAAGTTGGGAGGCCGAGGAGGGCGAATAACCTGAGGTTGGGAGTTTGAGACCAGCCTGGCTAACATGGCGAAACCCCATCTCTACTAAAACTACAAAATTAGCTGTGCGTGGTGGCACACAACTGTAATCCCAGCTACTTGGGAGGCTGAGGCAGGAGAATCGCTTGAACCTAGGAGGTAGAGGTTTCAGTGGGCCAGTATCACTACACTCCAGCCCGGTGACAGAGTGAGACTATGTCTCCAATAAAAAAAAAAAAGAAAAAAAAAGAAAAGAAAAGCAAGTTAAAACCACAATGAAATATCATTATACACCTAATAGAAGGGGTACCATAAATAATAATAACACCAAATGCTGGAGAGGATGCAGAGAAGCTGAATCACTCATACACTGCTGGTGCACTCATGCATGCTGGCTCCAGCCGTTCTGGAAAATACTTTGGCAATTTTTTTAAAACTTAAAATGGGCTTATCACCTGACTTAACTGTTGTACTCTTGGGCATTCTTCCCAGAGAAAGGAAAAAAGTATTTTCACATGGAAACTTGTACGTGAATGTTCATAGTGTCTTTATTTGCAATAGCCAAGAACTAAAAAGGAATCCGACGTCCTTCAATGGGTGAATGATTAAATTGCAGTACTATGAAATACCCCCCCTGAGCAACAAAAAGGAGTAACTCTTGATACATGCAACAACTTGGATGAAGCTCAAGGAAAGTTTGCTGACAGAACAAAGCCAATATCAAAAGCATACATACTGGCCTGGTGCGGTGGCTTACGCCTGTAATCCCAGCACTTTGGGAGGCTGAGGCGGGCGGGTCACCTGAGGTCAGGAGTTCGAGACCAGTCTGGCCAACATGGTGAAACCCCGTCTCTACTAAAAATACAAAAATTAGCCGGGCATTGTGGTGCATGCCTGTAATCCCAGCTACTTGGGAGGCTGAGGCAGGAGAATCACTTGAATCTGGGAGGCGGAGGTTGCAGTGAGCCAAGATTGCACCACTGCACTCCAGCCTGGGCAACAAGAGCAAAAACCAAAAACAAAAAACAAAAAAACAAAAGCATACATACTGCATGATGGCTGGGCGTGGTAGCTCAACCCTGTAATCCCAGCACTTTGGGAGACCAAGGCAGGTGGATCCCTTGAGGTCAGGAGTTCAAGACCAGCCTGGCCAAAGTGGTGAAACACCATCTCTACTTAAAAAAAAAAAACAAGGATGGGCAAGGTGGCTCACACCTGTAATCCCAGCACTTTGGGAGGCCAAGGCGGGCAGATCACCTAAGGTCGGGGGTTCAAGACCAGCCTGACCAACATGGAGAAACCCCGTCTGTATTAAAAATACAAAAATTAGCCGGGTGTGGTGGCACATGCCTGTAACCCCAGCTACTCAGGAGGCTGAGGCAGGAGAATCGCTTAACCCGGGAGGCGGAGGAACCCAGAAGGCAGAGGTTGTGATGAGTAGAGATTGCGCCTTTGCACTCCAGCCCGGGCAACAAGAGTGGAACTCTGTCTCCAAACAAACAAACAAACAAACCAACCAACCACAAAAATTACCTGGGTGTGGTGGCGCATGTCTGTAATCCCTGTAATCCCAGCTATTTGGGAGGCTGAGGCAAGAGAATTGCTTAAACCCGGGAGGCAGAGGTTGCAGTGAGCCAAGATCATGCCACTGCACTCCAGCCTGGGTGACAGAGCAGGACCCTAACTCCAAAAAAAAAAAAAAAAAAAAAAAAAAAGCATACATACTGTACAATTCCGTTTAAGTAACATTCTTGAAATAACATAACTATAGAGATGTAGACTAGATTAGTGCTTGCCAGAAGTAGTTATGGGACAGGGAGGGTGTTGTGGTTATGAAGGGGTAGCAACATATAGTGTTGTGATTGTGGTAGCCGCATAGCATAGAGACACACATGTACACATCCACACCCACACACAAATGCACACATGCATGCACGCACACATGCATGTATAACTGGTGAAATATGAAAAAAGCTTTGCAGATTGTACCAAAGTCGCTTTCCCGGTTTTGACATTGAATTATAGTTATGCAAAATGTGAACATTGGTGGAGGCTGGGTGAAGGGTGATGGGCCTCCAAGTACATTTTTTTTCAAGTTTCTGTGAATCTACAATTATTTAAAAATTCAAAGTTAAAACAAATGTAGTTAGTTTGCAGACCTCTGACACCGATCCTGTGAATGTTCACTGAAGTGCTCTTTGAATTTGTATCTTTGCATGTATGGTTGTACGTTGCTATTTCATGACTGTTCATAGCAAGGAAATTAGTGGTGACAAAATTTTTGGTTTGTACTTTTTCCACATCAGAGCCCAAGACCACAAACTGTATTTTTTGATGTCTGGAAACAAAGTGGGTTAGAGGAACTGTACCCTACCTTGGTCTTTTTCTTTCTCAGTTAGGCTACGGCCCCACCCACTTTAGTGGTTTGAAGGGAATGTATTGGTTTTGTCTTTTTCTCTGCACCACGTAAAGTCCAGAAGTATCTTTAGATGCCTGGAACTTGCTGCTCTTTCCAAAAAGAGCTTTCTCACTGGTCTCCAGTGTTTCTGCCTTTCTCTCCTATACATTAGGAGTTTCCGTCTGGTCACATAAGTCAGGGAAGTGAGCAGGGTGTAAGAGGATCTCATTTATTCAACATGTATTTATAAAGCATCCTTGTGCCAGACTGGGTGCTTATCACTGGACTTAGCAGAGACCAGGACAGGTGTACTCCTGCCTCCTTAGAGGAGGTGGTTCAGGGGAGGCTCTTCTTAATGTGACTAATTAATGATCAAAGGGTGTGCACATTAAAATTATGAGGTAAACATACAAATTGTATGTGTTGTACATGCTAATTTCACATAACAGGCAAGACTTGAGAAGCCCTTAGAGTCATGGTCCTATACCTTAACCCTATCTGTCAGGAGCCTTAACCCCACCTGTTAGGAGCTGTGGCTGTGCTCAGAAAAGATGACGAGGATGACCAGGACAGACACTGTAGGTGTGAAGACAGGGCAGAGAGGACCTTGGTGACTGCCCAGATGTGGGATGCGAAGAGGATTCTGACCCATCCAAAGCAGGGGAGACTCTCGGTGGGGACCTGAGTGACCCTTCCACTGAGCACTCTGAGTGGTGTGTGTGTGTGACCTGCAGGGACACTGATTGACTGGACCTGAGCTCTTGGGAAGGGCAGGGGTGGGTCTGTAGGACCAGAGTTGCCTCTGTGGGTGGGAAGTGGTGGGAAGGAGGAGGGTGAGGGTGACTGGGAGGACTCTGGTCTGTTTTTGTCTCCTGGAGAAGTTGGGCCCTACCCTGGGAGACAGATGTTCAGGCCCCCACTTGTCCCTCAGGAGAATTGTGTGGGAAGGACTGGCAGATGGCAAAGGCCTCTGACATGGGGCACGAGGCCTGGCCTGGAGTCACTGAGAGGATTGTTCAGGGGCTCGGCTCAGTTCAGCTTCCCAGGGGCTTAGCTGGAGGTCAGGGAACAGGATGCTGTGCTCAGGGGGTGCTCCAGGCTGGGTGATGGTAGTGGTTCCAAGGTCAGGCACTGGGGTTGGAAGTTAATCATGAAAAGTTCCCACTGTGTTGTAGGCAGAGACAATGGCTTGAGTCTCAGAGGTAGGGACATTCACTGGGAAGCCAGAGCAGACTCAGCCTCTCCAAGGTCATACTTTGGGTACAGAAATCAGCCCTGCCAGGGGTGTCAACAACCTTCGCCAACAACCCTAACATTTAGTCATGTGCACAGGGCTCACAACAAATAAATTAGAGAAGAATCAGTTTCTCCCTCATTGTGTCTTTCTCAGGCAGAATAGACTGGGCGGCTTTTCCTGGCAGTTTCTTCCCATCTTTGTGCTCCCTGCTGTAGTGCCTGGGGATGACCCTTCCGGGGTCACTATCCATGGTGCTGATGTCCATGAACTATTGAAGGGCTGGTGAGTTGTGATCTTCCAGTCACATCTCTTTTATTCTTTGTTTTTCTTTTCTTTTCTTTTCTTTCTTTTTTTTTTTTTTTTGAGGTGGAGTCTCACTCTGTCACCCAGGCTGGAGTGCAGTGGCATTATTTTGGCTTACTGCAACTTCCACCTCCCAGGTTCAAGTGATTCTCCTGCCTCAGCCTCTGGAGTAGCTGGGATTACAGGCGTGCGCCAGCACGCGCAGCTAATTTTTGTATTTTTAGTAGAGCCAGGGTTTCACCATGTTGGTCAGGCTGGTCTCGAACTCCTGACCTCAGGTGATCTGCCTGCCTCGGCCTCCCAAAGTGCTGGGATTACAGGTGTGAGCCACCACGCCCGGCCACATCTCTTTTATTCTTAACAACTAAGCTTGTCACCGAGGAGAAGGTGGAGAGGTACTAGGGGCATGGAGAGCCCTCCGTCTCCCTCTCTCAGGACCTGGAGGGTGCTGGGACGTCACTGCAAAAACTGACGCCACAGTCAGGATGACCCCATCCAGGTGCCCATGTGTAGTTTGTAGTGAACAATCATGATAAAATGGCCTTGAGAGGAGTGATGGATAGAACAAGCCCCTCTCAAAGATGCACACATCCTCATCCCAAGATCTGTGAATACGGCGCATGGTCAAAGACACTTAGCAGATAAATGAAGGATGATGAGATGGGGAGATTATTGTGGTTTATCCAGGTGGGTCCAAAATAACCATACAAGTGAGACAGGGAGGCGGGGAAGTCAGTGAGGATGGAGGCAGAGCACAGAGAGGTTTCAAGATGCTGTACTGCTCGCTTTGAAGATGGAGGAAGGGGCCAAAGTTAAGGATGGAGGCGGCCTCTAGTAATTGGAAAAGGTGAGGGAACAGACTTTTTCCCTGGAGCTTCCAGGAAGAACACAGCCAAGTGGACACGTTGTTGTTTTATGCCACTAAGTTAACAATGGAGCTGTCATCTCTGTTGCCCAGGCCAGCATGCGGTGGTGTGATCAGAGCTCACTGCAGCCTCAACCTCCTGGGCTCAAGCGATCCTCCCGCCTCAGCCTCTTGAGTAGCTGGGACCAAGACACACACCAACATGCCTGGCCTGTGGGAATTTGTCACAGCATCAACAGAAAACTGATACAAGAGACATCACCTTGTCTCCTCTGACGATGTGTGCAAGTGGGATAAAGAGTCATTTAGAGCTAAATCCTGATGTAAATTTGCAGGTTGTTTTTCTTACTTCCCATCTTATGGCCAACAACCCTGGGCAGTGGCAGAATACCCTCAGGAACCGTGGCTCTGTGCTTTAGTGCGGGGACCAGCCTGATTGTGGGAAGGTGACACCTGGTCTGAGTGAACCTACATGAGATCATTACACCCCCGGGGCCCTCAGGAGGGACAGAGAACCGCCGGCCCAGGTATGTGGTGGAGCTGCAGGTGAGGCCTGAGTGGAGGGCGCTGCAGGCCAGGGAGAAGAGGAGAGAAGTTGTCCCATTGCCATGGTAGACTGCGTGAGCTTTAGGTGAGAGAGCCCTGTGTCTCTGACCTGAAATCTCCTGTGTGGAGTACAGGATTGTTCAGTGAGATCCACTCCAGGGGGTAAAGTGGGAACTGATGGGAAATGATGGGCTAGAGTCCCAGGTAGTGTCTGGGAGGATCTTACTCCAGGACTAAATTCTGGGTCTGTCCTCACCTTGATTACTCTGACAGCCCCTCTGTGTGTCCCCTGATATGGGTAAAGGTGTCCTGAGCGCTGGCCTTTTGGACAGAGAAGAAACCCAGTGGCCAGGGCTAGGCGCTGTGGGTCCCTGGGGCAGTATGAGCACAGGCGAGTGCTCAGCGGGCTGGGCAGGGCTCCTGTGAATCCTGCCCTTTCCTGTGTAGGGTCCACCCCAGCCTGACTCCCAACCCCCTATTTCTGCCTCCCAGGGAAGAGAGACTGGGGTTGAAATAAGTTGGAGATGACATTTTCCCTGTGTGACCCAGGAGAGAATGGATATGGAGTTTCAGGCGAATATTGCTAAGTTCCTACTAGCAGAAAAACAGCTAATGAGAGGAAGGGTCCTCTGTATTCAGATCCTTTCCAAGCGACCCTAGGTGGGCCACAGGCCCATTCACTTTCCCTGCAAGCCCCCACTTTCTGTGGTGATGAGAGGCCTTTGTCCTGACCCACCCAGAGCCTAGGGCAGCCTGTCGAGGTCTCCAGATATTCAGCAGGGACCCCCATCCCTCCCTGTCCCCAGACCCCAGTGTCTTCTTAGGACTCATAGCTAGTTCTCTGGCTCAGGCTTCATATCCTTCCCCATCCACAGGGCTGGGGGCCTCGGGGACTCTCCATCAACCCACAGGAGCAGCTCCTGGAGGAAGCTAAGAAACCACCTCTGCTTTGTGGTCCATCCGACAGTAAATGTTTGTGTCGTGTTTTAGCAATTCCTGTAAAAAGAGAGAAGAGGCCTAGACCCCTGTAGTCTTCTCAGAACAGGGTGTGGCGTCTCCCAGGCTCTGGGCCCACCCAGGGCTGCTCTGGGGCTGAACCTGGCTGTGCTCAGGGGGTTCCTACTCCCAAGCCCCTCCCTCCTCTGCTCACCACCCCCTGTTCTTATTTTCACAGCAGTTTCCTGAATCTCAGAGCTCAGCCGATGCCAGTAGGGGAAGATCCTGGGTCCCCTGGGGCCTGTGGGACCAGAACATCCGTGGTCCACACTCACCTCATAGATGGAAGACACTGTCCTGGGGTTGGGTGGCTGGGCCTGGGCAGTGGAGAGAGGGTACATCTGTGGACAGGGAGGGAGGGTCATGGAGGCCCAGCCTGGAAGTTTCCTGTCTCTGATTGGCCAGGATTTACTTCTCTGTGTCTACTTCTGGTCATTTCCCCTCAGGAGTGACCAGCTCTGCCCCTGAGCTCAGCCTCCCAGTGTGGACACAGCACCCTGACCCTTTTCCTGGCTGGGCCCACCCTGCACCCTTGTTAATGTGGGCCCCTGACTGACGGTCCCAGTGTCCACTCTGCACCTGCTGCACTCCAGGGGTCTCCTCAGGTGATGGAGGGTCCCGGGGAGGAGTCAGCACAGGGCGTGGGTGGTCCTGACCCTGTAGAGAGGCCCAGCTCCTGGCCAGGGCAGGGCTAGCCTTGTCCTGTGTGTTCTGGGGGAAGGTGGGTCTATGCTGTGCTGGGGGGCTGATGGTCCCTCTGCCCAGAGCCTGCACAGCTGGGACCCCAGTAGAAAGGGGCTGGAAGGGGACAGGCTTACCGAGAAGGCAGAGCTGTGGGAGGGACCACGGCCTGGAAACAGAGACAGGAGTGAGCAGGAGGGTGGGAGGAGAGCCTTATCCCCTCTCCAGGAAGGTGTAGGGAGTCCTCAGCTCTAAGATACCTGAGTAGCTGAGATTGGGGAGGTGATCCATGACCCGGAGCCCACAGGTCAGGGCTGACCCGACCAGTTGGGGTCCCCTGTGTGATGTTTTATGAAATCCTCCTTGCAGCCCCCGGGAAAGGATCAGAGTTTCCCTGGCAGTGACTGGCAGGAGCGGACACTGTGGGGCTGGCCTAGGGGTTCCCAGCCACACCTGGGCTGAGAGGACACTCACCAGGGGCAAGGGCTTGGGGCTGCTGCTCCTTGAGGTCACGCTGGATGCTGGTTCTAGGAAAGGTCAGGGTCATTTGGGAGGGTGCCGGGTTAAAAGCCACAACTTTGGAGTTAGAACAGGGGACAAGAAGGGAACCCCATTTTCAAGGATGGGCATGGAGACCTCCTGTCTCCCTCAGGTTTGTGTTAGGGGGAGCCCAGCAGAGGGGAGTTGAGGAAAGGCTTTAGGAAGTCACATCTGTCCTGAGCAGAGGGGAAGGACCCTCAGGCAGATGCCGGGCCAGGAGAACATTGACCCAGGGACCCAGGAAAGGGAATGAGGACCCAAGGAAGGAAACAGACCATGACGGTTTGCCTGAGAGGAAGGGTCAAGTCCCCAGAGGGAAAGCAGGGCCACATGTGCAGGACACGGAGGGGACCGCAAGTGTCTTGGATTCTCCTGGAACTCAGTGTCCCTGCTGTGGCCAGACCCTGCACTCAGGGCTGAAATGGGACAGTGTCCTTGTCCTCTCTCTCAACCCCTTGGCAAGAGACACAAAGGACGCTCCAGGACATGCTGTTCTGAGGCCCAGGTTCTCCCATCTCACACCTCAGGGCCTATGGTTACCACATCAGCCATGGGGGGCGCTGACCCCACCCAGCCTGTCCAGGCTGGTCCACTCCCCATTGTATGATGGTGCCCAGGATCTGGAGCCTGCAAATCCCCCTCACTGTGTGGGTGGATTCAATGAACAGTGGGAGGTACCAAGTACAGAGCACGCCTTCCCTCCCTCCCTCCCTACTACCTTCCCTCCTTCTCTCCCTCCCTCCAGGCAGCTGTGGCTTTGCTGTGTGAGGGAACTAGGGCCACACTCAGGGGTGGGGCCTTAATTGGGCCAAATTCACAGAGGAGGAAGCTGTTGAGGCTGCAACCCAGGGTCAGGAGCTGACGAGGGAGGAGCCGTGGAATAAGAGGGAAGGATCCCTGGGGACTTGGGGGGCCGTGGAGAGCCTGGCCCTGAATACAGGACAAGGTCTCCTTTCTTCTGGCCTGGAGTCAGCCTAGGGGGTGGGAGGAGGATGGGAAAAAGCTGTGGTACCTTCCAGTTTTGGCAAAGAGCAGGAAACACACCAGGGCGGCCACCAGCGCCACTCCGACCAGGACCCCGGTCACGATGCTGGCGACGGCCCCCACAGGAATGCCTGGGGCATTTTCTTCTGCGGAAAGAAGAAGGCAAAGGGGATAGAGGCCCAAGTCTATCCCAGAGGAAACCACGGGGGCCTTGCAGGGAACATGTGCAGTCAGGGAGGGAGATGCCGCGGGGCCTGAGTGTGGTCTCTTGTGTTGTCTTCATCACGGATTCCCTTGCTTTCCATGGTGGCACCATTTTCTGCAGGCTTGACACACTGGGCGGCACCAACTCATACATTCTCCCAGAGGTGCCTGTACCTCACCCTGCTCCTGTGCCTTTTAGTCCCTCCTTCCTCTCGTATCACGCCTCTTCCCTCTGTTTCTCCTTTTCCATCCCATGACACTCACAAAGGGCAGGCCCTCGCCATCAACTCAATGCTGATAAGCAGGGATGATGTTCATTGACTGTTTTCAGGGGCCTTCCATGTGCCAGTTCCAGTGGGCACCAACCTACCTACAGCTCATCTCATCCTCACATCACCTTGAGGGAGAAGGGGCGTCACCCCCAGCTGCAGAGTTAGAATCTGAGACTTAAAGCACCTCAGTAAGTCAAGGAAGGTCACAGAACTTGTTAGTGATAAAACAAAATTTGTACAACATTCCAGGCTGGCCCCAAGGTCAGCTGTGAGAAATCAGAACAACAAGGAGAGGAGGGGTCCTGCAGAGATGGAGTGAGAGGGCTCAGGGTAGAGTTTGGGATTTGCTTGTGTCCAAGACATGGCTGGGAAATAAACTTCCAGGCTCTTTCAGAAAACTGACTGGCTTTACCCAGAGCTCAGGGCCTACGCTCCAGGGATCCACTTACCAGAGACTGTGATTGTCTTGACTGTGATTGTACTGAGGCCAGTGGCTGAGCTGTGGGCAAGGCAAGCATAGGATCCACTATTATACACTGTGATGTTGGGGATAAAGAGCTTTTGTGTGTGTTGCTGGAGCATTCCACTGACAAACCAGGAATACTGTGTGGGTGGGTTAGAGGCCACGTGGCAGGAGAGGTTGAGATTTGCCCCTGGATGGTAATAGGAGTCTGTGGGGGAAATGTTGGGGATGCTCGGTCCATCTGGAGCAAAGAGAATAAAGCCATAGATGGTATCATTAGAGGGAAGGGGAAGCTCCTGGTCTGTGGAAGAGCCACAGTGTCCCTCTGAGCCAAGTCACAACCTTAAAGTCCTAACGAAATCCACTCTGTCCACTGAGTCTGGGTTTGAGACATTCACCTGTTTCTCCCATCACAGGCTGTGGACCCTGAGCCTCCCAGGACAGGAGCAGCCTCTCCTCTCCTATTCTTGGTCAAGGCTGGGTCTGCCCAGGTTTGCTTGGGACAGGAAGTCATGGCCAGCCTGGGTGAGAGTCTGAGTCCTTGGACTTGAGAGGGACTGAGAGGCCTGGCCTCTGGCTGTGTGGATTTGGGCTGGAAGCCTGGGCCCAGAGGAACAGAAGATACAGAGGACATTCAGCGTGACTGGGTCACTGCAGCTGGCACCCACTGGGTTCTGTAATTCACATTCATAGGGTCCTGTGTCATTCCTTGTGACACTGAGTAGAGTGAGGGTCCTCTTGTCATTGGACAGCTGCAGCCTGGAACAGACCGGGAGGCTCTGACCATTTACCCACCACAGGTAGGTTGTGCTGTGAATCTCAGGTTTACAGGTGAAGGCTACAGCATCCTTGTCCTCCTTGGGGTTGGAGTTGTTGCTGGTGATGTAGGGCTTGGGCAGCTCCGCTGTTCAGATAACAGAGAGAAGACTGCCCTGTGTGGCACCTGTGATTCCTCCACAGGCATATTTTAATCAGAATGAACATCTCCCATTCTTTGGCCAACTCCACTCCTTAAAAGACCAAGACAGGGCCGGGTGCGGTGGCTTACTCCTGTAATCCCAGCACTTTGGGAGGCCGAGGCGGGCGGATCACGAGGTCACGGATCGAGACCATCCTGGCTAACATGGTGAAACCCCATCTCTACTAAAAAATACGAAAGTTAGCCGAGCATGGTGGCAGGCACCTGTAGTCCCAGCTACTTGGGAGGCTGAGGCAGGAGAATGGTGTGAACCCGGGAGGCAGAGCTTGCAGTGAGCCGAGATCGCACCACTGCACTCCAGCCTGGGCGACAGAGCGAGACTCTGTCTCTCAAAACAAACAAGCAAACAAACAAACATACAAACAAAAAAAGACCAAGACAGATGTGTGTGTCACAGACAGATGCATGACCATCTGAGGGCTCAGAGACTGTGAGGCTGCCTGCTTGTGAAAGAAGCAGAGACTTTCTCAATTGTGAATTAAGCAGCAGCATTGGGTGGTGGACAGACACAGGACCAGGAGTCACATCCCGTGGCACCTCTCCTGTTTCTTCCCTGATGGCTGACTGCCTGGCTGACCTTGGGGTCCTCACCTGGAACATGCAGGTGCTGAGGTCTCAGAATTACAAGGTGAGGTTGTTCTTTCCAGGTATGTCATGGTGACTGACATGAGACAGTGAGTCAATAAAAGGTATAGCAGAAGGCCGGGCGCAGTGGCTCACGCCTGTAATCCCAGCACTTGGGGAGGCTGAGGTGGGCAGATCACCTGAGGTCAGGAGTTCAAGACCAGTCTGGCCAACATGGTGAAACCCAGTCTCTACTAAAAATACAAAAATTAGCTTGGTGTGGTGGAGCATGCCTGTAATTCCAGCTACTCGGGAGGCTGAGGCAGGAGAATCACTTGAACCTGGGAGGCAGAGGTTGCAGTGAGCCGAGATTGCACGACTGCACTCCAGCCTGAGTGACAGAGCAAGACTCCGTAACAACAACAAACAACAACAACAATAAACAACAACAACAGGAAGAGTAGAATCCCAAGAATGATTTAGAAAGAGTGAGGGGACATGCAGGAGCTGGTGGCTTTGGAGCAGAACCATGTTCTCTGTCCTCAGTCCTTAATGTGTTTTCTTCTCCTGCAGAGGGCAGGTGAGGACTCTGTGGAACTTAATAAGAAATACATATGAACGTTTGCAAATGCAGAACCGACTGGTGGAAAGAGAAAGCATGAAACTGCTGGCAATCTGGCCCTCATGGACTCTGTGTGTTTGATGGATATGAGAGAGACATTTGGGAAGAATCTTTGCAAATATTTTCTCTCATTGGACATTATGTTAAGTGAAAGAAGTCAGTCGTACAAGGACAACTACTGTAAGGTTCCACGAATACGAGGTCCCTAGAGTAGTCAAACTCATGGAATCAGAGAGTAGAATGTGGACCGGGTGCGGTGGCTCACGTCTGTAATCCCAGCACTTTGGGAGGCTGAGGCGGGTGGATCACCTGAGGTCAGGAGTTCAAGACCAGCCTGGCCAACATGGTGAAACCCCCATCTCCACTAAAAAATACAAAAATTAGCCAGGTGTGGTGGCGCGCCTCTAATCCCAGCTACTTAAGGAGGCTAGGGAGAATTGCTTGAACCTGGGAGGCGGAGGTTGCAGTGAGCCGAGATCACACCATTGCGCTCCAGCCTGGGTGACAAGAGTAAAACTCGAAAAAGAATAAAAGAACAGAGTGGTGATTTCCAAGGGCTGGCAGGGAGTTGTTCACTGGGTCTGCAGTTTCAGTTATGCAAGATATGGAGGTTCTAGAGATCTGCTGTACAGCTTGGTGTCTATAATTAATAGAGTTTGAGTATCTCTTATGCATAAGAGCAAAAGTGTTTTGGATTTCTGATTATTTTTTATTTTGGAATATTTGTATTACAAGTATCGGTTCAGCATCCCAAATCTGAAAATCTAAAATTTCAAAATGCTCCAGTGAGCATTTCCTTTGAACATCATGCCAGTGGTCAAAAAATTTTGGATATTGGCGCATTTTGCATTTTGGATTTTTGGATTTGGGATTCCCCATCTGTAACAGTCCATTTTGCCCTTAAAAATTTGTCAGGAGTTTAGACAAAGGAGTTATATTCTTACTATAGTGAAAAAAAAAGAAATTTGGGGGAAATTAATTTTTTTCTATCAGTGGAAATTATTATTAATGGTCTAAAGGTCTAAAGTCAATTGCTGGCTGTAGCATTTCTCTTGATAACATAATAAGGTTTAGGTCTGCTAAACGCTGAAGACCAGCATAATCATGTTAAGCTCAAAGAAAGATGATGCTGACTTTGGTGTGAAATCAGTGACTCTCTGGGTAGAGAGAGAATTGTGAGTCTTGTTAGGAAGACAGAACTGGTCAGACGGAAAGTCTGAGATGTCTCAATAATACACAGAGAAGAAAAATACCAAATTAGGAGATGTGATGTGTGTTATGTCAGTAAATGTCGAAAGACCCCTCACCTCAATTTCCTGTGCAGAGTTAGGCAAAATGGGAAGGGGCCTAAACAGGCATATGAAACACCTTCCTCCTTTTCTTTAGGCCTCAGGAAACACAACTAGAATTTGATTAAATTAGCCCGAATTGGGCAGAGTCTAAGTGAGATGCTGGTGGCTTGCACATCGCCCCACCCGAAGACCCCATCTTATGATAATGGCATCATCATGAGGGACACAGGTGTGTGTGGAACAGGCAGTGAGCCCATCAGACAGCACAGGGCTCACCAGCTCCACCTGGTCCCAGGAACCACCAGTATTCCCATTACATGTATGTTACAGCCTTTGTAGTTGTCCCACAACTACAAAATATAAAACATGCCATTGTCAATACAAAATATTGAATGTGAAGTTGAATATGCTTTCCACTTTTTTCCCCACTCTTTTTTTTTTTTTTTTTTTGAGGCAGAGTTTTGCTCTTGTTGCCCAGGCTGGAGTGAAATCACAAGATCTTGGCTCACTACAACCTCTACCTCCCAGGTTCAATCAATTCTCCTGCCTCAGCCTCCTGAGTAGCTGGGATTATAGGCATCTGTCATCATGCCTGGCTAATCTTTTGTATTTTTAGTAGAGATAGGGTATCATCATGTTGGCCAGGCTGGTCTCGAAATCCTGACCTCAGGTGATCCACCCACCTCAGCCTCCCAAAGTGCAGGGATTACAAGCATGAACAACCACGCCCGGCCTTTTCCCACTCTTTTAAAACTTTGCTGTTTCACACCGGGCGTGGTGGCTCATGCCTGTAATCCCAGCACTTTGGGAGGCCAAGGCGGGCGGATCATGAGGTTGGGAGATTGAGACCATCCTGGATAACACGGTGAAACTCCGTCTATACTAAAAATATAAAAAATTAGCCGGGCATGGTGGCGGGCGCCTGTGGTCCCAGCTACTTGGGAGGCTGAGGCAGGAGAATGGCGTGAACCTGGGAGGTGGAGCTTGCAGTGAGCTGAGATTGCATCACTTCACTCCAGCCTGGGCGACAGAGCGAGACTCCGTCTCAAAACAAAACAAAACAAAACAAAACAAAACACAAAACTTTGCTGTTCAGTTTCGGAAGTTTCTACTGACACACCCTCAAGCTAGAGGTTCTTTCCTCAGCTGTGTCCAGGCTACCAGTAAGCCCATTGAGGGCATTCTTCATTTATCTTACAGGAAGGTTTCTTTTTTTGTCTCTAGCATTTCTTTTGGTTCTATCTTAGAGTATTGATTTCTCTGCTTACATCACCCATCTGTTCCTGCGTGGGGTCTACTTTTTCCATCATAACCTTTACTGTATTAACCAGAGTTGTTTTAAATTTCCGTTCTGCTAATTTCAACATCCCTGCCACACCTGAGTCTGGTTCTGATTGTTGTTCTGAGTTTCAAACTGCATTTTTTTTTTGCCTTAGTCTGTCTTGTGCAGTTTTGTTGAAAGCCAGACATGATATTCTGGGTAAAAGGAACTTGGGTGAGCAGGTGTTCAGTGATGCGGTGGTGAGTGTCGGGAGGGAAGGGTTCTGTGGTCCTGGATGAGGTCTGTGGCCTGGGCTGTGAACTTCATAAGTGGCTATCTGTATTTTTGTCCCCTTAGGTGGGACATGCTGGCTACAGGTGGCTGAAGTTGGACATTTACTCACTGCCAGGCCAGTTAGGCTCCCATAAAACCCCAGGAGGTCAGGCTCTGGTAAAACTTTCTCTTAAAGGCAGGTGTTGCTAAGAAGAATAGAATTCACGGAGATCTTTCCAAAATAGTTCCTTTCCCCCTCCCGCTTCAGGAAGGAGGAGGGGATCTTTGTTGCATATTCACTGTGAGAATCTGGTAGCTCTAGGAGTTAAGACTCACAAAAGAGTCCCTCCTTATCCCAGCCCCAAGGCTGATCCCTCCCCTGGAGTGTTTAGTTTAACTCTGGGGCTTGTCCAAGCTAAGCCTCCAGCAATTTGTCAGTTACAGTTCGGATTTCTGACCCCAGCGCTGGTTCTGCAGGGTTTCTGTGCCTCGGCTTCTGCCCAGGTGAGGTGTGCTGCTCCATCTTTGCCTGTCGGTCTCTCCAATATGCGGGGCAATGAACACCGAGGCCTGGCTTCTCTGAGGGATCTAAAAGAGTTGTTGATTTTTCAGTTTGTTCAGTTTTATACTTGTTGTTATAACTGAGTGACAGGTTTCAAGCTTCTTACATGCCAAATGGGACACCAGAAGTCTCTAGGGAATGACTGGAGGATGGGAGCCCCATAGCCGAATGAGGGTGGAGTCAGGAGGGAAATGGGTGAAATGAGCCCAGGAGCTTTGGGGACTGCAGACCTCTCCTCCTGCCTCTGACCGCCTGGTGAGTCATTGTAGAGACTGAAACCACTTTTGCAAAGATTAAGATGGCGAGAGTAAGCTAGCATGGCTGACTTCATCTGGCTTCTAGCATCAGGGTGGCTGTCCTTGCTCATTCCTGGGCACAAGCCAGGCTAACCATGGGAAAAATTTAGTTTATAGTTTAACTTTGAAGCAAGGATGATTACAGTCCCTCCCTAAAACTAACTCCCTCTTTGTCAGGGATTGCCTCTGTAAAACTAATGAAACATTATGAGATTAGCATTATGGGAGGGTCACAAGATTTGTGACTTCCCTAATTGCTCCCATAGATAGCATCACTATTGTAGAACCTGAGATTGGTCTTTTGAGATGTTTCTCAGACTTTTGCATTCTGGCAACTGACTGACTCCACCTGGACCGTGACCCATGATTCAGTGGTCTAGTGGCCCCCACTCAGAGGCAGTTTCAGCACACCAGGATCAGTTGCCACATCCCTATGATTTTATCCCCAACCAATCAGCATTCCCCATTCCCTAGTCTCCTGCCATCGAACTATCCTTGAACAACTCTAACCTCAAGCCTCCAGGGAGGCTGATTTAAGTAATAATAAACTCCTGTCTTACTGTTTGGCTCACTTAGCATTAATTAAACTCTGTCTTGACTGCAATATCATGGTCTCGGTGAATTGGTTTTGTCTGAGCAGTGGCAGGAAAAACCTGCTGGGCAATTACAAGAGTAGGTGGAGGACTTGCTTGACCCTGTCCTGTGGCCTGTTCCACATGTTGGCCTCATGGAGGGAAAGAGCCCTGGGTGGGGACACAGTGGAAGCTCGTTCTCCTGGTGACCTGGGGACACTGGCTCATGATGAAGCCTGGCAGGGGCTCTGATCCAGCTGATTACTGTGCCTTTTTTTAATTGTCCTGGAGGTGGGCCAGGCCACAGTGTGAGTGGGAAGGGAACAGAACAGCCAGTCTTGTTAGAGGGAGTTCCTGGGGAAGACCTAAGGGTGGAGGAAGCTGTGCAGGGCAGGGGCATCCTCACTGGTGTGAAAGGGGAGGAACATAAGGAACAAGGAGGAGCAGAGACAGCCAGAGATTACACGGCAGTGAGCTGTGGGGACTACAGTGACCTCAGAGACCCCAGGGACAAGGAGACCCCTGGTTATTCTAGAACCAGTGTAGGGACCAGCCCCACAGGGTCGGTGGGTCTCTCCCCATGTGCGGAGATGAGAGAGTGTAGAAATGAAGACACAAAACAAAGAGATAAAAGAAAAGACAGCTGGGCCCGGGGGATCACTACCACCAATGCACGGAGACCGGTAGTGGCCCCGAATGCCTGGCTGCATTGTTATTTATTGGATACAAAGCAAAAGGGGCAGGGTAAAGAGTGTGAGTCATCTCCAATGATAGGTAAGGTCACGTGGGTCACGTGTCCACTGGACAGGGGGCCTTTCCCTGCCTGGCAGCCGAGGCAGAGAGAGAGAGGAGGCAAAGAGAAAGACAGCTTACGCCATTATTTCTGCTTATCAGAGATGTTTAGTACTTTCACTAATTTACTACTGCTATCTACAAGGCAGAGCCAGGTGTACAGGATGGAACATGAAGGCAGACTAGGAGCATGACCACTGAAGCACAGCATCACAGGGAGACGGTTAGGCCTCCCGATAAATGCGGGCAAGCCTGACTAATGTCAGGCCCTCTGCAAGAGGTGGAAGAGCACAGTCTTCTCTAAACTCCCCTGGGGAAAGGGAGACTCCCTTTCCCGGTCTGCTAAGTAGTGGATGTTTTCCCTTGACACTTACTCTACTGCTAGACCTGGGTCCGCCTGGCAACGGGCGTCTTCCCAGACGCTGGTGTCACAGCTAGACCAAGGAGCCCTCTAGTGGCCCTGTCTGGGCACAACAGAAGGATCTCACTCCTGTCTTCTGGTCACTCCTCACTGTGTCTCCTCAGCTTCTATCTCTGTATGGCCTGGCTTTTCCTAGGTCATGATTATAGACCAAGGATTATTATAATATTGGAATAAAGAGTAATTGCTACCAACTAATGATTAATGATATTCATATATAATCATATCTAAGATCTATATCTGGCATAACTATTCTTATTTTATATTTTATTATACTGGAACAGCTCATGTCCTCGGTCTCTTGCCTCGGCGCCTGGGTGGCCTGCCGCCCACAAACCAGGACCAAGGAGACCTGAAAACCTTCCCACAGATGAGCTGTGCCAGAGTCCCATGAGATGCGGTTCTTGGGGTGGCTTTAGGGGCAGAGGTTAGAGGAATGCAACAAGGATCCCGGCCCCAGGAGGGACAGGAAACAGGTGTGGCCAGAACCTTATAGGATTCTGCATCCAAGATCCGGTCTCTGAAGAGTTTATAAATTACTCATCATTCATTCCTTCCCTCTTTCATCAGAGAACTACTGAGTGTGTGCCTCTCATTGGGCCCTGCGCTGGTGCAGGATGTGAGTGGGGAGTGAAAGCAAGGTTTTTCTTTTATCCTCTTGTGGGAGTGACACTGACACATCAGGAAACACAGGATTTCAGGTTGAGTGAGGGCAGTGGTGCGCATCTGACAGGGAGGCCTGGACATTCCTGGCACTGACTCTGTTGACACAAGGCATTTAATTCTAGGTTAGGCTAATGTGTTAGGCTATTTTTTGTTACTATAAGGAAATGTCTGAGGCTGGGTAATTTATAAAGAAAAGCGATTTAATTGATGCAGGGATCTGTGGGCTATACAGGCATGGCACCAGCGTCTGCTCGGCTTCTGGTGAGACCCAGCAAGCTTACAATCATGGTGGAAGGAGAAGGGGGAGCAGGTGGTGTCATGTGGCAAAAGCAGGAGCAAGAGAGAGTGTGGAGGTGCCACACACTTTTAAAGAACCAGATCTCCTGTGCACTGAGAGTGAGAACTGACTTGTCACCAAAGGAATGGTGCTGAGCCACTCATGAGAAACAGCCCCCCGTGATCCGATTGCCTCCCATGAGGCCTCACCTCCAACGTTGGGGATCACATTTCAACATGAGATTTGGAGAGGATAAACATCCAAACTATATCAGGAAAAATTGATTAATTTTCCATTTGCCCCTCACTCTCCAGACCAAAATCTCCCCCTCTGAGTTGTGGATGCCCAAGAAAAAAGAAAGAGAACTTAGGACTGGTCTCAGGTCTGCAGATGTCTAATGATAGTGCCAGCCGTCTCCTGGTGGAGAAGAGGCAGCTGTGGCTGCAGAGAGACCTCGTGTGACTCTAATCTGACACCTATGACTTGTGTGACCCTAGTCGGTGACTGTGTCTCCCTGTTCCTCAATTTTTTTTCAATAAGTAGGATAAGTGCTATTTGGCTGTGAGGTTATTTGTGAATTAATCTCAAAATATTTACAATTACTTGACCTCAGCTGTGTATAGAGGAGCTGCCCAAATGAACAGCATCTATGCTTATTTGCCTCCAAAAGAGAGGTCCCTGAGTCTGATCCCTTGTGGAAAAGGAGCTGCTGGGAGCATCTTCTCTCTTCTTTTCTTCCCCCTGGGGATACTGAACTTCCCATGGAGTCATCTAAGTTCCCCTGGGCAGTGGGCTCATGCCCTAGTAATCTTGTCCATCTGTTCACTCCATGCTGAGTCTCAGGTGAAGGATGAGGCCCTGTCCTTGCCCAGAAGAGGTTCTTGGGGCTGGACGCTGGCTGGTGACCAACTCCAGGAGCCACGACCCTCAGACAGCTGGTAAATTCTTGCTCCCAGTCAGCTCTGCCCAGGAGGCCTCACCCAGCCCTGGCACAGGATCCCTAGGGTCCCCAGGGTCACCTGGAGTCAGGAATCTGGGACAGGGATTTGCACAGGGGCTCAGTTCTGGGAAGAGTTGAGCTTCTCTCTGAGGATCCTAGGGGGACCCCTCAGGCCAGGCCCTGATCAAGTTCTCCAGGGTCTTTCTTAGGGTCAGGTCCATGGGGAGACCATGGGGTGCTTGTCTGACACTGACCTCGCCCTGCTGAGTCCCCCCATCAGACTGTCCTTCCTCTGCAGCGAGTGTCTGCAGGGTCTGGATGCAGGAAAGGAATTCTGATCTGTGGAAGTTTGTCTCCCCCGTGTGTGTCCTGCACTAAATGTCCAAACCCTAACACAGGATGTAATGCAGAGAGGGCCACAGGCACAGCCCACGCCTGACAATCCCGTATGTGGGAAGTAGAACTAACCCCCAACACCCAGAGGTCATGGGGAAATACTCACGGTATACATGGAACTGTCCAGTTGCTTCTTCATTCACAAGATCTGACCTTATGACTTGTAGGGTGTAGGATCCTGTGTCATTCTGGGTGATGTTCTGGATCAGCAGGGATGCATTGGGGCATATTGTCTCTCGACCACTGTATGCGGGCCCTGGGGTAGCTTTTTGAGTTTCTATTTTATATGCTAGAATTAGACGGTTGCTATCCACTCTTTCCCCTTTGTACCAGGTGTAGCCAATATGATTCTGGGGCAGATTGTGGGTGAGTAGAAGAACCTCCTTCCCCTCTGCGACATTGAACGGCGTGGATTCAATAGTGAGTTGGGCAGTGGTGGACGGGTTCCAGAAGTTTAGAAGTGAGGCTAGGAGAGAGGAGAGAGCATCAGCCAATATTGGGACCCATGTATTGGGATGGAAAGATGGGGCCCTGGGTCCTGAGAGAGTCTCTTCACCCTTCAGCCTTGGAGAGTGTGTGTGTGTCCCACTTGGTCAAGGTCAGTAGTGTGACCTTTCTTCCTTCAGCACCTCTGACCTTGGCATTTTCCTGTTTGGAATCCCCTTCCCCAGGGGTCTGCACGGCTCCCTCCCCACTGCCCTCAGATCCTGCTCACATTAGGGCATCCTTGGGAGACCCCTCCCCTGACACCTCCTCTAGAGACCCTGGATCTTCCGTTTCTGACCTTTTTCTGCTCTGTTCCCTCCAGGGCTCTTGTCAACACCTGACCTCACATTCTAGATCTCTTTGGGTGTCTATCGTCATCCCTGCGAGAGTGTGAGCTCTTTGAACACAGAGACTTGTCTGATATTTGTTGTATGCCAGTGCCTAAAATTTGATTGCAAATACTCGTGGATGAGTTAAGGAGTGGTGGTTATTTTGCAACTTGTGGTTGGTGGTCAAGGACAGGGTTTAGTGCCCTGGTTATATTTTTGTTTAAAGTATCACCCTGATGTAATTCTTATTCTTATGATTTTCTAATTATAGTGACCAGTAATGATTAACTTGGAAAACATGATCAACGGATTTTCCTCCCTCTTATCATTCCCAGTTCAATGTGATTGTCTTGTTGTGACCCGTGTCCCTCTCTGATGTTCTCTCCCCTGAGGCTTCAGCAGAAGCCCTCTGTCCCCTATCAGAGCCCCATCCTCCCCAGGAGACCCCAGCCATTCTCTGTGATTCCTCCTCCTGCCCACTCCCAGGAATCCTTCACTCACCTGTGAGCAGAAGCCCCTGCCAGGGAATGCATTCTCTGTGGGGAGAGGCTGAGGGGGGCCCCATGGTCTCTGCTGCCTGCTCTTTCCTCCTCTGTGGAAAAGATCCTGGGCTCCAGGAACGCTGTAGTCAGGGCTGCTGTGACTGTAGGCTCTGCTGTCCTTCCTCTTTCCATGCTGAGCCTCCTCCCAGGGCAGGAGCACTTTCCAGGGTCATGGGTGAAGCTCTGCCCAGGTCACTTCTCTCTCCCCTCCCCTCTCAGTTTTGCCTCATTTTCTCTTCTTCCTTTTTCCCTTCTGTCTGCATTTGAATTCCCCAGACCAGGCTCTGAGAGGCTTATTTGGATCCCTGTTTCATAACAAGATGACTCTCCCTCCCCAGCGTGGACCTCTGCTATGCCTTGGCCTTGGTCAGCACCATGCAGAGTCCCTGGGGTCCCTGAGCCTGGTGTTATTTTTCCCTGTGACAGAGAAACCCCTTTGTCTGTGCAGGGTCTTCTTACTGTTCTCACACGTCTGGGAAGGTTGGATTTACTCCCAGCAAGGAGGTCACAGAGATGTTTGGGGTCCTAGGAGTGGACACATCCAGGGCTAAAGCCTGGGTCTAAGATTCTGAGTTGTTCTTTCTGCAGCGCTATGTGACTCTAATTTCCTGGGAGTAACTGAGAATGAAGCTGCACGGTGCTGTAGCATTATGTCATCCAGACACCAGACATTTCTAGGCTGACTTTATGATTTTCTCTCTAGCTTGTACCACTTTTATTATTATATACCTCATCCTTTTTTCTAAATAAATTTAGTTTACAAAACATCCTGTCCTAGCAGGGATCGGTGGCTCAGATCTGTGATCCCAGTTACTCGAGTGGCTGAGGTGGGAGGATGGCTTGAGGCCAGGAGTTGGAGACAAAACATCCTTGTCTTATGCAATATTGTCTATGAAATTACAGATTTGATGTGTGCTTAAATTTTTTCTCAATGTGTATTAAAATAAACGCATAAGTATTAAAGTTTTTAAAAAGCTTACTTATGTTTCGCCTAAAATCAGTTTTTGGAAATGCTGACACAGTGGCATAAGCATGGACTTTATGTCCAGATGTACCTGGGGACAGCTAAGGGTTCTGTCGCCTAACTATGTTGACTTGGACAAGTCACTTGGCTTCTATGATCCTTGATTTCCTGATTTGTAAAAGGAGGATGGTAAAATCCTCCTTGCAGAGTTGTTGGGAATAAGCGAGCTGCTGTGGGAGCCCAGTGCCCAGGCGGGTGTTGAGTACATCGTGGTTGTCATGGTGGTTATTGCTGTGGAATTCTGTTTCAAAGAGAGTGTCTATGCTGGAATATTGGGCTTGTGGCTTTCTGCTGATGCAGATGTGTGAAAAAGCTACTTTTGGTTGTTAGGACTTGTGGTGCATTCGTCATTATTTTCGTTTCCCAGTTCCACTACCTATTTTCTCTGTGATGTTGGTCAAGTTGCCTAAGTTTTCTTGTGCCTCATTTACCTAATTTGTGAAATGTGGGTAACAATACACTAGTGTTCATGTGTTATTTCCCAGCTCTGACCACTATGCTTCTTCTGCATAGAAGCACCGGCACCTACTAGCAATGGGCATATCGGTGCCCATGGTCTGTAAACATCATTCTCCCATGAAAGGAACTAGGGTTCCCTGGAGAAATGGCTGATTCCAGGGCTGGGGCAGGAAAGCACAAGAGGAGACTGGAGCATCTTGCGGGGCCTGAGAGTAAGGCACAGCTTGAAAAATGATGGGGATGTGTGGAAAATATCACAAATGCCAACTAGAAGAAGCTCCCAATGGCCAATCTGGGGACAATATAGCAACGTAATCGGTAATAATAGTAATGTAGTCCAACCAATAAATACTCAAGAGTCCATGCTGATATATATAAATAAGTGAATATATAAATAAACGAGAAAGAAGAAATAGCTCCTTCTTACAGCAGTATTCCAGTTAATCAATGTAGAAGCAATGATGGAAACAGAAAATCACTGTTTGGCTAACACCACAGTAAGAACTGTTTATTGGCTACAATTATCTCTGGATTCTAGAAATTAATTGGTAAAAGTATGCTGAGAACAAACTGGCTATTTGCATATTTCCAAAGTATCTGTCCACAAGATACTTATTAATTACAATGAGATGAACAGTAACTTTACAGTAGAGAAACCTGGCAGACACCACCTGAACCAAGTGCTTAAAGTGAACCTCATCAGTAATGAGAGATATGGACATCCTGGGGCTCCGGCTGGGATGTCCAGAGAAAGACATATCACTTCTGTGCTAATCTTGCCCAAAATACACAACCTGAAACATCCCAAGGAAACATGAGACAAACCCAAATTGAGGGGCATTCTACAAAACAACTGATCAGACCTCCTCAAAAGCATCAAGGTCCTGAGAGAGAGAAAGAGTGGGAACCTCCCCCAGGTTGGAGGAGGCCTAGGAGATGTGACAATGTTATTCAGTGTGGGATCCTGGGTCGGACTCTGGAGTAGAAAAAAGACATGACTGGGATGATTAGCAAAATTTTAATATTTCTTTTTTTTTTTTTTGGAGACAGAGTCTCACTCTGTCGCCAAGGCTGGAGTGCAGTGGCTTAATCTGGGCTCACTGCAACCCCCTCCTCCTGAGTTCAAGAGATTCTCCTGCTTCAGCCTCCCGAGTAGTTGGGATTACAGGTACCTGTCACCACGTCTGGCTAATTTTTGTATTTTTAGTAGAGACGGGGTTTCATCATGTTAGCCAGGATGGTCTTGATCTCCTTACCTCGTGATCTGCCCGCCTTGGCCTCCCAAAGTGCTGGGATTAAAGGCGTGAGCCACCATGCCCAGCCCCATATTTCTATATTTTTAAATTTATTGTATCAATGCTAGGTGACTGATTTTGATAATTGCATTAGAGTTAAGGTTATTTGAAAAAGCTGGATGAAGGATATACCGGAACTCTGACTGTTTTTACAATATTTTTGAAAATCTGAAAAATAATACGTAAAAAAATGTAAAATGTATTAAGATTTCTGTGAGGATAAAATGAGATAAATGTGAAGTGCCTGAGACACAGGAGTTCTTAAAACATGTCAGCTATTATTATAAGTAATTTATGATTAACAAGTAATATTATAAGTAATGAGTCATCTATTATAAATCATATAAAATATGATTTCTTTCATAATATCCTCATATATTATCATCCATTTCTTTTTTTCCCTCTCCCCTGTGAAAAGCATATTGAGCATGTATGTCATGAAAAGATAAAATAAGATTCGATTTTATTTTGAGAATTATTTTGGGGGATGAGGAGGAGTGTCATTTCCTGCAGCTACGAAGTAGCTCAGACTCAGGCCCGCATTGCAAAGTTTGCTTGTCTGGGAAACAAGGCTGGACCCTGGCGGCCACCCACCGACGTGGTTTATGATGGCGCCCCCTGGCGGCGCAGCGAGCTTTCCCCAGTTCTTCACCCTCCTGCTTTAGGAGCGACTTAGAAATTCTACACAGTCCATTTATTAAACCCTTTCTAGGTCACGCTGCGGATCATTTAATCTTCACAACAAGATTAAGAGAAGGGATATTTATTCATCTTAAGACGATAAAACAGGATAAAAAAAGTGAAGCGACTTGCCCAGGGTTGCAAAGGGAGTGACAGAGCCAGGATTTGGATCTAGGTCCCCCTGACTTCCAGGCTGAGTGTAAATGTTCAGGAGAGTCTGAAAGTGTGGCCAGGTGGAGAACTATTGGTAGAGAGTAGTGGTTGTCTACTGAGGGTGGTTTCCGCCCAGGGGACATTTGGCAATGTTTGGAGACATTTTTGGTTTTCATACCAGGGTAGGGACGGGAGAGAGGGAAGGGTGCTATTGGCATCTAGTGGAAAGAGGCCACGTGGATGCTGCTGAACATCTCACAGAACAGCCCCCACCACAAGGAACTTTTCATCCCCAATGTCAATAGAACTGCTATGAAGCCCTGGACTGACTTAGAAACCTAAGGATGCATTCTTGCGGTTAGCTAATGTTTGCCAAGTGCTGAGCTGGATAGCGTGAGGGATATGGAAACAGTGCACCAGTCTGTGCTGCCAAGGAGTTTGAAATTTAGAAGGGCAGGGGGTGGAGGCAGGAGAGGCATATGAAGGCCTTCAATATAAGGCAGCAGATGATAAGTGCAACAAGAGAGCGTCCAGTAGGGCTAAGCAGGCTCTCAGGAGGCAGAGTGCTCATTTGGGTGTGGGAAGAACTGAGCACTTGTCTGGCCTGTGGGAAGGTGGTTTTGAGCTGGGCGTGTGAGCAAAGTTGAGCTGATGGGAAAACACAAGCCCCATTCAGGGAAGGGCAAACAGGCTGGTTTGAGTAGAATGAGAGTAATTTTTAGTAAGTAGAAGGGGTTGCACTGGAAAAAGAGGTTGGGGCTACAGCTTCGAGTCCAGGCAGAGGACTCTAGTCTGGGTGTCTGTCATAGTGATGGAAAAGTCTTCCCTTTTGGAATAGTGGTCTAGGCCCTAGGGCTATGGGGCTCAGCGGCTTCCAGAGTGCTCTCTCTACAAAGGAGGGGATGTTGGAAATTGGGGTGGAGAAGGGCGAATGTCTCCTGATTTTAGGACCCAATTGATGCTAAGTATGTAAAAAAGCCATTTCACCTCAAAGTGGCCCTTGGAAAGATGATGCTCCCAAGTGGAAATATACATGGGGTGAGCTCTCTGTCTCTCTCTCTCTCTTTGAGATGGAGTCTCGCTCTCTTGCCCAGGCTGAAGTGCAGTGGCGTGCGATCTTGGCTCACTGCAACCTCTGCCTCATGGGTTCAAGCTATTCTCCTGACTCAGCCTCCCATGTAGCTGGGACTACAGGCATATGCCACCATACTCGGCTAATTTTTTTGTATTTTTAGTAGAGACGTGGTTTCACCATGTTAATCAGGCTAGTCCTGAATTGCTCACCTCAAATCATCTGCCCGCCTTGGCCTCCCAAAGTGCTGGGATTACAGGTGTGAGTCACTGTGCCTGGTGGGGTGAGCTCTCTTCTAGGTGATTTCTTTGCAAAGATCTGGGCCACTTTGCTTGTAGTGAAAACTGGAGTAAACTCAAAACTTTAACCAAAGGTCTGCTTCCCAAAGGGTGCGTTGTTGCAGCAGGGCTTGGTGTGGCTAAAGCTTCAAATATGGACACTATCTGGTGATAGGATTTTCTTCAGCTTACCATTAAATAGCATTAAAATGTGTGCATGCTTGGTACACTCTAAACAATACAAGTGGGCCGGGCGCGGTGGCTCATGCCTGTAATCCCAGCTGGGAGGCCGAGGCAGGTGGATCACAAGGTCAGGAGTTCGAGACCAGCCTGACCAACATGGTGAAACCCCGTCTCTATAAAAATACAAAAATTAGCTGGGCATGGTGGTGTGCACCTGTAATCCCAGCTACTCAGGAGGCTGAGGCAGGAGAATCGCTTGAACCCGGGAGGCAGAGGTTGTAGTGAGCCAAGATTGTACCACTGTACTCCAGCCTGGGAGACAGAGCGAGACTCCGTCTCAAAAAAAAAAAAGAATACAAGCAAAGTTTGAGATCTGCCTGAGCAACACAGTGAGACCCCGTCTCTACAGAAAAAAAAATTAGCCAGGCATGTGGGGTACACTTCTATTTATATATATTTGTGAGACCAAGGCAGGAAGACTGCTTGAGCTCAGGAGTTTGAGGCTGCAGTGAGCTATGACGGCACCACTGTACCCCTGCATGGGTAACAGAGTGAGATCCTGTCTTTACAAAAAGGGAATGAAAGCAAAAAGTTCCTTAACTTTAATGAATGTACAGTTGCCTTTAACATCCTCCCACAACTGCCACCAAGTTTGGCCCTGGGGAAGTGCATTACTTTTCCGGGAAAATCTTGGGGGAGAAGGCAAGGAAGCAAATCTTTCTTGAACCGGTATGTACATATATATATTTGCCAGCTGTAGTTGCAGACACTTTCACATACAATATCTCATTTAACCCTTGCGACCATGGAAGTAAGTACAGTTTGCTTCTTTTAGTAAATGAGGAAACTGGCACTGAGAAAGGCTCACTTGCTCCCAATTTCTGTGGCTGAAAGGGCTACATTTTGGTGCACATGTGGCCTGTTTTGCCACATTTTCTCCCCCCAGTTTCCCCTCCACAGACAGTCTTATTTACCTGGATTCAGGCTGCTAGAGACCATGGACATCAGCATTAGTGGCAGCAACAGAAGGAGGGAAGAGATTAGAACTTTATTTATCTACTTTTATTTTATTTTATTTTTTTGAGATGGAGACTCACTCTGTCACCCAGGCTGGAGTGCAGTGTGGTGTGATCTTGGCTCACTGCAACCTCCGCCTCCTGGGTTCAAGTGATTCTCCTGCCTCAGCCTCCTGAGTAGCTGGGATTACAGGCACACGCCCGCACACCTGGCTAATTTTTGTATTTTTAGTAGACACGGGGTTTCACCATATTGGCCAGGCTGCTCTTGAACTCCTGACCTTGTGATCCGCCCACCTCGGCCTCCCAAAGTACTGGGTACAGGCATGAGCCACTGCGCCCAGTCCCACCTTATACCTTTCAATGACCCTTTCTAGCTGAGTATTTGGCAGGAAAGTGGATGCTATGTATTGGTGGAAGAGATGTTGACAAGGTTTGTTTCCCCTCTGTGCTCCTGCTCCCATCCTTGGCAAAATATTGGCAATAGTAGTGTTTTTGCCTGGAAAGTTGCCTTGTTCCGGCTCTGTTCACAATTCCTTTCCATTGTCTGGCTTAGTCGTTCTGGTCTAAAGGGGAAGGAACTGGGTTGGGGGAAGAGACCCCCAGAGCTGCAGGTCCCAGAGGGTTTGAGAAACAGGAGCCGCAGGAGGGAAGGAGCCCTGAAGTGTGTTTGCCCAGCTGCTGGGGCGCCTGGCTCCAGCCCTTGTTTGGAAATGGCCCCGGGCAAAAGAAGAAAGGTAATAATACTTGAAGTAAACATTAGGGGCATAGAATATCAGCACTGACTAAACTTGACATTTCTTTGAGACTTTAGGAAATGTGCTCAAAGGGAGAGGAGAGGCTGGGCTTGAATGCTGGGTGATATTCATGTGGGCTGAAGGGAAGGCTAACAAGGGAACCCTTTTTTGGAAGCCTCCAGGCAGAAGTGAGAGCAGGTGGCATGACTTTGTTTCCCTGAGAAAAGGGAAGAGGCAAGGCATGAGTCAAAGCCCTTTGATTTTTGTTTGACTGTTCTTCTCTCTCTGCATTTTCAAATTATCCCGGCCTGTTGACTGACACAGGAGTTGATTGTGGACTTTGCTACTGCAGGGTTTATAAAGCACTGCAGGGGCCAGGGACTGTGCTAGGCAGTGGAGTCTCTATCTAAGTTGAAGGCTCAAGCAGAGTCCAGGCTTGTTCTGATGCAAATTACTGATGTGGCTTTTTTTTTTGGAAAATTCTAAAAATGGTCTCTGCCTTCAGGAGGCTCAAGTCTAACCAGGGAGATGGCATCCACTTCATAAAACCTAGAGACATGAGTGCAGTTATCTCTCAAAGTGACAGGAGTGCAGGGGGACTGAGAGGGACTTGGTCGGGTGGAACTTGAACTGGAGTTGGGGGAGGATTTGGGTTGGTGGAGGGCAGAGAGGAGGACTGTGCAGAGCAGGGGCGTGTTGTAAGAGAGGTGCTCCCTGGAGCTCATCGGATGGGGATCTTAGAGGACAGGAGTTTTTATGTTCATTTTTGTATTGCCTGACTCACACAGGGTCTGGCACTTTGGGAGTATTCTATAAATGACTGTTGAATGGAATGATGGTTTGTAACCTGTTAACTTGTCCTGATGTGTTAGAAAGTGTGTAAAAGTGAAGCCCATTAGCAGAAAGAAAATCTTAGTGAAAAATGATCCCATGTATGCATAGAGCCTGGTTGGCCACTTTACTTATGCTGCTGAGTTCTGCATCAGTCCACACCGAGGCCACTGCAGGGGCCGGGAGCTCCTCCTCAGACCTTCCTCCAGGTGCCTCAGTCTCTTTACCCCTCTGTTCTCCCAGGTCCCGCTACTTGTCAGTTCACTCCATCTGGTTTCCCCTCCATGTACTTGGGGTGGATGTCGCTTCCTGTGTCTCATTGGGGGGGCTTCGGGTGCCTCAGGTCCATTGATTAAAACATCCCCAAGACAAATGGACTTTCCTCTTGTTAACATGATAACTTCTTATAATGCATCTTGAGAACATTATTTGTGTCAAGAGTCTCTCTGATGTACAGAGGCCCTCCCTCACCCAGGAAGGAGGTCAGGGGAAGTTAGGAGAAAACACCGCCCTGCCTGGGTTACTTATTTCCCTATTCTACGGTGTACTTGGTAGACGTTCAAAAATATTTGTTGACTTTGTCCATGATCCACATGGCTCTCATAGAGTCATTTATTCACACACACATTCAGTGAGGCTTTGAGCGCCTGGTGTGTGCCTGGTATTTGCTAGATGGTGGATGCTGAGAAGATCAGGTGTGCTGCTGTCTCTGTGGAGCTCTCACTATACAGTGGCACCTAGGGTGACTGAATCCACCTGCTCCACTTTACAGACGTGGAAATTAAAGTGCAGGGAAGTTATAAGATTAGTTCAATGTCACAAGGTCACTAGCCTCAAAGTTACGGGAATAAATAAAGTTTCCTGACTTCGTGGACTTTCTGTTAGTGTACAGCCACCTGGCTGCTGCAGGTACAGACGTGAGCTCCGATAGGAGGGAGGACACTCAGAGTGAAGTGGGAGCCCTGAGCACCCTGGATTAGCCAGGAGGACATGTCGGATTCAGCTGTGGCCACACAAAGGACCATTGGGGACATTTGCATTCTCTTTTTCACTTTGAGCTTGAAATGACGAAATCTCAGCTCAGAAATGATCCCATGTATGCGTGGAACCTGGTGAGAAAACCAAGAGTGGGAGATTTTTCACAGGGCATTGGTGAGATGGGTCAGAGAAGCCTGTGCTGATGTCTGTCATGGTGTTTCTCACTGAATGATAATGGTCTGGCTTTGAGTGGGTTCCTTCCATAACCTGGAGCTCTGTGAGGCAGGGACCAGGTGTGATTCACCTTTGTCTCTCCAGTGACAGTACACAGCAGGCTCCCATAAATATTTCTTACAAAATAAAACTGAATAAAAAGTAGACATCTGCACAGGTGTAGGATGACTGAGCAGCAGCAGAAGCAGGAAAAGTCAGCGTCCCCAGATCAGCTGATACAGGGTTCAGCTTCTAGGTAGGGGTGAGGTGCCAGAATGGGGACGGGGGTCCTGTGGCTCTGCTGCTCTGGGGAACACCCCTAGGATTCAGAGTGTCTGCTGTGGTTGCTGCACTTCACTCGTCCGTGGGAAAGGGACCAGAGGGTGTGGGACTTCACGTGACCCCACGTGGGAAACCACCAAGGGAATTTGGGATGGGTGGCACATGTTTTTTTTTTTTTACCCAATATTTGAAGGTGGGTTGTACAACAAAGTGTTAGACTTATTGCAGCCTATGGAGGACACAGGACAAGGATTGGTGAGTGCGAATCACACATATTTTGGCTCAGGATGTGAAAGAACTGTCACGGTAAAGTAAGTTTCCTTGGGGAATTACCAGTTTACTGGTGGAATTCAGGCTGAGGCTGATGTTGAAAATGCCCATTACAGTGGCCTGGCGCGGTGGCTGACGCCTGTAATCCCAGCATTTTGGAAGGCTGAGGCCGGCGGATCACTTGAGGTCAGGAGTTCAAGACCAGCATGACCAACATGGTGAAACCCTGTCTCTACTAAAATTACAAAAATTAGCCAGGCATGGTGGAATGCGCCTGTAATCCAAGCTACTCAGGTGACTGAGGCAGGAGAATCGCTTAAACCCAAGAGGCGGAAGTTGCAGTGAGTCGAGATCGCGCCAAGATCGCGCCACTGCACTCCAGCCTGGGCGACAGAACTAGACTCCGTCTCCAGAAAAAAAAAAAAAAAAAAAAAAGAAAAGAAAACAAAAGAAAATACCCATTACAATGATTTTTAAGGTTACAAGGGCAGAACTTGGCTTGGAACCGTTTCTCACTGATCATATATTGTTATAAAAACTGTGTTTTGCAATGGGTCATTGCTCTGCGATGCAGGCTGAGCTCTCTCTGACAGTTACTTCCAGTCTTTGTGGGCAGTTATGGTTCTCTCACTTCATCTGTGACTCGGACTTCACCTCCTACACCCTGCCCGCTCCAGCCCCACCTGCTCCACGACTGGTGAGACCGCTGAGTTAAGTGCACTTACTGATGGTGGTCGCAAGGTGGCAGCACTGCCTTTCGGGTGTTTTCTAAATCCTCTACCTGGATGTGGGCGAGTCTAAGAGGCTGTTTTAAGAAAAGGTCACAAATGAGGCGAAGGTAAATGTTATTTTCCTTCTTTCTCCTGTAAGGTGACGGAGTTCAGATGACTGTGAAATCATTGCATTTTAGAACTGGAAGACACTTCAGAAAACTGCTTCACAATCTTTAATGTGCTCACAGATCCCCCAAAGATCTTGTTTAAATACAGATTCTGATGCTTCTGGTGGGGTCTGAGATTCTGCATTTCTAAGGAGCTTTTGGACATGTCGTTGCTGCTTGTTGGTGGGCCACACTTTGAGTAGCAAGGGTTGAGGGTCATTTAGACATTAATTCTCACTGCACCTGATTATAGATGAAGAGAGACTGAACTGCAGAGAAAGAATATAACTTGCCCCACCCTGCCATGCCCTTACTGCATGACTTTTTGTATTTAAACCCACAGCTTTAGCCTCTCCGACTAGTTCTTGCTCCATGCATCACGTGGTCCTGTCACTGTTGTTGGCGGCATCTCTCTAGCTTAGGAATCCAGACTCCCCTTTTTACCACCTTCTTTGGTCTTGGCTCAAGGTTTCACTTTGGCTGGTTCTGCCCCCTCAAAACCTTCAGTGTCTTTTCTGTAATCAGATCAAGTTTGAACGTCTGTCTAGTGTTCATTTCTCTGCAACATATTATCCCTGTTTAGCAAGCTTACCTAACTTCCCTGTTTTAAAATGGTTTCTTTCTGCTTCAGCTCTCCCTGCTCCTTCCTGTTCCCTACACATACCCTGTCCAGGTCTCTCGGTGGTAGTGGTGGTGGCATGGGTTCCGGTGTTAGACTCACTGAGGTTCTAATCCCACATCCACCAACAACCTTGGCAAGTTACTTCCGCTTTCTGAGGATCAGTATCCTCCTTGTGAAATATCCCCATATTGTGTGTGAGAAGAGTAAATAAAATAACATCTGAAAACCCACTCTTATTCCTGGGACCCTCTTCAAAACTAGCATCTCCAGTGGAGCCTGTGTGCATCTTTGTGCATCTAGAGTGGTGCAAAGTGTGCATCTTTGCGTGCGTTGTGTATTTCTATCACATGATTCATAATTTCCTTCCCATCAGTGGCAATTAGGAGCTCATCTCAGGCTTAGGATAGTAAAATTATATGGCATGTGTTTTCACTACAATAAAGGTCCCTCTGAGGTCTGAGGAGGAAATCGGCCAGGAGGGCTGGATGCTTTACTTAGGTTTCCTTGGCTTCTGTTTCTCTTTGTGTCTGCTTTCCTAAGCCTGAGTCTTTCAGGGCCTAACCCAAATCCTTCCTGTTTTGTGAAATGTTCAACCATTTTTGACCCAGTTGATCCCACCCTTCTGTAACTTATTTCATCCATGTATTGGCATTTAATTATGTACCAGCCCTCCCAGTGAGACTCCCATAGAGAGGGTGGAAGGGTACTGGCTGTGTGAGAATTGAAGGTTGAGTGAGTTCTTTTCTTACTACTCCCTGAGTGTTAGAGCTGCCCTCCTTTTTTTTTTTTTGAGGCAGGGTCTCACTCTATCACCCAGGCTGGAATGCAGTGGCATGATCTTGGCTCACTGCAAACTCCGCCTCCCAGGTTCAAGTGATTCTCCTGCCTCAGCCTCCCAAGTAGCTGGGATTACAGGCGCCTGCCACCACACCTGGCTAATTTTTGTATTTTTTGTAGAGATGGGGTTTCACCATTTTGACCAGGCTGGTCTTGAACTCCTGACCTCAGATGATCCGCCTGCCTCAGCCTCCCAAAGTGCTGGGATTATAGGCGTGAGCCACTGCACTTGACCCTGCCTTCTCTTTTTTTCCAGCTATTGCCAACAGCAGATCCTCCTGCACCAGCAGCACCAGACCCTGGCAGGCATGTGAATACCTTAGGAATTGCTCTTGTCAGAGTCCTTCCTGCCTCTGGGTTTTGGTTACAGTGGCATTTTTTTTGCATGTTATCAGATGGCCCTTCTAAGGAGGGGACTGATGATATCTCTTTATAAAAACCTCAAGATAATAACTCTAACGAAGTTGAGCACAGTATCCTCTTGCTTAAACAGCGGGATGACAGGAGATGTGTACACTTTCCTATTTTGTGAAATTTATAACAGTCTTTATTCTCTTACTTCAAAAGAAATTAACGACAAAAGACCAAGTGGGGAGGACAGGGTTGTTTAGGGGAGGTCATGTATCTCTGATGTGGATTTTGTGAATTTTTCATTCAATTATACCTGGAAGTGTGCATCTTGGCATGTGTGGTCATGTATTTCCATGACATAATTCATAATTCCCTTCCCGTCAGTGGCAATCAGGAGCTCACGTCAGGCTTGTGATAGTAAAACTATATGGTGTGGGCCAGGCGCCATGGCTCACGCCTGTAATCCCAGCACTTTGGGAGGCCGAGGCGCGCGGATCACGAGGTCAGGAGATCGAGACCATCCTGGCTAACACGGTGAAACCCTGTCTCTACTAAAAATACAAAAAATTGGTCAGGCGTGGTGGTGGGAGCCTGTAGTCCCAGCTACTCAGGAGGCTGAGGCAGAAGAATGGTGTGAACCCAGTAGGCAGAGCTTGCAGTGAGCCAAGATCGCACCACTGCACTCCAGCCTGGGCGACACAGTGAGACTCCGTCTCAAAAAAAAAAAAAAAAATTATATGGTGTGTGCTTTCACTACAATACAGGTTTCTCTGAGGTCTGGAGAGAAAATAGTCCAGAAGGGCTGGACTCTTTACTTGGTGTCCTGTTTCTCTCTCTCTCTTTTTTCTTTTTTTTTTTTTTTGAGACAGGATCTTTCTCTGTCACCCAGGCTGGAGCACAGTGGCGCAGTCTTGGCTCACTGCAGCCTCAACCTCCTGGGTTTGAGTGATCCTCCCACCCCAGGCTCCCAAGTAACTGAGACTACAGCCATGTACTACTATGCTTGGCCAATTTTTTTTTTTTTTTTGTAAAGATGGGGTTTCACCATGTTGCCCAGGCTGGTCTTGAATGTCTGAGCTCAAGTTATTTGCCTGCCTTGACCTCCCAAAGTGCTGGGATTACAGGCATGAGCCACCGCACCTGGCCCTGCCTTCAGTTTTTATTGGATAGCAGTCTACTCACCCATCATTTTCTCAGTTAGGAGATTTTTTTGCCTTCCCATTTCCCTATCATGGGTCCATGCCAAATATTGTGTCTGGAACTGGATGTTAGGTCCAAGGAATGGCTTCCTAGCTGATTTCCAGGATTCTAATCTTCATGGTGTAAGCTGTAGATGCTGGTTAGAGTCACCTATATGGCATTTAAAACTTACCAGGGCCTGTGTCTTCCCCTAAGAGGGTCTGATCTGATTGCTTCATCATGTGGCCCAAGTATTGGTCATTTACAAATGCTTCCAAAGGAAATAGCCGTTTTACAGTGGTGGAACTTTAGCCCAGTGTTCAAAGTTAACGTCTCCAGTAATCAGAGATATCGACATCTTAGGACGTCCTAATATGATGGATGGAGAAGGTGCAGCATCACCTCTGTGATGTTCTTGTCTAATGTGTGCAACCTAAGTTTAATCATGAGTAAAAAATAGAAGCCCAAACTGAGGGTCATTCTACAAAATAACTCCAATACTCTTCAAAAATGTTAAGGTCATGAAGGCAAAAGAAATTCTGAGGAACTGTCCCAGTTTAAAGGAGACTGAGAGGACAAAAAATGAGATGCAATGTGTGATCTTGGAATGGGTCCTGGTCTAGAAAGAGGACATTAGTGGGGAGATAGAGGAGATTTCAATAAGGTCTGCAGATTCATTCTTTGTACAATGTCGGTGATTAATGTATTTATTTTATTTTTTAAATTTAAATTAAATTAAATTTAATTTTTGAGACAGAGTTTTGCTCTTGTTGCCCAGGCTGGAGTGTAATGGCATGATCTTGGCTCATCGCAACCTCTGCCTCCCGGGTTCAAGTGATTCTCCTGCCTCAACCTCCCAAGTAGCTGGGATTACAGGCATGCGCTACCACACCCGGCTAATTTTGTATTTTTAGTAGACATGGGGTTTCTCCATGTTGGTCAGGCTGGTCTCGAACTCCCGACCTCAGGTGATCTTCCCACCTCGGCCTCCCAAAGTGCTGGGGTTACAGACGTGAGCCACTGTGCCCGGCCCATGTATTGATTTTAATGATTGCTCTGTGGTTATCTAAAACAGTATTTGGGGAAATTGAGTGAAAAGTATATGGGGAGTCTATTTTTGGAACATTTTTGAAAGTGTGAAATTGTTTCAAAATGAAAAGTTTAGAAAAAGAAAAAAGCTTCTAGGTAATTCTATTAAGTTGTCAGAGTTCAGAACCACGTCTCTAAGTTATCTTGCTTAACACTATTGTAACCAAGTACCCCTATTTTTCTAGAGGTAGCTTAATTTTTTTTATTGTTTTAACAGAAATAATTATTTCATTTCTCCTAAGCCCACATTGTTGCTGACCAATGGTTAGCATCCTGATTTGGGTCGGAACCATCCTAGGAGCAAAAGCTGCTTATAACATTGGCCCTGCTTGCAGGGATAGGCATATCCCTCTGGTGTGGAGCTTCCTGATATTACAACCTGTTTATAAAAATACAAGGCACGCTTTCCCAGAGACCTTCTAGACCTCACACCACAATGCTCCAACCAATATAATCTATAAGTCTGGGTACTCATAAATATTTCCAACTCCAGGTAGATCAGTTTGATTCTAATGCTCACTGACTATGCCGCCTTTCAGCAAAAAGTACTCAGAACAAATATGGCACCCAGACCCCATAAAGATAAAAATAAAGCTTGGCAGTGAAAAATGGTAACTGAGTACCCCCATTTTTCTAGAGATGGTTTAATTATTTTTTTCCTCCCTCTGTCTCCTTTCTCATTTCCCTGGCTACCTGTTTCCTACTTAGCCCTTCAGAAATGCATATATAACCTTCCACCTCCCCCATCACCAGACATTCCCTACAGGGCAAGTTCCTCTAGCTGTGTGCTCCATGATGAATCTCTCAAGAGTTGACAGTTCATTAGTGGACCAAAGAATACCTGCCATGGAACTTTCACCTCCAGAGGGTTGCCTCAGAGCTTCCATCCTGGGTCACCTCAGAACTTACACCCACTAGGAGGACATGTCAGAAGCATGCCCACGTGGCCATTTTTACAACTTACGTCTGTCCAGGAAGGCACCATCTCAACTGCCCGGTAGATAACTGCCCAGTAGCAGGGGGATGCTTGTTCTTGCTCATTTTCTCCTTTACCTTGTAAAAATGCCTGCTTTCTGCTCCAAAGGCGAAGCAGCACATTTAAAGGCAGAATGCTTTGTGCCCTTTCCTCCAAGCTAGCTTTAGAATAAATTCACTTTTTTGTTTTTGTATTGGACCTCACTCATGTTAATGGGACTCTACATGCAGCATGTGACTAACCCGGTTTTCGTTACACTGGTTTTTGGTTACACTGTCAGAGTAATCTTCCTGGAAATGCTGTTTGTCATGTGACTGAGCTTCTCAAAGCTTTCCAGTGACTCCTATCATCCATAGGATGAAGTTCCAATTCCTTAGGCTGCCATTCAAAGGCCCCATAACACAGCCCAGTCTACTCCTTTGGTCTGTGTAGAAAGACTTGACCCACATTTTATGTTTTCATGTCTGAACTTATTCTAATTCTTTCACTCCTTCCCACAATACCTTTGACTGTCTTCTCAGCCTCCTGAGCTGTTCTTTGTCCTAAGGCTCATTTCAGACCCTGACTCTTCATTGAAGACTGTATGGTTATTTCTGTTAGAAGCAGTCATCCTGTATTTCTTTCAATTCATACAGGCTCAGTCGCTCTGCAGTGAAACATGACCTTTAGATTCAGAAATATGTGAGTCAGAGTCCTGGTTCCACCTTTGACCAATTCTGAGGTAAAGGACAAGTTAATTGATGTCTTGGGATAGGGGGATAATAGTGCCTACTTAAAGCGTCATTGGGGGCATTAGATAAGGTGGAAATATAAAGGTCCCAGCACGTAGCAGGCTCCTTCCCCATCGCTTTTGTAGCTCAGTGCTCCCCAAAGCTACTGTGGGTTGTGCAGAGGCTCTTATCAAAATTTTCTAGAGAGCCTTTAAGAAATATTTGTTCCTGGTTATCATTAAAATGAGAGACACTCTTGAACTGAATTGAATGCTTGGGGCTTTAAGGAGTTCAACTGAGATTTTTTTTTCCCCTGGAAAACAACTCAGTAAATACGTCATCTATGGACAGAGGAATGTAACCCAATAGGGCGAGAAGGAAGGGTCAATGGGTTTCTAAATAGGAAAAAGCTGTGATGCCTTCCACACCCATCCCTTTGACCTCAGTGGAACAGCGTCGAGGAAGTACGGCTCTTTTTTTTTTTTTTGAGATGGAGTCTCGCTCTGTCACCTAGGCTGGAGTGCAGTGGCGTGATCTCAGCTCATGCTAGCTCCACCTCCCGGGTTCACGCCATTCTCCTGCCTCAGCCTGTCGAGTAGCTGGGACTACAGGCACCCGCCACCATGCCTGGCTAATTTTTTGTATTTTTAGTAGAGACGGGGTTTCATCGTGTTAGCCAGGATGGTCTCGATCTCCTGACCTCGTGATCCACCCTCCTTGGCCTCCCAAAGTGCCTGGATTACAGGCGTGAGCCACCGCACCCAGCCCCTTGACTCTTAAAATTATGTAAAGGAAAGTAAAAATCTCAGGACTGTGAAACTCATTACACCAAAGTGATAGTTCAGTCTGGAGGTTGAGTCGTGTGACTCCACCATTTTTTCCCCAGATGAACAACTATTATTACACAATCTGTGTGTAATAACCCGGACATCTGTGGGTGACTATCCTCACAAATTGTTCTTTACTGGCCTTGGAACTTTTCAAGATGTATATCCTCCCATAAAACAAGGACAAAGCGGCTGGGGGCGGTGGCTCACTCCTGTAATCCCAGCACTTTGGGAGGCCGAGACGGGCGGATCAAGAGGTCAGAAGATCGAGACCATCTTGACTAACACGGTGAAACCCTGTCTCTACTAAAAATATTAGCTGGGCGTAGTTGTGGGCGCCTGTAGTCCCAGCTACTTGGGAGGCTGAGGCAGGAGAATGGCGTGAACCTGGGAGATGGAGCTTGCAGTGAGCCAAGATCGTGCCACTGCACTCCAGCCTGGGCGACTGAGCGAGACTCTGTCTCAAAAAAACAAAAAAACAAAAAAACAAAAAAACAATAAAACAAGGATAAAGCAATTGTAACAATGGGTGTACAAGCTAAATCTAGCTTCTAAAACTAAAGCCTGTTAGATTTCACAATGATAATGCTTATATTTCCAAGTACAGAAGAAAGACTAGATGAGACCAATTATTCTTCCCTCTACTTGTCTCTTCCTATCTCCCTTCTCCACTTTAAGCAGATGTATAAGTATCAGGCCTCCTGAAAACCTCTTCAAAGATGAGACAAGCTATGGAGCATTTCTACGACTTATGTTTTTCCAGGGCGTGCCCTCAAGCTTTGGTTTAATAAACCTCAGTGGACTCAGACACTTGCCCGCGTCACTCATTTTGGTTAACATTTTGGTGACCATGAAGAAACCCTCTGAGTGGAGCTTATTAGCTCTTTAGGCCTGCAGCGATTCTCCTGTTTATGCTTGGTACCAACTATCAAGCTTTAGCTTTGACTGATTTTGTGACTTTCTGAGGATCAGATGCTACTCCTTCTTGAGGTCCCTGTTCTCCCCAGTTGATTGTTTGAGATCTGAGTTTTCTTTTGCCGTGAAACTCCTTTACTCTTGGAGTTTTGCTCACTTCCTATAAGGAAGGTGAGTTTTCTTCTCCTGTGCCAATGCAGAGCAGCCTTCAGCTTGGTCCCCTCCCAGGTAAGGAGCTGGGTTGGGGTTTTGTTTTAGAATTTGATAGCTGCAGGTTAAGGTTTATTGCTAGTTGGCTCTAACCTCTCTCTCTATTTTTTTTTTTTTTTTTTTTTTTTTTGAGATGGAGTCTCACTCTGTGGCCCAGGTTGTAGTGCAGTGGCACGATCTTGATCTTGGCTCACTGCAACCTCTGCCTCCTGGGCTCACGCCATTCTCCTGCCTCAGCCTACCAGGTAGCTGGGACTACAGGCTCCCACCACCACGCCTGGCTAATTTTTTGTATTTTTAGTAGGGGTGGAGTTTCACCATGTTAGTCAGGATGCTCTCGATCTCCTGACCTCGTGATCCACCAGCCTCGGCCTCCCAAAGTTCTGTGATTACAGGCATGAGCCACTGCGCCCGGCCGGCTCTAACCTCTCTTTATGCTTAGAGTGTTCAACAGTATGTAATTTGTGCAATCATTTGTTATGTTTTTGATCTTTGTCATTCTTCCTTTGGATTTGATTAACTCTTGACCCTGTGTAGTGTCCAAAACACCTTCCAACTTGGTCAAATCCAGCAGGAGCTCTACATTATGGTGAACCGTCCTCAAAATTGGCTAAAACCCCCACAACTGCAGAACACTAAGTTAAACCTCTAGAAACATGTGTCAGTTGAAGGAAATAAGATGTTTAACCCAAAATATGTTTTTTGACCTATTTTGAGATGTCTGTCGGAGGGCCAGCAAGCAGAAGTGGCCCTGCAAAGCTGTCTTTCATGAGAAAATTGGCATCTGTAGAGAATCCCTATTAATACAGGCAGCCTTTCTCTTGTCTGGATCCAGGAAAAATGAACTGAGCCTGATACCTTAAAGATCTGAAATAAATATTTACCATCTACTCTCTCTGGGAGCTGCTACCTGTGAAGTTTCATCTACATAACAAGACCATCTTTGTCAGCCGAGCCTCCTCCTTTTTCCCTCCCATAACCTGTCTGGCTACTAAAACCCGATGTACAACCATAACCTGTTTTTGGCTGTGACGGAATCCAGGAAGATGATCAGCTAGAAAAGGGTAAGAATTTATTTCCAGTGAGGCTCCTGGCTTCTCTTTCTCTGTGCAATCTGGTCAAGCAGACAATAAAAATCACCATTTCCTCTGGAAAATTTTGGTGAATGAGAGAAGATTTGTGTAGGACTAGTCTTGATGTAGTGACTCTGCTGTACTTCTTGGTACATTTTTGTGTATCAAAACTAACATTTTCAAATTTTTCTTCCGTTTTTCTGACTTGGAATCATTAAAAATTAAAACGGTACTTTTTCCTAAAGCCCTGCAACCTGAAGCTAGACAATTTAAGTAAACTTCTAGAGAAAACACAGCATTATAGATCAACAACCTTCATGCCTGCTGATGTATGGACTACTGAAAAGGCTCAGTTGTACACCTGATTCAAACTACAATCCAGAGGAATCTGCCACTGGAATTTGAAGCTGCTTCAGAGACTCTAAAAAAAAAAAAAGAACAAAAAAAAACCAGCCTATAGTCTGCTCCACATATTACCACATATTGCAAGTGAGCCAACATATAACTGAAAGGGTTAGAGTGATGATTGCCTAAAGAATTGCTTTAGTTGAAGAGGCAGCTGTGTAGCTTGAATAGGGTTCCAGGATTACTTTCCCTTTGTTCCTGTAACTTGGCTTTGGTCTCCCATAAAACAAGAACATGTCGATTGTAACTTTAGTTTGGCAATCTAAGTCTAGTTCCTAAGAATAAAGCCTGTTATATTTCAGACTGATAATGCTTATCTTTCCAGGTACAGAACAAAGGCAAGATTAATCATTCTTCTGCCTACCCCACCTCTTCCTATCTGCTTTCCCCGCTTTAAGGAAATGTATAAACACCTGGCCTCGGCTGGGTGCAGTAGCTCATGCTTGTAATCCCAGCACTTTGGGAGGCCAAGGTGGGTGGATCACTTGAGGTGAGGAGTTCGAGACCAGCCTGAGCAACATGGTGAAACCCTGTCTCTACTAAAAATACAAAAATCAGCCAGGTGTTGTGGCACATGCCTGTAATCCCAGCTACTTGGGAGGCTGAGGCAGGAGAATTGCTTGAACCTGGGAGTTGGAGCTTGCAGTGAGCTGAGATCATGCCACTGCACTCTAGCCTAAGAGACAGAGTGAGACTCCATCTCAAAAAAAAAAAAAAGAAAAAGAAAACCTGGTCTCTTGAAAACCACTTCAGAGAGAATGCAAGCCACAGAGGTTTTCTAGGACTCATGTTTTCCCAGGGCGTGCCCTCAAGCTCTGGCTTAATAGATCTCAATTGATTCAGACCCTTGCCTCAGTCACTCATTTTGATTAATTACCATAAGTCCCGCACAGGTCTTCATGAATCCACTTTCTGCCCAGGTGATGTGTACCTAGGTGAGTCAGACGCCCATAAGTTAAACACTCTTCTCTCTTTTCAGCTCCTCCACCCTGACCACTCAGTGCTATGTGCTCTGGTCTGGCCCCAGCTCCCAGGTGGTTAGTATTGATCTAAGAAAGCAAGGGCAGGAGGGGCAGGCTGAGAAGGAAGATAGAGGCTACTGGGCATGGAAAGAGACAGGTGGGGCTGTCATTATTCAAAGGCCATACTCTGGGTGTGTTTTATGACTGCTTCTGGATTTGAAATCTCCTCTTTGGGACCATTCCAGGAAGTCACCCTCCTCCTATTTCCTTCTCATTACACTTTCTGTCCCTAATGTACCTCATTTGTGGCCAGGGAATGGCTGTGCAAGTAGTTGACAACTGAGTAAAAATGACTTTTTATATGACTGGGAACCTGGCCCTGTTTTCTTCCAAAACAAACTGAACTTCATAAAAGCCAGGTTTTATGCAGGTCTGAGCAGTTATGAGTGTGGCGTTAGGGAACAGGTGCATAAGTGAAGGGTCTTGAGACAGAAAATGAAATGCTGGCTGTTTGTCAAATCCTGAGAGTAGAGGGGGCAAAAATCATTCTGGAAGGTGGATGTCATTCAGGAGACCTTGGAAATCTTAGGGTGTCCTCTGCCCAGATGGGGAGGGGAATGAGGTTAAATTATGGGTTGGGTAACAATGGGTACACTACTTCACTTCTCTGCCTCAGTTTTAAAAATCTGTAAAAATGGGGATGGTGGCACTCAGGATGTTTTGTGAGGACTGTAGCTAGCTGGAAAGCTCTTAGGATAGTGCCTGGTGCATAGTGAGTGCTGCATCAGTGTGAGCTATTGTAATTATGGGAATAGGCAAAGGTGCCACCTTGGCCGTCTAGCGTGGGAGGTATTTTCCAGCCAGAGTCCTGGCAGGCCACCTGGAGATGAAGATGGTTAAGGAGGAAGTTTAACTTCCAGGAGTGGAAGGACTGGGGAGAAGTAACTCATGCTCAACATTCTGTGAAAATACATTTATCCAACAGCAGGAATACGCGGAGTGAATGTGGCTTCTGTGGTAATTATTGTCTCCTGGTTGGGGAGCGTCTAAGAATGTGTTGTAGGCTCAAATGGTTTTTCCAAAAGCCAAGTCTAAAAACAGGCTTCGGGGTGCCTTGCAAATTAGCATTCCTTTTGCCAAAAAAAAAAAAAAAAGCACGGATTTTTTTTTAATGGAAAGCATTCATCTTGCAAAAAAAAAAATCCCCTCTTGTGGCCTAGGTCATTAGTTTTGTCTCTGTGTTATCCTAGGTTATAAGGTATAAAGAGAAAGACTAAAGAAGAATGAATAAGGAAGTGCACATATAAATTAACAGGGCAGAATTGGGACGGGTATGTGTAAGTTAAAGGGACGTATGTATAAATTTTTTTTTCTTTCAAGACAGGATTTCGCTCTTTGTTGCCCAGGCTGGAGTGCAGTGGCACGATCTTGGCTCACTGCAACCTCTGCCTCCCGGGCTCAAGCAATTCTCCTGTCTCAGCCTCCCGAGTAGCTGGGATTACAGGCACCCGCCACCACGCCAGGCTAATTTTTGTATTTTCAGTAGAGATGGGGTTTTACTATGTTGACCACCAGGCTGTTCTCGAACTCCTGACCTCAGGTGATCTGCCCGCCTTGGCCTCCCAAAGTGCTGAGATTACAGGCGTGAGCCATTGCACTTGGCCATATGTACACATTTTATGTGGACATAAAAAGGACCTCTTGTTTTAAACAGACCTCTCCATATAAATAATGTGGGCTTTCTTGAGTAGATAGCAGACTCTATCACAAGAACATTCCAGTAGAATCATGAGAGAATGGGTAGTTGGCTTCTTTGCTAACTGGTAGGGTAGACTGTGTAAGTTGCTGAAGAGAAAGAAGATGAAAGGGCAGATGGGTGAGGGTGAAAGAAACGGGATGTTGAAAGGAAGAGACTGAAAGGAGTGTTTACCGAGGGCTCATCAGGTACCAGGCTCTGTGTCTAGTACCTTAATTTACTCTTGCACTGTCATTTTCTGATGCAGTAAGTGTCATCCTTGTGCTGCAAATGAGAGGAGACTGTGGGAGGTGAAGTGAGTGGTCCAGGATCATCCAGGCAGTTCATAGCAGAGCTGATGTGTTTCACCTTGAAGTTTGTGCTCTGGCCTGTGATTCAGAAAAGTGAGACACAGAAGGAAGGCAAAGCAAATTTTTGTTGTGGGTGATGTTTATGAAAGTTACTTGTGTTAGGCAGAATAATGACCTCCTAAAAATGTCCACATCCTAATCCCTGGAACATGTGCATGTTACATTATTTGGCAAAAAGACTTTGCAAATAAGATAAAGTTAAGGATCTTGAGATGGGAGGTTATTCTGGGTAATCTGGGCAAGCTCAGTGTAATCAGAAGGCCCCTTGTAAGTGAAAGAGGAAGGCAGGAGGGTCGGGGTGAGAATGATGAAGCCAGAGAGACTCCACTGGCCATCGCTGGCTGTGAACCCACATCAAGAGACAGAATTACAACAAATTTAGTTATAGATCTAATTGGCTTTTATTTGTGATTTATGAATTAAAGCAGCTCCACTCTATAAGTACAGTGATACCTCCCCCTGGGCAATACAATACAAGAACAGTGGATTTTGTCAAATCAGAACAAGGAAACAGAACCACAGAAATAAATACATTGGTTAACATCAGATGACTTCAGGTCACTTTTTTGTAAAAGTTAAAGTAGAGGGGACTTCCGTATTATGCTAACTCAAGTAGACTGGAATCTCCTGTGTTCTTTTTTTTTTAAATTGGTTTTAATTTTTTTTTTAATTGGATCTATCTGCTTCCTTAACATTTCAGTTGTAGCACTTAGCACCACTGGCTCTATGCGCTCACCTAGGTGAGAGTGTGACCAAATCTTAAAGCATTAGTGCTATTATCAGTTACCACCATTTGGGGCTTTTATCCTTCATAGGTTATGATGTTCTCCTGATGACACGTTTCTTTGAGTTTTGTAATTCCAGCCAAAGAGAGACCATTCACTATTTGATGGCTGGCTGCATGCAAACATTTAAAGCTTTTAGTGAATACACTACACCAGGGAGTATGACTACTAGTATGACTATTAGGAGGGTAATACCAAGAGTTGGACTATGCACCTTAGGCAAGATGCAAACCAACTAAAATAGAATAAAGAATGAGCCAGATAAGTGTAGCCATTTAACCAAGCAGCACATTTGTTAATTTCTACAACTTAGTCTCAGTGATACCCGTTGTATTTAGCCATGTTCAACAAGAAGTGTCAGAAACTGCACAGACTCCTCCCAGTTCAGCTGGTAGGGAGAAATTCTATTATTTGGCATTGCATGGCTGGGTTAAATTAAAACAGGGAGTGAGAACAGGTGAGTCTAGAAGTCCAACTCTGAAAAGGACCACTGTACATTTGAACACATAGTTGTGTTAAAGATGCTGCTAATGTCAGCCATTGGGTGGACTAAAGGATCTCTTATATTATGTAAAACGTTGGGATTGACAAGATAGATCTGACACTGTTAAGTTACCCTCTGAAGCTACTTCTTGTGAAATACTAATGACAGCATTATCCTGCCAAGTGAAAGAGGCAGGCATAAGCAAGGACAAATTAAATGGGGGTAAGAGCCTTATCATGATAAGGAGTCTTGTTTTGACATCTTGGGAAAAGCTGTCCGTAGTGTGAAGTCGTCAATTTCTCACCATGGTTTGCAGTTTGACTGTCTCTAGTTAGGTGAAGTCTCTGAGTGGCACACACCTCAGGCATGAGGGTTTTCCCTTTAGATTTTCATTGAGTTGTCCATCTCCAGCATACAGGGCTTCAGGAACAAAGTAGACCTTGTTTTTAGTGGTTCTGTGGGATAAAATGGGATTGGAGGAGCTAGAAGAATTCAGGGTCTGGTCCAATCTACAGGTGGATAATGAAAACTAAAAAACAATAAGCAGAGCTGTGATGTCATAACAGGTGTACTATAGTTTTTTTCACCATAATTTTTCTCTTCATAGGCATCTCTATTTCTACCAGAGATAATCCCAGTAAGACATATTTGTTTTCCAAACTTATTTGGAAAACTCATTCTCTATATAAGTGCAACAAGAGTAGCAGTTGATCACATAGTCTTTTTTTTTTTCTTTTGAGACAGAGTCTCGCCCTGTTGCCCAGGTTGGAGTGCAGCTCACTGCAACCTCTGCCTCCCAGGTTCAAGCAATTCTCCTTGAATAGGAGTATAGGCCTATGTATAGGCCTATGTATCCACATGAATAGTATAGGCCTATGTATGCACTCCCAGGCTGGAATGCAGCTCACTGCAGCCTCCACCTCCCAGGTTTAAGTGATTCTCCTGCCTCAGCCTCCTGAGTAACCGGGATTACAGGCACCTGCCACCACGCCTAGCTTTTTTTTTTTTTTTTTTTTTTTGTATTTTTAGCAGAGACAAGGTTTTGCCATGTTGGCCAGGCTGGTCTTGAACTCCTGATCTCATGATTCACCCAGCTCGGCCTCCCAAAGTGCTGGGATTACAGACGTGAGCTACCATGTCCAGCCTGGATTCTTTTTAAGTTTGTTTTACAGGAAGTTTTTATAAGGAATCTCAGATTAAACTTTTAGAAACCTCTTGACATGAGGAAGCCAAACCAAGGCTGACTTCAGACTTTGCCAGCAGTGCCTATGGGTTCATCTGTGCATATTCCCAAATATAACATCCCAATCAAAGCCTGGGTAATATAACCAGTGTTTTCAAATGTATCCTGTTATAAAAGGAGCAGATTTTTATTGAGCAAATAACTATACTATTATATTTATTATATAATATTAATATTAATCAACAATTACAATTAGTCATTAAATAATTATTAAGTTATTAAATATTAATCAATTATTAAATAATGATCATTAAATAATTATTTATCAATAATAATTATTTAAAAACAATTAATATTAATAACTATTTTTTGTGCGAATAACAATATTATTATAAACATATAAATGTTCATGAATAATTTCCGAATTCTGGAGCAGTCAGGTAGGGAGAAAATATAGATGTTTCAATTTTTGTTTGCAAAAGTCTACTTTACCAAATTGTTGAAGCTCTAGATAGCTTAAAAAAAAAATGTTTCCTGAAATCTGGGAAACAAAACAAAGAATCCACAAAATTTCAAATAAAAAATCATAAAAATATTATTTTCATTATTATCTTTTAGTCCCATGAAATGAATTATTTTCTCTGCTTGCTCTTGGTTGGCAGTTTCATGAAGCTATCAGTTTGTTAAAATTTTGGAAATTCTTAAATAGTCTAATGGTATGATTTTAATGTTATCAGAAACTTGTATTCAAGAGTACATGTCGGAGTATTTTCTGTAAATATCCTCAATGAAGAAGCAATTTTGGATGGTAGCTGATTGCAAATGCTTTAAGGAAGAATCAAAACAATTGTCGGGGGCTGGGCGCGGTGGGTCATGCCTGTAATCCCAGCACTTTGGGAGGCTGAGGCGGGCGGATCACCTGAAGTCAGGAGTTCAAGACCAGCCTTATCACCATGGAGAAACCCCATCTCTACTAAAAATACAAAATTAGCCGGGCATGGTGGTGCATGCCTGTAATCCCAGCTACTCGGGAGGCTGAGGCAGGAGAATCGCTTGAACCCACGAGGCAGAGGTTGCGGTGAGCCGAAATCACGCCATTGCACTTCGGCCTGGGCAACGAGTGAAACTCCATCTCGAAACAAAAACAAAAACAACCCCCCCACCAAACAAAACAAAACGAAAAACAATTGTTGTGAATGACAAAGATTGAAAATGAGTATGGTTAAATATCTGATGAGAGTTCATTATAAGAATGCATCTCCCATAGACATTTAATTACTTCTGTGGCATATGACATTATGGCTTAAAACCTGTTAGATTTCTGGGAATCTCTTATAATTTTTGGAACACTCACATCAATAACATACCCATAAATGTAACTTAGAGAAGGTTTAACATCACTTATCATTTGACAGTGTTTCCCATATAATGTAACATATCAAATAAGGCAGCTTTCCTGTTTAGTTTCTGTTTCTCAATTAGATTACTGCGTTCTTGGTGGAGCCCATTAATGAATTAGGCCAACAAAGTATAGGCCCATGTATGTTGAAAAAGCTCCAGAGGTAATTCTAATCCTCCTAGCTAAAAACCATGGGTTTAGCCCCAAGTCCTACCTATTAGAACAGGGATCCTCCATCATGGCTACACATTAGTAGCATCTGGAGAGGCTTAAAAATTACCAATGCCTGGGTCCCACTCCAGACCAGTAGATCAGAATTTATGGTTGGGGCTTGAGCATCCATTTTTAAAAATGTTTCTGAGTGATTCCAATGTGTAGCTATATTTTCCATCAGATTTATCTAAATTTTTGTGGCATTCGCTGCTTTCTATTTTGGTATCACGATTATTTTTCAGGTCTTATCTCCTGTCTTGGGCTTTATGTTCCCTGGGGGTAGGGACCTTGCCTTCTTCATTTCTGTATCTGTTATGAACACATGAATTGATCGTCAGGAAAAGGTTCTCAGCCACATGCAGGACGTGTCCAAAGTTCACATATTAATACTACACAGTCTTTGTTCTCCATGAAATAAGAGGTTGCTTGGGATGAAGGGTGTAAGTCCACAGGGCAGGTGGTGGAGGGGAGATCACTCTGTTTTTAGGTGTAACATGGAAGCTAAGAATTCTATGTGCATCCAGGGTAAAGGGGCAGGGATGTGTAGAAAGTCAGATTCTAATTAAGATGGAGGAATTATACTGGGAAGTAGAGGTAAAGGAAGTAAGAAGAATTAGTAAAGAGAAGAAATTTGAACTTATCTAGTAGGCCAGAGCAGGTTCCTTTGGCTTCTTTTTTTTTTGAGACGGAGTCTCCCACTGTCGCCCAGGCTGGGGTGCAGTGGCACGATCTCGGCTCACTGCAAGCTCTGCCTCCCGGATTCATCCCATTCTCCTGCCTCAGCCTCCCGAGTAGCTGGGACTACAGGCACCCGCTACCATGCCCGGATAATTTTTTGTAGTTTTAGTAGAGACGGGGTTTCACCGTGTTAGCCAGGATGGTCTCGATCTCCTGACCTCATGATCCGCCCGCCTCGGCCTCCCAAAGGGCTGGGATTACAGTCGTAAGCCACTGTGCCTGGCCCCCTTTGGCTCCTTAAGTAGGTGAGTGAACTAGATTTTAGGAACGTAATGAGGCAGTCATATGCAGGAAAGATTCCAACCTTACAACAAGGGGTCAAGCAGGATGTTGAACAATTATTGAGGTTTATGGGAATGGAGAGACTGACACAAGTGAGAGATGTTGAAAAAGGGCGAAGAGGCTTTGACAATGTATTGACTCTAGGAAACAAATGAGCAGAGGCTGGGGATAATTATATCTAGGAGACAGTGGGGTACAGGGAGCATGAAGACCAGGAAAAAAGAGACCTGCAGGAATTAGTGCTGAGAAGCAGGAGTTTAGGGGTAGAAGGAGGAGATCCAGTCCCAGATATAAGTGAAGAAGTTTTTTCCCTCTCCCAAGCATGGTGATCAGCCCTGCAGGAAACATGACAAGAGAAAGGCCATCATACCTGCCAGTCTTCCTGAAATAACGAAAATACACCAAGGCTGCTATATCAGAGCCACTCTGGCCAGCACTCCAATCATGATGCCGACAGTGGCCGCAGCTGAGAGGACAGGAGCACTTCCTTGTGGGAAGAAAAGAGAAGGAATGAAGGTGATGTTATTCTACAGTGGGGTCCCCAAGAACTAGCTGTCAACATGAAGTAGTCTTGACTTGTTCCTTCAAGGAATACACTAGTTTTGTGGGAAAGTTGCAATTTTTTTTCTCTCTTACCACATTTCTAGGTTGTTGATCAGTCTTCTGTCAGTTTCATCCTGTTCTTTCTGCACTCAGACATTTTTGAAGGCTTTGAAAATTTGAGAAAGTCTGATTGCTATTTTTGCATGTCATTAGAACTTTCTATATTTTTATGGTTGCATCTTTTTCTCAGTGTCTCAGTTGTGGCAGCCATGAATAAGAGCCTGTTGGATCTCTATGGCAGGGACTTGATTGACAGAAGGCCCAGGCTAGTGCATTCTGAATTTACCGTGTTCTTTGCACAGAGAACTCACTTCTCATGAGCTACCACCAGAGGAAAGAAAGCAAGCCCAGGCTGTGAGACCCTGCTTCACTCTCATGGGTGAGGGGTTCAGAGACTCCCCATCGGTCTTGGGGAAACTCAGAACTGCACTATCTAAAACTTCTCTCCTTCACTTTCTCCTTCTCAGGAATCAGATCTGCATCGTGGTCTGAGGGCTCTCTTAGGCTCTCCTGTCACTGCTGCTCCACTTTCCCTCGTGGCTGTTTTACCCAGTGAATTATCTTGTACCTCTAATCCCATCTTGGCTGCATCTCAGCGGATGAAAGCTAACATACCAGGCTTGATTCTTTGCACTGTTTTTCCTCTTTCCCATGTTTAGCCAATAACCATGTCCTAGTGGGTTTCCATTTGGTGCTTAGCCCTCACCAGTCAACTCAGGGTGATGGTTAATGCTATGTTAGCTACTGTTGAGGGACACATCCTAGGTACCAGGCCCTGTGCTAAATACTTTACCTGTATCTTATTTGATTTATACAATAACTCTCTTGGGTAGAGATTATTTCCATTTTACAGATGAAAAGACAGAGGCTTAGAGTGATGAGAAAACTTATCCAAAGTCGTATGGTTAGTGACAAGTGGATTTAGAATTTGACTCTAGGACTACCTGACTTCAAGGTTAATGGTAACAGTAGTAATAACAATAGCTAATATTTATGAAGCTTTTCTTTGTGTGTGGCATTTTGCTGAAGGCTTAATCAAATGTTACATTAAATCTTCAAAACAATACTATGAAACAGGCACTGTTATTTCAATTTTCATTTTTTCCACCCATTTCTTAGTGAAGAGAATTATTGCAATTTTCAGTTGAAGAATTGAAGGCTCAGAGAAGTTAAGAATCTTGTACAAGAAATTGATAATGGTAAATACTTACATTAAAGAGATACCTCAAATCAACAACCTAACTTTACAAATTCAAGATATAGAAAAAGAACAAAATCAACCCAAAGATAGTGAAGGAAGGAAACAATAAGAATTATAACTGAAATAAATAAAACAGAGGCTAGAAAAACAATAAAGGGAGTCAATGAAACCAAAAGTTGGTTCTTCAAAACAGATCGACAAAATTGACAATCATTTACTAATTGGAAATCATCATTTTCAGTAAACTATCGCAAGAACAAAAAACCAAACACCGCATATTCTCACTCATAGGTGGGAATTGAACAATGAGAACACATGGACACAGGAAGAGGAACATCACACTCCGGGACTGTTGTGGGGTGGGGGGAGGGGGAGGGATAGCATTAGGAGATATACCTAATGCTAAATGACGAGTTAATGGGTGCAGCACACCAGCATGCACATGTATACATATGTAACTAACCTGCACATTGTGTACGTGCACCCTAAAACTTAAAGTATAATAATAATAAAATAAAAAAAATACAGCAAAGAAAAAAAAAGAGAAGATTCAAATTACTAAAAACAGAAATGAAAATGGGGGCATGGTGGCTCACACCTTTAATTCCAGCACCCTGGTAGGTCAAAGGAAGAGGATTGCTTGAGGTCAGAAGGTCATGACCAGTCTATGCAACATAGGGCGACACAGTCTCTACAATTTTTTTTTTTTTTAACTAGCCAGGCATGATGGCACATGCCTGTAGTCCCAGCTACTCAGGAGGCTGAGGTAGGAGGATCACTTGAGCCCAGGGGGTTGAGCCTGCAAGTAAGCTGTGATCAAACCACTGCACTCCAGCTTGGGTTGGGTTACAGAGTGAGACCTACTCTCAAAAAAATTGATGACATTGCTACCAATTCTACAGAAATAATAAAGATTAAAAGAGTGTGGTAAATAATTGTAAGCCAACAAATTGGATAACCTAGATGAAATGGACAAATTCCTGGAACACACAAAAAAATCTGAATAGACCTATAATTATAATAAGATTTAGCCAATAAAAGCATTTGACAAAATTCAACATTCTTTTATAAATAAAAACACTCTGTGAATGGAAGGAAACCACCTCAACATAACAGAGGGATACTCAATGGAGAAAGACTGAAAGCTTTCCCTGTAAGACCAGGAAAAAGACAAGGATGCCTGCTTTCACCACTTCTCTTCAAGATAATATTTAAAGTCCTAGCTGGAGAAATTAGGCAACAAACAAACAAACAAACATCCAAATCGGAAAGAAGTAAAATTATCTCTGTTCACAGATAACTTAAACTTATATGTAGAAAACTCTACAGGGTTGGAGTTGTTGCTGGTGACGGAGGGCTTGGGCAGCTCTGCTGTGCAGATAACAGAGAGAAGATTGCCCTGTGTGGCACCTTTGATTCCTCTGCAGACATCGTTCAATCAGAGTTGGCATGTCCCACTCCTCAGTCCACCTGAGTCCTTAAGAGCCCCAGGGCAGGTGTGTGTGTCAGAAGATGGATGCACGACGATCTGAGGGCTCAGAGATCATGAGGCTACCTGCTTTGTGTGGGAGAAGCACAGACTTTCTCAAATGTGAATAGGGCAGAAGCATTGAGTCTTGGGCAGATACAGGACTGACAGCCACAGCCTCTGGCACCTCTCCTGTTTCTTCCCTGACTGGCTGAGTGCCTGGTCTTTTAGGGTACTCACCTGGAACATGCAGGTGCTGTTTCTTTCAGCTGCACAGTCCCACACCACCCAGCCAAGGTGTGTTTTTTCTGAGGCTTTGCTATTTAAGGACATCCTGGAGATGGGTGATGATGCGGATGGGGGTTTGAGTGGGAGACCAGAAGCAAGTCTAGAGGTGAGTTTAGGGGTCAGGCTGTGGGTCACAGGTGGGCAGCTCTGCCCAGGAGTTTGATGGGAACAGAGTTTCATTTTGGGAGGAAGAAAAGAGTTCTGTGTGTGGGTGGTGGTGATGGTAGCAGAACAACAGGAATGTTTAATACTACGGACCTGCACATGTGGAAGGGTTGAAAAGGTGAGTCCTATATTACATATATAGTGGCTGGTAGTCTTATCCTCTCTATAAATACACACTTTTTGGCACTGCCCCTTCCCTGCCATGCAGAGTCCCCATGGCTGAATCTCCCTATGTCTCCAAGTGTGCGTCACTTTCTATCCTCTGTGCTGTGTCCCATGTGCTGTGCCCACAGCCTTATACAGCCAGTGACTTCAGAGCCAAGACACAGCTCAGCAGTCTGTCATGAGGCTCCATGTCTTCCCATTTTCCTGCAGCCTGATCCAGGGGAGGCTTTTGTGTTGATTAGCAGCTTGATTTAGCCTGATTCAGGACAGACACCTGGGCACCTTCTCCATATGCCCTGGTTCCACCTTAGGTGGCTTCAGGGTAGGGTCAGTCAGTCACTGGGGGCGCTGGGAGCAGAGATGGGGGCAGAGTCTGAGCTGCTCCTCCATCATCCAAGGGGCTTCCTTTTCTCATTTAAGGAAAAAGTGTGAGCTCATTTCAAAGCCTCCTTGTCCCTTGTAGCTTACGGAGTAGGTAAAAGAACACAAAGAAGTGACAGAAAGGGAATTGTTGGTAACAGAAAGCAGCAACTTGACCCTGAGGACCCTTCCTCCTTTTTTCTCTGTGAATCCCCTTTCACTACACAGGGCTCAGTGCTGAGGGAGCCCCCTTCTCTCATTCAAGGATGGACCCAAAGTCAGACATGAGAAATCAAAAAACAAAAAACAACAAAAAACAAAAAAACAAGGGGAAAAGAGTCTGCAGAGGTGAATTGGGAGGGTTTTGGGGGGAGAATTTGGGATTTGCTTGTGCCCCTTGGACACAGGTTGGGAAAGAAAATTTCTTCCTGGCTCTTCTCTGAGAGCCAGACTCCACCTGAAAATGCGATGCTAGTGCTTCATGGATCCACTTACCAGAGACTGTGATCATCGTGACTGTGGTCCTGTTGAGGCCAGTGGCCGAGTTATGGGCTTGGCACATATAGGATCCGCTATTATTCACAGTGATGTTGGGGATAAAGAGCTCTTGTGTGGATTGCTGGAACGTCCCATTGATAAACCAAGAGTACTGTGCAGGTGGGTTAGAGGCTGCGTGGCAGGAAAGGTTCAGATTTTCCCCTGGACGGTAATTGGCCTTTGAGGGGGAAATGGTGGGAATATCTGGGCCATCTGGAGGAAAGAGAATAAAGCCACAGGTGATGTTGTCAGAGGGAAGCATAAGTTCCTGGTCTGTGGAAGGGCCACAGTGTCCCCCTGAGCCATGTCACAACCCTGAAGTCTCAACCAAACCCCCGCTATGTCCCCTGAGCCAAAGTCTGAGACATTCACCTGTTTCTCCCATCAGAAAATGTGAACCCTGAGCCTTAAGGACATCCTGGAGATGAGTGATGATGGGAATGGGTGTTTGAGCAGAAGTAGCACAGGAGACAGCCCCTCCCCTCCCATTCTTGCTCAAGGCCTGGTCTGCCCAGGTTTGCTCGGGTCAGGAAGTCATGGCCAGCCTGGGTGAGGGTCTGAGTCCTTAGACCTGAGAGGGACTGAGAGGCCTGGCCTCTGGCTGTGTGGATTTGGGCTGGCAGCCTGGGCCACAGAGGAACAGAAGATACTCACAGAGGACATTCAGGGTGACTGGGTCACTGCGGTTGGCACTCGCTGGGTTCTGTATTTCACATTCATAGGATCCTGCATCACTCCTTTTGACGCTGAGTAGAGTGAGGGTCATGTTGCCATTGGACAGCTGCAGCCTGGGACTGACCGGAAGGCTTTGACCATTTACCCACCACAGGTAGGTTGTGTTCTGAACCTCAGGTTCACAGGTGAAGGCTACAACATCCTTGTCCTCCACGGGGTTGGAGTTGTTGATGGTGATGTAGGGCTTGGGCAGCTCCGCTGTGCAGAAAGCAGAGAGAAGATTGCCCTGTGTGGCACCTTTGATTCCTCCACAGGCATCTTTCAATCAGAGTTGGCATCTCTCACCTCTCAGCCCCCTTGAGTCCTTAAAAGCCCCTGGCAGGTATATGTGTCACACAACAGATGCACGATGATTTGAGGGCTGAGATTGTGTGAGACCACCTGCTCGGTGTGGGAGAAGCACAGTCTTTCTCAAGTGTGAATTGAGCAGCAGCATTGGGTCATGGTCAGACACAGGACCCAGGGTCACAGCCCCTTGTGCTTCTCCTGGTTTCTCCCTGACCAGCTGCCCGCCTGGCTTCCCTTGGGGTCCTCACCTGAAACATTCAGGTGCTGGGTCTTTTCAAGCTTTAGTCCTACTTTGCCCCCCTGGCTGTATTTTCTGTGTGGCTTCCTTTTCTAAGGACATTCTATAGATGGGTGATGATGGGACTTCCTATTGTCCTTAAACCCCAAGGATACTGTGCAGCCTGGCCTGAGATTGGATGTTTCAGCAGAAATAACACAGGGGACACCATGGGCAAGCCTGGAGGTCAGTTCAGTCATCAGGCAGTGGAACCACAAGGTGGGGCAGTTTTTCCCAGGTGTTTAATAATGACTGACTTGAGCCTGTGACCCCTAAAGATAGAGCAGAATTCAGAGAATGATCTAGAAGACAGTGAGGGGGATGGGCAGGAGCTGCCTGAATTTAACAGCAGAACCGTATTCCTTTTCTTTGGCCTTTAATGTTTCTTCTCCCCCTGCGGAGGGCGGGTGAGGACCCTGTGGCTCTCTCTATAAATACATGTGGATGTTTGCAAATGCACGGCTGAGTGGTGGAAAGGGGGTGCATGAAATGCTGCAAATCTGACTCTCAAGGACCATGTGTGTTTGACAGATATGAGACAGAAATTTGAGAAGAAGTTTTGCAAATATTTTCTCGCATTGGACATTATGCTAAATGCAATAAGTCACTCACAGGACAGATACTGTAGGGTTCCACTTATATGAGGTCTCTAGAGTAGTCACACTCATGGAATCAGAGTAGAACCATGGTTGCCAGGGGTTGGGAGAGGCAGAATGGAGAGTTAGTCAATGGGTGTGCGTTTTCAGTTACACAGGATGAGGTTCTAGAGATTTCCTGTACAGCTTGGTACCTATAGTTCATACGGATTGAGTATCACTTACGCATAAGGCTTAGGACAAAAACTGTTTTGGATTTCTGACTGTTTTTGGATTTTTGAATATTTGCAGTAGACTTACCCATTTAGCATCCTAAATCTGAAAACCCAGAATCCAAAATGCTCCAGTGAGCATTTCTTTTCAGCATCACTTTAGTGGTCAAAAAGTGTTAGATTTGGGAGCATTTCAGATTTTGGATTATTGGATGTGGGATGCTTGACCTGTAATGCTGTAATTTGTTTTGAAAAATTTGTCAGGAGTTTAGACCTCATGTTATGTTCTGAATATAGTAAAAAATAAAAGAAATTTGGGGGAAACACTTAATTTTTTCCATAAGTGGAGATTGTTACTAATGGCCTAAAGATCGAAGATCAATGGCTGGAAGTAGTATTTTTCTTGATAACATACTAAGGTTTAGATGTGCTGTGAATTCCGGCAGGATCACATTGTCCTCAAATGAAGATGCTGAAGTTGGTTTGAAATGAGCAACTCCCTGAGTAGAGAGAGGCACATGAGTCCTCTTAGGAGGATAGAACCAGTAGGAGAGGAAGTCTTAGATATGTGTCAGTTACATAAAGGAAGGAACGATGCCAAATTAGAAGCAAAGTGTGTTATGTTAGTAAATTTAGAAAGAGCTCCCTGCCCCTAATTCCTGTGCAGTTAGGCAAATAGGGAAGGAGCCCAAAACAGTAATGTGAAATGCTTTCTTCCTCTCCTGTTAACCTCAGAAAACACAATGAGAGTTTAAGTTCATCTAAACTGGGCAGAGTCTATGTGAGACTCCAGTGGCTGGTGCACTTCTCAGTCCAAGGGACCCCACCTTATGACAATGGCATCATCATGAGGACACAGTAGTGTATGCGGAATGGGCAGCAAACCCATCAGACAGCACCTGCCTGGCCAGCTGCACCTGGGGAAGATCCTGGGGAATGACTGGAGGATGTAAGCCTCACACCAAGATGAGGACGGAAATCAATGGGTGAAATTAGCCTCTGGGCCTTGGGGAAAGCAGACCTGTCATCCTGCCTCTGACTGCCTGGTGAATCAGTAGAGACTGTATGGAGGAGTCGCTTGTCCCTGTCCTGTGGCCTGTTCCACATGTCGGCCTCACTGGGGGAAAGAGCCCTGGATGGGGACACAGTGGAAGCTCGTTCTCCTGTTGACTTGGGGACATTGGCTCTTGATGGAGCCTGGCAGGGGCGGTTGCTCCGGCTGATTTCTGTGCCTTCCCTGTTGCCTGGGAGGTGGGCCAGGACACAGTGTGAACAGGAAGGGAACAGCACAGCCAGCCTTGTTAGAGTGGTTTTCTGGGGAAGGCCTAAGGGTGGAGGAAGCTGTGCAGGGCAGGGCATCCCAGCTAGAATGAAAGGGGAGGAAAATGAGGGACATAGAGGAGCAGAAAGAGCCAGAGATACTCATGGCAGTGAGCAGTGGGGGCTACAGTGACCTCAGAGACCCCAGGGACCAGGAGCCTCTTGGCTGCCCCAGACCAGGACCAGGGAGACCTGAAAACCCTCTAATGACCAAGGAACCCCAGAGTCACATGAGATGGGGTAGGTTTAGGGACAGGGGTTCAGAGGGATGGAACATGGGTGTCAGCCCCTGAGGGACAAGAAACAGGTGTGGCCAGAACCTCATAGGATTCTGCATCCAGGAGCTGGTCTCTAAAAAGGTTATGGATCCTTTTTTCATTCCTTCTTCCTTTCTTCCCTTTTTCATGAGAGAACTCCTGAGCAAGCGTGTGTCTCACTTTGGGCCTGTGCTGGTGCAGAGTGTGAGTGGGGAGAGAAAGCAAAGTCCTCTCCCTTATCCTCCCATGGGAGTGACACCAACACATCGGGAACAGGATTTCAGGTGCAGTGAGGGGACTGTGGATCGAAGGGAGAGGCCTGGACAATCCCAGCACTGACTCTGTTATTTGAGGCAGGTGATTTAGTTCTAGAGTAAAACTGATTAATTCTCTGTTTGCTTCTTACTTTCCAGACCAGAATCTCCACTTCTGAGCTGCGGATGCACAAGACAAAAGGAAGTGAACCCATGACTGGTCTCAGGTCTGCAGATGCCTAACAGCAAACAGCCCCATCCACTCCCGGTTGAGGAGAGGAGGGGGCTCTGGCTGCAGACAGACCTCATATGTCTCTAATCTGCCACCTATGGCCTGTTTGACCCTTGTTAGTGACTGTCTCCCTGTCCCTCAATTTCCCTTCAATAAGTAGGATAAGTGCTGTTTGGCTGTGAGGTTGTTTGTGAGTTAACCTCAAAATATTTACAATTACTTGATCTCAGCTCTCCACAGAGGAGCTGCCCAAGTGAACAGCATCTGTGATTATTTGCTTCCAAGACAGAGGGCCCTGGGCCTGATCCCTGGTGGACATGGAGCTGCCGGGAGCATCATCTCTTCTCTGTTCCTCCCCTTGGGGACTCTGAACTTCCCAGGGAGTAACCTGTGTCCCCCAGGGCAGTGGGCTCATGCACTAGTAATTTTTTCCATCTGTCCTTTCCATGCTGAGCCTCAAGTGAAGGAGGAGGCCCTATCCTCAGCTAGATGAGGCTCTGGGTGCTCGGCCCTGGCTGGTGACCAACTCCAGGAGTCATGGCCCTTGGATAGCTCACATCCTTGCTCCCAGCCAGCCCTGCCCAAGAGGCCACCACACAGCCCTGGCACAGACTCCCCAGGATCACCTGGAATCAGGAACCAGGGACAGGGCTTTGTACAGGGGCTCAGTTCTGGGAAGAGTTGAGCTTCTCTCTGAGGATCCCAGGGGCCCCCCCTCAGGCCAGGCCCTGACCCAGTTCTCCAGGGTCTTTCTCAGGGTCAGGTCCATGGGGAGACCATGGGGTGCTTGTCTGACACTGACCTCGCCCTGCTGAGTCCCGCCATAAGACTGTCCTTCCTCTGCAGCGAGTGTCTGCAGGGTCTGGATCCAGGAAAGGAATTCTGATCTGTGGAAGTTTGTCTCCCCCGTGTGTGTCCTGCACTAAATGTCCAAACCCTAATACAGGATGTAATGCAGAGAGGGCCACAGGCACAGCCCACGCCTGACAATCCCGTATGTGGGAAGTAGAACTAACCCCCAACACCCAGAGGTCATGGGGAAATACTCACGGTATACATGGAACTGTCCAGTTGCTTCTTCATTCACAAGATCTGACTTTATGACTTGTAGGGTGTAGAATCCTGTGTCATTCTGGGTGACGTTCTGGATCAGCAGGGATGCATTGGGGTATATTGTCTCTCGACCACTGTATGCAGGCCCTGGGGTAGTTTGTTGAGTTTCTATTTTATATGCTACAATTAGACGGTTGGCATCCACTCTTTCCCCTTTGTACCAGATGTAGCCAATACGATTCTGGGACAGATTGTGGGCGAGTAGAAGTACCTCCTTCCCCTCTGCGACATTGAACGGCGTGGATTCAATAGTGAGTTGGGCAGTGGTGGGCGGGTTCCAGAAGGTTAGAAGTGAGGCTAGGAGAGAGGAGAGAGCATCGGTCAATATTGGGACCTATGCGTTAGGGTAGAAAAATGGGGCCCTGGGTCCTGAGCAGGTCTCTTCACCCCTCCACCTTGGAGCATGTGTGTGTGTGTGTGTGTGTCTGTCCTACTGAGTCAAAGTCAGCAGTGTGACACCCCCATTCCTTCAGCACCTTTGACCTTGGCATTTCCATGTGTGGAATGCTCTTCCCCAGGGGTCTGCATGGCTCCCTCTCCACTGGCCTCAGGTCCTGCTCACATCAGGGCATTCTTGGGAGATCCCTTCCTTGACACCCCCTCTACAGACCCTGGGTCTTTTCTTTCTGACCTTTTCCTGCTCTGTTCCTTCCAGGGCTCTTGTCAACACCTGACCTCACATTCTATATCTCTTTGCGTGTGTGTTTTCCTCTTCATGACAGCATGAACTCTGTGATGACTGAGACTTGTCTGATGCTTGTTGTATGCCATTGACTAAAATTGATTGCAAATACTTGTGGATGAGTTAATGAGTGTACCTGGTGGTTATTTTTCAACTTCTGATTGGTGAGTAAGGGCAGCATTTAGTGCCCTGGTTATATTTTTATTTGGACTGTCACCCTGATGCAGTTCTGATTTCTATCATTTTTCTTTTTTTTCAAATTGTAGTGACAAATGATGATTAACTTGGAAAACATGATCAATTGATTTTCCTCCCTTTTTATCAATCCCAGTTTAGTCTGACTTTCCTGTTGTGACCCCCTGTCCCTCTCTGGTGTTCTGTTTCCTCAGGCTTCAATAGAAGCCCTCTGTCCCCTCTCAGAGCCTTGTCCTCCCCAGGAGACCCTAGCCAGTCTCTGTGCTCCCTCCTCCCATCCACTCCCAGGGAGTCCTCCCCTCACCTGTGAGCAGGACCTCCTTCCAGGGGACATGCAGTTTGCAGGGAGGGGCTGAGGGGGACCCCATGGTCTCTGCTGTCTTCTCTGTCCTCCTCTGTGTAGAGGAGCTTGAGCTCCAGGAATGCTCTGGTCAGGGCTGCTGTGACTGTTGGCCCTGCTGTCCTTCCTCCTTCTGTGCTGAGCCTCCTCTCAGGGCAGGAGCATTTCCCAGGGTCACGTGGGTCATGGGTGCGGTCTCTGTTCAGGAATCCTCTATCCCCTCCCCTCTCATTTCTGTCTCTTTTGTCCCTGCTCCTCTTCCCCTTCTGTTTATATTCAGTTCCCCAGAAGACGCTCTGAGAAGCAAGCTTGTTTGGACCCCTGTTCCATAACAGGACGACCCGCCCTCCCCAGCATGGACCTCTGCTGTGTCTGGGCCTTGGGTCTGTCAGCACCACACAGAGAGTCCCTGGGGTCCTCAAACCTGATGTTATTTTCTCTGTGACAGAGAAACCCGTCTATGTGTGCAGGATGTTCCTAGTGTTCTCACACGTCTGGGAAGGTTGGGTTTACTCCCAGCAAGGAGGTCACAGAGATGTTTGGGGTGCTAGGAGTGGACACATCTAGGGCTAAAGCCCGGGTCTAAGATTCTGAGTTGTTCTTTCTGCAGCGCTATGTGACTCTAATTCCCTGGGAGTAACTGAGAATGAAGCTGCATGGTGCTGTAGTATTATGTCATCCAGACCCCAGACGTTTCTAGGCCAACTTTATGATTTTCTCTACAGCTTTACCACCTTTATTATTATTTACTTCATATTTTTTTGTATTAAATTTAGTTTACAAAACATCCTTATCTTAGCAGGTGGCTCACACCTGTGATCTCAGCTACTCAAGAGGTTGAGGTGAGAGGAAGGCTTGAGGCCAGGATCTGAAGACAAAATATTTTTGTCTTATGCAATATTGTCCATGAAATCAGAGATTTGATGTGTGCTTAATTTTTTCCCTGTCATGCATTAAAATAAACACAGTTAAACTTAAACAAAGTTTATTCATGTTTCACCTAAAATCAGTTTTGGGAAACACTTATATAGTGGCACAAGCATAGAATTTATATCCAGACAGGCTTGGGGTCAGCTACTGGCTCTGCCACTTAACTATGTCGACTTGGACAAGTCACTTGGCTCCTATGATCCTTGATTCCCTGATTTGTAAAAGGAGGATGGTAAAATCCTCCTTGCAGAGTTGTTGGGAATAAGTGAGCTGCTGTGGGAGCCCAGTGCCCAGGCGGGTGTTGAGTACATGATGGTTATCACTGTGGTTATTGCTGTGGAATTCTGGTTATTTTCCAAAGAGAGTGTCTATGCTGGAATATTGGGCTTGTGGCTTTCTGCTAACATGCATGTGTGAAGAAGTTACTTTCGCTTGTTAGGACTTGTGCATCTGTCATTATTTTTGTTTTCCAGTTCTACTAGCTATTTTCTCTGTGATGTTGGTCAAGTTGTCTAACTTTTCTGTGCCTCATTTACCTAATTTGTGAAATGTGGGTAACAGTACACTAGTGTGCGTGTGTTATTTCCCAGCTCCGACCACTAGAGGGCACAGAAGCACCGTCACCTACTAGCAATGGGCATATGGGTGCCCATGGTCTGCAAACATCATTTTCCCATGAAAGGAACCAGGGGTCCCCGGAGAAATAGCTGATCCAGGGCTGGGCAAGAAAGCACAAGAGGAGCTTTGTGGGGCCAGAAGTAAACATTTTATGGGGCCAGAAGTAAGGAACTGCTTGAAAAATGATGGGGTTGTGTCAAAAGTCACAGAAACCAACTAGAAGGAGCTCCCAATGGCCAAATTTTGGACAATATCAGCGACATAATAAATAATGCCAGCCACTGGGGGCAGTGGTTTACGCTTTGGCGCTTTGGCAGGCCGAGATGGACGGATCACTTGAGGTCAGGAGTTCGAGACCAGCCTGGCCAACATGGCGAAACCACGTCTCTATTCAAAACATGAAAATTAGCTGGGTGTGGTGGCAGGGACCAATAGTTCCAGCTACTAGGGAGGCTGAGGCAGGAGAGTAGCTTGAATCCAGGAGGTGGAGGTTGCAGTGAGCCGAAATCGCACCACTGCACTCTAGCCTGGGCAACAGAGCAAGACTCCAGCTCATAAAAAAAAAAAGGGATATAAAATAAGATTAGATTTTATTTTGAGATTTATTTTGGGAATGGAGGAGCTATTATTTCTTCCAGCCACTAAGTAGCTCAGACTCAGGCCGCATTACAAACTTTACTTGACTGGGAAACAAAGCCCGAGCCCGGCGCCACCCACCGAGGTGGTTTGTGATGGTGCCCTCTGGCGGCGCAGCGAGCTTCCCCAGTTCCTCACCCTAGTGCTTTAGGAGCGACTTTAGAAATTCCACTCAGTCCATTTATTGAACCCTTTCTAGGTCACACTGCAGTTCATCTAATCTTCACAACAAGTCTGTGTGAACAGTGGTATTTATTCATCTTAAGACGATAAAAAGGCTGAATAAAGTGAAGCGACTTGTCCAGGGTTGCAAAGGGAGTGACAGAACCAGGATTTGGATCTAGGCCCCCCTGACTTCCAGGCTGAGGGTAAATGCCTAGATGAGTGTAAATGTGTGACCAGGTGGGGAACTATCGGTATAAAGCAATGGTTGTCGACTGGGGGTGGTTTCCCTCAAGGAGACATTTGGCAATATCTAGAAATATTTTTTGCTTTCATGAAGGAAGAGGGTGCTTGGGGGAGGGGGAAGGCTGCTATTGGCATGTAGTGGAGAGACGGCATGTGGATGCTGCTGAACATCTCACAATGCACAGAACAGCCCTCACCACAAGGAATCGGTCAGCCCAGTTGTCAGTAGAGCTGCTCTGAAGCCCTGGTTTGATTTAGAAACCTGAGGACGCGTTTGTGCAGTTAGCTAATGTTTGCTGAGTGCTGAGCTGGATAGCATGAGGGATATGGAAACAGTGCACCAGCCTGTGCTGCCAAGGAGGCTGCAGCCTCGAAGGGCAGTGGGTGGAGGCGGGAGAGACACAGGAAGGTCTTCAATATAAGGCAGCAGATAAGTGCAAGAAGAGAGAGTCCAGCAGGGCTAAGCCAGCTCTCAGGACGGACAGCGATTGTCTGGGTGTGGGAGGAGCTGAGCACTTGTCTGGCCTGTGGGAAGATGGTTTTTGAGTTGAGTGTATCAGCAAAGTTGAACTGGTGGGAAAACACAAGCCCTGTTCAGGGAAGGGCAAACAGTCTAGTTTGGGTGGAGAGAGAGTAATTTTTAGTGAGTGGAGGGGGTTGCACTGGAAACGGAGGTTGGGGCTAGAGCTTTTAGTCTAGGCTGAGGACTCTAGCCTGGGTGTCTGTCACAGTGATGGAAAAACCTTCCCTTCCTGAATGGTGTTTAGGCCCCAGGGCTATGGGGCTCAGCCGCTTCCAGAGTGCTCTCTCTACAAAGCAAGGAACATTGGAAATTGGAGTGGAGAAGGCTGAACATCTCCTGATTTTAGGACCAAGTTGATGCTGAGTATGTAACAAAGCTGTTTCACCTCAAAGTGGCCCTTGGGGAGATGGTGCTCCCAAGTGGAAATATACATGGGGCTAAGCTGTCTTCTGCATGATCTCTTTGCAAAGGGCTTGGCCACTTTGGTTGTAGTGAAAACTGGAGCAGATTAGAAAGCCTTAGCCAAAGGTCTGCTACCCAAATGGTGCACTGTTGCAGCAGGGCTTGGTGTGGCTAAAGCTTCAAATATGGACACTACCTGGTGATAGGATTTTCTTCTGTTTATTAGCTACCATTGAATAGCATTAAAATATGTCATGCTTGGTGCACTCTAAAGAATATAAACAATACAAGCAAAGTTTGAGATCTGACTGAGCAACATAGTGAGACTTTGACTCTAAAAAAAAAAAAAAAGGAAAAACTAGGCAGGCAGAGTGGTGCATACTTTTAGCCCTACTTACTTGGAAGACTGAGGCAGGAAGACTGCTTGAGCCTAGGAGTTTGAGCTGTAATGAGCTATGATTGCACCATTGTACTCCAAGCTTTGGCGACAGCGTAAGATCCTGTCTTAAAAAAAAAAAGAATACAAGCAAAGGGTTCCTTATCTTTTATGAATATATGGTTGCCTTCAATACCCTCCCACTACTGCCACCAAGTTTGACCCTGGGGAAATGCATTACTCTTCTGGAAAAGGCTTGGGGGTGAAGGCATGGGAGCAAATATTTGTTGAACCAATATGTACATATGTATATATCTGCCAGCTGTAGTTGCAGACACTTTCACATACAATATCTCATTTAACCCTCACAACACTAGATGTAAGTACAGTTTGCTCCTTTCAGTAAATGAGGAAACTGGCACTGAGAAAGGCTTACTTGCTCCCAATCCCTGCAGCTGAAAGGGCTACATTTTGATGCACCTGTGGCCTGTTTTGCTCCATTTCCTCCCCCCGTTTTCCCCTTCATAGACAGTCTTATTTATGTGGATTCGGGCTCCTAGAGACCATGGACATCAGCATTGGTGGCAGCAACAGGAGGAGGGAAGAGATTAGAATTTTTATTGTGACTGTCGGTGGAGCTGTATGTTGCTTGAAGAATGTATGAAAGGTTCCCAGTTGGAGCTCCTGACCTCTGGGGATGGCTCAGCCTGGTGGTCTGTGGTATAGTCCCAGGGCAGTGTTCTTATTTGAGGGCAAGAACAGGTGAGATCATGCTTTCCTGCTGTTAGGTAACAGATTAGACCATGTGCTTTATGGGAATCTGGGAAGTGAAACTGGTCAAACAAAAGAAATGCAGCATTCTTAAGAACATAAGAAGGTGACTGACAACTTGGCAGCCGTGCCAGTTCTCTCCTATACTCCTTCCTACCTCCCCACACCCCAATGCCTCATGGTTTCTTCCTCAAGTCTTTTTTCTCATTTGAATTTTCTTGTACCTTTCAGTGACCTTCTCTATCTGAGTATTTGGCAGCAAAGTGGGTGTTATGTGTTGGTGGAGGAGACATTGACAAGGTCTGTTTCCCCTCTGTGCTCCTGCTCCCATCCTTTGCAAAATATCGGCAATAGTAGTGTTGTTGCCAGGGAAGTTGCCCTGTCCTCTCTCTGTTCACAATTCCCTCCAATTCTGCAGCCACATAAGATGGCAGCAGAGCAGGATCCAGGACAAGAGGCAGCTCCCCTGCCCAGAACACCGCCCCTGGAGCAGTGGGTGACACCAGGCCTCCTTGTGTGTCCATCGGGAAGGTGGCCATGGCTTAGTTGTTCTGGTCTAAAGGGGAGGGAACTGGGTTGGGGGAAGAGACCCCCAGAGCTGCAGGTCCCAGAGGGTTTGAGAAACAGGAGCCGCAGGAGGGAAGGAGCCCTGAAGTGTGTTTGCCCAGCTGCTGGGGCGCCTGGCTCCAGCCCTTGTTTGGAAATGGCCCCGGGCAAAAGAAGAAAGGTAATAATACTTGAAGTAAACATTAGGGGCATAGAATATCAGCACTCACTAAACTTGACATTTCTTTGAGACTTTAGGAAATGTGCTCAAAGGGAGAGGAGAGGCTGGGCTTGAATGCTGGGTGATATTCATGTGGGCTGAAGGGAAGGCTAACAAGGGAGCCCTTTTTTGGAAGCCTCCAGGCAGAAGTGAGAGCAGGTGGCATGACTTTGTTTCCCTGAGAAAAGGGAAGAGGCAAGGCATGAGTCAAAACCCTTTGATTTTTGTTTGACTGTTCTTCTCTCTCTGCATTTTCAAATTATCCCGGCCTGTTGACTGACACAGGAGTTGATTGTGGACTTTGCTACTGCAGGGTTTATAAAGCACTGCAGGGGCCAGGGACTGTGCTAGGCAGTGGAGTCTCTATCTAAGATGAAGGCTCAAGCAGAGTCCAGGCTTGTTCTGATGCAAATTACTGATGTGGCTTTTTTTTTTGGAAAATTCTAAAAATGGTCTCTGCCTTCAGGAGGCTCAAGTCTAACCAGGGAGATGACATCCACTTCATAAAACCTAGAGACATGAGTGCAGTAATCTCTCAAAGTGACAGGAGTGCAGGGGAACTGAGAGGGACTTGGTCGGGTGGAACTTGAGCTGGAGTTGGGGGAGGATTTGGGTTGGTGGAGGGCAGAAAGGAGGGCCGTGCAGAGCAGGGGCGTGTTTTAGGAGAGGTGCCCCCTGGAGCTCATTGGATGGGGATCTTAGAGGACAGGAGTTTTTATGTTCATTTTTGTATTGCCTGACTCACACAGGGCCTGGCACTTTGGGAGTATTCTATAAATGACTGTTGAATGGAATGATGGTTTGTAACCTGTTAACTTGTCCTGATGTGTTAGAAAGTGTGCAAAAGTGAAGCCCATTAGCAGAAAGAAAATCTTACTGAAAAATGATCCCATGTATGCATAGAACCTGGTTGGCCACTTTACTTATGCTGCTGAGTTCTCCATCAGTCCACACCGAGGCCACGGCAGGGGCCGGGAGCTCCTTCTCAGACCTTCCTCCAGGTGCCTCAGTCTCTTTACCCCTCTGTTCTCCCAGGTCCCGCTACTTGTCAGTTCACTCCATCTGGTTTCCCCTCCATGCACTTGGGGTGGATGTCGCATCCTGTGTCTCATCGGGGGGGCTTCGGGTCCTTCAGATCCATTGACTAAAACACTTCCAAGACAAATGGACTTTCCTCTTGTTAACACGACTTCTTACAACGCATCTCAAGAACATTATTTGTATCAAGAGTCTCCCTGATGTACAGAGGCCCTCCCACCTCCAGGAAGGAGGTCAGGGGAAGTTAGGAGAAAACACCGCCCTGCCTGGGTTACTTATTTCCCTATTCTACGGTGTACTTGGTAGACGTTCAAAAATATTTGTTGACTTTGTCCATGATCCACATGGCTCTCATAGAGTCATTTATTCACACACACACATTCAGTGAGGCTTTGAGCGCCTAGTGTGTGCCTGGTATTTGCTAGATGGTGGATGCTGAGAAGATCAGATGTGCTGCTGTCTCTGAGGAGCTCTCACTATATAGCTGCACCTAGGGTGACCGAATCCACCTGCCCCACTTTACAGACGTGGGAATTAAAGTGCAGGTAAGTTATAGGAGTAGTTCAATGTCACAAGGTCACTGGCCTCAAAGTTACAGGAGTAAATCCAGTTTCCTGACTTGCTGGATTTTCTGTTAGTGTACAGCCACCTGGCTGCTGCAGGTGCAGACGTGGTGAGCTCCGATAGGAGAGAGGATGTTCAGAGTGAAGTGGGAACCCTGAGCACCCTGGATTAACCAGGAGGACATGCCGGGTCCAGCTGTGACCACACAAAGGACCGTCAGGGACATTTACATTCTCTTTTTCATTCTGAACTTGACATGAGAAAAACTGAGCCCAGAAAACCAACAGCAGATTTCACAGGGCATTGGTGAGATGGGTCAGAAAACCCTTTTCTGATGTCTGTCACAGTGTTTCTCACTGAATAGTAATGGTCTGACTTTGAGTGGGTTCTAGCCATAGCCTGGAGCTCTGCAAGGCAGGGACCGGGTGTGATTCACCTTTGTCTCTCCAGTGACAGTACACAGCAGGCTCCAATAAATCAATCTTTCTTTCCTTCCTTCCTTCCTTCCTTCCTTTCTTCCTCCCTTCCTTCCTTTCTTCCTCCCTTCCTTCCTTCCTTGCTTCCTCCCTCCCTCTCTTCCTTTCTCCCTCCCTCCCTCTCTCTCTCTTTCTCTTTCTTTCCTTCTTTCTTTCTTTTCTTTCCTTTCTTTCTTTCTTTCTTTTTCTTTCTCTCTTTCTTTTTTGATGGAATCTTGCTCTGTCACCTGGCTGGAGTGCAGTGGCGCGATCTTGGCTCACTGCAACTTCTGCCTCCCCAGTTCAAGTGATTCTCCTGCCTCAGCCTCCCGAGTAGCTGGGACTACAGGCGCACGCCACCAAGCCCAGCTAATTTTTGTATTTTTAGTAAAGACGGGGTTTCACCATATTGGCCAGGATGGTCTTGATCTCTTGACCTCGTGATCCACCTGCCTCAGCCTCCCAAAGTGCTGGGATTACAGGAGTGAGCCACTGTGACCAGCCTCAGATAAATATTTCTTACAAATAAAACTGAATAAAAAGTAGACACCTGCACAGGTGTGGGATGACTGAGCAGCAGCAGAAGCAGGAAAAGTCAGCGTCCCCAGATCAGCTGATGTGGCATTTGGCTTCTAGGTAGCGGTGAGGTGCCAGAACGGGGACGGGGGTCCTGTGGCTCTGCTGCTCTGGGGACACTCCTAGGATTCAGAGTGTCTGTTGTTGTTACTGCACTTCACTTGCCCATGGGAATGTGATCAGAGGGTATGGGGCTTCAGGTGACCCCACGTAGGAAACGGTCAAGGAATGGTGGTATGGGCGGCACATGGTGGTTTTTTTTTTTTTTAACCTATATTTGACGGTCAGTTGTATGAAAAGCTGTTAGACTTATTCAGCCTACAGAGAGTAGGATGAGGATTGGTGACTGTGAATCAGACACATTTTGTCTCAGGATGAAAAAGAACTGTCACAGTAGAGTAAGTTTCCTTGGAAAATTACAAGTTTACTGGCAGAGTTCAGGCTGAGGCTGATGTTGAAGATACCTGTTAGAGTAAGTTTTAAGGTTATAAGGGCAGAGCTTGGCCTGGAACCATTTCCTACTGATATCACATAGTAAGTATTATAAAAACTGTCCTTTGCAATGGGACATTGCTTTATGATGCAGGCTGAGCCCCCTCTGACAGTTACTTCCGGTCTTTGTGGGTGTTTGTAACTCTCTTATCTCATCTGTGACTTGGAGTTCATCCGGTACACCCTCTCTGTTCCAGCCCCATCCCGTCCTTGACTGGTGAGACCGGTTAAGAGTTAAGTGCATTTCCCGATGATAGTCACAAGGTGGCAGCACTGCCTCTCTGGTGTTTTCTAAAACCTCTACCCGGATGTGGGCGAGTCTTAAGAGGCTGTTAGGATTAAGAAAAGGTCACGAACGAGGTAAAATGTAAATGCCATTTTCCTTCTCTCTCCTGTGAAGTGACAAAGTTCAGATGAGTGTGAAATCATTGCATTTTAGAACTGGAAGACATTTCAGAGAACTGCTTCACAATCTTTAATGTGCTCACAGGTTCCCCCAAGTTCTTGTTAAAATACAGATTCTTATCCTTCTGGTGGGGTCTGAGATTCTGCATTTCTAAGGAGCTTTTGGACATGTTGTTGCTGCTGGTTGGTGGGCCACACTTTGAGTAGCAAGGCTTGAAGGTCATTTAGAGATTAATTCTCACTCCATGTGATTTATAGATGAAAAGAGACCAAACTGCAGAGAGAGAATATAACTTGCCCTCCATAGCCATGCCCTTACTTTATGACTTTCTCCATTTAAACCCAGGGCTTCAGCTTCTCCATCCAGTTCTTTCTCCACACATCTCATGGCTTCTTCACTGTTGTTGGTGGCATCTCTTTAGCTTAGGAACCCAGAACCCCATTTTCACACCCTCTTTTGTCTTGTCTTTTCTCCCATCCAAGTACTAACCAGGCCCGACCCTGCTTAGCTTCCGAGATCAGACGAGATCGGGCGCGTTCAGGGTGGTATGGCTGTAGACTGTCTTGTTTTTTCTGTAATCAGAAGATCAAGTTCACACATCTATCTAGTGTTCATGCCTCTGCAACATATGATCCCCGTTTAGCAAGCTTACCTAACTTCCCTGTTTTAAAATGGTTTCTTTCTGCCTTAACTCTCTCTGCTCCTACCTGTTCCCTACACATACCCTGTTCAGGGCTCTCGGTGGTAGTGGTGGTGGCATGGGCTCCGGTGTTAGACTCACTGAGGTTCTAATCCCACATCCGCCAACAACCTTGGCAAGTTACTTCCCCTTTCTGAGGACGAGAATCCTCCTTGTGAAATATCCCCATATGGTGTTTGAGAAGAGTAAATAAAATAACATCTGCAAACCCACTGTTCTTCCTGGGACCCTCTTCAAAACTAGCATCTCCAGTGGGGCCTGTGTGCGTCTTTGTGCATTTGGAGTGGTGCAAAGTGTGCATCTTTGCGTGCGTTGTGTATTTCTATCACACGATTCATAATTTCCGTCCCATCTGTAGCAATTAGGAGCTCATGTCAGGCTTCGGATAGTAAATTTATATGACATTTGCTTTCACTATGATAAAGGTCTGTCTGAAGTTTGAATAGAAAATTGACCAGGAAGGGTAGATGCTTTTCTTAGGCTTCTGTTTCTCTTTGTCTCTGCTTTCTTAAGGCTGAGTCTTTCAGGGCCTAACCCAAATCCTTCCTGTTTTGTGAAATCTTCAACCATTTCTGACCCAGTTGATCCCACCCTTCTGTAAATTATTTTACCCATGTATTGGCATTTAATTATGTGCCAGTCCTCCCAGTGAGGCCCCACAGGGAGGCTGGAAGGGTGTTGGCTGTATGAGAATTGAAGGTGAATTGAGTGAGTTCTTTTCTTACTACCCCCTGAGTGTTAGAGCTGCCGTCCCTTTTTTTTTTTTCAGCTATTGCCAGCAGCAGTTCTTCCTGCACCAGCTGCACCAGACCCTGGCAGGCAAGTGAATACCTTAGGGATTGTACTTGTCAGGGTCCTTCCTGCCTCTGGGTTTTGGTGAAATTGGCATTTCCTTTTGCATGTTATTAGATGGTTCCTCTGAAGAGACGATTGATGGTATTCCTTTATGGAGAACCCGAGATAATAACTCTAGGGAAGTTGAGCACAGTGTCCTCTTGCTTAAACAGCCAGGTGACAGAAGATTTGTACACTTTCCTATTTTGTGAAATTTACAAAAGTCTTTGTTCTCTTACTTCAGAAGAGATTGAGGACAAAGGACCAAGTGGGGAGGGCAGGGTGGTTTAGGGGAGGTCTTGTACCTCTGACATGGATTCTGTGAATTTTTCATTCAACTGTACCTGGAAGTGTGCGTCTCTGCATATGTGGCCATATATTTCTATCACATGATTTATAATTTCCTTTTTCTTAGTGGCAATTAGGAGTTCACATCAGGCTTATGATAGTAAAATTTTATGGTGTGTGCTTTCTCTACAATACAGGTTTCTCTATAGTCTGGAGAGAAAATACTCCAGAAGGGCTGGACACCTTACTTAGCATTTTGCCTTCTCTCTCTCTCTTTTTTTTTTTTGAGACAGGGTTTTGCTCTGTTGCCCAGGCTGGAACACAGTGGTGCAATCATGGCTCACTGCAGCCTCAACCTGCTGGACCCAAGCAATCTTCCCACCCCAGCCTCCCAAATAACTGGAAGTACAGGCACATATTACCTATGCCTGGCTATTATTTTTTTTTGTAGAAATGGGATTTCACCATGTTGCCCAGGCTGGTCTTGAATGCCTGAGCTCAAGTTATCTGGCTGCCTTGATCTCTCAAAGTGCTGGGATTACAGTCATGAGCCACCGCACCTGGCCCTGCCTTCTCTTTTTATTGGACAGCAGTCTACTCACCCATCATTTTCCCAATCAGGAGATTTTTGGCCTTCCTTTCCCCTACCATGGACCCATGCCAAATATTGTGTCTGGAACTGGATGTTAGGCCTGAGGAATGGCTTCCTGACTGATTTCCAGGATTCTAATCTTCACTGTCTAAGCTGTGGGTTTCCAATCCTGGATGCTGGTTACAGTCACCTGTAGGGCATTTAAAACCTACCAGTGCCTGTGCGTTTTCCCAGGAGTGTCTGATTTGATTGGTCCATAGTGTGGCCTGGGGTACTGGTCACTTAAAAATGCTTCCAAAGAAAATAGCCATTTTACACTGGAGGAACTTTAGCCCAGCCCAGGGCTCAAAGTTAACATCTCCAGTAATCAGAGATATCTGCATCTTAGGGCATCTTAATACGATGCATGGAGAAGGCGCAGCATCACATCTATGCTGTTCTTGCCCAAAGTGCATAATCTGAGTTTAATCAGGAGAAAATATTAGAAAAACCCAAACTGAGGGCCATGCTACAAAATAACTCCAATACTCTCCATAAATGTTAAGGTCATGAAGGCAAAAGAAATTCTGAGGAACAGTCCCAGATTAAGGGAGACTGAGAAGACAGAACAATGAGATGCAATGTGTGATCCTGGATTGGATCCTGGTCTAGAAAGAGGACATCACTGGGAAGATAAAAGGGATTTAAATAAGGTCTGCAATTTATTTACTGTACAATGTCAGTGATCATTTATTGATTTTAATGTTTGCACTGTGGTTATCTAAAACAATATTTGGGGAAGTTGAGTGAAAAGTATACGGGAACTCTATTTTTGGAACATTTTTGAAAGTCTGAAATTATTTCAAAATGAGAAGTTAAAAAAAAGAAAAAAAAAAGATGAAAGCTTCCAGATAATTCTATTAAATTGCCAGAGTTCAGAACCACTTCTCTAAGTTATCTTGCCTAAGACTGTTGTAACCGAGTACCCCTATTTTTCTAGAGGTGGCCTAATTTTTAAAATTATTTGAACAGAAATAATTATTTTATTTCTCACAGCCCCACATTGTTGCTACACCAATGGGTAGTGTGTCCTGATTTGGGTCAGAACCATCCTAGTGGCAAAAGCTGCCACTAGGTCCTGCTTGCAGGGATAGGAATATACCTCTGTTTTGGAGCTTCCTGCTTTTACATCCTCTATATAAAAATACAAGGCAGGCTTTCCCAGAGACCTTCTAGACCTCACATCATAATGCTCCAACCTATATCATCTATAAGCCTGGGTACTCATAAATATTTTTAACTCCAAGTAAATTGGTTCCATTCCACTGTCCAATGACTATGTCCCCTTTCAGCAAAAAGCAGGCAGAACATATGTGCCACCCATATCCCGTAAAGATAAAATAAAGCTTGGCAGTGGAAAACTGTAACTGAGCACCTCTATTTTTCTAGAGATGGTTTAATTATTTCCCTCTCTTTTTCTCATTTTTTCCAGCACCCCTTTCCTACTTAGTCCTTCAGAAATGTATATATAACCTTTCACCTCCCCCATCACCAGACACTCCATAAGGGGCAAGTTCTTCTAGATAGGTGCTCCATGATAGGTTTCTCCTCAAGAGTTGACAGTTGATCAGCAGACCATAGCATACCTGCCATGGACCTTTCATCTTTAGGGGATTGCCTTAGAACTTTCATCCTGGGCCACCTCGAACTCACACACTTTCGGAGGGCGTGTCGGAAGCATATCCAGTTGACTGTTTTTATAACTTACTTCTGTCCAGGAAAGTGCCAACTCTGCTGCCCAGGAGACACCTGCCCGGTAGCAGGAGGACTGGACAGTTATCTACTTCTCATTTTCTCTTTTGCTCATTTGTTGGTCATTCTTGCTCATTTCCTCTCTTACCTTATAAAAATACCTGCTTTTTGCTCCAAAGGTGAAGCAGCACATTTAAAGGCAGAATGCTTTGTGCCCCTTCCTCAAAGCTAGCTTTGGAATAAAGTTACTTTTTTGTATCAGACCTTGCTTTTTTTTTTTTTTTTTTTTGAGACGGAGTCTTGCTGTCGCCCAGGCTGGAGTGCAGTGGCGCGATTTCGGCTCACTGCAAGCTCCGCCTCCCGGGTTCACGCCATTCTCCTGCCTCAGCCTCCCGAGTAGCTGGGACTACAGGCGCCTGCCACCACTCCCGGCTAATTTTTTTGTATTTTTTAGTAGAGACGGGGTTTTACCTTGTTAGCCAGGATGGTCTCGATCTCCTGACCTCGTGATCCACCCGCCTCGGCCTCCCAAAGTGCTGGGATTACAGGCGTGAGCCACCGTGCCTGGCCCAGATCTTGCTTTTGTTAATGGGACTCTACATGGAGCCTGCAACTAATCTGCTTTTTGGTTACACTGTCAGAGTAATCTTCCTGGAAATGCTGTTTGTCATGTCTCTGACCTTCTCAAAGCTTTCCAGTGACTCCTACCATCCATAGGATGAAGTTCCAATTCCTTAGGCTGCCATTCAAAGCCCCCATAACACAGCCCCAGTCTACTCCCTTGGTCTGTGCAGAAAGACTTGACCCACATTTTATGTTTTCATGTCTGAACTTATTCTAATTCTTTCACTCCTTCCCACAATACCTTCAACTGTCTTCTCAGCCTCCTGAGCTGTTCTTTGTCCTAAGGCCCGTTTCAGACCCTGACTCTTCATTGAAGCCTGTGTGGTTATTTCTGTTAGAATCAGTCATCCTGTCTTTCTTTAAGTTCATGTAGGCTCAATTGCTCTGCAGTGAAACATGACCTTTAGATTCAGAAATATGTGAGTCGGAATCCTGGTTCCACCTTTGACCAATTCTGAGGTAAAGGACAAGTTAATTGATGTCTTGGGATAGGGGGATAATAGTGCCTGCTTAAAGCATCATTGGGGACATTAGATAAGGTGGAAATATAAAGGTCCCAGCATGTAGCAGGTTCTTTCTCCATCACTTTTGTAGCTCAGTGCTCCCCAAAGCTACTGTGGGTTGTGCAGAGGCTCTTATCACAATTTTCTGGAGAGCGTTTTAAAAATATTTGTGCCTGGTCATCATTAAAATGAGAGACACTCTTGAACTGAATTGAATGCTTGGGGCTTTAAAGAGTTCAATTGAAATTTTTTTTTCCCCTGGAAAACAACTCAGTAAATATGTGATCTATGGACAGAGGAATGTAACCCAATAGGGGAGAAGGAAGGGACAATGAATTTCTAAATGGGAGAAAGGTGTGATGCCTTCCACACCCATCCTTTTGACCTCAGTCAGACAGCATCGAGGAAGTACAACTCCTAAAATTATGTAAGGGAAAATAAAAATCTCAGGACCGTCACACTCATTACACCAAAGGGATAGTTCAGTCTGAAGACTGAGTCACATAATGCCACCATCTTTTTTCCAGATGAACAACTGTTACTACACAACCTTGTGTCAAAGCATTGTACATTAGCCAGACCCCCCACAAGAAGGTGAAAAGGCCTCAGGCATCTCTAGATGACTGCCTTCACAAATTGTTCTTTGCTGGCCTTGAAACCTTTCAAGATGTATATCCTTCCACAAAACAAGGACATGTCAATAATAACTTTAGGTTTGCAATCTAAGATTTCACACTGATAATGTGATAATGCTTATCTATCCAAGAAGAAAGACAAGTTGAGACCAATCATTCTTTCCTCTACTTGTATCTTCCTACCTGCCTTCCCCACTTTAAGGAGAAGTATAAATACCAGGCCTCCTGAAAACCTCTTCAAAGACAACACAAGCCACAGATGGTTTCTATGACTTATGTTTTTCCAGGGTGCACCCTCAAGCTCTGGCTCAGTAAACCTCAATGGACTAAGACACTTGCTTGCCTCAGTCAATCATTTTGGTTAAAATTTTGGTGACCATGAAGGGATCCTCTGAGTGGAGCTTAGCCCCTTAGGCCTGCAGCGATTCTCCTGTTGACGCTCAGTACTAACTACCGAGCTTTAGCTCTGACCAAATGTGTGACTTTCCAAGGACTGGATCCTACTCCCTCTTGAGGTCCCTGCTCCCTACAATTTTTTGTTTGAGATCCGAGTTTTGTTTTGCCATGGAACTCCTCTACTCATGTAGCTGTGCTCACTTCCCATAAGGAAGGTGAGTTGCCTTCTCTTGTGACAATGGAGAGCAGCCTTCAGCTTGATCCCCTCTGAGATAAAGAGCTGGGTTGGGGTTTTGTTTTAAAATGTGGTAGCTGCAGGTTAAAGTTTATTGCTAGTTGGCTTTAATCTCTCCTCATGCTTACTGTGTTCAACAGTATGTAATATGTAAAGTGCAATCACTTTTTGTGTTTTTGGTTTTTGTCATTCTTCCTTTGAGTTTGTCCAACTCTTGGCCCTGTCTAGTGTCCAAAACACCTTCCAACTTGGTCAAATCCAGCAGGAGCTCTACATTATGGTGAGCTGGCCTCAAAATTGGCTAAAACCCCTGCAACTGCAGAACATCACGTTCTACCTCTAAGAATCACCTGTCAGTTGAAGGAAATAAGAATATTGTACCCCAAAATATATTTTTTGACATATTTTGAGATGTCTGTCAGAGGGCCAGCAGGCAGAAGTGGCCTGCAAAGCTGTCTTTCATGTGAAAAATTGGTATCTGTAGAGAATCCCCATTAATACAGACAGGCTTTCTCTTGTCTGGATCTGGGAAAAATGAACTGAGCCTGATACCTTGAAGACCTGAATGAAATATTTACCGTCTATTCTCTCTGAGGGCTGCTACCTGTGAGGTTTCATCTATATAACAAGATCATCTTTGTTAGCCAAACTTCCTCCTTTCTCCCTCCCATAACCTGTCTTGCTACTTAAACCTGATTTACCCCCATAACCTGTTTTTGGCCATGCAGGAATCCAGGAAAATGATCAACCACCAAAAGGGTAGACTTTATTATCAGCGAAGCTCCTGGCTTCTCCCTGTGCAATCTGGTCAAGCAGACAGGAAAAATCAGTTTTCTCTGCAAAATTTTGGTTAATGGGAGAAGATTTGTGTATGACTAGCCTGGGTGTAGAGGTTGTGGTGTAGTATTTGGTGCATTTTTCCATATGAATATTTATATTATTTAATCCCTTTCCTTCCAGAAATAGTCTTTTCCTCTGTCTCTTTCATTCTGTGTTGTTTATAAAGAAGGGTACCAAATAAAATTCCCTCTCATCTTGTTTTATGTCCTTGAAGGCTTGATTTGTGACCAAGTGGGAGCACTTGCTCTTGGTCCCCACCATCTGGAGGTGTGATTTTCGAGTCACATCAGGTGATCAGCCTGAGAATGACTGGGACCTGAGATTTTTTTGTTTTGCTTTGTTTGTTCCAAATGAGTTGAACTCCCAGGAGGATTTGTTATAAGAAGTCCCATCTATAAGGGGTTTTTGTTGTCCCAACCATTGTTGCCTGGTTATTGCTATGGAAACAAAAGTCTTTTGCTGTCCTGTTCTATTCCTGGGAGTGAATATTTTATTTTGTTGGGGGGACAGATCTTTGGGATTGCTTCATCACTGAAGAAACTGCTGGGTTGAGTCATTATTGGGATCAGTACACCATTGGAAATTCTAATTGCTAATGGCCAGAAGATGGATCCTTTAAATTGGACTCCTACGTTAAAAAAAGATTTTGGAGATCTTTTATTTTAAACAGGTGATGGAAAGATAAAATTAAAAGAAAAAGATGCATTATAGTGTTGTGGCTAGCTTTAAAAATTCTCTTGAGTAAATTACAAAAAATTGACCTAAAACAAAGTTAAAATCTTTTGTAAGCTCAAACTGCTTGCTGTAAATCTCCTGAGAAAATACAAATAAAAGGCACTTCACCTTCTCTTCTAATAGTTAAAAATTCTGTGCTTTAACTACTGCAGCCTGGGTTTAATTCTAGTCAGGAAACTAGTCCATTTTGGTTTTATATTTCTGTGATTTTGGACTTTTTTTGGGGAGTACTCATTCATTTTTTTTCTTTTTTTTTGAGGCGGAGTCTCGCTCTGTCGCCCAGGCTGGAGTGCAGTGGCAAGATCTCGGCTCACTGCAAGCTCTGCCTCCCGGGTTCACACCATTCTCCTGCCTCAGCCCCCCGAATAGCTGGGACTACAGGCGCCCACCACCACTCTCGGCTAATTTTTTGTATTTTTAGTAGAGACAGGGTTTCACCGTGTTAGTCAGGATGGTCTCCATCTCCTGACCTTGTGATCCGCCCGCCTCGGCCTCCCAAAGTGCTGGGATTACAGGCGTGAGCCACTGCGCCCAGCTCATTCATCTATTTGGATATGCCTTGTACATCCTTGGTTAAGTCACAACCCTGGTTAAGCCTTATTAGTTTTAATTGAGAGGGCACCTTTGGTTAAAAAAAAATTCAAAAACCGAAATAGCAGTTGTTTGTCCCAGCTAAAATCTGATATCAAGGAACCTAAAAGAATTTTTTTTTTTTTTTAAAACCTCTGTTTTCCCTCATGGAGCCTCAGGAATTTTAAGTGACCAGATTTCTCTCAGGTCTAACACTCTGCTCTTTTCTGTTGTGTTATCTGATGTTTTTGGCTTCTGGAGGCATCAGAGATTACATTGTACTGTAAAAATACTCGGCCTTGTGTGAGTGATGGCTGCTGGGTCGGGGTGAGAGCTACAGTTTTGGAGATGACTGACAGTGGTTACAATAAATAATTATTACTTCAGAAGGCTACTCATTTCTTTGCATGTTTAGATAAGAAAGACACGGTTTAGACAATTAGAAAAATGCCTTTGTAGCAAAGTTCATTGTGGAAGGGTTGTACAGGCATGGTCCTTTTTGCATTTTCCTTTTTTTGGGGAACCTGGGTTTCAGTGGAATCCTTAATGTTTAAAGATCTAAATGCTCTGCTTTCCAACTGTGCCCGCTTTTCCCATATTTAAATTATTAGGGCCCACAAACTGCAAATACTTTGTTGGCCCTGCTGGGCTCCATCTTGAGCTCAGCGGTCCAGTTGGAAAACACACCCTAAATCAAAAGTGACCTATCTAAAGAAAATAAATCTCCTCATAAAATCCTAAGGTAAACATCTATCATGTTGTGTTACCTTGATGTCTATTTTTTTCCTAAGCTAATTAACACAGGTGGCATCTATTTTTTTCCTTTTTTAAAAATTATACTTTAAGTTCTAGGGTACATGTGCACAACGTGCAGGTTTGTTACATATGTATACATGTGCCATGTTGTTGTGCTGCACCCGTTAACTTGTCATTTACATTAGGTATATCTCCTAATGCTATCCCTCCCCCCTCCCCCCACCTCGTGACAGGCTCCGGTGTGTGATGTTCCCCACCCTGCTTCCAAGTGTTCTCATTGTTCAATTCCCACCTATGAGTGAGAACATGTGGCGTTTGGTTGTCTATCCTTGTGGTAGTTTTCTCAGAATGATGGTTTCCAGCTTCATCCATGTCCCTACAAAGGACATGAACTCATCCTTTTTTATGACTGCATAGTATTCCATGGTGTATATGTGTATATGGCATCTATTTTTAATGTTCCTTGAACACACCTACATTCCTCAAAAAGGCTTAAATTCTCTCTCTCTCAGTGGTTTGAGGTGTAAATTTGTTACCCATTTTATCTTAAAACTTGGTGAGGACTTCTCCAGATAAATGTTAACCATTTCCATTTCCAAAGGTACAATTTGAATCCAACTGCTCTTTTAAACTAGTGAGTTCTACTGGTCCCATGGCTAAAGTTTTAAAATCAAAACTCTAAAGTCTTTGTGTGTCTCTATCTTTATGTGTATATGTGTATGTTAAATGTTGTGTCAAGATATGTATATGTCTGTACATATGTTTGTATATTGTCTACACATGGTATCAAATTAATATAAAGACAAATGAGAACTCATAAATTAAACAAGTAAGCCTAAATGCTTTTCAAGTTCATGTGATTTTTGCAATCTTTGGTAAACAAGAATAGTTTCAGAATTGTTGGTAAAAGAAAGTAGAAATGTCTTCAGAATTTAATGTAGACATTTTTGCCTGGGTCTATTGGACAGACAGGCTTATACTGTCTCTAATAGATGTTTTAAAGTCATAAAATTGTTGCTTCTATTGTATATATTATATACACAAAATATGTACAATATATATAAAACAACAATTATATATAAATTAAGCAAGTTATATATATTACATATTTATATAATAAATTGCTTAATTTGTCTGTGAGTTTATGTCTTTGGATACAAAGGATGATGATGAGGCCTGCAGGAAATACCTGGCCTATCTCCCAGCTGTGACTCTTGCCCATTCTGAGAGAGATTAGGCCCTCCAGGCATGATCATCACAGCTGTGTCATTTGTCCTGCATTCATTCTACATCTGGTACATAGTTAAAATTGCTTACTTCCTATGTTTTTCACTGAAAATAAGGGTGTCTAAGTGTTAACAATGTAATTAATGTAGGTATTTAAGACTGCTAGATATAAGAGAAACAATTCTATAGCAAAGTGTATAAGGAAAGTTAGGATGTGTTTTTGGTCAAACTAAATGTATAAGAAGTGATAAAAATATAATATTTGTTAAAGGAATAGTAATTTTGTCTAGTTTAGAGCTTTTTAAGGATTATTTTAAATTGAAGGAATAAAAAGAATGATGGGTAATACTGAATGGAGTCAGAAAGTTGCAGAAAGAAAGAGAATGAACAAAATTATAAAAGGTTATAAAATTTCTTATGGAAATCTTACATTGTAGTCAAAACGGATACAAATTAAACAGATTTGTTTATAAGGTTTTATTAAAATTAGCTTCAGCATTAATAATACATTAAAACAAAGGTAACATTTGTTTTTTTTCTTTTGAACAAGATTTTCGTGTAGCATTAATAGGAGATAGTAAAATTTTTTTGTTTACCTTTTGAGAAAAAAGCAGGGGGAGAGAGAGACAGATTCAGTTTGCCTCATGATGTTTTTATTAAGCCTTATGATTATTTGGGAAATAAAATCTCTTTCAGAGTACATTTTTGTCAAAGAATGAAAATTTTTGCTGACCAGGCATGGTGGTTCATGTTTATAATCCTAGCACTTTGGGAGGCCGAGGCAGGGAGGTGGCGGCAGTACAGGAGTTTAAGATCAGCCTGGGCCACAAATAGAGACTCTGTCTCTATGAAAAACAACAACAATAACAAAATTAGCAAGGTGTGGTGGCATGCATCTGTAGTCCCATCTACTCAGGTGGCTGGGTTGGGAGAATTGCATAAGCCCTGACGGGCAAGGCTGCAGTGAGGTATGATGGTGCCACTGCACTCCAGCCTGGGTGACAGAGCGAGACCCTGACTCAATAAATAAATAAATAAATGAAAAAAATGAAGATTTTTCCTTGTTAAAATTTTTGAATTATCACTTTGGCTAAATTAATATTTACAGTGACCTATGACCAATTCTGAACAAGTGTCTTAAACCTTTGATATTTGACAAACTTTCCAAAATCAAAATTTCAGGCCAAGTATAAGACTAAAACTTATTTTGCAAATAATTTGGGTCCTACTATAATTTGGCTTTTGTAAAAATGGAGAACTGGGGACAGAAAACATTGTGTTTCAGAAGAAACTACAGTAGAGCTGTTATTAAATTCTGGTGTTGCTCACTGTTTTTGAGTTTTGTTATTTCCTTACAATTTGTACTGAATCCTGAATTCTTTCCTGGCTACAAGTCTTGAAAATAACATTTTCAAATTTTTCTTCCATTTTTCTGACTTGGAATCGTTAGAAATTAAAACTGTGCTTTTTCCTAAAGCCCTGCAACCTGAAGCTAGACAACTTAAGTGAATTTCAGGAGAAATTACAACTTGTATATCAACAACCTTTGTGCTTGGTGATATATGGACTACTCAAAAGGTTCACTTGAATACCTAATTCAAACTACAATCCAGAGAAATCTGCCACTGCAATCTCAAGGTGCTTCAGAGGCTCTAGAAAAACTAGTCTATAGACTGCTCCAGATATTACGATCGAGCCAACATACAACTGAAATGGTTAGGGTGATGATTGCTCAAAGAATTGCTTTAATTGAAGAGGCAGCTGTGTAGCCCAAATAGGCCTCCACAATTACTTTCCTTTTGTTCCTGTAACTTGGCTTTGGTCCTTTTCTGATGCAACTTCACTCCCTTCTCCATGAGACACAACTTCCTAAGAATGAGCTTTCCTGGTGATGTAGGATCAGCTGAAACATACAATCACAAACTCATATATTCTATAACGCTTTCTCTGAAAGGTTTTGAGGAATAGGGGTTGGCCAGGTGCAGCGACTCATGCCTGTAATCCTAGCACTTTGGGAGGCTGCAGTGGGTGGATCACTTGAGCTCAGGAGTTCGAGACCAGCCTGGGCAACATGGTGAAACCCTGTCTCTACAAAAAGATACACACACACACAAACACACACACACACACACACACACACAGACACAAATTAGCTGAGTGTGGTGGCGTGGGCCTGTAGTCCCAGATACTACTTGGGAGGCTGAGGTAGGAAGATTGCTTGAGCCTGGGACGTGGAGGTTGCAGTGAGCCATGATCATACCACTGCACTCCAGCCTGGGTGACAGTGAGACCCTGCCTCAAAAAAGAAAAAAAAAAAAAAAAAAAAAAGAGAGAGAGAGAGAGAATAGCAGGTCAGGTAGCGATAAATGTAAAGGGAAAGAAAAACTTCAGGACCCTCTTTAGGTCAAAAGGAAAGTTAAGCTTTGAGACTGAGTCATGCAACATCATCATCGTTTCCCCAGATGGATCGCTGTTACTATAAAACCTTGTGTCAAAACATTGTACATTAACCAGACCTCTATAGGAAGGCAAAAGGCCTTAGGTATTTCTGGATGATTGCCCTCACAAATTGTTCTTTGCTGGCCTTAAAACTTTTAAGATGTATATCCTCCCATATAACAAGGACGTGTCGATTGTATCCTCAGTTCTGAAATCTAAGTCTGGTTCCTAAGGCTTTAGTCTTAGTCCTTAGGATTTCAGGCTGATAATGCTTATCTTTCTAGGCACAGAACAAAGACAAGAACAATCATTCTTCCACCTACCCGCCTCTTCCTACCTGCCTTCCCCACTTTAAGGCCTCCTGAAAACCTCTTCAGAGAGAACACAAGCCACAGAGGTTTTCTGTGACTTGTGTTTTCTTAGGGCGTACCCTCAAGGTCTGGCTCAATAAACAATTAATTTAGACACTTGCCTCAGTCACTCATTTTGGATAACCACCATGAGTTTTGCACAGCCCTTCACTAAACCATTTCCTGCCCAGGTGATGTGTACCTAGGTGAGTCAGGTCTCCATAAGTCAAACACTCTTCTCCCTTTTCAGCTCCTCCACCCCACCACTCAGTGCTGTGTGCACTGGTCTGGCCCCAATTCCAAGCTATTAGTATTGGTTTAATAAAGCAAGGCAGGGTGGGGCAGGTTGAGAAGGAAGTCAGAGGCCACCAGCCATGGAAATAGGCAGGTGGGGCTGTCATTGCTCAGAGGCCTCACACTCTGAGTGTGTTTTGTGACTGTTTCTGGATTTGAAATCTTCTCCTCTTTGTGACCATTCCAGGAACTCATGCTTTTCCTACTTTCTTCTCGTTACACTTACTGTTGGTAGTATACCTCGTTTATGGCCAGGGAATGGCTGTGCAAATAGTTGACAATAGAGTACATAAAATGACTTTTTATGATGACTGGGAACCTGGCCCTGTTTTTTTCCCAAAGAGATTGAGGTTCATAAAAGCTAGTTTTTTTTTCTTTTATTATTATTATTATTATTATACTTTAGGTTTTATGGTACATGTGCGCAATGTGCAGGTAAGTTACATAGGTATACATGTGCCATGCTGGTGCGCTGCACCCACCAGTTTTATGCAGGGCTGTGCAGTTGTGAGTGTGTCGTTAGGGAACAGGTGCATAAGTGAAGGGTGAGATAGAAAACAAAATGCTGGCTGTTTGTCAAATCATGAGAGTAGAGGGGTCAAAAACTATTCTGGAAGGTGGATGTTATTCAGGACACCTTGGAAATCTTAGGGTGTCCTCTTCCCAGATAAAGTGAAGGATGAGGTTAAATGAGTTGGGTGACACTGGGTACATTACTTCACATCTCTGCCTCAGTTTTTTTAAATCTGTAAAAATGGGGATGATAACACTCAGGAGTTTTTGGCGAGGACTGTAGCTAGCTAGAAAGCTCTTAGGATAGTGCCTGGTGCACAGTGAGTGCTGCATCAGTATGAGCTATTATAATTATGGGAATAGGCAAAGGTGCCACCCTGGGCATGGAAGGTGGGGAGGTATTTCCCAGCCATAGTCCTGGCAGGCCAGCTGGAGATGAAGATGGTGAAGGGGGAGGCTTAAACTCCGGGAGTGCAAGGATTGGGGGACAGTAATTCACACACAACGTTTTGTGAAAATGCAGCAGGCATACTCAGAGTGGATGTGGCTTCTGTCAGTTATTACCTCCTGGGGTCTAGAATGTGTCCTACAGCCAAATGATTTTTCTTTTTCTTTTTTTGTTTTTTGAGATGGAGTCTCGCTCTGTAGCCCAGGCTGGAGTGCAGTGGCGCAATCTCGGCTCACTGCAAGCTCTGTCTCCTGGGTTCACGCCATTCTCCTGCCCCAGCCTCCTGAGTAGCTGGGACAGGCGCCCGCCACCACGCCTGGCTAATTTTTTGTATTTTTAATAGAGACGGGGTTTCACTGTGTTAGCCAGGATGGTCTCGATCTCCTGACCTCATGATCCGCCCGCCTCAGCCTCCCAAAGTACTGGGATTACAGGCGTGAGCCACCGCGCCCAGCCAGAGTCAAATGATTTCTCTGAAAGCCAAGCCTAGAAACAGGTTTCAGGAGTGCCTTGCAAATTAGCATTCATTATGCCAAAAGAAAGCATTCATCTTTTTAAAGGAAAGCATTCATCTTGCTAAAGGAATCCTCTCTTTTGGCCCAGCTCATTATTTTTGTTTCTGTACTATCCAAATTTATAAAGTATAAAGAGAAATACTGAAGAAGAGTGAAATAAAAAAGTGCATGTATAAATTAACAGGGCAGAATTGGGACTGGTATGTGTAAATTAAGAGGAAACATGTATAGGTTTTACATGAACATAAAAAGGACTTGTTTTAACTAGACCTCTCCATATAAATAATGTGGGCTGTCTCGTGTGGATAACAGACTTCATCGCAAGAACATTCCAGCAGAATCATGACAGAATGGGAAGTGTAGCTTCTTTGCTAACTGGCAGCTTAGACTGAGTAAGTCACTGAAGAGAAAGGAGATGAAGGAGCAGATGGATGACAGTGATAGAAATAGGATGGTGAAAGGAAAGGACTGAAAGGAATGTTTACCAAGAGCTCATCAGGTACCAGGCTCTGTGTCTAATGCCTTACACGTCTTAATTTACCCTTTCATGTAAATTTTCCGATGCAGTAAGAATCACCCTTGTGCTTCAGATGAGAAGAGGCTGAGGGAGGTGAAGTGAGTGGTCCAGGGTCACCCAGCCAGTTCACAGCAGAGCTGATGTGTTTCACCTTAAACTTTGTGCACAGACAGAAAAGTGAGACACAGAAGGCAGGCAAAGCAAATTTTTGTTGTGGGTGAAGTTTATAAAAGTTACCTGTGTTGGGCAGAATAATGGCCTCCTAAAAATGTCCACATCCTAGTCCCTAGAGCCAGTGTATAACACTTTTATTTGGCAAAAAGACTTTCCAGATGTGATGAGGTTAAGAATCTTGAGATGATGAGGTTATTCTGGATTATCTGGGTGGGCTCAGTGTAATCAGAAGGGTCCTTGTAAGTGAAAGAGGAAGGTAGCAGGGTCAGGATGAGAATGATGCAGGCTGAGAGACTCCACCAGCCATCACTGGCTGTGAACCCATATCAAAAGACAAAATTACAACAGCTTTAGTTATAAATCTAATTGGCTTTTATTTGGGATTTATAATTTGGGGCAGGTCCCACTTTACAAATACGGTGATAGCTTCCCTTTGGCAATACAATAACAGAACAGTGGGTTTTGTCAAATTTGAACGAGAAAAGAGAGCAGTAGAAATAAATATATTGGTTAACATCAGGTTAATTCAGGTTACTTTTTTATAAAAGTTAAAGCGAAGGGGACCTCCTTATTGTGTTAATTCAAGTAGAGATTGGAATCTCCTTTTTTTTTTTTTTTTTTTTTTTTTGAGGTGGAGTCTCACTCTGTCATCCAGGGTGTAGTGCAGTGGTGTATCTCAGCTCACTGCAACCTTCACCTCCCAAGTTCAAGTGATTCTCCTGCCTCAGTCTCCTGAGTAGCTGGGATTACAGGCCATGTGCCACCACACCCAGCTAATTTTTGTATTTTTAGTAGAGACGGGGTTTCATCATGTTGGTCAGGCTGGTCTCAAACTCCTGACCTCGTGATCCGCCTGCCTCGCCCTTCTAAAGTGCTGGGATTATAGGCATTAGCCACCGTGTCTGGCCTTTTTTAAAAACATTTATTTTATTTTTTATTTTTATTTTTTTAAATTGGTCTGTTTTGGGATCTATCTGCTTTCTTAAAATTTCAGTTGGAGTATGTAACATTTAGCATCAGTGGCCCTATTTGGAGGCTCTATGCTCTCACTTAGGTGAGAGCGTGGCCAAAACTTAAAGCACTGATATTACTCTTAGCTACCATCATTTTGGGCTTCCATTATTCATAGGTTATGATGTCCTCCTGATCACACATTCCTTTGAGTTTTGTCATTCCAGCCAAAGAGAGACCATTTGACATTCGATGGATAGCTGCATGCAAACATTTAAAGCTTTTAGAGATTACAGCACACCAGGGAGACTACTAGTGTGACTGTCAGGAGAAAAATACCAAGAGTTTGGAGTATGCACCTTAGGCAACATGCAAACCAACTAAAATGGAATAAAGAATGAGCCAGATGAGTCTACCCATTTTAACCAAGCAGCATATTTGTTAATTTCTGCAACTGAGTCTCTATAATACCCATTGTATTTATCTATGTGCAACAAGAAGTGTCAGAAACAGCACAGGTTCCTTCCTGTTCAGCTAGTAGGTAGCAATTCTGTTATCTGGCATCTCATGGCTGGGTCACATTAAAACAGGGAGCGAGAGCAGGTGAGTCTAGAAGTGTAACTTTAAAAGGGATCACCGTACATTTGAACAAACGGTTGTATTAAAGATGCTGCTAATGTCAGCCGTTGAGTGGACTAAAGGATCTCTTATGTAAAAATTTGGTAGTGATATCAAAAATTTTGGTAGTGACACTCTGTTAAGCTACCCTCAGAAGATGCTTCCTGTGAAATTGTAATTACAACATTATCCTGCCAAGCGAAAGAGGCAGGCACAAGCTAGGACAGATTAAGAGGGGTAGGAGCCTCATCATGGTGGGAAGTCTTGTTCTGACACCTCGGGAAAAGCTGTCTGCAGTGTGAAGTTGTCAATCTCTTGTCCTGGTTTGCAGTTTCAGTGTCTCTAGTTATAGTGTTGAACATACTGGTGAGCTCTGAGTGGCCCACACCTTAAGCATGAGTGTTTTCCCATGAAATTTACATTGAGTTATCCATCTGTAGCTTATAGAGCAGGAACAGAGCAGACTTTGTTCTTAGTGATTCCATGGTAGAAAATGGGATTGAAGAAAGTGGAAGAATTCGTGGTCCACTCTAGTCTACAGGTGGATAATAAAAACTCAATAACAATGTACAAAGTGACAGTCTCATAACAGGTGTACTATAGTTTTTTTTTTTCAACATAATTTATCTCCATAGGCATCTCTATTTCTACCAAAGATAATCCCAATAAAACAAATTTGTCTTCAAAATGAGTTTATTTTCATCAGACTTGGCCTCATTCTTTTCATAACTGCAGCAAGAGTAGTGACTGACCACACAGACTTTTTTTTTTTTTTTTTTTTGACGGAGTCTCGCTTTGTCGCCCAGGCTGGAGTGCAGCGGCATGATCTTGGCTCACTGCAAGCTCTGCCTCCTGGGTTCATGCCATTCTCCTGCCTCAGCCTCCCAAGTAGCTGGGACTACAGGCGCCCACCACCACGCCTGGCTAACTTTTTTGTATTTTTAGTAGAGACGGGGTCTCACTGTGTTAGCCAGGATGATCTCGATCTCCTGACCTCGTGATCCGCCCGCCTCAGCCTCTCAAAGTGCTGGGATTACAGGTGGTGAGCCACCGCGCCAGGCCCACACAGACTTTTTAAAAGTTGCTTTGCTGGAAGTTTTTATAAGGAATCTCAGATTAAACTTTTAGAAGTTTAATTGACACTAGGAAGCCAAACCAAGGCTGGCTTCAGACTTTGTAGTACCTATGGGTTTATTACCTGTGGGTTTATATCCTCAAATATGACATTCTAGTCAAAGTCTTGGTAATATAACCAATGTTTTCAAACGTATTCTGTTATACAAAGAGCAGATTTTTATTGAACTTGTGCAATAACTATATTACCATACAATATAAATATTCATGAATAGTTTCCCAAGTCTAGAGCGATCACATAGGGAGAAAATGTAAATATCTCAATTTTTGTTCACAAAAATATATTTTATCAAATTGCTGTAAGCTGTGGATAGCTTAAAACAAAAAAAGTTTCCTGAAATCTGGGAAACAAGACATTTAAAGAATCAGCAAAATTTCAAATAAAAAATTATGAAAATATTATCCTCATTAGTTCATTTAGTCCCATGAAATTAATTATTTTCTCTGCTTGACCTTGGTGGACAGTTTCATGAAGCTGTTAGTTTGTTCATTAAAGTTTTGGAAATTCTCAGACAGTGCAGTGGTATCAGAAACTTGTATTCAAGAGTACAGGTCGGAGTCTTGTCTTTTCTTTTTTTTTTGAGATGGAGTCTTGCTCTGTTGCCAGGCTGGAGTGCAGTGGTGCGATCTGGGCTCACTGCAATCTCCGCCTCCCGGGTTCAAGCGATTCTCCTGCCTCAGCCTCCTGAGTAACTGGGACTACAGGTGTGTGCCACCAAGCCCAGCTCATTTTTGTATTTTTAGTAGAGATGGGGTTTCACGATGTTGGCTAGGATGGTCTCAATCTCTGGTCAGTCTTTTCTATAAATATCCTTGGTAAAGAAGCAATTTTAGACTGTAGCTGTTGCAAATGCTTTAAGGAAGAATCAAAACAGCTGTGTGTGAATGACAAAGATTTAAAATGAGTATGGTTAAAAATCTGATGATAATTTATTACAATAAGAACACAACTCACGTAGAAATTTAGTTACTTCTGTGGCATATGACATTATGGCTGATCACCTATTAGATTTCTAGAGTTTCTTATATAACTTTTGGAACACATAAATAGCATACTCATAAATACAACTTAGAGAAGGTTTAACATCACTAATGATTTGACAATGCTTCCCATATAATTTAACATATCAAATAAGGTGGCCTTTCCATTTAGCTTCTGTTTCTCAACTAGATTCCTAAGTTCCTGGTGGAGCCCATTAATGAACAGGGCCAACAAAGTATAGGCTTACATATGTTGAAAAACTCCATAGGCAATTCTTTTTTTTTTTTTTTTTTTTTGAGATAGAGTCTTGCTCTGTCACCCAGGCTGGAGTGCAGTGGCATGATCTCGGCTCACTGCAATCTCTGCCTCCCGGGTTCAAGCGATTCTCCTGCCTCAGCCTTCAGAGTAGCTGGAATTACAGGCACGTGCCAGCATGCCGAGCTGATTTTTTTGTATTTTTAGTAGAGAGGCGGTTTCACCATGTTGGTCAGGCTGGTCTCGAACTCCTGATCCGCACGCCTTGGCCTCCCAAAGTGCTGGGATTATAGGCGTGAGCCACCATGCCAGGCCAGAAAAACTCCATAGGCAATTCTAATACTCCTAGCTGAAAGTCGTGGGTTTAGCCCCAAGTCCTACCTATTTAGAACAGGGTTTCTCCATCCTGGCTACACATTAGTAGCATCTGGGGAGGCTTAAAAATTATGAATGCCTGGATCCCACTCCAGACCAGTAAATCAGAATTTATGGGTGGGACTTAAGCATCCATTTTATAAAATGTTTCTGAGTGATTCCAATGTGTAGCTATATTTTCCATCAGATTTCTGTGATGTCTTGTGATGTTCACTCCTTTCTATTTTGGTATTATGATTATTTTTCAGGTTTTGTCTCCTGTCATAGAATTAAGGACCTTGCCTTCTTCATTTCTGTATCTGTTATGAACACATGAATTGGTTATCAGGAAAAGGTTCTCAGCCACAGGCAGGTTGTGTCCTGAGCTTAAGACTCACATGTTAATGCTACAGTCTTTGCTCTTCATGAGGTTAGAAGTTGCTTGTGCTGAAGGGTGTGGGTAACTCCACAGTGTAGATGGTGGAAGGAGGTCACCCCCTGTTTGACATGTTTTTAGGTGTAACACTGGAACTAAGAATTCTATGTACATGTGGGGTGGAGAGGCAGGGATGTGTAGGGAGACAGATCTATTAGGATGATGGAATTATATAAGGGAGTGGTGGTAAAGGAAGTGAAAAAGATTAGTAAAGAGAAGAAATATGAACTTATCTAATAGGCCACAGTAGGCCCCTGTGTTTTCTTGAGTAGGTGAGTGAACTAGATTTTAGGAAGGTAATGAGGCAGTCATATGCAAGAAAGATTTCAAAGACTGGCAACAAGGGGTCAAGCAGGACTTTGAGCAGTTGTTGAGGTTTATGGGAATGGAGAGAGTGACACAAGTGAGAGATGTTAAAAAAGGACCAAGAGGCTTTGACAAGTATTGAATCTGGGAAACAAATGAGCAGAGGCTGGAGATAATTATATCTAAGAGACAGTGGCGTACAGGGAGCATGAAGACCAGGGAAGAAGAGACCTGCAGGAATTAGTGCTGAGAAGCAGGAGTTTGGGGGTAGGAGGAGGAGATCCAGTACCAGATACAGGTGAAGAAGTCCTTTCCCTCTCCCAAGCATGGCCGTCAGCACTGCAGGAAACAGAACAAAAGGAAAGGCCGTTATACCTACCAGTCTTCCTGAAATGCGGAAACTACACCAGGGCTGCTATGTCAGAGCAACCCCAAGCAGCACTCCAATCATGATGCCGACAGTGGCCCCAGCTGAGACACCAGCAGAACTTCCAGGTGGTGAATCTTCTGTTGTGGAAAGAAAAGAGAATGAGTGAATGTGATGTTATTTTACAGTGGGGTGCCCCAGGTTCCAGCTCTCAGCATGAAGTAATCTCTACTTGTTCCTTCAAGGAATGCATTAGTTTTGTGGGAAGGTTGCAATTTTTTCTCTCTCACTGTGTTTCTAGTTGGTGATCAGTCTTCTGTCAATTCCACCCTGGCCTGTCTGCACTCAGATATTTCTGAAGGCTTTGAAATTTGAGAAAGTCTGATTGCTATTTTTGTGTGTCATTAGAACTTTCTATCTTTTCGTGGTTGCATCTTTTTCTCAGTGTCTCAGTTGTGGTAGGCATAAATAAGAGTCTGTTGGGTCTCTACGGCAGGGACTTGATTGGCAGAAGGCCCAGGCTAGTGCATTCTGTATTTACTAAGTCCGTTGCGTAGAGAACTCGCTTCTCATGGGCTCCCAGCAGGGGAATAAAAAGCCCAGTTCTGGGGGACTCTGCTTCTCTCTCATGGGTGAGGGGCTTGAGGACGCCCCACCAGCCTTGTGGAAACTCTGAGAACTGCATCACTATCTAAAACTCTCTCCTCTTTCTCCTTCTCAGAATCAGATCTGCATTGTGGTCTGAGGGCTCTCTAAGGCTCCTCCCACTTCTACTCCACTTTTCCTCGTGGTGGTTTTCCCCAGTAAATTATCTCGCACCTCTAATTCCATCTTGGCTGAATCTCAGTGGATGAAAACTAACATACCAGGCTTGATTCTTTGTACTTAACTTTTTTTTCTCTCCCCCATTTTTAGCCAGTAACCATGTCCTAGTGGGTTTTCATTTGGGGCTTAGCTCTCACCAGTCAACTCAGGCTGATGATTAATGCTATGTTAGCTACTGTAAATGCTTTTCTGGCATCTCATTTGATCCATACAATAACCCTGTTGGGTAGGCATGATTTCCATCTCATAGATGAAATGACAGAGGCTTGGAGTGGTGAAAAAACTTATCCAAAGTCATATAATTAGTGAGAAGTTGGTCTAGGATCTGGCTCTAGAACTGCATAACTTCAAGCTAATAATAACAGTAGTGATAATAGCAGCTAATATTTATGAAGTTTCCCTCTGTATGTGGCATTTTGCTGAAGGCTTAATCGAATATTACATTAAATCTTTAAAACAATACTGTTAAACAGTCACTCTTATTGCAATTTTCATTTTTCCCTCCATTTCCTGGTGATGAGAATTATTACAATTTTCATTTGAAGAATTGAAGGCTCAGAGAAGTTAAGAATCTTGTGTGAGAAATTTAAAATGGTAAATACATTAAAAATAAAGAGAGATCTCAAATCAACAACCTAACTTTACAACTTCAGGATATAGAAAAAGAACCACCTCAAACCACAGATAGTACATGACGGAAATAATAAGGATTAGAGTTGAAATAAATAAAAATGGAAAATTGAAAAACAATAGAAGGAATCAATGAAACCAAAAGTTGGTTCTTCAAAAAAGATCAACAAAATTGACAGTCATTTATTAGATTGACTAAGAAAAAAGAGAGAAGATTCAAATTACTAAAATCAGAAATGAAAATGGAGGTATGGTGGCTCACACATTTAATCCCAGCACCTTGGGAGACTCAAGCAAGAGGATTGCTTGAGGTCAGGAGGTCAAGACTAGCCTAGGCAACACAGGGAGACACAGTGTCTACAAAATTTCTTAAAAAAACTATCCAGGCATGGTGGCACATGTCTGTAGTCCCAGCTTCTCAAGAGGCTGGGGTAGAAGATCACTTGAGCCTTGGAGGTTGAGGCTGCAGTAAGCTATGATGGCACCACTGCACTCTAGCTTGCGCTGGGCTACAGAGTGAGACCCTGTCTCTTAAAAAAAAAAGAAAACAAAAAGAAAATGGAGATATTGCTACCAATGCTACAAATTCTACAGAAATATTAGGGACTACAAGAATGCTATGAATAATTGTATGCCAACAAACTGTTGAATAACCTAGATGAAATGGACAAATTCCTGGAAACACAAAAAAATTTAATAGGCCTATAATTAGATAGAACCAATAAAAGCATTTGACAAAATTCACCATTCTTTCACAACAAAAACACTCTAATTATGAATGGAAGGAAACCACCTCAGCATAATAAAGGCAATGTGTGAAAAGCCCAACGCTAACATGATACTCAATGGAGAAAGACTGAAAGCTTTCCCTGTAAGACCAGGAACAAGACAAGAATGACAAGAATGCCTGCTTTTGCCACGTCTATTCAACATAGTATTAGAAGTCCTAGCCAGAGAAATTAGGCAAGAAAAAAAAAGACATCCAAATTGGAAAGAAGAAGTAAAATGATCTGTGTTCTCAGATAACTTGGACTTATATGTAGAAAACCCTGAAGATTAAAAAAACTTGTTAGAGTTAATAAATAAATTCAGTGATGTTGCAGGATACAAAATCAACACGCAAACGTCAGTTGTACTTCTACACATTAACAATGAACAATCTAAAAGGAAATTAAGAAAAAATTTCCAATTCACATTAACATAAAATAGTATAAAATAGTTAGAAATAAGTTTAACCAAGGAGGTGAAAGGATTGTACCCTGAAAACTATAAAACACTGCTGAAGGAAATTAAAGACAACATCAATAGATGGAAAGACATTTTTTTTTCATGGATGGGAAGACTCAATATTGTTAGGAGGACAATACTACCCAAAGTGAGCTACAGGTTCAATGCAATTCGTACCAGAGTCCCAGGGACATTTTTTGCAGAAATAGAAAAACATTTCCTGAAATTCATATGGAATCTCAGGACTCTAAATAGCCAAACAACCTGGAAAATAAAGAATGAAGCTGGAGGACTCACACTTCCTGATTTCAGCATTTGCTATAAAGCCACAGTAACCAATACAGTGTGGTACTGGCATAAAGGAAGATATTGAAACCAAAGGAATAGAATATAGAGCCCAGAAAGAAATGCTTGCATATATAGCCAAATGATTTTTGATAAGGGTGCCAAGACCATTTAATGGGGAAAGGACTGTCTTTTCAACAAATGATATGGGGAAAGCTGAATATCCATGCACAAGAACAAGTTGAATCTTTGCCTGACACCATATATGAAAATTAACCTAAAATGGATCAAAGACCTAAATGTAAGAGTGAAAAGTATAAAACTCTGAGAAGAAAACATAGGGGAAAAGTGCTTAATGACATTTAATTTCACAGTGATTTCTTGGTTATAACAACAAATAGGCAACAAAAGAAAAAATGGATAAACTGGACTTCATGAAAATTAGAAACTTTTTTTTTGTTTTTTTTGATGGAGTCTCAGTCTGTCGACCAGGCTGGAGTGCAGTGGTGCGATCTCAGCTCACTGCAAGCTCTGCCTCTCGGGTTCATGCCATTCTCCTGCCTCAGCCTCCCGAGTAGCTGGGACTACAGGCACCCACCACTGTGCCCGGCTAATTTTTTTTTGTATTTTTAGTAGAGACGGGGTTTCACTGTGTTAGCCAGGATGGTCTTGATCTCCTGACATTGTGATCCACCTGCCTTGGCCTCCCAAAGTGCTGGGGTTACAGGCGTGGCCACCGCCCGGGGCCTCGAAAATTAAAAACTTTTATATATTAAAGAACATTGTCGAGAAAGTGAAAAGGCAACCTATGAAATGGGAAAAATATTTGCAAATCATGTATCTGATAAGGGATTAATTTCCAGAATATATGAAGAACTATTACAAATCAACAACCACAAAAATCCAAAATCCCAATTAATAAATGGACAAAGGACTAAAGTAGAGATTTCTCCTAGGAAGATATACAAATGGCCAACAAGCACATGCAAATATGCTCAACATCACTAACACTTAGAGATATGCAAATCAAAGCCACAATGATACTCCACCTCACACACGTCAGGATGGCCACAAAACAATAAGTGTTTTCAAGGAGGTGGAAAAATTGGAACTCTAGCACATTGCTGACAGAAATGTGAAATATTAGCTACTGTGGAAAGTGGTATGGTGGTTCCTCAAAAAATTAAATAAATAATTAACATTTGGGGCCGGGCGCGGTGGCTCATGCCTGTAATCCCAGCACTTTGGGAAGTCAAGGTGGGCGGATCACGAGGTCAGGAGATCGAGACCATCCTGGCTAACACTGTGAAACCCCGTCTCTACTAAAAATTAAAAAAAAAATTAGCCGGGTGTGGTGGCAGGCGCCTGTAGTTCCAGCTACTCCGGAGGCTGAGGCAGGAGAATGGCGTGAACACAGGAGGCGGAGCTTGCAGTAAGCTGAGATCGCACCACTGCACTCCAGCCTGGTCGACAGACTGACACTCCATCTCAAAAAAAAAAAAAAAAAAAAAAGAATTAACATTTGATCTACCAATTCCATTTCTGGACATACACCAAAAAGAATTGAAGGCAGCGATTTGAACAGATATTTGTACACTGATGTTCACAGCAGCATTACTCACAAAAGCCAAAATGTGGAAACAACTGAAAAGTCCATTGAAAGATAAGTGGATAGAAAAATGAGATGTATCCATACAATGGAAAGTTATTCAATCTTAACAAGGAAGAAAATTATGATACATGGTGCAAAATGGATGAACCTTGAATACATTATGCTAAGTGAAATAGGGCAGACACAAAAGGACAACTATTATATAATTCCATTTATGTAAGATCGTTAGAATAGTTGATTACCTAGAGACAGAAACTAGAATGGAGGTTACCAGAGTTAAGGGGGAGAAGGAGTTACTGTTTACTGGGTACAGAGGTTTATTGGGTACAGATGAAAAAGTTCTGGAAATGGATAGTGTGATGTGGTGGTTAGACAAGAGTATAAAGAGACGTGATTTATTTTTTCCTTTTTTTTTTTGTGACATAGTCTCACTCTGTCACCCAGGCTGGAGTGCAGTGGTGCAGTCTCGGCTCACTGCAACCTCCGCCACCCAGATTCGAGCAATTCTCCTGCCTCAGCCTCCTGAGTAGCTGGGATTACAGGCACCCACCACCATGTCTAGCTATTTTTTTTTTCTGTATCTTGAACTCCTGACCTCAGGTGATCCACTCGCCTTGGCCTCCCAAAGTGCTGGGATTACAGGCATGAGCCACCACAGCAGGCAATATACTTGATTGATATTTATGCTGTGTCACTTAATTGTACACTTAGATATGGTTAATGGTAAGTTTTATGTTAGATATATATAGTGGCTGGTAGTCTTACCCTCTCTATAAACACATGCTTTTTGGCACTGCCTGTTCCCTCCCATGCAGAGCTCCTGTGGCTGAATCTCCCTATTTCTCCAAGTGTGTGTCACTCACTTTCCTCTGCTGTGTCCTATGTGCTGTGTCCACAGCCTCATACAGCCAGTGACTTCAGAGCCAGGACACAGCTCAGGAGTCTGCCCCGAGGCTCCCTCTTTTCCCATTTCCCTGCAACCTGACCCGAGGGAGGCTCTGCTGTGGATTGGCAGCTTGATTTAGCCAGATTCAGAACAGGCTACCTGGACACCTTCTCCACATGCCCCGGTCCCACCCCAAGTGGAGCCAGGGCAGAGCCAGTCACTGGGTGAGCCGGGCACACAGCAGGGAGCAGAGTCTGAGCTGCTCCTCCCTCATCTAAGGGGCTTCCTCCTCTCATTTGGGGAAAAAGTGTGGGCTGGTTTCAAAGCCTCCTTGTTCCTTGTAGCTCATAGAGTAGGTGAAAAAACACAAAGAGGTGACAGAAAGGGACATGTTGGTGACAGAGAAGAGCAACTCGACCTTAAGGACCCTTCTTTCTCCTGGACTATGAAGTCCCTTTCACTATAGGGGGCCTTCTGGGGCTAAGGGAGCCCCCTCCCCACATTCCAGGCTGGACCTGAGGTCAGCCACGAGATATCAGAGAAGCCGGGGAGGAGAGAGTTGGCCGAGATGGAGTGAGGGGGCTCAGGATATAATTTGGGATTTCCTTGTGCCCATGGAACACAGAATGGGAAAGAAAATGTCTTCTTGGCTCTTTTGTGAGAACCAGATAGACTCCACCCCAGAACATGATGCTGATGCTCCAGGGAGCCACTTACCAGAGACTGTGATGCTCTTGACTATGGAATTATTGCGGCCAGTAGCCAAGTTAGAGACAAAACAGGCATAGGCCCCGTTATTATTTGACGTGATTTTGGCGATAAAGAGAACTTGTGTGTGTTGCTGCCGTGTCCCATTGATACGCCAAGAATACTGCGGGGATGGGTTAGAGGCTGAGTGGCAGGAGAGGCTGAGGTTTTCTCCCGAATGGTAAGACGAGTCTGAGGGGGAAATGATGGGGGTGTCCGGGCCATCTGGAACAAAGAGAACAAAGCCACAGGTGATGTCATCAGAGGAAAGGGGAAGCTCCTGGTTGTAGAAGGGCCACAGTGTCCCTCTGAATCCTGTCCCAGTCCTGTGTTAAAAAGTCCAAACTGGCCGGGTGCGGTGGCTCATGCCTGTAATCCCAGCACTTTGGGAGGCCGAGGCGGGCAGATCAGCTCGAGACCAGCCTGACCAACATGGTGAAACCCCGTCTCTACTAAAAATACAAAAAAAATTAGCTGGGCATGGTGGCACGTGTCTGTAATCCCAGTTACTCAGGAGGCTGAGGCAGGAGAATGGCACGAACCTGGGAGGCGGAGCTTGCAGTGAGCCGAGATCACACCACTACAGTCCAGCCTGGGCGACAGAGCAAGACTCCGTCTCAAAAAAAAAAAAAAAAAAAAGTCCAAACCATAACCCTCATGTCCACTGAGTCTGGGTCTGAGACATTCGTCTGTTTCTCCCATCATAGGCTGTGGACCCTGAGCCTCCCAGGACAGGAGCAGCCCCTCCCCTCCTATTCTTGGTCCAGGCTGAGCTTGCCTAAGTTTTCCTGGGGCAGGAAGTTATGGCCAGCTTGGGTGTCCAGGGGTGGGAGTCTGCCTCTTTGGACCTGAGGAGAACTGAGAGTCCTGGCCTCTGGCTGTGTGGATTTGGGTTGGAAACCAGGGCCACAGAGGAACAGAAGATACTCACAGAAGACATCCAGGGTGACTGGGTCACTGTGGTTTGCACTCACTGAGTTCTGGATTCCACATTCATAGGCTCCTGTGTCATTTCTTGTGACATTGAATAGAGTGAGGGTCCTGTTGCCATTGGACAGCTGCAGCCTGGGACTGACCGGGAGGCTCTGATTGTTTACCCACCACAGGTAGGTTGTGTCCTGAGCCTCAGGTTCACAGGTTAAGACTACAGCATCCTTGTCCTCTATGGGGTTGGAGTTGTTGCTGGAGATGGAGGGCTTGGGCAGCTCCGCTGTGCAGATAACAGAGAGAAGATTGCCCTGTGTGGCACTTTTGATTCCTCACAGGCATCTTTCAATCAGAGTTGGCAACTCCCACCCTTCAGCCCACCCAAGTCCTTAAAAGCCTACGGCAGGTGTGTGTATCACAAGACAGATGCACGATGATCTGAGGGCTCAGAGACTGTAAGGCCGGCTGCTTTGTGTAGGGGAAGCACAGACTTTCTCAAGTGTGAATTGGGCAGCAGCGTTGGGTTGTGGACAGACCCAGGACTGGGAGTCACAGCCCCCAGCACCTCCTTTGGTTCTTCCCTGATGGCTGATGGCCTGGCCAACCTAGGACTTGTGGGTGCTGAATCCCATTCAGCTGCACAGTCCCACACCACCCAACCGTGGGGTGTTTTCTCTGAGCCTTTTGTTTCAAGGCTATCCTGGAGATGGGTGATGATGGGGATGGGTGTTTAAGCAGAAATAGCTCAGGAGACCAGAAGCAAGTCTAGAGGTGAGTTCAGGGGTCAGGCTGTGGGCCACAGGTGGGCAGCTCTACCTGGGTTTGATAGGAACAGAGTTTCATTTTAGGAAGAAGAAAAGAGTTCTGTGGGCGGATGGTGATGATGGTAGCAGAACAATGGGAATATATTTAATACTACTAAACTGCACACATAGGAAGGTTAAAATGTTGTCTTATGTTAGATATATAATATATAGTGGCTGGTAGTCTTACCCTCTCTATAAATACACACTTTTTGGCACTGTCCCTTCCCTGCCATGTGGAGTCCCCATGGGTGAATCTCTGTGTGTCTCCAAGTGTGTGCCACTCACTGTCTTCTGTGCTGTATCCCATGTGCTGTGCCCACAATCTCATACAGCCGGTGACTTCAGACTCAAGGACACAGCTCAGGAGTCTTCCCTGAGGCTCTCTCTCTTCTTATTTCCCTGCAGCCTGACCCTGGGAAGGCTTGGCTTCAACTGGCAGCTTGACATAGCCAGATTCAGGACAGGCCACCTGAGCACCTTCTCCACATGCCCAGGTCCCACCCCAGGTGAAGTCAGGGCAGGGCCAGTCACTGGGGGAGCCCGGAGAGGAGCCAGGAGCAGAGTCTGAGCTGCTCCTCCCTCATCCAAGGGGCGTCCTCCTCTCATTTGGGGAAAAAGTGTGAGCTTGTTTCAAAGCCTCAGATGTTCCTTGTAGCTCATAGATTAGGTAAAAGAACACAAAGTGGTGTCAGAAAGGGACATATTGGTGACAGAGAGGAGCAACTTGACCTTGAGGACCCTTCTTGCTTCCCCCTCTGTGAAGCCCCTTCCACTACATAGGGCTCGGGGATGATGAAGCCTCCTCCCCACATTTCTCAGGGTGGACACAAGGTCAGCCATGAGAAATCAGAAAAACAAGGGGAAGAGTGTCTGTAGAGACAAATTGGGAGTGCTCAGGATTGAATTTGGGATTGCTTGTGCCCATTGGATGCATACTAGGAAAGAAAATTTCTTCCTGGCTCTTTTCTGAAAACCAGACAGATTCCACTCCAGAACATATTGCTAATGGTCCAAGGATCCACTTACCAGAGACTCTGATTGTCTTGACTGTAGTCCTGCTGTGGCCACTGGCTGAGTTATTGGCCTGGCAGGTATAGAGTCCGCTATTCTTCTCAGTGATGTTGGAGATAAAGAGCTCTTGTGTGTGTTGCTGGATGTTCCCATCAATCAGCCAAGAATACTGTGCAGGTGGGTTAGAGGCTGCATGGCAGGAGAGGCTGAGGTTTACCCCTGGACGGTAATAGGTGTATGAGGGGGAAATGGTGGGGTCGTCTGGGCCATCTGGAGCAAAGAGAATAGAGCCACAGGTGAATGTCATCAGAGCGAAGGGGAAGCTCCTGGTCTGTGAAAAGGCCACAGTGTCCCCCTGAGCCAAGTCACAATCCTGAAGTCCTAACCAAACCCCTACTGTATCCACTTAGCCAGAGTCTGAGACATTCATCTGTTTCTCCCATCACCAGCTGTGGATCCCGAGTGTTACAGGACAGGAGCAGACCCTCCCCTCCTATTCTTGGTCAGGACCGGGCCTGCATGGATTTGCTGGGGGTAGGGCCAGCCTGCACGTTCAGGGGTAAAGGTCTCTGTTCTTGGGCCTGAGAGGGACTGAGAGGCCTGGACTTTGGCTGTGTGGATTTGGGCTGGCAGCCTGGGCCACAGAGGAACAGAAGATACTCACAGAGGACATTCAGGATGACCGGGTCACTGTGGTCAACACTTAATTCGTTCTGGATTCCACACTTATAGGGTCCTACATCATTCCTTGTGACACTGAGTAGAGTGAGGGTCCTGTTGTCATTGGACAGCTGCAGCCTGGGACTGACCGGGAGGCTCTGATTGTTTACCCACCACAGGTACGTTGTGTTCTGAATCTCAGGTTCACAGGTTAAGGCTACAGCATCCTCATCCTCCACGGGGTTGGAGTTGTTGCTGGTGATGAAGGGTTTGGGTGGCTCTGCTGTGGAGATAACAGAGAGAAGATTGCCCTGTGTGGCACCTGTGATTCCTCCACGGGCATCTATCAATCAGAGTTGGCATCTCCCACCTCTCAGCCCAACTGAGTCCTTAAAAGCTCATGGCAGGTGTGTGTACATCACAAGACAGATGCACAATGATCTGAGGGCTCAGAGACCATGAGGCCGGCTGTTTTGTGTGGGAGAAGCACAGACTTTCTCAAGTGTGAATTGGGCAGTAGCATTGGGTTATGGACAGACACAGGGCTGGGGGTCACAGCCCCCAGCACTTCTGGTCCTTTCCTGACCGGCTGGCTGCCTGGCCCCTTGGGGTCCTCACCTGGAATTTGAAGGAGCTCAGTTTCTTCCAGCTGCACAGTCCCACACCACCCAGCCAAGGTGTGTTTGCTCTGAGGCTTTGCTATTTAAGGACATCCTAGAGATAGGTGATGATGGGGATGGATGTTTGAACAGAAATAGCGCAGGAGACTAGGAGCACGTCTAGAGGTGACAAGTCAGGGATCAGACTGTGGGCCACAGGTGGGGCAGCTCTGCCCAGGAGTTTGATGGGAACAGAGTTTCATTCTGGGAGGAAGAAAAGAGTTCTGTGGGTAGATGGTGGTGATGGTAGCAGAACAAGGGGAATATATTTAATACCACTGAACTGCACACGTAGAAAAGTTAAGATGGTAAGTCTATGTTAGATATGTACTGTTACCTTCTGTATAAATACACAATTTTTGACACTGCCGTTCCCTGCCATGCAGAGCCACTGTGGTGAACCTCCTGATTTCTCCAAGTGTGGGTCACTTGCTGTCCCCTGTGCTGTGTCCCATGTGCTGTGCCCACAGCCTCATATAGCTGGTGACATCAGAGCCAGGACACAGCTCAGGAGTCTGCCCTGAGGCTCCCTCTCTTTCCATTTTCCTGCAACCTGACTGGGACAAAGGGAGACTTTGGTGTTGATTGGCAGCTTGATTTAGCCGAATTCAGGACAGACCACCTGGGCTCCTTCTCCACACACCCAGTTCCCACCCCAGGTGGAGTCAGGCAAGGCCAGTCACCCGGGGGATCCCAGAGCAGAGCAGCGAGCAGTCTGAGCTGTGTCTCCCTCACCCAAGGGGCTTCCTTCTCTCATTTGGGAAAAAAGTATGAGCTTGTTTCAAAGCCTTGAATGTTCCTTGCAGCTCATGGAGTAGGCAAAAGAACACAAAGAGGTGACAGAAAGGGACACATTGGTGACAGAGAGAAGCAACTTGACCTTGAGAACCCTTGCTCCTTCCCGCTCTGTGAAGCTTCCTCCACTACACAGGGCTCTGGGGCTGAGGGAGCATCCTCCCCACATTCCAGGCTGGACCCGGGGTCAGCCATGAGAAATCAGAACAACAAGGAGAAGAGAGTCTGTAGAGACACATTGGGGAGGTTCAGTGGGAGAATCTGGGATTTGCTTGTGTCCACTGGACACAGGCTGGGATGGAAAATTTCTTCCTGGCTCTTCTCTGAAAACCAGACAGACTCCACCTCAAAACGTGATGTCAGTGCTTCGTGGATCCACTTACCATAGACTGTGATCGTCGTGACTGTGGTCCTATTGAGGCCAGTGTCTGAGTTATGGGCTTGGCACGTATAGGATCCGCTATTATTCACAGTGATGTTGGGGATAAAGAGCTCTTGTGTGGATTGCTGGAACGTCCCATTGACAAACCAAGAGTACTGTGCAGGTGGGTTAGAGGCTGCGTGGCAGGAGAGGTTCAGATTTTCCCCTGATCTGTAAGATGTGTTTAGAGGGGAAATGGTGGGGGCATCCGGGCCATCTGGAGCAAACAAAAAATAAAGCCACAGGTGATATTGTCAGAGGGAAGTGGAAGTTCCTGGTCTATGGAAGGACCACAGTGTCCCTCTAAGCTGAATCACAATCCTAAAGTCTCAACCAAACCCCTCTTGTATCTACTGAGGCTGAGTCTGAGATATTCACCTGTTTCTCTCATCACAGGGTGTGGACCCCGAGCCTCCCAGGACAGGAGCAGCCCCTCCCCTCCTACTCTTGGTCAAGACTTGGTCTGCCCAGGTTTTTCTGGGGCAGAAAGTCACAGACAGTCTGGATGTCCAGGGGTGAAGGTCTGTGTACTTGAACCTGAGAGGGACTGAGAAATCCTGCCTCTGGCCCTGTGGATTTGGGCCGGCAGCCTGGGCCAGAGAGGAGCAGAGATACTCACAGAGGACATTCAGGATGACTGGGTCACTGCGCCTGACACTCACTGGGTTCTGGGTTTCACATTCGTAGATTGCTCTGTCATTTCTTGTGACATTGAATAGAGTGAGGGTCCTGTTGTCATTGGACAGCTCCAGCCTGGGACTGACCGGGAGGCTCTGATTTTTTACCCACCACAGGTAGGTTGTGTCCTGAGTCCCAGGTTCACAGGTTAAGGCCACAGCATCCTTGTCCTCCACGGGGTTGGAGTTGTTGCTGGAGATGGAGGGCTTGGGCAGCTCCGCTGTGCAGATAACAGAGAGAAGATTGCCCTGTGTGGCACCTTTGATTCCTCACAGGCATCTTTCTTTTTTTTTTTTTCTTTTTATTATTATTATTATTATTATTATACTTTAGGCTCTATGGTACATGTGTGCAACGTGCAGGTAAGTTACATATGTATACATGTGCCATGCTGGTGCGCTGCACCCACCAACTCGTCATCTAGCATTAGGTATATCTCCCAATGCTATCCCTCCCCCCTCCCCCCACCCCACAACAGTCCCCGAAGTGTGATGTTCCCCTTCCTGTGTCCATGTGTTCTCATTGTTCAATTCCCACCTATGAGTGAGAATATGCGGTGTTTGGTTTTTCGTTCTTGCGATAGTTTACTGAGAATTATGATTTCCAATTTCATCCATGTCCCTACAAAGGACATGAACTCATCATTTTTTATGGCTGCATAGTATTCCATGGTGTATATGTGCCACATTTTCTTAATCCAGTCTATCATTGTTGGACATTTGGGTTGGTTCCAAGTCTTTGCTATTGTGAATAATGCTGCAATAAACATATGTGTGCATGTGTCTTTATAGCAGCATGATTTATAGTCCTTTGGGTATATACCCAGTAATGGGATGGCTGGGTCAAATGGAATTTCTAGTTCTAGATCCCTGAGGAATCACCACACTGACTTCCACAATGGTTGAACTAGTTTACAGTCCCACCAACAGTGTAAAAGTGTTCCTATTTCTCCACATCCTCTCCAGCACCTGTTGTTTCCTGACTTTTTAATGATTGCCATTCTAACTGGTCTCACAGGCATCTTTCAATCAGAGTTGGCACCTCCCACCTCTCAGCCCATCTGAGCCCTTAAAAGCCCACGATGGGTGTGCGTGTCACCAGACAGATGCACGATGATCTGAGAGCTCAGAGACTGTGAGGCTGCCTGCTCAGTGTGGGAGAAGCACAGACTTTCTCAAGTGTGAACTGAGCAGCAGCACTGGGCTGTGGACAGACACAGGACTGGGGGAGTCACAGCTCCTGGTGCCTCTCCTGGTCCCTCCCTGACCAGCTGACTACTGGCCCACCGTGGGGTCCTCACCTGGAACGTTCAAGTGCTGGGTCCCTTCCACCTTCAGTCCTACTTTGTTTCCCTAGGTATATTTTTTCTGTGGTTTCCCTTTGCAAGGACATCCTAGAAATGGATAGTGATGGGTCTTCCCATTGTCCTTAAACCTTGTACATATTGTGCAGCCTGGCCTGGGACTGGAAGTTTCAGCAGAAATAACACAGGGGACACCAGAGGCAACCCTGGAGGTCAGCTCTGTCGTTAGGCAGTGGAGGCACAAGGTGGGGCAGTTTTTCCCAGGTGTTTGATGATGACTGACTTGAGCCAGAGACCCCCTAAAGATAGAGTGGAGTCCAGGGAATGATCTAGAGCTTCAGGTGACAGGCAGGAGCTGCCTGGATTTAACAGCAGAACCATATGTATGTTCTTTGTCTTTGGTCTTTTTTGTTTGTTTGTTTGTTTGTTTGTTTTTTGAGATGGAGTCTTGCTGTGTTGGCCAGGCACGATCTCGGCTCACTGCAACCTCTGCCTCCTGGGTTCAAGCAATTCTGCTGTCTCAGCCTCCCGAGTAGCTGGGACTACAGGCACCCACCACCACGCCCAGCTAAATTTTGTATTTTTAGTAGAGATGGGGTTTCACCATATTGGTCAGGCTGGTCTTGAACTTCTGACCTCAGGTGATCCGCCCAACTCGGCCTCCCAAAGTGCTGGGATTACAGGCATAAGCCACTGTGCCCGGCCTGTCTTTGGTCTTTAATGTCCCTTCTCCCCTCGCAGAGGGCAGGCGAGGATGCTGTGGATCGCTCCATAAATACATATGGACATTTGCAAATGCAGAACTGACTGGTGGAAAAGGGGGAGCATGAACTGCTGGAAATCTGGCCCTCAAGGACCACGTGTGTTTGACAGCTATGAGACAGAACTTTGAGAAGAAGTTTTGCAATTATTTTCTCCCTTTGGACATTACGCTAAATGAAATAAGCCACTCACAGGGCAGATACTGTAGGATTCCACTTACATGAGGTCCCTAGAGTAGTCACACTTGTGGAATCAGAGAGTAGAATGGTGGTTGTCAGGGCCCGGGAGTTGGGGGAATGGAGAGTTGTTCATGGGTCTGCAGTTTCAGTTATGCAGGATGAGGAGGTTCTAGGGATCTGCTGTTCAGCTTGGTGCCTATAGTTCATACAGATTGAGTATCTCTTATGCGTAAGGCTTAGGACTAAAAGTGTTTTGGATTTCTGACTGTTTTTGAGTTTTGAATATTTGCAGTATACTTACCAGTTTAGCACCCCAAATCTGAAAATATGGAATCCAAAGTGCTCCAGTGAGCCTTTCTTTTTTTTTTTTCTTTTCTTTCTTTTTCTTTTTTTTGAGATAGAATCTCGCTCTGTTGCCAGGCTGGAGTGCAGTTGCATGATCTCGGCTCACTGCAGCCTCCGCCTCCCGGGTTCAAGCGATTCTCCTGCCTCAGCCTCCAAAGTAGCTGAGACTATAGGCGCGCGCCACCACGCCCAGCTAATTTTTGTATTTTTAGTAGAGACGGGGTTTCACCATGTTGGCCAGGATGGTCTTGATCTCTTGACTTCGCGATCCGCCTGCCTTGGCCTCCCGAAGTGCTGGGATTACAGGCGTGAGCCACTGCGCCCGGCCTTCAGTGAGCATTTCTTTTGAGAATCATGTCAGTGGTCAAAAAATGTTGGATTTTGGAACATTTCAGATTTTGGATTTTCGGATTTGGGATACTCAATCTGTAATACTATAATTTGCGCTTAAAAATTTGTCAGGAGTTTAGATCTCATGTTATTTTCTGACTATAGTTAAAAAAATGAAAGACATTTGGGGGAAACATTAAATTTTTTCCATAAGTGGAAATTCTTATTAATGGCCTAAAGATCTAAGGTTAATTGCTGGAAGTAGTACTTCTTTTAATATTATACTAAGGTTTAGGTCTGCTCTGAATTCCAGAGGGATCACATTATGCTCAAAGGAAGATGCTGAAGGTGGTTTGAAATCAGTGACTCCCTGAATAGAGAGAGGGATGTGAGTCCTGTTAAGAGGACAGAACCGGTCAGAGAGGAACTCTTAGGTGTGTCAATTGCGTAAAGGGAGAAATGATGCCAAAGTAGGAGAAGCGATGTGTATGATGTTAGTAAATTTAGAGAGCGCTCCCTGCCCCTAGTTCCTGTGCAGAGTTAGGCAAAAAGAGGAGAAGCCTCAAAACAGGCATGTGAAAGGTTTTCTTCCTCTCCTATCAACCTCAGAAAACACAACTAGAGTTTAAGTTTGTATAACTGGGCAGAGTCTAAGTGAGATGCCAGTGGCTGGTTCACTTCTCAGTCCAAGGGACTCCACCTTATGACAATGGCATCATCATGAGGACACAGGTGTATGTGGAATGGGCAGCAAACCCATCAGACAGCACCTGCCTGGCCAGTTCTACCTGGGGGAGGTCCCAGGATCCACTGGAGGATGTGAGCTCCACACCAGGATGAAGATGGAGTAGGTAGTGAAATGGGTGAAATAAGCATGTGGGCTTTGGAGACTGCAGACCTGTCCTTCTGCCTCTGACTCCCTGGTGAGTCAGTGTAGGGAGTGGATGGAGGAGTCGCTCATCCCTGTCCTGCTGCCTGTTCTGTGTGTTGGCCTCATGGAGGTAAAGAGCTCTGGGCGGTGACACAGCGGAAGCTCATTCTCCTGGTGACCTGTTGACATTGGCTTGTGATGGAGCCTGGCAGGGGCGGCTGCTCCAGATGATTTCTGTGCCTTTCCTATTGCCTGGGAAGTGGGCCAGGACACAGTGTGAGTGGCAAGAAAACAGGACAGCCAGGCTTGTTCAAGGGAGTGTCTGGGGAAGGCCTAAGAGTGGAGGAAGATGTTCAGGGATGGGCATCTCAGCTGGAATGAAGAGGGAGGAAGACGAGGAACATGGAGGAACAGGAGAGAGTCAGAAATGCCCATGGCAATGAGCCATGCAGGGTATAGTGACCTCAGAGATCCCAGGACCAGGAGTCCCTTGGCTGTCCCGACCAGGACTAGGGAGCCTTGAAAACCCTCCCATGGCCAAGGAACCCCAGAGTCACATGAGATAGGGTGGCTTTCGGGACAGGGGGTCAGAGGAATGGTACATGGATCTCAGCCCCTGATGGACAGGGAACAGGTGTAGTCAGAACCTCCTAGGATTCTGCATCCAGGATCCAGTCTCTATAGAGGTTATGGATCATTCCTTCATTCATTCCCTCCTTCATGAGAGAGCTACTGAGCAAGCGTGTGTCTCACTTTGGGCCTCTGTTGGCACAGGGTGTGAGTGGGGAGAGAAAGCAAGTCCTTTCCTTTATCCTCCCGTGGGAGTGACACTGACTCTCGGGAAACACAGGATTTGAGGTCCAGTGAGGGGGCTGTGGACCTCAGGGAGAGGCCTGGACAATCCCGGCACTGACCCTGACTGTTGAGGTGATTTAGTTCTAGAGTAAAACTGATTAGTTCTCCATTTACTTCTCACTCTCCAGACCAGAATCTCCACTTCTGAGCTGTGGATGCCCGAGACAAAAGGAAGCAAGCCCATGACTGGTCTCAGACGCAGATGCCTAACAACAAACAGCCCCACCCACCCCTGGTTGAGGAGAGGAGGGGGCTGTGGCTACAGACAGACCTCACATGACTTCAATCTGACACCTATGGCCTGTGTGACCCTTGTTAGTGACTGTCTCCCTGTCCCTCAATTTCCTTTCAATAAGTAGGATAAGTGCTATTTGGCTGTGAGGTTGTTTGTGAATTAACCTCAAAATATTTACAGTTACTTGATCTCAGCTCTGCACAGAGGAGCTGCTCAAATGAACTGCATTTATGTTTATTTGCCTCCAATAGAGAAGGCCCTGGGCCTGATCCCTGGTGGACATGGAGCTGCCGGGAGCATCTTCTCTCCTCTGTTCCTCCTCCTGGGGACACTGAGCTTCCCATGGAGTCACCTATGTCCCCAGGGCAATGGACTGACACCCTAATAACCTTGTCTATCTATCCTCCCCACATTGAGTCTCAAGTAAAGGACAAGGCTCTGTCCTTGTCCAAATGAGACTCTGGGGACAGGGAACAGGTGTGGCCAGAAACTCCGATTCTGCATCCAGAATCCAGCTCCAGGAGCCACAACCCTTGGACAGCTGCTAAGTCCTTGCTCCCAGTTAGCCTTGCCCAGGAGGCCACAACACAGTCTTGGCACAGGCTCCCCTGAGTCACCTGGAACCAGGAGCCCTGGGGCTGAGCTTCTCTGTGAAGGTCCCAGGTGTCCCTCAGGCCAGGCCCTGATGCAGTTCTCTAGGGTCTTTCTCAGGGTCAGATTTACGGGGAGGGCAGGGGGTGCTTGGCTGAGACTGATCTCGCCCTGCTGAGTCCCCCACATCAGACTGTCCTTCCTCTGCAGTGAGTGTCTGCAGGGTCTGGATGCTGGAAAGGAATTCTGATCTGTTGAAGTTTGTCTCTTCTGTGTGTGTCCTGCACTAAATGCCCAAACCCTAACACGGCGTGTAATGCAGAGGGGGCCACAGGCACAGCCCAGGCCTGATAATCCCATGTGTGGGAAGTAGAACTAACCCCCCAACACCCAGAGGTCATGGGGGAATCACTCACGGTATACCCGGACCTGGCCAGTTGCTTCTTCATTCACAAGATCTGACTTTATGACTTGTAGGGTGTAGAATCCTGTGTCATTCTGGATGACGTTCTGGATCAGCAGGGATGCATTGGGGTATATTGTCTCTCGACTGCTGTATGCAGGCCCTGGGGTAGTTAGTTGATTTGATATTACATATCCTATAATTCGATGGTTGGCGTCCACCATTTCCCCTTTGTACCAGTTGTAGCCAATACTACTCTGGGGCAGATTGTGGATGAGTAGAAGAACCTCCTTCCCCTCTGCAACACTGAACGGCATGGATTCAGTAGTGAGCTGGGCAGTGGTGGGCGGGTTCCAGAAGGTTAGAAGTGAGGCTAGGAGAGAGGAGAGAGCATCGGTCAATATTGGGACCTATGCATTAGGGTGGAAAAATGGGACCCTGGGTCCTGAGCAGGTCTCTTCATCCCCCAGCCCTGGAGTGAGTGTGTGTGTGTGTGTCCTACTAGGTCAAGGTCAGCAGTGTGACTCCTATTTCCTTAGCACCTCCGACCTTGGCATTTCCCTGTGTGGAATCCGCTTTTCCAGGGGTCTGCATGGCTCCCTCCCCACTGCCCTCAGATCCTGCTCACATCAGGGCATTCTTGGGAGACCCCTCCCCTGACACGTCCTCTAGAGACCTTGGGTCTTCCTTTTCTAACCTTTCCCTGCTCTGTTCCCTCCAGGGCTCTTGTCAACACCTGACCTCACATTCTAGATCTCTTTGCGTGTCTGTCTTCCTCCCCATGAGAGCATGAGCTTCATGAAGGCAGGGATTTGTGTGATCTTTGTTGCACCCCAGTGCCTGGGACAGGCTGCAGATTCCTGTGGATGAGTTCATGAGCGTTCCCAGGGCCCTCCACGGCCTGGGGTTTATTTTCCAATGTCCACGGTAGGCGGATGAAGACAGTGTTTCATGCCCTGGTTATGTTTTAATTTAAAATGTCATCTGATGCAGTTATTATGATTTTTAAAAATGTAGTGGCCAGTGACAATTAACTAGGAAAATAGAACACTTGAGGTTTTCCTGCCCTTTTCCAATTCCAGTTCAATTTGATTTTTCTGGTGTGACTCCTGTCCCTCTCTGATGTTCTCTTCCCTATTCAGGCTCCAACAGGAGCCCTCTGTCCATCTCAGAGCCCTGTGCTCCCCAGGAGACCCCAGCCAGTCTCTGTGCTCCCTCCTCCCACCCTCTCCCAGGTTGTCCTCCCCTCACCTGTGAGCAGGAGCCTCTGCCAGGGGATGCACCATCTGTGGGGAGGGGCCGAGGGAGACTCCATGGTCTCTGCTGTCTGCTCTGTCCTCCTCTGTGGAGAAGAGCTTGAGTTCCAGGAATGCTTTTGTCAGGGCTGCTGTGACTGTCTGGTCTGCTGTCCTTCCTCCCTCTGCCCTGAGTCTCTTCCTAGGGCAGGAGTACTTCTCAGCATCACGTGGGTCATGGGTGTGGTCTTTATTCAGGTGTCCTCTGTCCCCTCCCCTCTCATTTCTGCCTCTTTTGTCCCTCCTCCTTTTTCCCTTCTATTTTCAGTTCCCCAGACAAATCTTTTCGGCAAGGTGGATGGACCCCCATCCCCTGGGAGGACAACCTGTCTTCCCCAGTGCTGACCTCTGCTGTGTTCTGTCCTTGGGTCTGTCACACCAGGGGGATTATTTTCCTTTGTGACAGAGAAACCCAGCTGGGCCCCGGATCCCCCTATGGTCTCCAGGACTCTGGGAAGGTGGGATGATGCCCAACAGGAAGGTGACAGAGGTGGCTCTGGGGGCTAGAAAACAGCTCACTGGGCGGTGGCTGTGGAGGGACCAGCCCTCTGTCTCCAGTACCACCAACCCTGCCACTGACCCAGGGATGGAGACCCAGGCCCAGAGGTCCCAGGAGTCCCCAGATCCTGCATGTGGAGGGGGAGGTGTCTTGTGTGTCCTGGAAAGAGAGGACTGTGGTGGAGGGAGGTGGGTGACTCTGGGCTCTGCTGTCCTTGGGGAAGGCTCCAGGGGGACCCTCCTTCTCCGTGTCTGTTGGCTGAGCTGTGGCTCAGGGCCGGTCCATGTTCTCCCTGACTGTTCTGGGTGGTCTCTGTCCTCTGCAAGGCTGACCTGTGATCACCCCACCTTCCCCAAGGTGGTACCAGGAGGGAGTTGGGAGTTGCACAGGGACCCCTGGCAGAACAGGGTCCTCATAGGACCCAGAAAGGAACAGAGCATGTATGTGGGAGAGATCAGAAGGGTCTGTTGGAGCAAGGGATGGAAACCAGGCTCCACCTCCACGTCCTTAGCAAAGCCAGGTTCCTGTCCAGGGGAATCCATTTCCTGAGTGATGTCTGTGTGCAATGTCACCCCCTGGAGGGCAAGAGGAGACCTCCGGCCTTGTCTGGAGCTGCCCTAGGGATGCTGACCAGGGTCCACGTGATGTGAGCTGACCCTGAACTCTGGATTAGGCTTCAGGGTCGCGCCAGACCAGGTTCTATTCCCTGCAGGCCTCTGTCCTCCCTTCTGAAGCTCTGGGGGTTGAGGCCTCATTCCTGGGGCAGCTGCGGGCACTTGCTGGCCTCCTCCCGTGCTGGTGCCAGTGCCCCTGTGTCCACATGGAACAGACTCTGACTGCTGGGGGCCACACGGAGGTGATATGCTTCTTTTTAGAGATCTCCCACACATTTAACCAGTATTTATGGAGCATCTGTTCCATGTCAGGCACTGGGCTGGGCCCTGGGATTCCACAGAGAGCAGGACAGACGTGGCCTGTCACAGAGTTTTCCTGTAACAGGGAGACAGGCACTCAGTGAACTTCGTGGGACTGAGTAGTTAATGGTAATGACAGGGCTGTGAGGTGACAGCATAGGGGGCTTCGGAGCCTGTGAGAGACTGAGCTGTCCTGGAGATCACAGGGAGCTGCCCTGGGAGACGCCCTTTCAGCCAAGCCTGGGGAAGGAGGGGGTGTGGGGGACAGGAGCTGCCTGCAGAGGGAGAGGCTTCAGGTGGGCGGCCGCCAGGCTGCAGGGAGGAGCTGACAGAGTCCGTGTGAGGAGCTCGGAGGGCGAGGAGGATGTGGACCGTGGTGACCCGTGTGAGGGTGGACCCTGCCGGGCTGTGGGCCCGGCTGAGGGAGGTCAGCAGCCCCTGGGGAGGCTCCAGGGTGGAAGGAACTCTGCCGCCCTCTGGTGGACGGGGAGGGAAGTGGGGACAGCAGCAGCCCCAGACCAGGCTGTTTTACTCAACACTGATCTCTAGACATTGAACACGGGTCATGCACATGTTATGCCAAAGTGCTACCAGATTTCAGCTCGGTGAGCCCCTAGTCTCCGTGGCTCCAAGTGTACTGTCCTCCCTCTTTCACAAACAGATGTCCCCAAATGCAGATTTTTGTCACCTTTTGTGACTTTGTTTTTGTCTGCAGGAGGCTGCACTGTGCATGCTCCCAGGGGCAGTGATGTCTGGGGCTGAGCGCTGTGCGGGGATCTGGGAGTAGAAGATTGTATTAGTCTGTCCTCGCATTGCTATGAAGAAATACCTGAGACTGGGTAATTTATAAAGAAAAGAGGTTTAATTCACTCATCATTCTGCAGTTGTACAGGAAGCATAGTGGCTTCTGCTCCTGGGGAGGCCTCAGGAAAGTTTCAATCATTCTGGACGGTGAAGGGGAAACAGGAACGTCTTACATGGCAGAGCATGAGTGAGAGAGAGAGAGGGGAGAGGCGCTACACGCTTTTAAACAACCAGATCATGTGAGATCTCTATCACAGAAACAGCATCAAAGCAGAAAATCCACCCGCATTATCCAATCACTTCTCACAAGGCCCCACCTCCAACATTGGGGTTTACAATTTGACATGAGATTTGGGCGGGGACATAGATCTAAATCATATTAGAGAGGGAGGGGCATGAGGAGAAGGTGAATGTTGGGGGAGTAGAGAGGAGCAGGGACAAGTCAACCTCATTTCTCACTCCCTGGGAACCAGAACAGGAGAGCCCGACACTGGGGGCACAGCACCACACACTCTGTGTGTCCGTGCATCAGGGGAGGTGGGAGCTGCTTCCCTGTTCATGGGACCTGCCTCACCTGCTGAGATGTCTTCACACTTAGTCCCACCCTGGGCTGCAGCCCAGAGAGCCCTGTGTCCTCCTCTCTTCTCCTGCCCATTCCTGGGTTTTTCTTCCTGCACCATCTTCTCCCATCTGTGGCTTCAACTGCTCCCGTTCCAGGCAGCTGCCCCTGGATCATTGCCCTGTTACCATCTCTGGGCTCACTGGCCTCTGCCATTTGTTCTGAGACCTGAGCCCTGAGCCCTGTGAGGGAGGAAGAGTGAAGTGGAGTGGGCGCTGTCCAAGGTGCTGCCCTCTCTGGACAGCTTGAGTGAGGGACCCTGCTGTGTCACCAGGGAGGAGGCTCCGGGAGGGAGCTGTGTCAGGGATGCCTGGATCAGGGGGAGGGGGCACCTACGCCAGGGTGAGCTGGACCTGTGGACTGCAGGGACCCTGCTCTGTGTCATCCATCAGCTCCTCCAGCCCCATCTTCCTCTCTGTAGCTGATTCTCTGGTGTGATCCCTGAGCCCACGCTAGAGTCCTCCTCACAATGCCTGATGGTCAGAGCTACGTGTGGAGACCTAATTGGGGGGGGGTGTCTCGTGTGCTCACACAGAGTGCCCCGGGGACAGGCTTCATGACCTCCCTTGTCCCAATCCCACAACAAGATCTGGACAGTGGGCTGGGTCAGATAAAGTCAGAATCCACGAGAAGGGTGTGTGTCCTGGCAGTGCTGAGGTTTGTGCCCCCAGCTTAACTCTCAGTCTCTTTGCAGATACATTTATGTTGTGCACCTGCAGTTGGCTGGGAATCCTCATGTCCTTAAATCCTTGGTTATTCCTGTGCAGAAGGTCACGAGGGGCCTGTACATGGGTACAATGAGGACTACCTGATTAGGGTGGGTGTGTTTTACATGGTGGGCTTTCCCTCTCCCAGTGTTTCTTAGATGTAGTCAAATACATAAGATAAAATATGCCACATTAATCATGTTAAGTGTACAATTAAATGCCATTAATTACATTCACAATATTCTACATCCTCACCACTATATTTTTTTTCCAGAAAATTTTCATCATCTCACATAGAAACTTCATACTAATAATTAACTCTCCACCTTCCCCTGCCCCTAGCCCTTGGTAGCCACTGATGCTCTCTCTCTCCTTTTTTTTTTTTTTTTTTTGGAGACAGAATCTCATTCTGTCACCCAGGCTGGAGTGCAGTGGTGTGATCTCGGCTCACTGCAACCTCTGCCTCCTGGGTTCAAGCAATTCTCCTGCCTCGGCCTCCCAGAGGCACCTAGGTGACCTAACTCTTAAGAGCCTGGGGCCGGCAGGTGGGTGTCCTAGGCACAAATGGTGCCCACTGGACTGGAGGAAGGTGAGAAGCCATGAGTATTCCATGTCTTCTCCCAGCTTCCCAGCTCCTGGGTTGGTGCTGTCCTGCAGTAGGCAGGGGGTAGATGGGCATGGCTGCACATTAGGCTGGAAAACATGTCGTCCTCTCAGGCATTGTCACTGCGGAAGGAGGATTCTGTTCACAGGCCCGGTATGGGCACATGGGAGAGACCATCCTGTTCTCATCAGGGGCTTAGACACTGGTGTTCCCGCTCCTGGTGCTGCCTCCTGCTCTCCCTGCCCTGGCCCTCAAGGAAGAGCGGCTCCTGGTCAAAGCTCTATCTCTCTCTCTGAGGCTTCAGCATGGTCTCACTGGTGCAGGGGTCTGGGTACGCTTCAGAGAGAGAGGCTCTGAAGAGCTGGGCACCTGCTGGGGATGCAGAAGGGTCCCCACTATGCTTAGGGGGAGTAATCCTGAGGGTCCCAAGGCTCCTCAGCACTACCAGGTGCCAAGAAACTCCCAGCAAATTGGGGCTGCCTTGTGGCAAAGCACCTCCAAGCCTCGCTGCCTGCCATGTGCAGTGATTGGTGGATCCCAGTTAGAGGCATCTTGGCAGGTGGTCACAGATTCAGGGCTGGACCTGGTACTCACAGTCCATACATGTTGTAGATCCCAGGCAGGGTTCTGTGGCATGGTTTTGGATGTTCACAGATATCTGCCCTGGAGGATTGGGCAGTAATTTGACTTCCAGAAGTTCCTGACATCTGCAGATCTGGGCAACAGCCAAGTGTTCAAGGTTCCAGTGACCACTGGTGTAAGGGCACAAGGTAAGCATCAGGGCACCAGTGAGGCTCACCACCCTCCAGGCTGGTGCCCCTGGGAACAGGAGCGACATCCTGGGAACACAGCTCTACGGAGCGAGGTTAAGCTCCCTAGCCTCCTATTTTGACCAGGGAAGCTCAGGCCTCTGCTCTTCGTGGGGCTGGTTACAGACAGCTAACTTTGGGGAGGGGGCCCAGGAGCTGCCTTTAGTTTTGCATTTAAGATTTAAAGGGAGAAAGGACAATACATTCTGCCAGGGAACAAAAATTACAGGCAGCATATTGACTGAAGGGCACTCCTGTCATCACTGCAACACACATGGAATGCTTTTTCTAAGAAAAAAATATCTGATGTAGCTTTGCCAGCAACTGTGATGCATGTTTTATTATTCTAGTTTACTATTAATGTAACTTTTGTAGTTTTAGCACTGGTAATAATTTTATGTGGGCTCTCTTAGGATTTTAGACTCTCATTCATTCACATAAAGGTCTTCTTCCCTCTGAATAGTAATGCAGTTTCTCTTTTTCTATTTCCTCTGCTTATTCCTGTATAGAGAGCATACAGTATACACCCGCAAGAGGTGGAAAGCATCTGACTACCAGAAAAAGGGTCCAAATGCTGCTGGGAATGGTGATGGGGCCACAGGTGGAGGTAATTCAAAGAGGTGTGAGGAAAACTTATCTTGAGAAGCTTCTCCTCAAAAATCACATGCAGAAGGCACCTCTTAGGCCTGTCACATTGTTGAAATGGATAAGGGACAGAAATAGAGGTCAGTAATTCGAGGATCAAATCCAAGAGTGGGCAACTGATTCTTCCCAGTGTCTAAGAGGTGGATGGGTGAATGGTGAGAATGTTGAAAACACCCTTCCTCTCTTCCTCCTAATGAGGGAGCACCCAAAGCTCTCAGGAATCAGAGAGGGCCCAGGGCTGGGGAAGCAGGGCACTGTCACCACACAGGGGCTGGGAGTGAGACACCAACACTATCCAGTCAGTGATAACATTTACTTAGGGGGATAGATTCTTCTTTAAGGAATGATCTAAAATTATATGAATTTGAACACAAAGAGAAAAAAGAGCATAAAACATTTCTAGCCTAGATTTTTCCTCTTAATAAAACATGTTTTCTAATGACAGATGTGGCTATGTTCATGGCTGAGATGTCTCCTAGATGGTGAGAGCGTCAAAGTGGACTGTCCACTGCCTTAGGCTGTGGGCTCACGTCATACATTTCTCTTTCCAAAATCTACAGAATTCCCCACATCCCACTTTGTAATGTAATCCAGTGAGTGTCATTCCAGTTGTGGTTACAGGCCCTTGGAAAACCCACTCTGCTCCTGCTGTGAGGTACAGGCAGCCATGTGGCATCAACTCTAAACACTCTAAATGTATCTTCTCATGGGACATCAAACTGCTGATTAAGTAAAACTCTTTTGGAAAGATATTGAAGTCCTCAGTTCCTACCCCCCTCACACTTGTGATTCTTCTCCCAAGAGGTGAAAGATTTCGCTGGTGAGTCACTTTTAGAGACTGACGTAGATCAGTGATTCTGCCAGAAGCAATTTTGCTCTCCAGGGGACATTTGGCAAAGTCTGGAGACATTGTTGGTTGTTAGAGCTTGGGGAGGGAGTCCTGCTGGCATTCAGTGGGTAGAGTTCCCAGATGGTGCTGAACACCCTACAACTTACAGAACCCCACTAGCACGACCACCCCAAATGTCAATGCTGAGGAGTGGAGAGCTCTGCTGTACCCTCCCCTGGCCTCCCTGGGGCTTCCCCTTACCTGCTCCTCCCATCTCTCCCGACCACTCCCCTACCTCAGCCCCCTCTTTGCACCTCAGTCCTCTCCACCTGAGCCTTAGTCCAAGGCCAGCCCTGATCTCTCAACTCTCCTGGCCCCTTTTTGCTCATTAACAGGAGGTGCCCACTAGAGGACACCATTGCCCTTCCTGGAGCTCATGACCTCCCTTTCCTTCCTGAGACAAATGTGGCTGTTTTTACTGCCACAATCCCAGCCCTCCGCACTCTAGATTTGCTCAGGGGGCAGCTCCTGGACAGGCATCTGGGACTCAAGGGAGGACCCTCAATCTGGAGATTTTGGTGGCATGGACTAGAGACCTGGAGCCACCCCAGGGCTCACGTCATTGAGGAGGGGCTGGGTTCAGTCGCGGGAGCTACACACTCAGGGTCCAGATGCCCCTGCTCTGTGTGGCCACTGGGGACATGGCCGTGCGCCCGTGTCCCTAAAGTTTCTCTTACTCAGGATCTGTGTCCAAGGGCCTTAGCTGGGCTGCTGTGGAACTGTCCACACTGGGCCTTTCCCAGTGGGGTTTGAGTCCTCCCTGGGATTTCAAGAAGGGCTCTTAGCTGAAAGAAGCAGGAGGGATGTGGCAGCCTCCAGGGTGCAGGTTCCCCTCAGGGACAGACGGGACCAGTGGCCTCCAGGCCAATCCATCACCCCCAGAGTCAGTCCCCTGGGCATGGGGGGACGTGTGATCCTCCCGACTCCACCTCCATAGGACCCTGTTGCTGGGTGGTCTGTGGGAACGTTACCTCTACTCCTTGCAATGCAGAAGAGGGACCCCAGAGGCCCTTTTGTGTGGAATGAGACAGGAAGGATGCACGTTAGGGCAGGAGTTGTGTCCCTAGAGGCGGGGGCTGTGAGACGATGGGCAGCAGGGAGGTGCACAGCCCGTCCAGTGCTGCAGGCTACATCAGGGGTGGGAGCATTTCCTTAGAGCACTCAGCCTTGTCCAGAACATTCCAGAACTTCCCACTTCAGTGCTTCTTTCCCACTGAGGCTCCTCAGGTCTGTCCCTGAACTCTCAGCTGAGCCTCCCGACCCGTCTGAAGCCCTGAGCCCTGTGTCACCCTCTGTCTCCATCATCTTGTGCAGCTCTTTGGGACGCCCAGCTCTCTTGACACCCCTAGTCTTCAGAATGGAGGCCAAGTCCTGCCTTCCTGTCAGTCATGGGGCCAGCTCTAGGCTCCCTTGTCCTGACCATCAGTCACCCCCAGGAGGGGCGGCAGTTTGAGCCAAGGGGAGGGGCAAGGACAGATGTCAGCCACCCTGTGCACCTGCAAGTCAGAGTGGGGGTGTGAGAGGACCCCAGGAGTGACTGAACTTCCTGATTTAGAGGGTGCTAGCTTGTGCTTAGAGAATTTTAGATAGTAGAAAAAGTAGGGTTATTTCCTATTTTGTAGGCACAGTAGTTTAAGTTTGGAATCACAGATTCCCCTTGGATGTCACTGTCAACCTCAGTCCCACCCATTGGGGCATGAAATTTGGAATCCACACCCTGGCCCAGGGCAGGCATGAGGGCTCCTGTGTCTGTGCAGCTGCTGCAGGAAGATGTGCTTTCTGTTGGGAACAGTGCTCTTGCCTCCCTGGAGGGCAGTACCCAGCTCCCTGCAGCCCCCTCCTTGGAGGGCAGTACCCAGCTCCCTGCAGCCCCCTCCCTGGAGGGCAGTATCCAGCTCCCTGCAGCCCCATCCCTGGAGGCCCTACCCTCTCTAAGTCTCCCCCCTGCCTAGCCCCATCACAGCCCTCACAGGGTCTCTGAGCTGATGGGGCCCAGGGCACTGCATGAGTCATTCACGCTGTTTGCTCTGCCTGTGAAGCCTGCCTGGTGCTGTCCAGGATCCTGCACTTTCCCTGTGTGTGTGTGTGTGTTTGTGTGTGTGATGGGCCTACACACAGGTGAGCTCTCAGGGTGAGGGAATTTGACTCATTTAACAAACATTTATTTAAATGCAGGGGTCATGGAGCAGGGCTTCTACTTATGATAGACAATGGTTTGTGCTGTAGGTTGGACCACCCTTCCTAACTGCTCATGGCCTCTCTTTGCACTGACCTTGGGTTCCATCACTAAAGGAGATGCTGTTTCCCTCCTTCCACATTGGTCCTCGGCTTGGCCATGTGACTTACCGAGGCTGATGCATGCAGGGGAGTGGTCTGGGTCAGTCGCAGCCATGCCATGGGGGCCTGGCATGGTGTCCCACTCTCTCCTGGTCTGCCACGAGAACAGGGTCCCATGGTGGCCCCTTCATCTCGGGTGCATTCAGGGATCCTGTCATGTCAGGGTCCCCTCAGAGCCACCCTAGGAAAGGCCTAGAGTGCCGGCTCCTCCCATGCAGGCTCTGAGGTCGGAGCCTGGAGCCTGGTTGCCCCCATCCAGGGAGCTGCCTTCCCTTAGGCCTGGGGGTCCTCAGGAAGCTCTGATCCCAGCAGCTCTGCTCTCCAGCCCCCATGGCCCTGGCCTCAGCTCCTGCCATGTGTGGGCATCAGAGGGCTCTGCCCTGCCCTCATGCTCTCCCCATGGGGTGGCCAAAGGAGAGCCTCTGTGGGAGGTTGAGGCCCATGGGTTGGAGCCTGTGTGGCCATCGCAGGCAGCCTTGCCTGGGGCTGATTAAAGGGGAGGTTACAGTGATTCACTGGGAAGATGGGTGCTTGTTGGAGCTGTGTGGACATGTTTACCAGGTGATGGAGGTCCCTCTTTTTATTGTCATTGGCGTCTGCACTGTCTCCATCATGATGGAATGATGTGGAATTTTAGGCAAGGCCAAATTGCTTCTGTTCTGCTAGTTGTAATTTTTTTCTAGCTAATCTGCCTATGTAGTAGAGGCAATGATTGATTTTCAGGTGTTAAAATCACCTTGCATACCTGGGGAATGAACTCAATGCAGTAAATCCTGGCTCCTTTTGGTAATGTTTTATTTGTGGATTTTCCCTCTCTGCACCCAAGTAGGGCCTGCAATTTTACTTCCTCATTGTGTCCTGGTCTGCTTTTGACATGAAGGTTTTACTGCCACAAAAGTGAGTTAATGAGTATTTGTGTTTCCTGTTCTCTGGCAGAGTTGTGTAAGTTTGATAAGAGCTGGTGTTTGTTTTGTGGATCTTTTTTTGTTTAACCCAAAGAGATTTTATACTTTTTTTTTTTTTTTTTTTTACAGAGTCTGGCTCTGTTGCCCAAGCTGGAGTGCAGTGGCGCGATCTTGGCTCACTGCAACCTCTGCTTCCTGGGTCCAAGCGATTCTCTAGCCTCAGCCTCCCGAGTAGCTGGGATTACAGGTGCACACCACCATGCCTAGCTAATTTTTGTATTTTTAGTAGAGTCGGGGTTTCACCATGTTGGCCAGGGTGGTCTCGAACTCCTGACCTCAAGTGATCTGCCCACCTCAGCCTTCTAAAGTGCTGGGATTACAGGCGTGAGCCACCGCACCCAGCTGATTTTATTCTTCTTTTCCGGTGAAGTAAAATGAACACAGCAGTAATGTCTGCATTCCTATGTGCTGATGAAAGCCCTGCCCAGATTAAGATATGGCACATTGCCCGCACTAAGTGACACTCCCGTGACCCTCACAGCCATTGCAAGGCACAGGTCACCTCCATTCTGATCTCTAGCAGCAGAGTTGAGTTTTCCTCTTGGAAACTTTATAGAGGTGGAATTAGTGATCATTTTCTGTTCTGTGATTGACTCCTTTCTTTCACCTCTATGTGTGAGATCATCCATGTTCTGTGCAGCAACAATCCCTTCCTTTCTCATGTTCCAAAATATCCCTCAGTTTGAATGCACCACAGTTTTATCCCCTGCACTGTTGCACATTTGGACTGTGACACTTTTTGATTCTTCTGAACCATGCTGGAATTTGACACAGATTCTCCTGTCCGATAGCTGAACACATCTAAATTTCCACAAGCAACATCTCCGTGTCCAGTTGTTCCAACTCTTGCTGTTGTCAATCCATTGCGTTTTAAGCTTTCTCATGTGGATGGATGAAGATTTGATGATGAGATTTGAAACACCTATTTGTTGGTTGAGATTTGGGAAGGAGGAGGAGGTCAGAGGAGGGGCAGGAGCTGCTTTCATCTCTGGACAGAAGGATCCTTGCTGTGCCTCACAAAGCAGAGACCCTCAAGGTCCTGAGTTCTCAAGGACAGGCACGTGCTTCCCCTGCCTGCCCCGGGCACAGCCCTGAGGCCTGGTCTCCTAGGAAGAGAGAACTGGCCTCCCCTGGGTACAGACTGTCCCCACATGTATTGTACCTGCAGGGTCTGGGGCTGGGGTTTTGTTGTGGTTTCAGGGTGACTGGGACAGATGCAGAAGTCACTGTGGCCACCCAGGGTCGATCCTCTCAGTTTCAAAGGGAGGAGCTGGGGCCCCTTCCTCATTGCCCAGTCCTGGAGACCAGGGATGTTTCCCGATGTGCCTTTCAGACTCTGATGAGAGTGTCCCCAGAGACTCAGCTTCTCCCAACACCTCTCAGGGAACAGGTCTAGGCCAGGGCTGTCCAGGGCATCTGGAGAAAGACCCAGAGTGCCTGGAGCAGAGAAGGTAGGGGATGGGCAGAACCAGCAGCATCTGGCTGGGCAAAGGCACCCCTTCTTGGGCAGTGTCCCCAGGTTGTGACTGTGGGAGGGAACTCGGCAGAGCCCAGGGAATCCCACGTGCCCACTCCCACAGACCCCCCATTCCTATCACCCTCCATGATGGGGCAGCCTCTCCTGACATCTATCTCCCCATCTGGGCTCCTATGCCTCCTCAGACCAGGTCCTGCCTGCCCTCAGGTTTCTCTCTTGGGTGCCCCCAGCACATGCCATGACCCCTCCTAGCAACACAAGCTCCTGGCTTTACATGGACTCCCCAGAACACACCAGGTAGATGTGGTCGGATTCCAGATGTTCCTTCAGGGAATCCTGAGGGACAAAGGGAGAGCCCAGTCCAGGAGGGCCCTGCATGCCCATTCATCAGTCACCTGCCTGGGTGGGGACACTGGGGTCCTCCTATCCTGGGGATCCCCTGTCCTGCTCCTTCTCCAGCTGAACCCCGGCCATCTGGTTCTATGGGGCATGGAATCCCCCACCCCATATACAGAGCAGGAAGCCACGTGCTCCCACTCTCATTCATGGGACGTGGCCTTACTTGCTGAGATGGCTTCACACTCATAGTCCCACCCTGGGCTGCAGCCCCACAGAGCCTGTGTCCTCCTTTCCTGCCCATTTCTGGGTTTCCTTTCCTGTATCACCTTCTCCCTGTGGCCCCTACAGCTCCTGCTCCAGGCATCTGCCCGTGGGTCACTGACTGTCACCATCTCTGGACTCACTGGCCTCTGCCATTTATTCTTTGCCCTGAACCCTGTGAGGGAGGAAGGGTGAAGCTGGGATGGGCGCTGTCCAAGGTTCTGTCCTTTCTGGACTGCTTGACAGTGAGGGACCCTGATGTGTCACCAGAGAGGAGGTGTGTGTCAGGAGTGCCCAGATCATAGGGAGCAGGAAAGGCTCCAGGGACAAGGGAGAAATCCATGATAGGGGAGAATCAGCATCCTATTTTGGGAAGGATGAGAGCAGAGAGGTCATTGTCATGGGATTGAAACTGGCCTGTTTGGGAAATGGGGCTGCTGACCTGTGACATTGGGGAAGGACTGCATTGTGCTGTTGGTCTGGTCTGTTGGGGCCTGGAGCAGGAGCTCAGCCACTGCCATGGCCTCCTCTGACTGCTGTTTAGCAAAGCTCTCAGGTGGGGCTGATGGCGCTGTCCTGGGGAGGCCCTTTCAGTAGCAAGGCTGGTGCACCCCTGTCCCCTGGGTGGATGACCCGCCCTCCCCAGGGCTGACCTCTTCTATCTCCTGGCCTCAGGTCTGTCAGCTCCACACACAGCGCCCTGGGAATCCAAACCTGGGGAATTATTTTCTTTGTGATGCAGAAACCCAGCTGGCCAGGTCTCCCCATGCTCTTTAGTGCTTGGGAAGGTGGGATGATGCCCAGCAGGAAGGTGACAGAGGTGGCTCTGGGGGCTGGATAGGAGCTCACTGTTTACTGAATCCACCCACCCAGCAAGGGGGTATTTGCAGGCTCAGGATCTGAGGGGTGGTCCTGGACATGGTCACAAAGTGGAGAGTGGAAGGGCCTGGACAGGATGGGTGAGATCAGCACCTACCATGGCTGATGCAGTAACTGCAGTCCCTGTGGTGTGAGACAGAGAACCTGGACCTGCCAGGAAGGCATGTCTTAGAATGTCCTTTATGTCTCTTGCCAAATGGTGGGGAGAGAGGACAAGGCCATTGTCCTATTTCAGCATGTCCTGGCCTGAGTAGAGAGTCTGGCCGTGGCAGGGACACTGAGTTCAGGGAGAATCTAAGACACATATGCTCCACCAGTGTCCTGCGCATGCAGCCAGCCCTGCTTTCCCTCTGGGGCCTTGATCCTTCCTCTCAGGCAAACCCTGGTGGTCTGACTTCTTTCTTGGGTCCTTGGTCCCTTTCCTGGGTCAACATTCTCCTGGTTCAGCATCTGATGGTTTTTCCCCTCTGGCCAGGACAGATGAGACTTCTTCAGGCCTTTCCTCAGTTTCTGTCTCCTGGACCCTCCTTACCCTAGAAGTAATGGGTCCTGGGTTGTCAGGGTGTGGGGTGGATGCAGCTGGGCCAGGGACTGGGGTGCTGTGTCCAGGTTGGGAGGCTGAGCTCAGGAGGCAGAGCTGGTCATTGCTGAGGGAAAATGACCAAAGGTAGATGCAGGGAAGTAAGTCCTGGATGGTCAGAGACGAGAACCTTCCAGGCTGGGTCTCAATGACCCCTCCTCCCTGTCCCCTGACGTCCTTTCTCCCCTGCCCAGGCCCCGTTGGCCCAGCCCCAGGGCAGCCATTCCCATCTATGAGGTCAGTATGGGTGATGAATGTTGTGGTCCTGCAGGACCCAGGAGGACCGATGATCTTTCCCACCTGCTGTCCTCACATGGCCCCGGGGATGAAGGCCATGCACAGCTCCTAGCCTGTGTCCTTCTGTGAAGGCACAGAAAATGGGGCCATCTGATATCAACAGAAAGGTAAGCAATGAAGGAGCATCCATGGGTGATGCAGATCATGGGTGTGGTTTTCACTCAGCCCCCAGTGTCCTGAGCCTTCCTGCCCTCTTCACCTAGGCCCTAATGGGATTGTCATCACTGGCCTCCACAAATAAACTTGTCTTTCCCCAAATCCAGAATCCTGGTTGCTTAGTCTTGATAACCAAGGAGTGAGAAGAAGGCAGATCTCAAATGCATTCTCCTGGATTGGGAGCACGAGCAACCCCCTTCTGCTTCCCATGCAAAACATTTGGTGCAGGACTGGTTCCTTCACTTCTTGCCTGGTCATATCTCTGGGCATTTGGTGCACCTGGTCACCTGGATTTGGACTTTGGGTTGCCCCTCTGTTTCTGTTCAGAGAACCTGGGGCAGTGATAGTTTGTCTGCTCCTCTCCCAGGTATATTTTTAGGCATTTGACAGCTGTTCCCCAGACCATGGTTGGATCTGGTGTTTGTACCTTCCTTACCCTAGAAGTAATGGGTCCTGGGTCCATTGGTTCTCAGGCCATTGGGAGGCCTGAGGGTAGGCTTGCCTGCTTTGGCTCCACCCAGCTTCACCCTTCACTTCTGGGGCTGAGTATGGAGCCCAGGTCACTTGGGTTAGACGGACCAGCTCACTGTCTAAAGCACTAAAAAGCTTCTTCTGGTAAACAAAGCATAAACCCCACTGCTGTCACTGCAGTACTTCAGTTGGCTCTCTCTCTCTCTCTTTTTTTTGTGAGATGGAGTTTCACTTTTGTTGCCCAGGCTGGAGTGCAATGGTGTGATCTCAGCTCATTGCAACCTCTGTCCCCTGGGTTCAAGAAATTCTCCTGTTTCAGCCTCCCGAGTAGCTGGGATTACAGGCACGGACCACCACATCTGGCTAATTTTTGTATTTTTAGTAGAGATGGGGTTTCACCATGTTGGCCAGGCTGGCCTCGAACCTGACCTCAGGTGATCTGCTCACCTTGGCCTCCCAAAGTGTTGGGATTACAGGCGTGACCCACTGAGCCTGGCCTGCAGCTGGCTCTTTACCTCCAAATGACACCTAATGGTTTGGAGGCTGATCTTCTAAACCCGATGCAAAATTTGACAATCAAGTGCATGGAACTTGGGAACAAGATAAGGTTCTTGAGATCTCTGCTACTCTAGTTCTGCAGGAGACCATGAGTTTGCTCACATGCCTGACACACTGCTACAGTCACTGGCATTTGAAAAAGCCACCACACTAAGGCTATCTATAACCAAAGAATTCATATAGAGTGTCTGCCATTGAAAGCACCCAGAAGGAAAGCCAAATGGCCCTACTCAACATGCAATATAATCGCAATTTCAAGAAAATTTTCCATCAAAAGTAAATTCAAAAATAAAAAGAAGTGACTGTTTCTACAAATGAGAAGGAACCAGTGTAACAATTCTGGAAGCATGAAAAACTAGGATAACACCCCAAAAAGATCACACTAACTATCCAGCAATAGATTCTAATGAAAATAAAATCTTTAAGATACCAGATAAAGGATTCAAAATTTGATTTTCTAGAAGCTCAATTAGATTCAAGATAAATATGAAAACGAATGCAAAGAAATCAGAAAATCAATTCAGGATATGAATGAGAAATTTACCAAAAAGATAGATATTAAACAAACAAACAAATGGAACTTCTGAAAATAAAAAAAAATTGAAGGAATTACAAAATGCAGTTGAAAGCTTTAACAACAGACCAGACCAAGCAGAATAAAGAATCTCAGAACTTGAAGACAGGTCTTTAGAATTAATCCAGTCAGACAAAAATAAAGAAAAAAAATTTAAAAAGGAACAAAACCTTTGAGAGGCATGGGGCTAAGTAAAACATCCAAACCTAGGAATTATAGGTATTTCTGAGGGAGAAGAAAAACTATAAAGTTTGGTCAACCTATTTGAGGAAATTATCGAGGAAAACTTAGCTAGTCTAGCAAGACATCTAGGCATTCAGATAGAAAAGGCTTAAATAACACCGGGCAGATACATTGCAAGAAGGACCTCACCACAACTATAGTTATCAGGCTGTCTAAGGTCAACACGAAGGAAAAAAATCCTAAAATCAGCAAGAGAAAAGTGTTTAATCACCTATAAAGGAAACTCCATCAGACTAGCGGTAGACTTCTCTGCAGAATCCCTACAAGCCAGAAGGGATTGAGAATCTATTTTCAAAGTACTTAAAGAAAAAAACAACAATAAACATCAACTTTGATTTTTTTTATCCTGCAAGAATAAGCTTCAAAATGGAGAAATAAAGATTTCCCAGAAGCAAATCCTGAGAGAATTTAAGAAATGCTCGAAGGAGTTCTAAACAGAAATGAAAGGTCCATAAATTAAAAAAAGAAACAAGCTACAAAGTAACTAGCTGACAATTATCATTATGACAGAAAGAAAACCTCACATGTCAATATGAACCTTGAATGTAAATGGATTAAATGCTCCACTTAAATGATATGGATTGGTGAAACAGATTGAAAAATATGAAACAGATAAAAAACATGATCCAAGCATATGCTACTTGCAAGAAACTCTACTTATTCATAGATACTGACACACTGAAGGTATATATAGATATATTTATATCTGTCTCTGAGGAGAGGTGTGGGGAGGCCTGAGGGATGACAGGTGCCCCTGACACTGAAACCTGATGTCTCTGCTAAAAAATCTCTGGGTGGGTCTGTAAGCACCCACCACGTTTCTTCATATGAGGAGGCCCAAGAATTCTGCTGAGGGAGAGGAGGGGGAACTCCCCAGAGAGAGAGAGGGAGGGAGGAGGAGGAGGCACAGAGCCCCAGCCCCACCCCTAGATTCTGATTTCATCAGGCTCTGCTCTCTTGTTCTGAGGACTTTTGGGGTCAAGTGGAGCCTTATCCACCTGGACACCCTGGCTCTTGTGAGGTTAAACGGACACGAATCCTCCCTCCTACCCACACATGCTCCAGCCGGCCCTCAGGTGTGAATACTGTGCGGGATCCCCCTAAGTGCTCACAGAACTTGGCCTGACATAAGCCCACAAATCTGATTTTGATGATTTTTTTGGGGTAGACTAGAGAAGAGCTTGCGTGAGAGATATCTAGAATTTAAAGCATGGAGCAAACGTGATCAATGCTTAATGATGCTGAGTTAAACCTATCCTGACTTTTCCGTCTACACTTTCCTCATTGTCCCCCAGAGGGCGGCAGAGTCCCTCCCGGCCTGGAGCCTCCCCAGGGTCCGCTGACGTCCCTCAGCTGGACCACAGCCCCTCAGGGTCTACCCTCACCAGGATCACCTCGACCTACCTCCTCCTCGCCCTCCAAGCTCCCCAGACGCACTCTGTCAGCTCCTCCTTGCAGTTCAGCGGCTGCCCACCAAGTCACAACTTCTGCGGGCAGCTCCTGCCCCCACATCCCCTCCTCCCTGGGGCTCAGCTGAAAGGGCATCTCCCAGGGCAGCTCCCTGTGATCCCCAGAGCCCATTCAAGACCTTCTCTCATTATCATTAGCTCTTCAGTCCCATGATGTTCACTGAGCACCTGTCTCCCTGTTACAGGGAAACTCTGTGAACACAGGGGCCACGTCTGTCCTGCTCTTTGTGGAATCCCAGGGCCCAGTCCAGTGTCTGACATACAACAGATGCTCAACAAATACTGGTTAAATGCGTGGGTGGTCACACAACAGAAGCACATCACCCCTGTGTGACCCCCAGAGTCAGGGTCTGTTTTCTGTGGACACAGAGGCACTGGTGCCAGCACGAGAGGAGGCCAACAAGTACCTGAGGCTGCCCCAGGGACAGGGCCTAAACCCTCAGAGCTTCAAGAGGGAGGACAGGGCCTTCTAAGAGAGAGGGGTCAGAATCTGACTCGTCCCGGAACAGTGACACCTCTTCCCCGTCTCTGGCTTGTGAGTCATGTCACGACTCCCAGGGTGCCTGGGCCAGCAGCCTATGTCCTTCCTCTTCTCACAAAGACACCTGACCTGCTGCAGACTCTGGATACTCCATCCCAGATGGAGTGACCACCAGGGGAGGACGGAGCCCAACCTGATCACAAGGAAGTTGGGTGATGACATCCCACCCCCGAGGTTCCCTGGAGATGGGGACTCCTGGCTGTGGTCTTTGGAGACCTCTAACCAGCCCAAGGAGCCCTGGGGACCTAGGGGAACTTCCCCTGCAGGAGGGGACAGGATAACCCAGGATCTGCCTTTGTTTCCATCTCAGAGAAGCTGAGGGTCATGGGGCCTCCCCTCCCATAACAGAGGAGCCAGGAACCCCCTGCCTGAGTATCCAGGTGGGAAATGCCCCAGCTCCTGGGTCCTGCCAGGAGGCCTGGAGCAGATGACAGACAGGGACACAAATGACCTGGAGGCAGCTCCCCCATTGCTGTGATGGGGGAACACAGGGCACTCTGGGGACCACCTCCCAGGCTGGCGTCCTCTCTCTGAAGCCCCCAGAGACACCTCCCTGGGCCCTACCTTTGAAACCTTGGGGACAGGTGGCTCCTTCTGAGGCAGCCTATCCCCCTGGTGGACAGTTCTCCAAATCTTGACCTGCAGTTTTCTGGACAACTCCTGTCCTCTCCCTGAGCTCATCCTGCACTGCATGGAGTTGGGCAGCCTGGGACTCTCCATGAGCAGGACCTGGGGTGACATGATCCTGTAGCTTGGAGGTCACACCATGTGGACCCTGCTCAGCATCCCTGGAACAGCCCCTGACTTTGACCACAGATCTCTTGCCCTCCAGGGGTGCACATCGCACACAGAGAACACTCAGGAAATTGCAGTTGATTCTTGAATAAGGCGGGGGCTAGGGGTGCCGAGTACCCCATAGAAAATCTTTGTATAGCTTTTGGCTTCCCAACAATTTAACTACTAAAACCCTACTCTTGACCAGAAGCCTTATTGATAACATAAACGGTAAATCAATGTATTTTGCATGCTTATATATATTATATACTGTACTCTTACAATAACATAAGCTGGGGAAAATAAAATACTACTACAAAAATCATAAGGAAGATAAAACATATTTACTATTAAGTGAAAGTGGATCATCGTAAAGGCTTTTATCCTTTTTTGTCTCCAGGTTAAGCAGGCTGAGGAGGAGGAAAGGAGAGGGTGGTCTTGCTGTCTCAGAGATGGCAGAGGCAGAAGAGGTGGAGGGGAGGCAAGAGGAGGGGACACACTCAGTGCAACTTTTATCTTAAAACATCTGCATGTGGCTGGGCGCAGCAGCTCATGCCTGTAATCCCAGCACTTTGGGAGGCCGAGGTGGGTGGATCATTTGAAGTCAGGAGTTTGAGAACAGCCTGGCCAACATGGGGAAACCCTGCCTCTACTAAAAATATAAAAATTAACCAGGCGTGGTGGCGGGTGCCTATAGTCCCAGCTACTGGGGAGGCTGAGGCAGGAGAATCGCTTGAACCCAGGAGGTGGAGGTTGTAGTGAGCTGAGATCGCGCCACTGCACTCTAGCCTGGGCAACAGAGTGAGACTCTGTCTCGGGGGATAAAAAAGCAACAAACAAACAAAACCCAAACCAAAAAACAAAAAACAAAACTCAAACAAACAAAAAAACAAAAACATCTGCATATAAGTGGACCTACAGAGTTCAAACCTGTGTGTTTGAAGGTCAGCTGTAATTCCCCTGGACATGAACTTGGCCTTGCTAAGGAGGTGAAGGTGGAGCCTGGTTTCCGTTCCTTGCTCCAACAGACTCTTCTTGTCTCTCCCGCGTTCCTGCTGTGTCCCACCTCTTCCTTCCTGGGGTCTCTGAGGACCCCGCTCTGCCAGGGGTTTCTGTGCAGCTCCCCATTCCCTCCTGGCACCACCCATGGGGAAGGCGGGGTGACCACCGGGCCGGCAGCCAGACAGAGGCTTCCAGGTCAGGTAGAACAGGGAAAGGACCTGAGCCACAGCTCATCCAAAAGACAGGGAGAGGGAGGGTTTCCTTGAAGCCTTCCCCAAGGACAGCAGAGCTCAGAGCCACACACCTCCCTCCACCACAGCTCTCTCTTCCTAGGACACACCAGACACCTCCCTCCACACCCAGGAGCTGTAGCTCCTCCTGAGACCCCTGGGCCTTGGTTTCTGTGCCTGGGTCAGCGGCCAGGCTGGTGACACTGGAGACAGAGGGCTGTTCCCTCCCCAGTCATCCCCCAGTGAGCCCCTTTCTATCCCCCAGAACCACCTCTGTCACCTTCCTGCTGGGCAACATCCCAGCAGAAACCCAAGGCCCAGCTGGGTTTCTCTGTCACAAGGGAAATAATCCCCCTGGTGTGACAGACCCAAGGCCAGAACACAGCATAGGTCAGCACTGGGAAAGGTTGGTTGTCCTCCCAGGGGACAGGGGTCCATCAGCCTTGCTACACAAAGCTTTGTATTGGGAACTGAATATAGACAAAAGGGAAAGAGGAAGAGGGACAAAAGAGGCAGGAATGAGAAGGGAGGGGACAGAGGACTCCTGAGCAGGGACCCCACCCCTGGACCATGTGATCTTGGAAAGTGCTCCTGCCCTGGGAGGAGGCTCAGCACAGAGGTAGGAAGGACAGCAGAGATGACAGTCACAGCAGCCCTGACAAGAGAGTTCCTGGAGCCCAAGCTCTTCTCCACAGAGGACAAGCAGGCAGCAGAGACCATGGGGTCCCCTTCAGCCTGTCCATACAGAGTGTGCATCCCCTGGCAGGGGCTCCTGCTCACAGGTGAGGGGAGGACTTCCTGGGAGTGGGTGGGAGGAGGGCCAGAGAGACTGGTTGGGGTCTCCTTGGGAGGACAGGGCTCTGAGAGGGGACAAAGGGCTTCTGTTGAAGCTTGAATATGGGAGAGGACACCAGACAGGGACAGGAAACCAGAACAGGAAAATCACATTGAACTGGAATTGGAAAGGGTCAAGAAAATCTCACATGTTCTCTTTTCCTGGTTAATCATCACTAGCTGCTACATTTTGAAATATGATAATAATAACTATATCATGTGACACTTCAAATAAAAACATAACCAGGGCATAAAACATTGTCCCTAGGCACCAACCTCAGACATTGGAAAATAAACCCCAGGATGTGGAGGGAGTGCCCTGGGAACTCTCATGAACTCATCTACTGGAGCCTGCAGCCTGTTCCAGGCACTGGGGTGCAATCCAGATCACACAAGTCCCTGCCCTCACAGAGCTCACACTCTCATGGGGCAGAAGACAGACAGGCAAAGAGATCTAGAATGTGAAGTCAGGTGTTGACAAGAGCTCTAAAGGGAATAGAGCAGGGAAAGGTCAGAAACGGAACACCCAGGGCCTCTAGAGAAGGTGTCAGGGAAAGGGTCTCCCAAGGATGCCCTGATGTGAGCAGGTCCTGCAGCATGGAGGGAGCCCTGCAGATCCCCGGGGAAGAGGATTCTAAACAGGGAAATGTAAGGTCAGAGGTGCTGAAGAAATAGGGGTCATGCTGCTGACATTGATCCAGTAGGACATACACACACACACACACACACACGCACACACACACACTTACTTCAAGATGGGGATGGGTGAAGAGACCAGCTCAGGATCCAGGGCCCCACCTTTCCACCACAATACATAGGTCCCAATAGTGACTGATGCTCTCTCCCCCTCCTAGCCTCACTTTTAACCTTCTGGAACCTGCCAACCAGTGCCCAGACCACTATTGAAGTCGTGCCGTTCAATGTCGCAGAAGGGAAGGAGGTCCTTCTACTAGTCCATAATGAGTCCCAGAATCTTTATGGCTACAACTGGTACAAAGGGGAAACGGTGCATGCCAACTATCGAATTATAGGATATGTACAAAATATGAGTCAAGAAAATGCCCCAGGGCCTGCACACAACGGTCGAGAGACAATATACCCCAATGGATCCCTCCTGATCCAGAACGTCACCCACAATGACGCAGGAATCTATACCCTACACGTTATAAAAGAAAATCTTAAGAGTGAAGAAGTAACCAGCCAATTCTACGTATTCTGTGAGTGATTCCTCCATGACTTCTGGGTGCTGGGGGTCAGTTCTACTTCATACACATGGGATTGTCAGGCCTGGGTTGTGCCTGTGTCTCCATCTACACTTTATCCTGTGTCAGGGTTTGGACATTTAGTGAAGGACACACATAGGGGAGACAAACTTCTACAGATCAGAATCCCTTTTCTGCATCCAGACCTTGCAGATACTTGCTGCAGAGGAAGGACAGTCTGATGGGGGGGACTCAGCAGGGGGAGATCAGTCTCAGCCAAGATTCTGTGCCCTCCCCCTGAAAAAGACCCTGGGGAACTGGGTCAGAGCCTGGCCTGAGGGGTCCCCTGGAATCCTCACAGAGAAGCTCAGCCCTGGAAGCACAAGTCCCAGATCCCTGTCCCAGGGCCCTTGACTCCAGGTGACCCTAAGGAACCTGTGTCAGGGCTGGGTTGTGGCTTCCTGGGCTGAACTGACTGAGAGCAAGGATTTGAGCTCTTTGAGGATCATGGCTCATGAAGCTGGTCACCAGCCTGGTCACCCCCAGGGCCTCATCTGGGCAAGGACAGAGCCTCATCCTTTACCTGAGACTCAGCCTGGAGAGGACAGATGAACAGGATTACTAGGACCTCAGCCCCCCTGGATGAGGAACTTAAGAGAGGTCCTAGCAGAGTCAGTGTCCTTAGGGGAGAAAGAGAAGAAGAAAGATTCTGCTGTAAGCTCTTTGTACACCAAGAATCAGGTCCAAATAACCCACTCCTGGAGGCAAACAATCAGAGATCCTGCTTGTTTGGGCAGCTCTTCTACACTGGGCTCTCATCCAGGTAATTGTGATTATTTTAAGGTGAATTCACAGACAACAAGGCAGGCCAGAGACCATTTATGCTTTATCTCATTTTGTTAAAGGAAACTGAGGCAGAAGGAAATACAGCCACTGAGGCAGTGTCTCACGGACCAGACAGTCACATCAGAGTCCCCAGGTCTTTGGAGCCACAGAGCTTGCTTCCTAGGCATCCAAGCCAGAAGTGGGAGATTCTGGTCTAGGGAGTGAGGAACAAATGCAGAATTAGTTTTTACTTAGAACTGAATCTCCTGCCTCAACTATCAGAGTCAGTGCTGGGAATGTCCGGGCCTCTCCCTTAGATTCACACTCCTACCCTCACTGGACCTGAAATCCTGTGTTTCCTGATGTGTTGGTGTCACTCCCACAGGAGGATAAAGGAGAGGACTCTGCTTTCTCTGCCGGCTCACACCCTGCACAAGCCAGGGCCCAATGTGAGACAAACACTTGCTCAGTAGTTCTGTCATGAAGGAGGGAGGGAATGAATGAAGGAATGAATGATCCATAATCTCTTCAGAGACTGGAACCTGATGCAGGATCCTAGGAGGCTCTGGCACCTGTTCCCTGTCCCTCCAAGGGGCTGAGATCCATGTTCCACCCCTCTCATCCTCTGCCCCTAAAGCCACCCCAGTGGGAGACTGAGACAGGAGGGTGTCTTCAGCTCAGGAGTTCAAGACCAGCCTGGGCAACATAGCAAGATCCCTGGATCTTAAAAAAAAAAGAAGTCATCCAGGTGTTGAGTCTCATGACTATGTAAATGCTTGGCCATGGGACAGGGACGAGCAACTCCTCTATCTGCTCTCTACACTGACTCACCAGGGGGCCCGAGGCAGGACAGGTGTGCAGTCCTCAAAGCCCATGGGTTCATTCCACCCATTTTACTACCAACTCCATCCTCGTCTTGCTGTGGGGCTCAGGTCCTCCAGTCATTCCTGGGACCTCCTCCAGGTGCAGTGGGCCAGGTGGGTGCTGTCTGATGGGTTTGCTGTCCATTCCACATACACCTGTGTCCTCATGATGACACCATTGTCATAATGTGGGGTCCCTTGGAATGGGAACTGCACCAGCCACTGGAGTCTCACTTAGACTCTGCCTAGTTTAGATGAATTTGATCAAACTCTAGTTGTGTTTCCTTAGGTCGAGAGAAAAGGAAGAAAGCATTTCTCATGCCTGTGTTGGGCTTTCCTCCGTTTTGCTGACTCTGCACAGGAGCTGGGGACAGGGAGCTCTTTGTAAATTTCCTAACATAACACACATCTCTTCTCCCAATTTGCCTTCATTGTTCTTGTTATGGCATTGAGAATCCTCAGATTTTCAGCCAGCCCCTGCTTTTCTCACTCACCCTTTCTCTGTCTTCTTCTGGACTCTGCTGTACTTTCCTGGCGGTCACTAGCTCTTGTCAGTCACCATCAAACACCCGGGCAGAGCTGCCCCACCTGGAGGCCCTGCAGTCTGAGTACTAAACTCACCTCTAGACTTTTTCCTGGTCTCCTCTGCTATGTCTGCTCAAACACCTATTGTTATCATCACCCATCTCTGGGATATCCTTGAAAAAATAAAGGCTCAGAGAAACACCCCTTGGCTGGGTGATGTAGGAATGTTCAGCTGGAAGGAACTCAGCTCCTGCCCATTCGAGGTGAGGACCCCAAAGGGCCAGGTAGGCAGCCATCAGGAAAGGACCAGGAGAGGCACCAGGGGCTGTGACTGATGGTCCTGGGTCTGTCCATGAGCCAATGCTGCTGCACAATTTACACTTGAGAAAGTCTGTGCTTCTGTAATACAAATCAGGCAGCCTCACAGTGTCTGAGCTCTCAGATCATTGTGCACCTGTCTTGTGATACACACACCTTCTGTGGGCTTTTAAAGACTTGAGTGGGCTTAGAGGTGGGAGATGCCAACTCTGATTGAAAGATGCCCGTGGGGGAACCAAGGGTGCCACACAGCGCAATCTTCTCTCTCTTATCTGCACAGCGGAGCCACCCAAGCCCTCCATCACCAGCAACAACTTCAATCCGGTGGAGAACGAGGATACTGTGGTTTTAACCTGTCAACCTGAGACTCAGAACACAACCTACCTGTGGTGGGTAAACAATCAGAGCCCCCTGGTCAGTCCCAGGCTGCTGCTCTCCACTGACAACAGGACCCTCAGTCTACTCAACGTCACAAAGAATGACATAGGACCCTATGAATGTGAAATACAGAACCCAGTGGGTGCCAGCCGCAGTGACCCAGTCACCCTGAATGTCCGCTGTGAGTATCTTCTGTTCCTCTGTGGCCCAGGCTGCCAGCCCAAATCCACGCAGCCAGAGGCCACTGAGTGCCTCTCAGTTCCAAGTACACAGACCCTCATCTCTAGACACCCAGGCTGGCCATGACTTTCTGCCCCAAGCAAACCTGGACAGACCCAAGCCTTGACCAAGAATATGAGAGCAGGGGCTGCTCCTGTCCTGGGAGGCTCAGGGTCCACAGCCTGTGATGGGAGAAACAGGTGAATGTCTCAGGCTCTGGCTCAGTGAACACAATCGGGGTTTGGTTGGGACTTCAGGATTGTGATTTGGGTAAGAGGGACACTGTGGCCCTTCCACAGACCAGGAGCTTCTGCTTCCCTCTGAGGACATCACTTACGGCTTTATTCTCTTTGCCCCGGGTGGCTTAGACACCCCTTCCACCCCAGACATATCTTATGAGTTAGGAGCAAACCTTAGACTCTTCATCCATGCCACCTCCAACCCACCCGCTCCGTATTTTTGGCTGAGTGATGGAAAGCTGCAACACATGCAAGAGCTTCTTTATCCCCAAAGCACTGCAAAGAATAGTGTATCCTATACCTGCTATGCCCACTAATTGGCCACTGGCCGCAATAGTACCACAGTCAAGATGATCACAGTCTGTGGTACATGGATCCCTGGACCGTTGACATCATATTTTGAGGTGGGGGCTCTCTGGTGTTAAGGAAGAGCTGAAAAAACTTTTCTTTTCCAGCCTGTGTCCCATGGGCACAAGCAGATCCCAAATTCTCCCCCCTGAACCCTCTCACTCTGTCTCTGCAGACCCTCCTCCCTGTGCTTCAGTAATTTGTCATGGCTGATTATGGATCCAGCCTGGAATGTGGGGAGGGGGCTCCCTCAGCCCCAAAGCCCCATGTAGTAGAAGGAGCTTCACAGAGGGGAAAGCAGGAATGGTCCTTAAGGGTTCTCTCGGTCATCAATACATCCCTTTGTGTCACCTCTTTGTGTTCTTTTGCCTAATTCATGGGCTACAAGGAAGAAGGAGGCTTTGAAACATCTCACACTTTTTCCCCAGATGAGAGGAGGAAGCCCCTTGGACGAGGGAGGAGCAGCTCAGACTCTGCTCCCTGTTCTGCTCCTGGCTCACCTGGTGACTGGCCCTGCCCTGACTCCACCTGGGGTGGGACCTGGGTGTGTGGAGAAGGTGCTTGGGTGACCTGTCCTGAATCTGGCTAAATTGAGCTGTCAATCAATGGCAGAGCCTCTCCTGGGTCAGGCTTCAGGGAATCGGGAAGAGAGGGAGCCCCGGGGCAGACTCTTGAACTGTGGCCTGGCTCTGAAGTCACCGGCTGCATGACGCTGTGGACACAGCACAGAGCACAGCTAGGGATGAACGTTTGGAGAAATAGGGAGATTCAGCCACCGGGGTTCTGCAAGGGAGGGAAGGGGCAGGGCCACAAAGTGTGTATTTATAGTGAGGGTAAGAGTACCAGCCACTATATATTCATAAAGGTTAAGCACTCATAACCTCAAATTTACCATATTAGCCATTTTACATGTATGGTTTAGGTCTGGGCCCGGTGGCTGATGTCTGTAATTCCAGCACTTTGAGAGGTTGAGGTGGGTGGCTCGCTTGAGCTCAGGAGTTCAATACCAGCCTGCACAACATGGTGAAACCCTGTCTTCCCAAAAAATTAGCGAAACATGGTGGCACATGGCCGGTAGTTCCAACTACTTGGTGGGCTGAGGTGGGAGGACCACTTCAGCCCAGAATGTCGAGGCTCCAGTGAGCCTTGATTGCGCCACTGAATTCCAGCCTCGGTGACAGAGTGAGACCCTGTCTCCAAAAAAAGTATGGTTTAGTGATATCCATTATATTTATACTGTTGTGCAACCATCACCGCTATCCATTTCCAGAAATTTTTCAACTTAGCATGCTAAACCTCTGCACTCAATAAACAGTAACTCTCCACTCCTTCTAACCCTAATCCCTGGTAGCCATCATTCTACTTTCTTTCTGTCTGTAATTGACTATTTTATTAATAAGTACCTCACATCAACAGACTCATACAAAATTTGTCCTTTTGTGTCTGGCCACATTTCACTTAGCATAATGTCTTTAAGGTTCATTCATGTTGTAGTATGTATCAGAATTTGAGTCTCATGACTGTGTAAATGCTTGGCATTTTATTTTATTTTATTACCTGTTAAGATTGAATGAGTTTCCATTGTGTGGATATATTTCATTTTGTCACTTGACTTATCGTTCAGTGGACTTTTGAGCTGTTTGCACATTTTGGCTATTGTGAGTAATGCTACTATCAACATGGGTGTATAAGCATCTTTTCAAATCCCTACTTTCCGTTTTTTTGGGCATATGACCAGAAGTGGAATTGCTGCATCAAATGGTAATGCTTTGCTTAATTTTTTTGAGAAACGGCTGTACCATTTTCCACTGTGGCTGCACCATTTCACACTCCCACCGGCAATGCACAAGAGTTTCAATTTTCCCACCTCCTCAAAATACATGTTTTGTGTTTTCTTTTCTTTCTTTAAATCAAAGCCATCCTAAGATGTGTGTAGTGGTGTATCACTGTGGTTCTGATTTACAAATCGCTAAGTATTAGTGATGTTGAGCATCTTTGCATGTGCTTATTGGCCATTTTTATATCTTCCTTGGAGAAATCTCTGTTTTAGTCTTTTGCCCATTTTTAAATTGGGTTTTTGGGTTTTTGCTGTTGAGTTATATTAGTTCTTTATATATTCTGAGAATTAATCCCTTATCAGATATATGACTTGCAAATATTTTCTCCCATTCCATGGGTTGCCTTTTCACTTTCTTGATAATGTCCTTTGATGTAGAAAATATCTTACTTTTTTGAAGTCAAATTTGTCTATTTTTTTTGTTGGCTGTGCTTTGGGTGTCATAGCCAAGAAATCATTGTGAAATCCAATGTGATGAAGCTTTCCCCCTATGTTTTCCTCTAAGAGTTTTATAGGTTTATCTCTTACATTTAAACGTTTGATCCATTTTGGGTTAATTTTTTACGGTGTTAAGTAAAGATTCAACTCATTCTTGTTCACGGATATCCAGCTGTCCCAATATTGTTTGTTGAAAAGACCATCCTTTCCCTATTGAATGGTCTTGGTACCCTTGTCAAAAATAATTTGACCATAAGCGCAAGCAGGTCTTGCAGTGTGGAGGGAGCCCTGCAGATCCTGCACATCCCTGGGGAAGAGGATTCTGAACAGGGAAATGTGAAGGTCAGAGGCACTGAAGGAATGGGGGTCATGCTGCTGACATTGACCCAGTAGGACACACACACACACACACACTTACTTCAAATGGGGGTGGTTGAAGAGACCTACTCAGGATCCAAGGCCCCATCTTTCCACCCCAATACGTAGGTCCCAATATTGACTGATGCTCTCTCCCCCTCCTAGCCTCAACCGAGAACCTGCCCACCAGTGCCCAGACCACTATTGAAGTCGTGCCGTTCAATGTCGCAGAAGGGAAGGAGGTCCTTCTACTAGTCCATAATGAGTCCCAGAATCTTTATGGCTACAACTGGTACAAAGGGGAAACGGTGCATGCCAACTATCGAATTATAGGATATGTAAAAAATATGAGTCAAGAAAATGCCCCAGGGCCCGCACACAACGGTCGAGAGACAATATACCCCAATGGATCCCTCCTGATCCAGAACGTCACCTACAATGATGCAGGAATCTATACCCTACACGTTATAAACAAAGATCTTGTGAATGAAGAAGTAACCAGCCAATTCTACGTATTCTGTGAGTGATTCCTCCATGACTTCTGGGTGCTGGGGGTCAGTTCTACTTCATACACACGGGATTTTCAGGCCTGGGTTGTGCCTGTGTCCCCATCTACATTTTATCCAGTGTTGGAGTTTGGGCATTTAGTGAAGGACACACATGGGGGAGACAAACTTCTACAGATCAGAATCCCTTTTCTGCATCCAGACCTTGCAGATACTTGCTGCAGAGGAAGGACAGTCTGATGGGGGGGACTCAGCAGGGGGAGATCAGTCTCAGCCAAGATTCTGTGCCCTCCCCCTGAAAAAGACCCTGGGGAACTGGGTCAGAGCCTGGCCTGAGGGGTCCCCTGGAATCCTCACAGAGAAGCTCAGCCCTGGAAGCACAAGTCCCAGATCCCTGTCCCAGGGCCCTTGACTCCAGGTGACCCTAAGGAACCTGTGTCAGGGCTGGGTTGTGGCTTCCTGGGCTGAACTGACTGAGAGCAAGGATTTGAGCTCTTTGAGGATCATGGCTCATGAAGCTGGTCACCAGCCTGGTCACCCCCAGGGCCTCATCTGGGCAAGGACAGAGCCTCATCCTTTACCTGAGACTCAGCCTGGAGAGGACAGATGAACAGGATTACTAGGACCTCAGTCCCCCTGGATGAGGAACTTAAGAGAGGTCCTAGCAGAGTCAGTGTCCTTAGGGGAGAAAGAGAAGAAAGATTCTGCTGTAAGTTCTTTGTACACCAGGAATCAGGTCCAAATAACCCACTCCTGGAGGCAAACAATCAGAGATCCTGCTTGTTTGGGCAGCTCTTCTACACTGGGCTCTCGTGCAGGTAATTGTGATTATTTTAAGGTGAATTCACAGACAACAAGGCAAGCCAGAGACCATTTATGCTTTATCTCATTTTGTTAAAGGAAACTGAGGCAGAAGGAAATACAGCCACTGAGGCAGTGTCTCATGGACTGGACAGTCACATCAGAGTCCCCAGGTCTTTGGAGCCACAGAGCTTGCTTCCTAGGCATCCAAGCCAGAAGTGGGAGATTCTGGTCTAGGGAGTGAGGAACAAATGCAGAATTAGTTTTTACCTAGAAATGAATCTCTTGCCTCAACTATCAGTCAGTGCTGGGAATGTCCAGGCCTCTCCCTTAGATTCACATTCCTACCCTCACTGGACCTGAAATCCTGTGTTTCCTGATGTGTTGGTGTCACTCCCACAGGAGGATAAAGGAGAGGACTTTGCTTTCTCTCCCCACTCACACCCTGCACAAGCCAGGGCCCAATGTGAGACACACTCGCTCAGTAGTTCTGTCATGAAGGAGGGAGGGAATGAATGAAGGAATGAATGATCCATAATCTCTTCAGAGACTGGAACCTGATGCAGGATCCTAGGAGGCTCTGGCACCTGTTCCCTGTCCCTCCAAGGGGCTGAGATCCATGTTCCACCCCTCTCATCCTCTGCCCCTAAAGCCACCCCAGTGGGAGACTGAGACAGGAGGGTGTCTTGAGCTCAGGAGTTCAAGACCAGCCTGGGCAACATAGCAAGATCCCTGGATCTTAAAAAAAAAAGAAGTCATCCAGGTGTTGAGTCTCATGACTGTGTAAATGCTTGGCCATGGGACAGGGATGAGCAACTCCTCTATCTGCTCTCTACACTGACTCACCAAGGGGCCCGAGGCAGGACAGATGTGCAGTCCCCAAAGCCCATGGGTTCATTCCACCCATTTTACTACCAACTCCATCCTTGTCTTGCTGTGGGGCTCAGGTCCTCCAGTCATTCCTGGGACCTCCTCCAGGTGCAGCGGGCCAGGTGGGTGCTGTCTGATGGGTTTGCTGTCCATTCCACATACACCTGTGTCCTCATGATGACACCATTGTCATAATGTGGGGTCCCTTGGAATGGGAACTGCACCAGCCACTGGGGTCTCACTTAGACTCTGCCTAGTTTAGATGAATTTGATCAAACTCTAGTTGTGTTTCCTTAGGTCGAGAGAAAAGGAAGAAAGCATTTCTCATGCCTGTGCTGGGCTTTCCTCTGTTTTGCTGACTGCACAGGAGCTGGGGACAGGGAGCTCTTTGTAAATTTCCTAACATAACACACATCTCTTCTCCTAATTCGCCTTCATTGTTCTTGTTATGGCATTGAGAATCCTCAGATTTTCAGCCAGCCCCTGCTTGTCTCACTCACCCTTTCTCTATCTTCTTCTGGACTCTGCTGCACTTTCCTGGCGGTCACTAGCTCTTGTCAGTCACCATCAAACACCCGGGCAGAGCTGCCCCACCTGGAAGCCCTGCAGTCTGAGTACTAAACTCACCTCTAGACTTTTTCCTGGTCTCCTCTGCTATGTCTGCTCAAACACCTATTGTTATCATCACCCATCTCTGGGATATCCTTGAAAAAATAAAGGCTCAGAGAATCACCCCTTGGCTGGGTGGTGTAGGAGTGTTCAGCTGGTAGGAACTCAGCTCCTGCCCATTTGAGGTGAAGACCCCAAAGGGCCAGGTAGGCAGCCATCAGGAAGGGACCAGGAGAGGCACCAGGGGCTGTGACTGATGGTCCTGGGTCTGTCCATGAGCCAATGCTGCTGCACAATTTACACTTGAGAAAGTCTGTGCTTCTGTAATACAAATCAGGCAGCCTCACAGTGTCTGAGCTCTCAGATCATTGTGCACCTGTCTTGTGATACACACACCTTCTGTGGGCTTTTAAAGACTTGAGTGGGCTTAGAGGTGGGAGATGCCAACTCTGAAAGATGCCCGTGGGGGAACCAAGGGTGCCACACAGCGCAATCTTCTCTCTCTTATCTGCACAGCGGAGCCACCCAAGCCCTCCATCACCAGCAACAACTTCAATCCGGTGGAGAACGAGGATATTGTGGTTTTAACCTGTCAACCTGAGACTCAGAACATAACCTACCTGTGGTGGGTAAACAATCAGAGCCCCCTGGTCAGTCCCAGGCTGCTGCTCTCCACTGACAACAGGACCCTCATTCTACTCAACGTCACAAAGAATGACAGAGGACCCTATGAATGTGAAATACAGAACCCAGTGGGTGCCAGCCGCAGTGACCCAGTCACCCTGAATGTCCGCTGTGAGTATCTTCTGTTCCTCTGTGGCCCAGGCTGCCAGCCCAAATCCACGCAGGCAGAGGCCACTGGGTGCCTCTCAGTTCCAAGTACACAGACCCTCACCTCTAGACACCCTGGCTGGCCATGACTTTCTGCCCCAAGCAAACCTGGGCAGACCCAGCCTTAACCAAGAATATGAGAGGAGGGGCTGCTCCTGTCCTGGGAGGCTCAGGGTCCACAGCCTGTGATGGGAGAAACAGGTGAATGTCTCAGGCTCTGGCTCAGTGAACACAATCAGGGTTTGGTTGGGACTTCAGGATTGTGATTTGGGTAAGAGGGACACTGTGGCCCTTCCACAGACCAGGAGCTTCCGCTTCCCTCTGAGGACATCACTTACGGCTTTATTCTCTTTGCTCCGGGTGGCTTGGACATCCCTTCTACCCAAGACATATCTTACAAGTTAGGAGCAAACCTTAGCCTCTTCATCCATGCGGCCTCTAACCCACCCACTCCGTATTTTTGGCTGAGTAATGGAAAGCTGCAACACATGCAAGAGCTTCTTTATCCCCAAAGCACTGCAAAGAATAGTGTATCCTATACCTGCCATGCCCACTAATTGGCCACTGGCCGCAATAGTACCACAGTCAAGATGATCACAGTCTGTGGTACATGGATCCCTGGACCGTTGGCATCATATTTGAGGTGGGGCTCTCTGGTGTTAAGGAAGAGCTGAAAAAACTTTTCTTTTCCAGCCTGTGTCCCATGGGCACAAGCAGATCCCAAATTCTCCCCCCTAAACCCTCTCACTCTGTCTCTGCAGACCCTCCTCCCTGTGCTTCAGTAATTTGTCATGGCTGATTATGGATCCAGCCTGGAATGTGGGGAGGGGGCTCCTTCAGCCCCAAAGCCCCATGTAGTAGAAGGAGCTTCACAGAGGGGAAAGCAGGAATGGTCCTTAAGGGTTCTCTCGGTCATCAATACATCCCTTTTTGTCACCTCTTTGTGTTCTTTTGCCTAATTCGTGGGCTACAAGGAAGAAGGAGGCTTTGAAACATCTCACACTTTTTCCCCAGATGAGAGGAGGAAGCCCCTTGGACGAGGGAGGAGCAGCTCAGACTCTGCTCCCTGTTCTGCTCCTGGCTCACCTGGTGACTGGCCCTGCCCTGACTCCACCTGGGGTGGGACCTGGGTGTGTGGAGAAGGTGCTTGGGTGACCTGTCCTGAATCTGGCTAAATTGAGCTGTCAATCAATGGCAGAGCCTCTCCTGGGTCAGGCTTCAGGGAATCGGGAAGAGAGGGAGCCCCGGGGCAGACTCTTGAACTGTGGCCTGGCTCTGAAGTCACCGGCTGCATGACGCTGTGGACACAGCACAGAGCACAGCTAGGGATGAACGTTTGGAGAAATAGGGAGATTCAGCCACCGGGGTTCTGCAAGGGAGGGAAGGGGCAGGGCCACAAAGTGTGTATTTATAGTGAGGGTAAGAGTACCAGCCACTATATATTCATAAAGGTTAAGCACTCATAACCTCAAATTTACCATATTAGCCATTTTACATGTACGGTTTAGGGCTGGGCGCGGTGGCTGATGTCTGTAATTCCAGCACTTTGAGAGGTTGAGGTGGGTGGCTCACTTGAGCTCAGGAGTTCAATACCAGCCTGCACAACATGGTGAAACCCTGTCTTCCCAAAAAATTAGCGAAACATGGTGGCACATGGCCTGTAGTTCCAACTACTTGGTGGGCTGAGGTGGGAGGACCACTTCAGCCCAGAATGTCGAGGCTCCAGTGAGCCTTGATTGCGCCACTGAATTCCAGCCTCGGTGACAGAGTGAGACCCTGTCTCCAAAAAAAGTATGGTTTAGTGATATCCATTATATTTATACTGTTGTGCAACCATCACCGCTATCCATTTCCAGAAATTTTTCAACTTAGCATGCTAAACCTCTGCACTCAATAAACAGTAACTCTCCACTCCTTCTAACCCTAATCCCTGGTAGCCATCATTCTACTTTCTTTCTGTCTGTAATTGACTATTTTATTAATAAGTACCTCACATCAACAGACTCATACAAAATTTGTCCTTTTGTGTCTGGCCACATTTCACTTAGCATAATGTCTTTAAGGTTCATTCATGTTGTAGTATGTATCAGAATTTGAGTCTCATGACTGTGTAAATGCTTGGCATTTTATTTTATTTTATTACCTGTTAAGAGTGAATGAGTTTCCATTGTGTGGATATATTTCATTTTGCCTCTTGACTTATCGTTCAGTGGACTTTTGAGCTGTTTGCACATTTTGGCTATTGTGAGTAATGCTACTATCAACATGGGTGTATAAGCATCTTTTCAAATCCCTACTTTCTGTTTTTTTGGGCATATGACCAGAAGTGGAATTGCTGCATCAAATGGTAATGCTTTGCTTAATTTTTTTGAGAAACGGCTGTACCATTTTCCACTGTGGCTGCACCATTTCACACTCCCACCAGCAATGCACAAGAGTTTCAATTTTCCCACCTCCTCAAAATACATGTTTTGTGTTTTCTTTTCTTTCTTTAAATCAAAGCCATCCTAAGATGTATGTGGTGGTGTATCACTGTGGTTCTGATTTACATATCTCTAAGTATTAGTGATGTTGAGCATCTTTGCATGTGCTTATTGGCCATTTTTATATCTTCCTTGGAGAAATCTCTGTTTTAGTCTTTTGCCCATTTTTAAATTGGGTTTTTGGGTTTTTGCTGTTGAGTTATATTAGTTCTTTATATATTCTGAGAATTAATCCCTTATCAGATATATGATTTGCAAAGATTTTCTCCCATTCCATGGGTTGCCTTTTCACTTTCTTGATAATGTCCTTTGATATAGAAAAGATCTTATTTTTTATGAAGTCAAATTTGTCTATTTTTTTTTGTTGCCTGTGCTTTGGGTGTCATAGCCAAGAAATCATTGTGAAATCCAATGTGATGAAGCTTTCCCCCTGTGTTTTCTAAGAGTTTTATAGGTTTATCTTTTACATTTAAATCTTTGATCCATTTTGGGTTAATTTTTTATGGTGTTAAGTAAAGATTCAACTCATTCTTGTTCATGGATATCCAGCTATCCCAATATCATTTGTTGAAAAGACCATCCTTTGCCTATTGAATGGTCTTGGTACCCTCGTCAAAAATAATTTGACCATAAACGCAAGCATTTGTTTCTGGGCTCTCTATTCTATTCCATTGGTTTCTCTGTATTCCTTTATGCCAGTACCACACTGTGTTTATTACTGTGGCTTTGTAGTAAATGCTGAAATCAGGAAGTGTGAGTCCTCCATCTTCATTCTTTCACATTGTTTGGTTATTTAGAGTCCTGAGACTCCATATGAATTTTAGGATTTTTCTATTTCTGCAAAATATGCCACTGGGATTCTGGTAGGGATTGCATTAATATTATCATCTTAATGATATTAGGTCTTCCAATCTATGAAAATGGAATTTGTTTCCATTTATTAATGTATTCTTCAATTTCTTTTGGCAGCATTTTATAATTTTCGGCTTACAATTTTTTCACTTCCTTGGTTAAGTGTATTCCTAAGAACTTTATTCTTTTTGATGATAATGTGAATCAATTTTTCTCTTAATTTCTTTTCGGATTGTTCATTGTAAGTGCGTAGGAATACAACTGTTTTTTGGCTGGACACAATGGCTTACACCTGTAATCCCAGCACTTTGGGAGGCTGAGGTGGTCAGATCATTTGGGGTCACAAGTTGGAGACCAGCCTGACCAACATGGTGAAACCCTGTCTGTACTAAAAATAATAATAAAAAAAATTAGCCAGGTGTGGTGGCACCTGCCTGTAATTTCAACTACTTGGGAGGCAGAGGCAGGAGAATCATTTGAACTGGGGAGGCAGAGGTTGCAGTGAGCCGAGATTGTGCCACTGCACTTCAGCTTGGGCAATAAAATGAGACTCCGTCTCAAAAAAAAAAAAAAAAAAAAAAAAAAGAGAAAGAGACAGAGTAAAAAGAAATACAGCTGATTTCAACTGATTTTTCCATGTTGATTTAGCATCCTGCAGTTATACTGAATCTGTTTATTAGTTCTAAAATTTTGTTCTAATCTTTAGGGTTTTCTACACGTATGTTCCTGTCATCTGCAAACAAAGTTAATTTTACTTCTTTCTGATTTGGATGTTATTTTCTTCTTGCCTACTTTCTCTTACTAGAACTTCCAATACTACATAGAATAGAAGTGGCAAAACTAGGCATTCTTGTCTTGTTTTTATCTTAGAGGGAGAGCTTTCAGTCTTTTTCCCTGGAGTATGATGTTAGCGTTGGGCTTTTCAGATAATGCCTTTATTATATTTGAGGTAGTTTCCTTCTATTTATAATCTGAGTGTGTTTACTATGATAGAATGTTGAATTTTGTCAAATGCTTTTATTGTTTCAGTCTCCCTAGTAGCTATTAGTCTATTCAGATTTTCTGTTTCTTCATGGTTCCATTTGGAAGGTTTTATGTTTCTAGGAATTTATTTCATCCAGGTTCTCTAACTTGTTGGCATATAATTATTCATAATACTCATAACACTTACTATTTCTGTAAAATTGGTAGTAATCACTTTCATTTCTGATTTGAGTAATTTCTATCTTCTTATTTTTTTTCTTAGTAGATCTAATTAAAGGTTGTGAATTTTGTTGAACTTTTTTGAAGAACCACCTTTTGGTTTCATTGCTTTTCTCTATTGTTTTTCTAGCCCACTCTAATCTTTATTATTTCCTTCATTAGCTAACTTTGGGTTTCATTTGTTTTTCTCCTATATCCTTAAGTTGTAAAGTCAGGTTGTTGATTTGAGATCTTTCTTCTTTTTAAATGTATGTATTTATAGTTATACATTTCTTTCACAAGATTCTTAACTTCTCTGAGCCTTAGTTTCCACAATTGAAAATTGCAATAATAGTGCCTGCTTCACAGTACTGTTTTGAAGATTTAATGTAATAATCAACGAAACATTCAGCAAAATGCCACATGCAGAGGAACTGTTTCATAAATGTTAGCTGCTGTTAAAGCTACCATTATTATTAGCCTTGAAGTCAGGTAGTCTTAGAGTCAAATCCTAGATCTGCCTGTCACTAGCTGTATGACATTGGGTAAGTTTTTTCACCACTCTAAGCCACCTCTATTTTCTACCTGACAGTATTATTTTACAGCTCAAATGAGATACATGTAAATAATTTAACACAGGGCCTGACACATAGGAAGCACCCCTCAACAGTAGCTAATATTAGTGATTATTAATCATCAGTCTGAGTTGACTGATGACTGATGAGAAATTAAGCCCAAATTATTGCAACAGAAATAAAGAAGAAACAGATGCAGAAGGTATTATATATACATGTGCATATATATATTCACATATATATATGCACATGTATATACATATACATGGGAGAAACAGACATTACACAAAAAATCCACTGGGACATGGTTACTGATTAATATGGGAGAGGGAAAAGAACAGAGTTAAATACGAAGTCTCAAGCCTAGTATGTTAGTTTTCATTCAGTGGGATGCAGCCAAGATGGGATTAGACATGCAATATAATTTTGAGGGAAAAACACCTGTGAGGGAAAGTGGGGTGGGAGGGGGAGGAGCCTGGGAGAGCCCTCAGATCATGATGCAGATGTGATGCCTGTGGAGGAGAAAGAGAAAAAAAAGAAAGTTTTAGATTGCAGTGCAGCTCGAAGAGAGTTTCTGCAAGACTGTTGGGAATTCCTCAAGCCCATCACCTTTCAGAGCAAAACAGAGTCTTGCAGAACTTGACTTGCTTTCACACACCTGCTGGGAGCCCATGGGAAGTGAGGTCTCTGTGCAAAGGAGGTGGTGAATTCAAAATGCACTAACTGCCACAACTGAGACACTAAGAAAAAAAATGCCACCACGAAAAAGTGGGAAGTTTTAATGACATACAACATGTACCATAAAACCTAAAGTATATAAAAAAAAGATTAGCAATCAGTCTTTCTCAAATTTCAAAGCTTTCAAAAATATTTGAGTGTAAGAAGGTCAGGATGGAACTGACAGAAGACTGGCCATCAACCTGGAAACCTGATGAGATGAAAAACCTGCAAGAATTTAGTTGGCTAATCATCTCCCAGCAACCTTCCCACAAAAATAATGTATTCCTTAAAGGAACAAATAGAAACGACTTCATGCTGAGAGTTGGTTCCTGGGGGACCCCCCCTGTAAAATAAGATCACTTTCATTCCTTCTCTTTTCTTTCCATGACAGATGAGTCAGTACAAGCAAGTTCTCCTGACCTCTCAGCTGGGACCGCTGTCAGCATCATGATTGGAGTACTGGCTGGGATGGCTCTGATATAGCAGCCCTGGTGTAGTTTCTGCATTTCAGGAAGAGTGGCAGGTATTATGACCTTTCCTCTTATCCTATTTCCTGCAGGGCTGACTGCCATGCTTGGGAGAGGGAAAGGACTTCTTCACCTGTATCTGGGACTAGATCTCCTCCTCCTCCCACTGAACTCCTGCTTCTCAGCACTAATTCCTGCAGGTCTCTTCTTCCCTGGTCTTCATGCTTCCTGTACTCCACTGTCTCTTAGATATGACTACTCCCAGCCTCTGTTCATTTGTTTCCCCAATTCAATACATTGTGAAAGCTTCTTGGTCCTTTTTAAAACATCTTTCACTTGTGCTGTTCTCTCCATTCCCATAAACCTCAACAACTGCTTGAAGTCCTGCTTGACTTCTTGTCTCTAGTCTTTGAATGCTTCCTAGCATATGACTACTTCATTACCTTCCTAAAATCACCAACTCAAGAACCTGCAGGGGCCTACTCTAGCCCATTAGATAAGTTCACATTTCTTCTCTTCACAAATCCTTTTTACTTCCTTTACTACTACTCCTGAGTATAATTTCTCCATCCTAATTAGATCTGTCTTCCTATACATCCCTGCCCCTCCACCCCATATACACATAGAATTCTTAGTTCCAATGTTATGCCTAAAAACAAGGTAACCTTCCTCCACCACCTGCACTGGAGTTACCCACATCCTTCATCACAAGGGATCTCTGACCTTGTGGAGGACGAAGACGGTAGCATTAGTATGTGAACCTGAGACTCAGGACACAACCTAAGCGTGGCTGAGAATCTTTTCCTGATAACCAATTCATGTGTTCATGAAAGATACAGAAATGAAGAAGGCAAGGTCCCTACTCCAGGGAACATAAAGCCTAAGACAGACGATAAGACAAAAGGCCAGGTGCATTGGCTCACAACTGTCATCCCAGTGCTTTGGGAAGCTGAGGTTGGAGGATCCTCTGAGCCCAGGAGTTCAAGGTTGCAGTGAGCTATGATTGTGCCTCTGCACTCCAACCTAGGCAACAGAGCAAGACTCTGTCTCCAAAAAATAAGACATGAAAAATAATTGTAATACCAAAATAGAAAAAGATAAATTCCACAAGAAGAAAGAGAAATCTAATGGGAAATATGGCTACACACTGGAATCACTGGGAAATTTTTAAAAGAACAACTGACTTCTAGGCTCCACTCATACATTTTGATTTAATGGTCTAGAGTGGGACCAAGGCATTATTATTTAAGCCTTCCCACATGCTACTAATGTGCAAGCAGGATGCAGAACCCCTGCTCTGATAAGTAGGACTTGGGCTTTAATCAATGGTTTGTAGCTAGGGGTATGTATCAAAATTACCTGGGGAACTTTTTCAACATACATAAGCTTATACATTGTTGGCCATATTTGTTAATGGGCTATGCCCTGAACTCAGTAATCCAGTTGAGAAACAGAAGCGAGATGGAAATTCACCTTATTTGATATGTTAAATTATATGGAAAACACTGTCAAATGACAAGTGATGCCAAACCTTCTCTAAGTTATATTTGCGGGTATGTTATTGATGTGAATGTTTCAAAAATTATATGAGATTTCTAGAAATCTAATATTTTATCAGTCATAGTGTTTTATGCCACAGAAATAACCAAATTTATTTGTGAGTGGTGTCATTATCATCAAATCTGTCAAATCTGAAGTCTCATCAGATTTTTTTAGGTTATTTTTATTTTTATTTATTTTTATTTATTTTGTTTCTTTTATTTATTTATTTATTTATTATTATTATACTTTAGGTTTTAGGGTACATGTGCGCAATGTGCATGTTAGTTACATATGTATACATGTGCCATGCTGGTGCGCTGCACCCACTAACTCGTCTTCTAGCATTAGGTATATCTCCCAATGCTATCCCTCCCCACTCCCCCCACCCCACAACAGTCCCCAGAGTTTTTAACCATTGCCATCTTAAGGCTTTGTCATTCACAGACAGTTGTTTTGATTCTTCTCTAAAAGCATTTGGAAATGGTTACAGTCCAAAACTGCTCCTTTTCCAAGGAGATTTATGGCTAAGACTCTGACAAGTTGTCTTGAATTCAAGTTTCTGATAACTTTAGAATCATACCATTGGGCTAAGAATTTCCAAAACTTTAATGAAGAGATATTTTCATGAAACTGCCAACCAAGATCAAGCAGAACAAAAAATTAATTTCATGGGACTAGATGAACTAATGAGGATAATGTTTTTATGAATTTTTAGTTGGAAGTTTTGATGATTCTTTAAATGTTTTGTTTTCCAAATTTGAAGGAACATTTTTCTTTTAAGCTATCTATAGCTTACAGAAACTTAGTAAAATACAACTTGTGAACAAAAATTGAAACATTAATTTTTCTCCCTACATTTTCCGTCCCAGAATCAGGCAACTATTCATGGGTGTTCACATTATTATGACAATAGTTATTTGCATAAGTTCAATAAGAATCTGCTCTGTTTATAACAGGATACATTTAAAAATACTGGTTATATTACCAAGGCTTTGGCTGGGATGTCATATTTGGAAATATACATAGAATGAACCCGTAGGTACTGAGGTACTGCAGGCAAAGTCTGAAGTCAGCCTTGGTTTGGTGTCCTAGTGCTGACAGGTTTCTAAAAGTTTAATCTGAGATTCCTTATCAAACCTTCCAGCAAAGCAAACTTAAAAAGATGCTATGTGGTCAGTCGCTATTCTTGCTGTACTTCTTATATAAAGAATCAGGCCAAGTTTGATGAGACTCTACCTATTTTGTAAACAGATTAGTCTTACTCTGATTAACTTTGGTAGAAACAGGGAGAGATAGAGAAAAATTATGTTCAGAAGAAAAACTGTAATACAGCTGTTATCAAATTGTAGCCCTGTATTTTGTTTTCAAGTTTTTATTATCCACCTGTAGACTGGACTGGACCCTGAATTCTTCTAGCTCCTTCAATCCCATTTTCTCCTGTGGAATCACTAAGTATAAGACCTGCTCTCTTCCTGAAGACCTATAAGCTGGAGATGGACAACTCAATGTAAATTTCAAGGAAAAACCCTCATGCCTGAGATGTGGGCCACTCAGAGCTCATGAAAATGTTCAACACCATAATGAGAGACACTCAAATTGCCAACCAGGACAAGAAGTTGATGACTTCATGCTGTGGACAGTTTTTCCCAAGATGTCCCGAGCCTCATCGTGACAAGGCTCTTATCCCACTCCATTTTTCCCTGCTCATGCCTGCCTCTTTAATTTGGTAAGATAATGCTGTAACTAGAATTTCACAATCAGCGCCTTGTGCAGGTAATTTGACAGAGCTTTGGATGTGTCATGTCACCATGTCAAACCCAAATCTTTGACCTAAGGGATCCTTTATTCCACCCAGTGGCTGACTTTAACAACATCCTTAATACAACTGTTTATTCAAATACACGGTGGTCCCTTTTAGAGTTAGACCTCTAGACTCGCCTGTTCTCACTCCCTGTTTTAATTTAACCCAGACATGGGATGCTAGATAACAGAATTGCTCCCTACTAGCTAAACAGGGAGGAGTTTGTGCAGTTGCTGACACTTCTTGTTGCACATGGATAAATACAGCGGGTACTATAGAGACTCAGTTGCAAAAATTAACAAATATGCTGCTTGGTTAAAATGGGTAGGCTTCTCATGTGGCTCATTCTTTAATCTATTCTATTTTATTTGGTTTGGTTCATGGCATCTCTGCCTATGGATCATACTCCAAACTCTTGGTGTTATCCTCCTGATTGTCACAATATTAGTTACCCTGGTGTGCTGTATTCTCTAAAACCTTTAAATGTTTGCATGCAGCCATTCATCAAATGTCAAATATTCTCTCTTTGGCTGGAATGACAAAAACTCAAATAAATGTATGATTAGGAGGACCTCATAACCTATGAATGATGGAAGTTCAAAATGATGGTAACTGACAGTAGTGTTAATGCCTTATGTTTAGTCAAACTGTCATTTAGGTGACAGCCTGGTGACTCCAGAATGGAGCCAGTCATGCTAAATGCCACATACTCACACTGAAACATTGAGGAAGCAGGTAGATCCCAGAACAGACAAATTTTTCCTAAAAACAGGAGAGTCTAGGCTGTCTGAGTCAGCATAGTAAGAAAGTCCTTTCTGCTTTAACTCTTAGAAAAAAGTAATATGAAGTATTCTGAAATTAACCAATCAGTTTATTTAAATCAATTTATTTATATTCTTCTGTTCCTGGATTCCCATTTTACAAAACCCACTGTTCTACTGTTGTATTGCCCAGTAGGAGCTATCACTATATTTTGCAGAATGGAAACTGCCCTGATTCATGAATCACAAATAAAAGCCAATTGGATCTATAACTGAATTTGTTGTAATTTTGTCTTTTGATGCATGTTTGCAGCCAGCGATGGCCAGTGGAGTCTCTCTGGCTGCATCATTCTCGCCCTGACCCTTCTGCCTCCCTCTTTCACTTACAAGGACCCTTCTGACTACACTGAGCCCGCCCAGATTATCCAGAATAACCTCGCGTCTCAAGAAACTTAACTTCATCTCACCTGCAAAGTCTTTTTTTTTTTTTTTTTGCCAAATAAAGTAGCATGCACAGGTTCCAGGGATTAGGATGTGGACATTTTTAGGAGGCCATTATTCTGCCTAATACAGGTAACTTTTGTAAATTTTACCCACAACAAAAATTGCTTTGCCTTCCTTCTGTGTCTCACTTTTCTGTCTGAATCACAAAGAGCACAAACTTCGAGGTGAAACACACTAGCTCTGCTATGAACTGGCTGGATGACTCTGGACCACTCACTTCACCTGCTTCATCCTCTTCTCATCTGCAGCACAAGGGTCACTCTTACTGCATCAGAAAATGACAGTTTGAATGGGTACGTTAATATGTGGAAGGCATTAGACATAGAGCCTGGTACCTGATGAGCCCTTAGTAAACTTTTCTTTCAGTCTTTTCCTTTTGCCATCTCACATTCTCTCACCCTCACCCATCTTCTCCTTCATCTCCTTTCTCTTCAGTAACTTACTCAGTTTAACCTACTATTTAGCAAAGAAGCCACACAATCCATTCTCTCACGACTCTGCTGGAATGTTTTGGTCCAGCAGTCTGCTCTCCACTCAAGGCAGTGGATATTATTTTTATTTTTACACAGAAGTCTGTTTAAAACAGGAAGTCCCTTTTTTTTTGAGATGGAGTCTAGCTCTGTCGCCCAGGCTGGAGTGCAGTGGCACGATCTCCACTCGCTGCAAGCTCCGCCTCCCAGGTTCACGCCATTCTCTTGCCTCAGCCTCCTGAGTAGCTGGGACTACAGGCGCCCCACCACCACGCCCGGCTAATTTTTTATATTTTTAGTAGAGACGGGGTTTCACCGTGTTAGCCAGGATGGTCTCGATTTCCTGACCTCGTGATCCGCCCACCTCGGCCTCCCAAAGTGCTGGGATTACAGGCGTGAGCCACCACGCTGGCCAACAAGAAGTCCTTTTTATGGTCACATAAAATATATACATGCTTTCCCTTAATTTACACATACTAGTCCCAATTCTGCCCTGTTAATTCATACTTGCATTTCCTTATGTCACTCTTCTTCGGTCTTTCTCTTTACAATTTATAAATAAGGATAGTACAGAGGCAAAAAATACTGACCCAGACCATAAGATGGGATTTCTTCATTAAGATGAATACTTTCCTTTAAAAAGATGAATGCTTTCCATTGGCAACATAAATGCTACTCACAAGGCGCCCCTGAAGCCCATTTCTAGGCTTGGCTTTCAGCAAAACCATTCGATCCTAGGACACATTCCTAGACTCCTAGGAGACAATATTTGTGACAGAAGCCACACCCACTCTGGCTATTCCTGCTGTTGGGTAAAGGTATTTTTCACAGAATGTTGTACGTCATGAATATTGCTCAAGATTCCAAATCCAGAAACATATGAAGAGGGCGAGTCCCTGCAATGGTCACAAAGGGGAGAAGATTTCAAAGCCAGTAACAGTCATAAAACACACCCACAGTGTGTGGCCTTTGAGCAATGACAGTCCTACTGGCCTCTTTCCATACCTGTTGGCTTCTGAATTCCTTCTCAGGACTGCTCCGCAATCCTTCCACTGTGGAGTTTAAGCCCCTGTAACCATCTTCATCTCCAGCTGCCTGCGAGGACCCTGACTGGAAGGCACCTCCTCACTCTGAATGCTCCGGGTGGCACCTTTGCCTATTTCCATAACTATAATAGCTCACACTGATGCAGCACTCACTATGCACCAGGCACTGTCCTAAGGGGTTTTCAGGTAGCTACAGTCCTCATAAAAAATCCTGAGTGTCAGCATCCCCATTTTTACAGATTTAAAAAACTGAGGCTGAGAAGTGAAGTCATGTAATGAGTGTCATCCAACTCCATAATTTAACCCCATCCTCCACTTCATTTGTGCAGAGGACACTCTAGGTCTTCCAAGGTCTCCTGAATGACATCCACCTTCCAGAATAATTTTTGCTCCCTCTACTTTCAGGATTTGATGAACAGCCAGAATTTTTTTTCTGTCTCACTCTTCACTTTTGCACCTGTTCCCTAACACCACACTCACACCTGCACAGCCCTGCATTAAAGCTGGCTTTTATGAACCTCCAGTTTCTTCTGGGAAAAAGCAGGGTGGGCCTGGCTGTCAGTCCTCACAACAAGTAACTTTCACTGAATTGTCATCTAGTCATACAGCCGTCTCTGGCCATAAAAAGGGTGCACTGGGGACAGAAAGTGCAATGAGAAGGAAATAGGAGGAGGGTGAGTCCCTGGAATGGTCACAAAGGGGAGAATATTCCAAAATCCAGAAACAGTCATAAAACACACCCAGTGTGGGTGACTTTGAGCAATGACAGCCTCATCTCTCTCTTTTCATGCTTGGTGGCCTCTGACTTTCCTCTCAGCTGCCCGTCCTGGTCTTGCTTTCTTAGACCAATATTAATGGCCTGGGAGCTGGGGCCGGACCAGAGCACACAGTAGTGAGGGTCAGGGAGCTGAAAAGGGGGAAGAGTGTCTGACTTATGGAGATCTGACTCTTTACCTACGCACACATCACCTGGGCAGGGAATGGATTAGTGAGGTGCTGTGCAGAACTCACGGTTTAAGGGATTGTACTAAGGAGTTGTACTTCTTTGATCCTTCCTGACTGAGAGCAAACTCTCAGAAGGCATCATAGCTTTTTCCTAAGAAGGCATGGGTGTTATATGAAACCATTGTGCTTCCCTTCTCCCTCTGTTGGGTTACATTTTTCTATCCACTTGTTTACTGAGTTGTGTTCCAGGAAAAACAAATCTCGGTTGAATTTTTTAAAGTCCTATACATTCAGTTCAGTTCAAGGGTGTCTCTCATCTTAGTGATGGCCAGGCACAAGACTTTTTAAAAGGCGCTGCAGAAAATTTTGATAAAAGCCTTTGCATCACCCATAATACCTTTGGGGACCACTGAGCAACAAAAATGATGAGGAAGAAATCTGTTATGTGCTGGAGACCTTTATGTTTGTACCTCATCTAATGCTCACAATGACCCTTTAAGTAGGTACTATTATCCCTCTATCCCAAGACATCCCTAACTTGTCTTTTATCTCAGAATTGGTGAAAGGTGGAACCAGAATTCAGACTCACATATTTCTGAATCCAAAGCTTATGTTTCAGTCCACACCATTGTACCTTCCAGAATTCAAAGAAACAAAGGATGACGGCTTCTAACAGAAATAACCATACAAGCTTCAATGAAGAGACAGGGACTGAAATAAGCCTCAGGATGAAGAACAACTTAGGAGGTGAACAGGCAGGTATGCATGTTATATGAAGGAGTCAAATAATTGCAAAATGTTTAGACATGAGAAAGTCAAATGTGGATCAAGGGAGTAGATTGGTGTCATATTATGGGGGCTTTGAATGATGGCTTAAGAAATTGGAATTTCATCCTATAGATGATAAGAGTCACTGGAAAGCTTTGAGAAGGTCAGTAACATCACAAACAACATTTCCAGGAAGATTACTCTGACAGTATTAGGCAAGATAACTTAGGGAAGTGGTCTTCAACTCTGGGAACTCAGGATTATCTGGAAGATTTTTCCGCCTTCTTTTTTATAACTTTCATTTTGAAATAATCTTGCACTTCCAAAAATGTTCCAAAAATAGTCAGAGTCCCCATATTCTTTTTGTTCAACTTTCCCTAATATTAATGTTATAGATAACCAGAGTGTAATCATCAACATCAGTAAATGATCACTGACATCTTACAATGAATGAACTTGCAGACCCTATTCAAATCCTCTCCATCTTCCCACTAATATCCTTTTTCTGGACCAGGATCCATACAAGATCACACACTGCATCTCATTATTCTGTCCTCTCAATCTCCTTCAATCTGGGACAGTTCCTCAGAATTACTTTTGCCTTCATGACCTTAACATTTTTAAAGAGTATGGGTGAGTTATTTTGTGGAATGACCCTCAGTTTGGGCTTACCTAATATTTTCTCATGATTAAACTCAGGTTATCCACTTTGGGCAAAAATGCCACACAGGTGATGCTGTACCTTCTCCATCCATCATATTAGGATGCCCAGAATTTCTATATCTTTGATTATTGGGGATGTTAACTTTGAGCACTGGGCTAAAGTTCCTCCACTGTAAAATGAGTATTTTCCTTGGAAGCATTTTTAAATGACCAAATCCCAAGGCACACCATGGGGCAATCAAATTAGACTCTCTTTGAGGAAGACACAGGCATTGGTATGTTTTAAATTCCTAAGGTGACTCTAACCAGTAGCCAGGGTTGAAAACCAACAACTTAGACAGTGAAAATTAGAATCCTGGAAATCAGCTAGGAAACCATTCCTCAGACCTCTTTTAAAAAATAACATCAAGCTCCAGGCACAAGTAATGATATCTGGACTTCAGTGATTATATCTGAACCCATGGTAGGAGAATGGGAAGGTCAAAAATGATGTGTGAGTAGACTGCTGCTCAATAAAAAGAGAAGGCAGGACACCAGGTAAAGTGTCCAGCCCTCTTGTCCTATTGTTTCCTTAAACCTCAGAGAAACCTTTGTTGCAGTGAAAGAACACACCATATAATTTTACTGTCCTAAGATTTACATGAGCTCCTAATTGCCACTGACAGGGAGGGAATTATGAGTCATGTGATAGAAATATATGACTGCACATGCAAAGATGCACACTTCCAGGTATGATTGAATGAACATCATAGAATCCAGGTCAGAGGTACACGACTTCCCCTAAACAACCTTGTCCTCCCCATCTGGTCTTTTGTCCTTCATCTCTTCTGAAGTAAGAGAGGAAAGACCCTGTTTTAAATTTCATGAATTAGGAAAGTGAACACAATTCCTATCACCAGGCTTTTTAAGCAAGAGGATACTGTGCTCAACTTCCTTAGAGTTATTATCTTGATGTTTTCATAAATAAATGTCAACAATCTCTCCCTTGGAGGAATATTTAGAAAAATTCTAAAACCCATTTTATCTGATTTCACACCACATCATCAACACAGAAGAATTCTTTGACCAAATATGGGTGTGGGTGTTCCTCCCCACCACCAAGCGAGCAATCAGTTCTGCAGTGGACACTGGCTGGGTGTCCTCCAGTTAAATTCTGCCACGGTCAATCTGTATTTCACAATATCACAAGAGGCCTTGAATAACATGCAAAAGGAAACACAAATGGAACCAAAATCCAGAGGCAGGAAGGACCCTGACAAGAGCAATCCCTAAGGTATTCACATGCCTGCCAGATTCTGGTGCTGCTGGTGCAGAAGGGACTGCTGCTAGCAATAGCTGAAAAAAAGAGAGGGCAGCTCTAATACTCAGTGAGCACTAAAAAAATAATTTACTCCATTATCCCTCAATGAACAGATAGCCAATATCCTTTAAACCTCTCTGTAGGGTCTCGCCAAGAGGAACGGCACATAATTAAATGTTAATGTATGGGAGAAATAATTTATAGAAGGGTAGGATCGGCTGGTTCAGGAATGGTTGGAAAAGATTTCACTAAAGAGGCAGGATTCAGGCGAGTACTTGGAAGCATTCAGCCTTAGGAAGACAGAGACAAAAAGAAACATAAACCAAGGGAACCACTGTAAGGTACCACTGTAGATGCTAGTTTTAAAGAGGATCTCAGGAATAAGAGTGGGTTTGCAGATGTTATTTTATTTATTCCTCCAACCACAATATCTTGTTATTTCAGAGAAGGATACAAATCTTCAGAAACGTGAAGTAACTTTCCAAGATTGGTGGTGGATCTGGGAATAGAAACTACGTGTATCTAACTCCAGAGCCCATGTCATGACCATTACCACTGACAGAGAACTGAACACAAAACTATGCTTGTGATATTATAAAAGTGAGAGAAAAAAGCATAACTGACTCCATCTTGCCTTTATATTCACAAGCTAACTGCCTTTGCTTATTCCTGTATGTAGGACAGCCTAACTGTGGGAGGAATTTAGTTTATAGTTTAACCTACCCTTCCTTATTCAGGAGCAGAAACTACCTTTGAAAAATGGATGCAATGTCACAAGGTTAGAATTATCAGAGTGGCCTGAATTCTGCTAAGATGTAGGCATAGTTAAACAGTAAGCAGTCATCATTCCCTACCTTGCTTGCTTTTTAAAATAATTGCTTATTGCTCAGGAGTCAGCCAGCTGATAGTCACAATATTTGTAATTTCTTCGGTTGTTCCTGTAGATAACATCACTATTGTGAAACTTAAGACTGGTGTTTGAGCTGCATGTTCCCACTCATGGGTGGGAATTGAAAAACGAGAACACCTGGACACAGGAAGGGGAACATCACACACTGGGGCCTGTTGCGGGTGAGGGGAGGGGGGAGGGATAGTATTAGGAGATATATCTAATGTAAATGACAAGTCAATGGGTGCAGCACACCAACATGGCACAGGTATACATATGTAACAAACCTGCACGTTGTGCACACGTACCCTAGAACTTAAAGTATAATAAAAAATATATTTTAAAAAAAAGACTGGTGTTTGAGATATTTTTCAGACTCTTCATTCTGGTGGAGCAACTGACATTATTTGGACCAATGACCCATACCAAGAAACTGAATCAACTGGTCCTGTGACCCTCACCCAGGAACTGAATCAGCACACAAGACAGTTTTCACACCACTGTGTTTTCATCGCTGACCCAACCAGTCAGTAGTGTCCATTTCCTAGCCACCTGCCCACCAAACAATTCTTAAAATTTCTAGTCTCCAAATTCTCAGGTAGGCAGATTTGAGAAATATCTCCTGTCTTCTTTGCTTGGGCCTCCTGCAATTATTAAGCTCATTCTCTGTTGCAATACCTGCTGTCTCAGTGTGTTGGCATTTTCTGTGCAGTGGGCAAGAAGAACCCACTGGATTGTAACAGATTTGGAGCATCATTTCAGATTGCCCCTGTAGGTGTGTGGCCATGGTTTGGCAGCCCTTCACTGGTGCACTGGCCCTGGAGGTGAGCTTTCTTAAACTGAGGGCCACCTCTAGCACCATCCTTGCTGGTGGGTGGATGGTCAATCCATGGTACTTGGACTTTCTTGCAGTGGGGAAACATTTTCTGGGACTGGACGATGTCTTTTGATAAGTATTCTAAAGGCAAACAACACCCTTTTTCTTTTTCTGATCTGGTGGCCACTGTGGAGGCATTGTGCCCCCTTGACAGATCTTGGTTGGCTCTTCCTAGGTGGTAGAAAGAGTCCTGGCTTGGGGAAATTCCAGCCCAATTGAATGGAGAATAGGAGGCTTGTTTGGAAGAATACTCCTGAAAATTTTCTCATCTGGAATTTAGGTTGGTAAGGTATTTTGATTGTCTTTGTCTTGTTTTTCCCCCTATCTTTTTCTTTTCTTTTTTAACTTTTTTATTTCCATAAGTTTTTGGGGGAACAGGTGGTATTTGGTTACATGAATAAGTTCTTTAATGGTGATTTGTGAGATTTTGGTGCACCTGTCACCCAAACAATATACACTGAATCCAGTTAGTAGCCTTTCATTCCTCAACCCCTTCCCACCCTTTCCCCCAAGTCCCCAAAGTCCATTGTATCATTCTTATGCCTTTGCGTCCCCTTAGCTTAACTCCTACTTATGAGTGAGAACATATGATTGTTGGTTTTCCATTCCTGAGTTACTTCACTTAGAATAATAGTCACCAATTCCATTCAGGTTGCTGCAAATGCCATTAATTTATGAACGTATTCCCTTTTATGGCTGAGTAGTATTCATATATATATATATATATATATATATATATAAAGAAAGTATGAGATATATCTCATACTTTCTTAATCCACTCATTGATTGATGGGCATTTGAGCTGGTTTCATATTTTTTTATTGGAAATTGCTGCTATAAATATGCAGGTGCAAGTATCTTTTTTGCATAATGACTTCTTTTCATCTGGGCAGACACCCAGTAGTGGTATTGCTGGATCAAATAGTGGTTCTACTTTTAGTTCTTTAAGGAATCTCCACACTCTTTTCCATAGTGGTTGTACTAGTTTACATTCCCACCAGCAGTGTTGAAGTGTTCCCTTTTCACCACATCCACACCAACATCTATTATTTTTTAATTTTTTGATTATGGCCATTCTTGTGGGAGTAAGGTGGCATTGCATTATAGTTTTGACTTGGATTTCCCTGATCATTAGTAATGTTGAACATTTTTTCACGTTGGCCATTTGTATATCTTCTTTTGAGAATTTTCTATTCATGTTCTTAGCCCACTTTTTGATGGGATAGTTTGTTTTTTTCTTTCTAATTTGTTTGAGATCCTTGTAGATTCTGGATATTAATCCTTTGTCAGAGGTACAGGTTATGAAGATTTTCTCTGACTCTGTGGGGTTGTCTGTTTACTCTGCTAACTGTTCCTTTGGCTGTGCAAAGGCTGTTTAGTTTAATTAAGTCCCACCTATTTATCTTTGTTTTTGTTGCCTTTGCTTTTGGGTTCTTGGTCATAAAGTCTTTGCCTAAGCCAATGTCTAGAAGGGCTTTTCTGATGTTATCTTTGAGAAGTTTTGTAGTTTCAGGTCTTAGATTTAAGTCCTTGATCCATCTTCAGTTGATTTTTGTATAAGGTGAGAGATGAGAATCATTTCATTCTCCTACATGTGGCTTACCAATTATCCCAGCACCATTTGTTAAATAGGATGTCCTTTCTCCACTTCTTGTTTTTGTTTGCTTTGTCAAAGATCAGTTGGCTGTAAGTATTTGGGTTTATTTCTGGGTTCTCTATTCTGTTCCATTGGTCTATGTGTCTACTTTTATACCAGTACAATGCTGTTTTAGTGACTATGGCCTTATAGTATAGTTTGAAATCAGGTGATGTGATGCCACCAGATTTCTTCTCTTTGCTTAGTCTTACTTTGGTTGCGTGGGCTCTTTTTTGGTTCCATATGAATTTTCAGATTGTTTTTTCCAGTTCTGCGAAAAATGACGGTGGTATTTTGATGGTGATATGGTTTGGCTCTGTGTCCCCACCCAAATCTCATCCCGAATTGTACTCCCATAATTCTCACGTGTTGTGGGAGGCACCTGGTGGGGGGCAGTTTCTCCCATACTGTTCTCATGGTAGTGAATAAGTCTCATGAGATCTGATGGTTTGATAAGGGGAAACCCGTTTCACTTGGCTCTCATTCTCTTTTTGCCTGCTGCCATCCACATAAGATGTGACTTTTTTCTCCTTGACTTCTGCCATGATTCTGAGGCCTCTCCAGCCATGTGGAACTGTCACAGGGGCAGGGCTGCTCAAGACCATGGAAACCCATATTTTGCATCAGTGTGACCTGGATGTGAGACATGCAGTCAAAGGAGATCATTTTGGAGCTTTAAGACTTGACTGCCCCACTGGATTTTGGACTTGCATGGGCCCTGTAGCCCCTTTGTTTTGGCCAATTTCTCCCATTTGGAATGGCTGTGTTTACCCAATGCCTGTACCTCCACTGTATCTAGGAAGTAGCTAATCTGCCTTTGATTTTACAGACTCATAGGTGGAAGAGACTTGCCTTGTCTCAGATGAGACTTTGGAATGTGGACTCTTGAGTTAATACTGAACGAGTTAAGACTTTGGGGGCTGTTGGGAAGAAATGATTAGTTTTGAAATGTGAGGACATGAGATTTGGCAGGAGCCAATGGTGGAATAATATGGTTTGACTCTATGTCCCCACCCAAATCTCACCTTGAATCATACTCCCATAATTCCCATGTGTTGTGGCAGGGACCCAGTGAGAGATAATTGAGTCATGGGGGCGGTTTCTTTCATACTGTTCTTGTGGTAGTGAATAAGTCTCATGATATCTGATGGTTTGATAACAGGAAATCTGTTTCTCTTGGGTCTCATTCTCTTTTTGCCTGCTGCCGTCCACATAAGATGTGACTTGCTTCTCCTTGACTTCTGCCATGATTCTCCCCAGCCACGTGAAACTGTGAGTCCAATTAAAGCTCTTTCTTTTTCTTTATTTTTTAAAAATTATCCTTTAATTTCTGGGATACACGTGCAGAACGTGAAGGTTTGTTACTTAGGTATAAATGTGTCATGGTAGTTTGCTGCACCCATCAACCCATCATCTACATTAGGTGTTTCTCCTAATGCTATCCCTCTCCTAGCCCTCCACCCCTGACAGGCTTCAGTGTGTGATATTCCCCTCTCTGTGCCCATATGTTCTCATTGTTCAACTCCCACTTATGAGTGAAAACAAGCAGTGTTTGATTTTCTGTTCCTGTGTTGGTTTGCTGAGAATAATGGTTTCATTTCATGTCCCTGCAAAGGGCATGAACTCATTCTTTTTTAATGGCTGTATAGTATTCCATGGTGTATACGTGCCACATTTTCTTTATCCAGTCTATCACTGATGGGCATTTGGGTTGGTTCCAAGTCATTGCTATGGTGAATAGTGCTGCAATAAACATACGTGTGCATGTGTCTTTATAGCAGAATGATTTATAATCCTTTGGGTATATACCCAATAATGGGATTGCTGGGTCATATGGTATTTCTGGTTCTAGATCTGTGAGGAATCACCACACTGTCTTCCACAATAGCTGAACTAATTTACATTCCCACCAACAGTGTAAAACATTCCTATTTCTCCACATCCTCTTCAGCATCTGTTGTTTCCTGACTTTTTAGTGATCACCATTCTAACTGCCATGAGATAGCATCTTATTATGGTTTTGATTTGCATTTCTCTAATGACCAGTGATGGTTTGGCTCTGTGTCTGTTCATATGTTTGTTGGCTGCATAAATGTCATCTTCTTTTGAGAAGTGTTTGCTCATATCCTTCGCCTACTTTTTGATGAAGTTGTTTACTTTTTTTCTTGTAAATCTGTTTAAGTTCTTTGTGGATTCTTGATATTAGCCCTTTGTCAGATGGATAGATTGTAAAAATTTTCTCCCATTCTGTAGGTTGCCTGTTAATTTTGTTGATAGTTTCTTTTGCTGTGCAGAAGCTTTTAGTTTAATTAGATCCTATTTGTCAATTTTGGCTTTTGTTGCCATTGCTTTTGGTGTTTTAGTCATGAAGTCTTTGCCCATGCCTATGTCCTGAATGATATTGCCTAGGTTTTCTTCTAAGGGTTTTATGATTTTAGTTCTTATGTTTAAGTCTTTCATCCATCTTGAGTTAATTTTTGTATAAAGTGTAAAGAAGCGGTCCAGTTTCAGTTTTCTGCATATGTCAAAGATCAGATGGTTGTAGATGTGTGGTGTTATTTCTGAGGCCTCTATTCTGTTCCATTGGTCTACATATCTGTTTTGGTACCAGTACCATGCTCTTTTGGTTACTGTAGGCTTGTAGTATAGTTTGAAGTCAGGCAGCATGATGTCTCCAGCTTTGTTCATTTTGCTTAGGATTGTCTTGGCTATGTGGGATCTTTTATGTTTCCATATGAAATTTAAAGTAGTTTTTTCTAATTCTGTGAAGAAAGTCAATGGTAGCTTGATGGGAATACCATTGAATCTATACACTACTTTGGGCAGTATGGCCATTTTCACAATATTGATTCTCTCTATCCATGAGCACAGAATGTTTTTCCATTTGTTTGTGTCCTCTCTTATTTCCTTGAGCAGCGGATTGTAGTTCTCCGTGAAGAGGTAGTTCACATCCCTTGTAAGTTGTATTCCTAGGTATTTTATTCTCTTTGTAGCAATTGTGAATGGGAATTCACTTATGATTTGGCTCTGTTTGTCTATTATTGGTGTATAGATGCGCTTGTGATTTTTGCACATTGATTTTGTATCCTGAGACTGCTGAAGTTGCTTATCAGCTTAAGGAGTTTTGGGGATTCGACAATGGGATTTTCTAAATATACAATTCATGTCATCTGCAAACAGAGACAATTTGACTTCCTCTCTTCTTATATAAATACCCCTTTTTTCTTTCTCTTGCCGATTTCTCTGACCAGAATTTCCAATACTATGTTGAATAGGAGTGGTGACAGAGGGCATCCTTGTCTTCTGACGGTTTTCAAAGGGAATGTTTCCAGCTTTTGCCCATTCATTATGATACTGGCTGTGAGTTTGTCATAAACAGCTCTTATTATTTTGAGTGTTCCATCAGTACCTAGTTTATTGAGTGTTTTTAGCATGAAGGTGTGTTGAATTTTATCAAAGGCCTTTCCTGCGTCTGTTGAGATAATCATGTGGTTTTTGTCATTGGTTCTCTTTATGCGATGGATTATGTTTGTTGACTTGCATATGTTGAACCAGCCTTGCATCCCAGGGATGAAGCTGACTTGATCATGGTGGATAAGGTTTTTGATGTGCTGCTGGATGCGATTTGCCACTATTTTATTGAGGATTTTCGCATCGATGTTCATCAGGGATATTGGCCTGAAATTTTCTTTTCTGGTTGTGTCTCTGCCAGGTTTTGGTATCAGGATGATGCTGGTCACATAAAATGAGTTAGAGAGGACTCCCTCTTTCTCTATTGATTAAAATAGTTTCAGAAGGAATGGTACCAGTTCCTCTTTGTACCTCTGGTAGAATTCAGCTGTGAATCCATCTGGTCCTGGGCTTTTGTTGGTTGGTAGGCTATTAATTACTGCATCAGTTTCAGAACTTGTTATTGGTCTATTCAGGGATTTGACTTCTTCCTGGTTTAGTCTTGGGAGGGTGTATGTGTCCAGGAATTTATCTATTTCTTCTAGATTTTCTACTTTATTTGCATAGAGGTGTTTATAGTATTCTCTGATGGTAGTTTGTATTTCTGTGGGATCAGTGACGATACCCCCTTTATCATTTTTTGTTGTGTTTATTTGATTCTTCTCTCTTTTCTTCTGTATTAGTCTGGATAATGGTCTACCTATTTTGTTAATCTTTTCAAAAAACCAGCTCCTGTATTCATTGATTTTTTTGAAGGGATTTTCATGTCTCTATCTCCTTCAGTTCTGCTCTGATCTTAGTTATTTCTTGTCTTCTGCTAGCTTTTGAATTTGTTTGCTCTTACTTCTCTAGTTCTTTTAATTGTGATGTCAGGGTGTCGATTTTAGATCTTTCCCACTTTCTCATGTGGGCATTTAGTGCTATAAATTCCCCTCTAAACACTGCTTTAGCTGTATCCCAGAGATTCTGATAGGTTGTGTCTTTGTTCTCATTGGTTTCAAAGAACTTATTTATTTCTGCCTTAATTTTGTTATTTACCCAGTAGTCATTCAGGAGCAGATTGTTCAGTTTCCATGTAGTTGTGTGGTTTTGAGTGAGTTTCTTAATCCTGAGTTCTAATTTGATTGCACTGTGGTCTGAGAGACTGTTATGATTTCCATTCTCTTGTATTTGCTGAGGAGTGTTTTACTTCCAATTATATGGTCAGTTTTAGAATAAGTGTGATGTGGTGCTGAGAAGAATGTATATTCTGTTGATTTGGGGTGGAGAGTTCTGTAGATGTCTATTAGGTCTGCTTGGTCCAGAGCTGAATTCAAGTCCTAAATATCCTTGTTAATTTTCTGTCTCTTTGATCTGTCTAATACTGACAGTGGGATGTTAAAGTCTTCCACTATTACTGTTTGGGAGTCTAAGTCTCTTTTTAGTTATCTAAGAACTTGCTTTATGAATCTGGGTGCTCCTGTATTGGGTGCATATATATTTAGGATAGTTAGCTCTTCCTGTTGAATTGATCCCTTTACCATTATGTAATGCCCTTTTTTGCCTTTTTGGATCCTTGCTGGCTTAAAGTCTGTTTTATCAGAGACTAGGATTGCAACCCCTGCTTTTCTTTGCTTTCCATTTGCTTAGTAAATCTTTCTCCATCCCTTTATTTTGAGCCTATGTGTGTCTTTGCACGTGAGATGAGTCTCCTGAATGCAGCACACCAATGGTTCTTGACTTTTTATCCAATTTGCAATCTATGTCTTTTAATTGGGGCATTCACCCCATTTACATTTAAGGTTAATATTGTTACGTGTGAATTTGACCATGTCATATGATATTAGCTGGTTATTTTGCCCATTAGTTGATGCAATTTCTTCATTGTGTCAATGGTATTTACATTTTGGTTTGTTTTTTCAGTGAGTAGTACTGGTTTTTCCTTTCCATATTTAGTGTTTCCTTCAGGAGCTCTTGTAAGGCAGTCCTGGTGGTGACAAAATCCCTCAGCATTTGCTTCTCTGTAGAGGATTTTATTTCTCCTTCACTTATGAAGCTTAGTTTGGCAAGATATGAAATTCTGGGTTGAAAATTCTTTTCTTTAAGAATGTTGAATATTAGCCCCCACTCTCTTCTGGCTCGTAGGGTTTCTGCAGATAGATTTGCTGTTAGTTTGATGGGCTTCCCTTTGTGGGTAACCTGACCTTTCTCTCTGGCTGCCCTTAACATTTTTTCTTTCATTTCAACCTTGGTGAATCTGACAGTTATGTGTCTTGGGGTTGCTCTTCCCAAGAAGTATCTTAGTGGTGTTCTCTGTATTTCCTGAATTTCAATGTTGGTCTGTCTTGCTAGGTTGGGGAAGTTCTCCTGGATAATATCCTGAAGTGTGTTTTCCAACTTGGTCCCATTCTCCCCCATCACCTTCAGGTACGCCAATCGAACATAGGTTTGGTCTTTTAACATAGTCCCATATTTCTTGGAGGCTTTGTTCATTCCTTTCATTCTTTTTTCTCTAATCTTGTATTCACACTTTATTTCATTAAGTTCATCTTCAATCTCTAATATCCTTTCTTCCATTTGATCAATTCAGCTATTGATACTTGTATATGTTTCATGAAGTTCTCATGCTGTGTTTTTCAGCTCCATCAGATTATTCATGTCCTTCTCTAAACTGGTTATTCAAGTTAGCAGTTCCTGTAACCTTTTATCAAGAGTCTTCACTTCCTTGCATTGAGTTAGAACATGCTCCTTTAGCTCAGAGGAGTTTGTTATTACTCACCTTCTGAAGTCTACTTCTGTCAATTTGTCAAACTCATTCTCTGTCCAGTTTTTTTCCCTTGTTGTGATCCTTTGGAGGAGAAGAGGCATTCTGGTTTTTGGAATTTTCAGGCTTTTCGTGCTGGTTTGTCCTCATCTTTGTGGATTTATCTACCTTTGGTCTTTGATGTTGGTGACCTTTGGAAGGGGTTTTTGTGTGGGCATCCTTTTTGTTGATGTTGATATTATTGCTTTCTGTTTGTTAGCTTTCCTTCTAATGGTCAGGTCCCTCTTCTGCAGGTCTGCTGGAGTTTGCTGGAGGTCCATTCTACACCCCGTTTGCCTGAGTATCACCAGTGGAGGCTGCAGAACAGCAAAGATTGCTGCCTGCTCCTTCCTCTGGAAACTTCATCCCAGAGGGGCACTCACCAGGTGCCAGCTGGAGCTCTCCCGTATGAGGTCTCAGTAAACTCCTGTTGGGAAGTGTCTCCCAGTCAGGTGGCATGGGTGTCAGGGACCCGCTTGAGGAGGCAGTCTGTCCCTTAGCAGAGTTCATGTGCTGTGTTGGGAGATCTGCTGCTCTCTTCAGAGCTGGTAGGCAGGAATATTTAAGTCTGCTGAAGCTGTGCCCACAGCCACCCCTTCCCCCAGGTGCTGTTTCCCAGGGAGATGGGCGTTTTATCTATAAGCTTCTGACTGGGGCTGCTGCCTTTCTTTTAGAGATGTCCTGCCCAGAGAGGAGAAATCTAGAGAGCCAGTCTGGCTACAGCAGCTTTGCCATGCTGTTGTGGGTTCTGCACCCAGTTTGAACTTCCTGGAGGCTTTGTTTACACTGTGAGGGGAAAACCATCTACTCAAGCCTCAGTAATGGTGGACGCCTCTCCCCCCACCAAGTTCCAGCTTCCCACATAGACTTCAGACTGCTCTGCTGGCAGCGAAAATTTCAAGCCCGTTGATCTTAGCTTGCTGGGCTCTGTGGGGGTGGGCTCCGCTGGGCAAGACCACTCAGCTGCCTCACTTAAGCTCCCTTTCCAGGGGAGTAAATGGTACTGTCTCTCTGGTGCTCCAGGTGCCACTGGGGTAAATAAAAACTCCTGCAGGTAGCTATTGTCTGCCCAAACAGCTGCTTAGTTTTGTGCTTGAAACCCAGGGCCCTGATGGTGTAGGTGCCCAAGGGAATCTCCTGGCCTGTGGATTGCAAGGACCATGTGAAAAGCATAGTATCTGGGCCAGATAACACCATCCCTCACAGCACAGCCTTTCATGGCTTCCCTTGGCTAGGGGAGGGAGTTCCCCAACCCCTTGTGCTTCCTGGGTGAGGTCATGCCCCACTTTGCTTCTGCTCACCCTTTGTGGGCTGCACCCACTGTCTAACCAGTCCCAATGAGATGAGCTGGGTACCTCAGTTGGAAATGCAGAAATCACCCACCTTCTGCCTTGGTCTCACTGGGAGCTGCAGACCAGAGCTGTTCCTATTTGGCCACCTTACCATACCCTCAATTAAACCTCATTCTTTTGTAAATTGCCTAGTCTCAGGTATGTCTTTATCAGCAGCATGAAAATGGACTAATACAGATGGGAATTGCATTGAATTTGTAAGTTGCTTTTGGCAGTATGGTCATTTTCCCAATATTGATTCTATCTATTCATGAACATGGGATGTGTTTCTATTTGTTTGTGTCATCTATGATTTCCTTCAGCAGTGTTTTGTAGTTTTCCTTTTACAGATATTTCACCTTCTTGGTTAGGTATATTCCTAAGTATTTTATTTTATTTTATTTTATATTTTATTTTATTTTATTTTAATTTAATTTAATTTAATTTAATTTAATTTAATTTAATTTTATTTTATTTTATTTTTGCAGCTATTGTAAAAGGGGTTGAGTCCTTGATTCAATTCTCAGCTTGGTCACGGTTGATGTATCAGAACTACTGATTTATGTACATAAATTTTATATCCTGAAACTTTGCTGAATTCATTTATCAGTTCTAGAAGCTTTTTGAAGGAGTCTTGATGGTTTTCTAGATATACAATTAAATCATCAGCAAACAGTGACAGTTTCATTTCCTCTTTATTGATTTGAATGCCCTTTATTTTTTTCTCTTGTCTGATTGCTCTGGCTAGGACTTCCAGTACTATGTTTAGTAGAAGCGGTGACAGTGGGCTTCATTGTCTTGTTCCAGTTCTCAGAGGGAATGCTTTCAACTTTTTCCCATTCAGTTTTATGTTGGCTGTGGCTTTGTCATAAATGGCTTTTATTACATTGTGGTATGTCCCTTGCATGCCAATTTTGATGAGGATTTTAATCATAAAGCAATGCTGGATTTTGTCAAATGCTTTTTCTGCATCTATTGAGATGATCATGTAATTTTTGTTTTTAATTCTGTTTATGTGATGCATCATATTTATTGACTTGTGAATGTTAAACCATCCCTGCATCCCTGGTATGAAACCCCCTTGATCATGATAGATTACATCTTTTTGATAAGCTGTTGGATTTTGTTAGCTAGTATTTTGTTAAGAATTTTTGCATTTATGTTCATCAGAGATATTGGTCTGTAGTTTTTTTTTTTGGTTGTTGTTATGTCCGTTCCTGGTTTTGGTATTGGGGTGATACTGGCTTCACAGAATAATTTAGGGAGGAATGCCTCCTTCTCTATCTTGTGGAAAAGCGTCAGTAGGATTTACACCAATTATTCTTTGAATATCTGGTAGAATTGTGCTGTGAATCTGTTTGGTCCTGGACTTTTTTTTTGTTGGTAATTTTTTGGTTACCATTTCAATCTTTCTTCTTGTTATTGGTCTGCTCAGGGTTTCTAAATCTTTCTAATTTAAGCTAGGAAGGTTGTATCTTTTCAGGAATGTATCCATCTTTTCTAGGTTTTCTAGTTTATGCACACAAAGGTGTTCATAGTAGCCTTGAATGATCTTTTGTATTTCTGTGGTGTCAGTTGTAATATCTTCTGTTTTATTTCTAATTGAGCTTATTTGGATCTTCTCTCTTCTTTTCTTGGTTAATCTTGCTAATGGCCTATCAATTTTATTTATCTTTTCAAAGAACCAGGTTTTGTTTTATTCATCTTTTGTTTTTTGTTTGTTTGTTTCAATTTCATTTATTTCTGCTGTGATCCTGGTTATTTCCTTTCTTCTGCTGGGTTTGAGTTTGGTTTGTTCTTGTTTTTCTAGTTCCTTGAGATGTGACCTTAGATTGTCTATTTGTGCTGTTTTAGACTTTTGATGAAGGCATTTAAGGCTATAAACTTTCCTTTTAGGACCACCTTTACTCTATTCCAGAGGTTTTGATAGGTTGCATCACTATTATTCAGTTCAAAGAATTTATAAATTTCCTTATTGATTTTAATTTTGACCAAATGATCATTTGGAGGCAGGTTATTTAATTTCCATGCATTTGCATGGTTTTGAAGGTTCTTTTTGGAGTTGATTTCCAATTTTATTTCACTGTGGTCTGAGAGAGTACTTGACATGATTTCAGTTTTCTTAAGTTTATTGAGACTTGTTTTGTGGCCTATCATATAGTCTATCTTGGAGAACATTCCACGTACTGGTGAATTGAATGTATATTCTGTGGTTGTTGGGTAGAATGTTCTGTAAATATCTGTTAAGTCCATTTGTTCCAGGGTATAGTTTAAATCCATTGTTTTTTTGTTGACTTTCAGTCCAGATAACCAGTCTAGTGCTGACAGTGGAGTATTGAGGACCCCACTATTATTGTGTTGCTCTCTCTCTCATTTCTTAGGTCTAATAGTAATTGTTTTATAAATTTGGGAGCATAAATTTAGGTGTGTATATATTTAAGATTGTGATATTTTCCTGTTGGATAAGGTCTTTTATCATTATATAATGTCCCTTTTTGTCTTTTTTAACTGCTGTTGCTTTAATGTTTGTTTTGTCTAAGAATAGCGACTCCTGCTTGCTTTTCATGTCCATTTGCATGGAATGTCTTTTCCCACCCCTTTACCTTAAGTTTATGTGAGTCTTTATGTGTTAGGTGAGTCTTTTGAAAGCAGCAGATACTTGGTTGGTAAATTTTTATCAATTCTGCAATTCTGTATCTTTTAAGTGGAGCATTTAGGTCATTTACATTCAATGTTAGTATTGAGATTTAGATTTTTTTAACTGTATTTTTGTTTTATAGGTCCTGTGAGATTTGTTTTAAAGAGGTTCTGTTTTGATGTGTTTCCAGGATTTATTTCAAGGTTTAGAGCTCCTTTTAGCAGTTCTTGTAGGGGTGGCTAGATAGTGTCAAATTCTTTCAGCATTTGTTTGTCTGAAAAAGACTGTATCTTTTCTTTATTTATGAGGCTTAGTTTTGCTGGATACAAAATTCTTGGCTGATAATTGTTTTTTTTTAAGGAGGCTGAAGATGAGGCCCCAATCCCTTCTAGCTTGTAGGGTTTCTGCTGAGAAATCTGCTGTTAATCTGACAGGTTTTCTTTTATAGGTTACCTGGTGCTTTTGCCTCGCTGCTCTTAAGATTCTTTATCTTGACTTTAGATAACCTGATGACAATGTGCCTAGGTGATGATCTTTTTGCATTGAATTTCCCAGGTGTTCTTTAAGCTGCTTGTATTTGAATGTGTAGGTCTCTAGGAAGGCCAGGGAAGTTTTTCTTGTTTATTTCCCCAAATATGTTTTCCAAAGTTTTAGATTTCTTTTCTTCCTCAGGAATACCAATTATTCTGAGGTTTGGTTGTATAACATAATACCAAGTTTCTTGGAGGATTTATTCATTTTTTAAATTCTTTTTTCTTTGTCTTTGTTGGATTGGATTAATTTGAAAACCTTGTCCTTGATATCTGAAGTTCTTTCTTCTGCTTGTTCAATTCTATTGCTGAGACTTTTCAGTACATTTTACATTTCTCTAAGGTCTTCTTTATTTCCTGAAGTTTTTATTGTTTTTCATTTATGCTATCTGTTTCACTGACAAATTCTCCTCTCATATCTTGTGTCATTTTTTTGGATTTCCTTGAATTGGACTTCACCTTTATCTGGTGCCTCCTTGATTAGCTTAATAATCTATAGTCTGAATTCTTTTTCAGGCAAATCAGGGATTTCTTCTTGGTATGGATCCATTTTTGGTGAGCTAGTGTGATTTTTTTCTTTTGGAGGGGGGTGTTAAAGAACCTTGTTTTGTCATGTTACCAGAGTTGTTTTTCAGTTTTTTTTGTTTTGTTTTTTTGTTTTTTCATTTGGATAGGCTATGTCAGAGGAAAGATCTGGGACTCAAGGCTGCTGTTCAGATTCTTTAGCCCCACAGGGTGTTCCCTTGATGTAGTACTCTCCCCCTTTTCTGAGGGATATGGCTTCCTGAGAGCTGAATTGTAGTGATTGTTATTTCTCTTCTGGATCTAGCCACCTAGCAAGGCTACCAGGCTCCAGGCTGGTACTGGGAGTGTCTGCACAGAGTCCTGTGATGTAAATCTTCTTCAGATCTCTCATCCATGGATACCAGCACAGTATTTGGGCTGTCTCCTGGGTCCTGCAGGAGCAATCTGCTTCTTTCAGAGGGTCTGTGGATTCTCTCAGCTTTCCTGGTATATTCCTGCAATAGTTCTGGAGCAAGAGTTCACAATGTGATTCTCCACACACTGCTCTGTCCCTCTGAGCTGGAGTTGCAATATAGTCCTGCTTCCTGTCCACCATCTTCCCACAAATACCTTTTAGTGACAGATAATATCTGGGGAAATTTTTAATTCTGGCGTGAAGAGCCTAAGTGGAAAACATGAAAATCAATATATAGTTGAGAATCTCTTCTTTCAGTTTCAAATCCTGCATGGCTCCTTACATGCACATCTCCTAGCACATGAAGTATAATGCAGTGTGATCAGAACTGTCATAGGAGATAACTCCACACCTCTGAGATAGCTGCCGGGAATTGGGACAGCTGAAGAACATGGAGCTGGAGCTGAAGCTGATGGCTCCTCAGTGGCTGAGGATGTGCTAGAGGACTGTCCTGTCCAGGGGCAGCACCGGCAGCATTTTGGGGCATCCCCTTGAGTGCTAAACTCTTGTGTTTCAGCGCACTGAGGGTGTTGGGTGGGCTCAGCCTACCCGAGAGGTGCTGTTCTGGCTTGGCGGCCACAGAAACCCAAAGCTCGCAGTGCACTCGCTGCCTTCAGCTCTGACCATGGGGTCACTGCTGGTTTTTCCCTCCCTCCTTGAATTTTTATTCATCTGTCTTTGTCTTGTTATGTACATTTATGTTTATGGAGGGGATTCCCTGAAGGACTTGTTTTCAGAAGCTCAGCAGGCCTAACTCTGGGAGCTGTTTATCTGGGTAGTCACATTTGGTGAACTCTGAGGGAATCGCTAGTGGAAACTCAGCCAGCCTAACTCAGGGTGACAGTCACTTTTCCATCTTTCCCAGAGACCATCCATTGAACTCCTGGTCAGAGGTCATATCCTCATACCTTGAATGGATCAAAGACAATAGGGGCCAATAAGGGCAAATTTGAGCTTTGTCAGGTTGGTACATGTGTGCTGAGTTGGGTGACTAGTGTCTGTGTTTTGTTATGTGTATATCACTTCAGCCAGAATGGGAAATGTTAATTTGGCTATCCTGTGCAGCCCATTGGGCTGCATCTTGCAAAACTGGGAGGCCTTTTGCTTATGATTCCATGAAGTGGAAAAGGATGATTTTCTTTTATAACATGGCTTGACCCCAACTCTGGTCTTCTGGAAGCCACAGATGAAGGGAATCCAGGAAGCTGACAAGCTGGCAAAAGGATAGGAATAACTGTCTCCTCTGTAATATTTTAATTAATTTAAAAATTTAGAAAAAAATCTTCTGTAAGCTGAACACTGCTCTAGATTACTTCTGAGAATAGCAATGGAGACTGCCCTACACTGTAGCTCAGTGGCTAAGGTTTGCCCTCTCACTGCAGTGGCCTGGGTTTGATGTCTGCCTCAGGCAGATTTTTCTGGTTTGATATCTCTGTGACTTTTGCCATTTATTGATCTTATCCCCTTTCATGGACAGCTTCTGATTTCCTGTCTTGAATTTTCCTTTCAGTGAGCTATCTTTGAAATGAGCAGCCTGCATTCAGAAATTGAAGTTGACGTATAGAGCCAATAAAAGCCCCTTGGAAAAGCTGGTCTTGTACCTTGACTATGCAGTTCCTTTACAGGATTTCTGATGTGAAGTAAGTAAAGAATGCCACTTTCTGATAGGCCCCAGAACCCCAAGTTACTTTGGGACCTTGCAAAGAGAGGAATTCATCCAGTTCATACAGGTATCTGCAGGCTCTGTTAGGATGAGCCCACCTGTGTCTCAATAGCCTGCATATCAAGGGCTCCTGCTTACCGGGACATTTTGTAACTCCCTTCTCAGCCTATCTTCATGGTGATAAATTCCACCGATTTCCCCATAGAACAAAAATAGGACTTCAGGCAGACATCAAGATACCTGGTGGCAGAGCCTTCTAGGGTTATTGGTTCCTAGTTATGGTGTTTATGGCAAAAGAAATGATCAGGAACCTATCTGCTACCTTCGGATTTATTGTCGAGAAAAAACTGCAAAAAGCCTTAGGGTTCAACAAAGTTCCCTCAATTTGCTAGCTCATGTAGTCCTAGACAATCTGTTAGTGCTTGATTTCCTGTTGGCTAGACAAAGAATTTGTGCAATATGAAACACCACTTGTTGCACCTATATAAACACCTCAGGAGAAGTTGAAATCTGGATAGAAAGAAATTCCCAAGAAACTTCATGGTTACATCAGGTCTCTACCGGTGACCCCATGTCTGATTGGTTCTTGGTGTTATTTATCTGGATGCCTTAAAATTTCAGATCAGTTCCGCAAGAACTCTTGAGACTTGGGCTTTCACTCTTTATACTAGGGCTCAACACTTATAGTCTGCTGTTCACTTAAGTACTGTGCTAGGGCTGGGGATGTGAATACTAATATCCTTGTCATGCAAAACTTGGGTCCCCAGCCAGGCACTCGTGAATATAGGAAGATGACAGCAAGACAGTTTCATTTCTCCTATCCTGGAATAAACCCCAATGATGTCCCCTATCATCAGGAAGAAGTTAGAGTGGTTATCAACCCCTCCCATCTCATCATCTGCTCACACCTCAGGAATAAGGAATGCTTAAGCCCAGGGGGGACTGAAACCACCCTTGCAAAATTTTAATAGTGAGAGAAATCCAATGTAACTGGTCCATCTTGCTTCTAACTTCACAAACTATCCACCTTTGTTTATTCCTGTACATAGGTCAGCTTAACTATAGAAGGAATTTATAGTTTAACTAATCCCCTTCTTGTTCCGGAATTGAAACCAACTTTGTAAAACAAATGAAATGTTGCAAAGTTAGAATTATGGTAGGGGCCTGAATTCAGCTAAGATATAGGCAGAGTTAAACAGCAAACAGTCATTGTTCCCCATCTTTTTTTTTTTTTTATAATTACCTACTGCTCAGGAGTCATGTAGCCAGTGGGCACAAGATTTATATGTTCTTTAATTGCTCCTATAGATTATATTGCTATTGTGAAATTTAAGCTGGAGTTTGAGATATTGTTTAGACTTTGCATTCTGGTGGATCAATTGACACCACCCAGACTGTTGACCTACACTAAGAAACTGACTCAACTGGTCCTGTGAGCTCCACCCAGGAACTTACTCAGTGCACAAGACAATTTTGACACTCCATGATTTCATTTCCAGCCCAACCAATCAGCAGTGTCCATTTCCTAGTCCCCTGCTCTCCAAACAATCCTTTAAAACCCTAGTCTCCAAATTCTTGGGAAGGCAGATTTGAGAAATATCTCCCATCGTCTTTGCTTGGCCATCTTGCAAGTATTAAACTCTCTGCTGCAACACCTTCTGTCTTATTTTTTTGTTTGAGGAATTTTATCTCCCACATTTCTGGAAAGCACATGGTCTAATCTGTTACTTAACAGTAAGGCCAGCATCACCTCACCTGTTCTTGCCTCAGATGGAAACACTGACCTGGGACTAAAGTGCAGACCGCCGGGCTGAGTACCCTGGCCTGAGCCATCCCCAGAGATCAGGAGCCTCCAACCGGGAAACTTCCATACAGTCTTCAAATGACTTACAGCTGCACCAACAATCACAATGAAAGTTCTAATCTCTTTCCTCCTTCTGTTGCTTCCACTGATGCTAATGTCCATGGTCTCTAGCAGCCCAAGTCCAGGTGGATAAGATTAATTGCCTATGAATGGAAAAAACGGAGGAGAAAATGTGGCATAGTGGGCCACACTGCATCAAAATGTAGCTTCTTTCAGCTACAGGGGATTAGGGCAAGTTAGCCTTTCCCAGTGCCAGCTTCCTCCTTTACCAAAAGAAGTAAACTATACTTATATACAAACGGTGTTAAGAGAGTTAAATAAGATGCTGTATGGGAAAGTGTCCACAACGGTAGCTGGCAAATACACACACACACACACACACACTAGCTCAACAAAGATTTGCTCTCTTGCCTTCTCCTCTAACCCCTTTTCCAGAAGAGTAATGCATTTCTCTGGGGCCAAACATGGTGGCAGTGGTGGGAGGGTGTTAAAGGCAACTGTACATGTATAGAAGGTCAGGAAATCCTTGCTTATAGTCTTTACAGTGTGCCATACATGCCACAAACATGTCTTAATGCTATTTAATGGTAAAGTAATAAACTAGAAAAATCCTGTCACCAGGTAGTGTCCATATTTGCAACTTTATCCGTAACAAGCCCTGCTGTAGCAGCTCACCTTTAGGGTAGCAAACCTTTGCTTAGGGGCTTCAAGTCTGCTCTGGGTTTTCACTATAAAGTGGCCCAGGCTTTCACAGAGCAACCATGCAGAAGAGAGCTCACCCCATGTATATTTTCACTTGGGAACACCATCTACCCAAGCGCCACTTTGATGTGAAATGGGTTTGTCACATACTCAGCATGAAATTGGTCCTAAAATCAGGAGATGTTCACCCTTCTACACTACAATTTCCAACGTCCCCTCCTTTGTAGAGAGAGCACTCGGGAAACTGCTGAGCCCTGTAGCCCTACAGTCTAGACAACCATTCTGAGAGGAAAGGCTTTTCCATCTCTGTGACAGACACCCAGGCTTGAGTCCTCAGCCTGGACTCAAAGCTCTAGCCCCAACCTGCTTTTCCAGCATTTCCCTCTCTACTTAATAAAAAAATACTCTCTCCCCACCCAAACTAGACTCTTTGCCCCTCCCTGAACCGGTCTTTTGTTTTCCCATCAGCTCAACTTTGCTCACACACCCAGCTCAAAACCACCTTCCCACAGCTTCCCTCAGCTTCTCCCACAGCCATACATGTGGTCTTCTGCCTGAGAGCTGGCCTAGCCCTACTGGACGCTCTGTTCTTGGCACTTATCATCTGCTGCCTTATGTTGAAGGCCTTCATGTGCCTCTCCTGCCTCCACCCCCTGACCTTCTAGGCTGCAGCCTCCTTGGCAGCACAAAGTGGTGCACTGTTTCCATATCTCTCACGTTGTCCACCTCAGTACTTGGCAAACATTAGCTAACTGCAAGAATGCATCTTCAGGTTTCTAAGTCCAACCAGGGCTTCATAGCGGTTCTGCTGATATTTAGGCTGAACATTTCCTTGTGGTGGGGGCTGTTCTGTGCCTTATGCATCGTTCAGCAGCATCCACATGGCCTTTCTTCACTAGATGCCAATAGCAGTCTTCCATCTCTCCCATCCCCACACCTGTTATGAAAACTAAAAATATCTCCAGACATTGCCAACTGTCTCCGTGGGGGAAACCACTCCCAATTGACAACACCTGCTCTACACCAATACTTCTCTACCTGGATACACATTTAGATTCACCTAGACATTTATACTCAGCCTGGAAGTCAGGGGGACCTAGGTCCAAATTCTGGCTCTGCCACTCCCTTTGCAACCCTGGGCAAGTTGCTTTACTCTTTTGAACCTCAGTTTTATCATCTTAAGAGGATTAAATACTCCTTCTCAGCCAGTTTTGGTGGCTCGAGCTTGTAATCCTAGCACTTTGGGAGGCAGAAAGAGGAGGAGCACTTGAAGCTAGGAGTTTGAGACCACCCCTGGCAACAAAGTGAGACCCTGTCTCTAGAAAAATTTTTTAAAAATTAGCCAGGTGAGGTGGTGTGCCCCTGAGGTTCCAGCTATTGGAAGGCTGAGGCAGGGGGTTATATGAGCTGGAGGTGGTTGAGGCTGCAGTGAGCAAAGTCGCACCATTGCACTCCAGCCTGGGTGACAGAGCGAGGCCTTGTCAAAATAAATAAATAAATAAATAAATAAATAAATAATAAAATAAATGTTAAAAATACCACTTCTCACAGAGACATGTTGTGAAGATTAAAGGATCCACAATGTGAGCTAGAAAGGGTTCAATGAATAGACCAAGTGGAATTTCTAAAGTCGCTCCTACCAACCTAAGTGCACCTCAACCAACAAGTGGATAAAGAAAATGTGGTATATATACAACATGGACTACTAACTCAGCCATGAAAAGGAAAGGAATTACAGTCTTTTGCAGCAACTTGAATGGAGCTGGAGGCCATTATTTTAAGAAACTCAGGAATGGAAAAACAAATATCATATGTTCTCAATTGTAAGTGTGAACTAAGCTATGAGAATGCAAAGGCATCAGAATAATGTAATGGACTTTGGGGACTTAGCAGGAAGGGGTGGGAGAAGGGTGAGGGATTAAAGACTACACATTGGGTACAGTGTACACAGCTTGGTGATGGGTGCACCAAAATCTCAGAAAGGGCCACTAAAGAGCTTATCCATGTAACCAAAAACTATTGAAATAACAATGAATAAAATAAAATAAAATAAAATAAAATAAAATAAAATAAAATATCGCTCCTAAAGCACGAGGGTGAGGAACCGGGAAAGCTCGCTGCGCCGCCAGGGGGCGCCATCACAAACCATGTCGGGTGGGTGGCAGCCTGGCTCAAGCTTTGTTTCCCAGCCAAGCAAAGTTTTGCAATCTGGCCTGAGTCTGAGCTACTATTAGTGGCTAAAGGAAATAATAGCTCCTCTATCCCTAAAATAATTCTCAAAGTAAAATCTAATCTTATTTTATATCTTTTTTTTTTTTTTTTTTGAAACAGTCTCACTCTGTTGTCCAGGCTGGAGTGCAGAGGTGCCATCTCTGTTCACTGCAACCTCAGCCTCCCACGTTCAAGCGATTCTCCCTCCTCAGCCTCTCAAGTAGCTGGGATTACAGGTGCGCGCCCACCACACCCGCTAATTTTTGTATTTTTAGTAGAGGCGAGGTTTCACCATGCTGGCCAGGCTGGTCTCCAACACCTGACCTCAAGTGATCTGCCTGCCTTGGCCTCCCAAAGTGCTGGGATTACAGGTGTGAGCCACCACGCCAGGCCTAATCCTATTTTATACCTTAAAATAACCACGTACATGCTCAGTATGGATTTAACAGCAGAGAGGAAAAAAATATGAGAATATATGAGGACATCAGGAAAAAATTACTTATAATAACAGATTACTCATTCCTTATAACATTGTTAATTATAAAAGTACTTATAATAATAGCTGAAACATGTTAAGAACTCCTATGTCACAAGCATTGTTCTAAGCACTATACACTCATTTTAGCCTCACAGAAATCTAAAGCATTTTTTAAAATTTTTGACTTTTCATTTATCACGTTTATTTATTTAATTTAATTTAATTAATTAATTGTTTTTGTTGTTTTGAGATGGAGTCTCGCTCTGTCGCCCAGGCTGGAGTGCAGTGGCGCACTCTCAGCTCACTGCAAGCTCCGCCTCCCGGGTTCACGCCATTCTCCTGCCTCAGCCTCCCGAGTAGCTCGGACTACAGGCGTCCGCCACCACGCCCGGCTAATTTTTTGTATATTTAGTAGAGACGGGGTTTCACCGTGAAAGCCAGAATGGTCTTGATCTCCTGACCTCGTGATCCGCCCGCCTTGGCCTCCCAAAGTGCTGGGATTACAGGCGTGAGCCACTGCACCCGGCCTCATTCATCACGTTTATTTTTAAACATTCAAAAATCTTTAAAAATAGGGTTCTAGTTTATCCTTTATCCAGCTTTTTTTTTTCAATAACATCTTATATAACTAATATAATTGTTCAAATCGGGGAACCAGCATTGGTGCAATAATATTAACTAATCTACAAATATTCAAATTTTGCTAATCATCCCACTCATGTCCTTTTTCTGCTCCCAAATCCAATCCAAGATCTGACACTGAATAACACTGTCACATATCCTAGGCCTCCTCCAACCTGGGGGAGGTTCCCACTCTTTCCCTCTCTCAGGACCTTGATGCTTTTGAGAAGGTCTGGTCAGTTGTTTTGTAGAATGCCCCTCAATTTGGGTTTGTCTTATGTTTCCTTGGGATGTTTCAGGTTATGCATTTTGGGCAAGATTAGCACAGAAGTGATGTGTCTTTCTCAGGACATCCCAGCCGGAGCCCCAGGATGTCCATATCTCTCATTACTGATGAGGTTCACTTTAAGCACTTGGTTCGGGTGTTGTCTGCCAGGTTTCTCTACTATAAAGTTACTATTTGTCCCATTGTAATTAATAAGTATCTTGTGGACAGATACTTTGGGAATAAGCAAGTAGCCTGTTTCTTCTCACCTTACTTCCCCGGACCCCTCCTTGGTACTCAATAGTTACAGCATCATCTTACTTTTACCCATTAATTTTTAGAATCTATGGATGGTTCTTGATTCTTGCCTATAAACAATTATTACTGTGGTGTTAGCCAAATAGTGATTTTTTTATTTCCATAATTCCTTCTACATTTATTGATTGGAATTCTGCTATAAGAAAGAGCTATTTTTTCTTCCTTATTTATTTATTTGTTCAATTATTTATATCTGCATGGACTCATGGATATTTATGGGTTGGAATCCATTGCTATCATTATTATGTTGCTCATGTTATCCCAAAATTGGTAATTCTAAGCTCCCTGTAACATCTGTAATCTTTTGAAATATTCCCATAATTTTTCGAGTGGTTCCTTACTTTCTGGCCTCACAAAAAGCTCCGGGCTTCTCTTGTGCTTTCCCAGCCCTGGATCAGCTATTTCTCCAGGGAGCCCTGGTTCCTTTCATGGGAAAATGATGTTTGTAAACCATGGGCACCGACACATCCATTGCCAGTGGGTGCCGGTGCTTCTATGCCGTCTGGTGGTCAGATCTGGGAAATAACACTCACACTAGTGTACTGTTACCCACATTTTACAAATTAGGTAAATGAGGAACAAGAAAAGTTAGGCAACTTGATCAAAATTACAGAGCACATAGGTAGTGGAACTGGGAAATGAAAACAATGACAGATGCACCACAAGTCCTAACAAGTGGAAGTAACTCTTTCTTTCTTTCTCTTTCTTTCTTTCCTTCTTTCTCTTTCTTTCTTTCTTTCTTTCTTTCTTTCTTTCTTTCTTTCTTTCTTTCTTTCTTTCTTTCTTTCTTTCTCTCTCTCTCTTTCTTTCTTTCTTTCTCTCTCTCTCTTTCTTTCTTTCTTTCTCTCTCTCTCTCTTTCTTTCTTTCTTATTTTTTTTTTTGAGACGGACTCTTGCTCCGTCATCCAGGCTGGAGTGCAGTGATGCAATCATAGCTCACCGCAACCTCCACCTCCTGGCTGAAGCAATCCTTATTCCTAACAGCTTGCAAAGTGGATTTTGTCATCATCATTTAAAAAATTATGGAATCTAAGATCAAAGAAGCCAAGTGACTCGTGCAAGATGACACAGTTAAGTGACAGAACCAGTAGTGAGTCCCAGGTCTCTCTGGATATAAAGTCCACAGTTATTCCACTGTACCAGTGTTTCCCAAAACTGACTTTAGGTGGAACGTAAATAAGCTTTTAAGAAACTTTAATAGTTATATGTTTATTTTAATGCATGTTAGAAACGATTTTAAGCAAATTCACAACACCTTTAATTTCATGGATAATATTGCAAAGGACAAGGATGTTTTGTTTCAAATTCCTGGCTTCAAGTGATCCCCCCACCTTAGCCTCTCAAGTACCTGGGATTACAGTGTAAGCCATTGCACGCTGCTGGGACAAGGATGTTTTGTAAAGTAAATGTATTTAGAAAAAATGTATGAAGTCAATAATAATAAAGGTGGTACAAACTGTAGAAAACATTATAGAGATGGTCTATAAATAACTGAGGCTTGGGAGACATAATACTATAGCACCAGGCAGCTTCATCTTCAGTTATGTCTATAAAATTAAAGTCTCATAGTGCTGCAGAAAGGAAAACTAAGAATCTTAGACATGGGTTTTAGCCCTATGTGTGCATTTCTAGGAACCCTCTCCCTGGACATCTCTGTGACCTCCTTGTTGCGAGTAAATCCAACTTTCCCAGTCATTAGAGAACACTAGGAAGACTCTGAATGCACAGAGGGGTTTCTGTGTCATAGAGGAAAAAGCTGGGTTGGGGGACCCTAGGGACTCTCTGCGTGGTGCATAAGAGATCCACACCCAGGACACAGCAGAGGTCAGTGCAGAGGAACGCAGCTCATCCTGTTATGGGACAGGGGTCCAAATAAGAGTTGCTTCTCAAAGCATGTTCTGGGGGAGCCAAAATGTAGACAGAAGTGAAGGGAAAGGCAAAGAAAAAGGAGGCAAGTGTGAGAAGGGAGGGGACAGAGAAGCATCCTGGGCTGAGACCACACCTCAGGCCCACCTGGGAAGTGCCCCGGGAGGAGGTTCAGCACAAACAGCACAGCTGACAGTCAGAGCAGCCATGCTTGGGAGCATTTCTGGAGCCCAAGCTCTTCTCCACAGTGGAGGACAGAGCAGGCAGCAGAGACCCTGGGGCCACCTCAGCCCCTCCCCGCAGAGGGTTCATTCCCTGGCAGGGGCTGTTGGTAATAGGTGAGGGGAAAACTCCCTGGGAGTGGGTAGGAGGAGGGAGAATAGAGACTGGCAGTGGTCTCCCGGGGAGGGCAGGGCTCTGAGAGGGATCGAGGGTTTCTGTTGAAGTGGGAATAAGGGAGAGGACACCAGCCTCCATCATAGCTGAGACTACAGACACTTACTACCATGCTCTGCTAATTTTTTTAAAAATTGTTTTAGAGATGGGGTCTTGCTGTGTTGCCCAGGGTGGTCTCCAACTCCTATCCTCTAGCAATCCTCCCTCTATGGCCTCCCAAAGAACTGGCATTACATGCCTGAACTATTGCACCTGGTGCCTTTATTTCTTATAAAATATTACAGCCTGCCTGCTGGCCATTCCTCAGGCTAGCAAGTGCAGCTTCCAGCAGAGACCAATAGCAGGCACTTGAAGGAGGGCAGGGTGGAACAGGGTTTGACACTGAACAGGTTGGCCAAGTAGACATTTTCAATAGGGTATAGGAGGAGCGATTAATATTTATGAAGGTTTGACTTGCACAAGCTTGATAAGAAAACATGCATGCTATATGCATTCCATGTTCACTTTGGAGTAATCAGGGTGCCCCATAGGGCAGTCTTCTCTCTGTTATCTGCACAGTAGAGCTTACCAAGCCCTTCATCAAGGCAACAGGACCCCGTGGAGGACAAAGACTCTGTAGGTTAACCTGTGAACCTGAGACTCAGGACACAACATGCCTGTGGTGGGTAAGGGGTCAGAGCTTCCTGGTCAGTCCCAGGCTGAAGATGTCCAAGGGCAACAGGACCTTCACTTTACTCAGTGTCACAGAGAGTGACACAGGACTCTATGAGAGTGGAACCCAGAATCCAGTGAATGCCGACTGCAGTGACCCAGTTAGCCTGAGTGTCCCGTGTATCTTCTCTTCTTCTGGGGCTCAGGATGCCAGCTCAAATCCACATAGCCAGAGCTCAAACCATTCACTTCCCCTTGGGTCCAAGAACACAGACTCCTGCCCTTGGATACCCAGGCTGGCTGTGACTTCTTTCCCCAGGCAAACCCGGAAGGGCACAGCCCTGACCAAAAATAGGTGGAGAGGGACTGCTCCTGTCATGGGAGGCTCGGGGTCCACAGCCTGTGATGGGAGAAACAGGTGAATGTCTCAGACTCAGGCTCAGTGAACACAGCGGAAATTTGGTTGGGACTTTCTCAAACAATGTTGTGACTCGGCTTAGAGGGACACTGTAGCCCTTCCACAGACCAGGAGTTTTCCTTCCCTCTGATAGCATGTTCCCACCCTCAAACACAATTATGGTCCATCCTCTGAGGGACATGGTGTTGCCACCACTGTGGAGATGGTGCAACTGAGACAAACAGTGGGATCTGGTGTTTAATGGGACCTTAAGCCAACAATGACAATGTCAGTCCACAACGTTTAGTATTTATGGACTCAATGCAAGTCACCTGATTTCATCGACTGTTCACAATAGCTCAGTAAAGTAAATGCATCATCACCACCACTTTAAAAACGAAAAAGGTGCTTGGGCAGTTTGTGACTACTGTGGTCGCTGCTGCATTGCTCTCTGGTAAAGCCAAGTAGGTAGTGGGTGCAGCCTCTGGACTGGGCTGATCCACCCTCCTGGTGGAAGCAGGGGAGCCAGGCTGGAGCCATGGCCTGTGCAGTGGTAGCAGCTGTACCGACTGCTGCTGCAGGATTTGCAAGCTGTTATGTTTGGCAAGCCACGAAGCACAGAGAGCCTCAAGTAAAACAAGTTTTTCAAAGTCTACCAAAATATTTTTCAGAGGTTATTACAACAGAGGTGGGGTTGAGCCCAAAATGACAAAACAGGAAGCAGCACTAATACTAGATGTAAGCCCTATCGCCAATAAAGGAAAAAATAAGAGGTTCTTATCAACACGTTACGCTCTTAAATCACCCAGACAAAAGAGGGTCTCTTTATATAATAGCCAAGATCAATGAAGCTAAAAATTTACTGTAAGGACAAGCTAAGAAATGTAAATGTATAATAAATTTCAAGTTTATATTAGTTTATGTGTATAAGTACCAACTTTTTATAATAAAATGCCTCCAAGCAGAGAAAAATTTGAGTTTGGATTTAATAACCTGTAAGAGAGGACTCAGATGTCTCCTATTTCACAGTCAGCCTGAAAGGGTCATTTTGCTGGAGGTAAGCTGCTGGTTCAGAAGGAGGGGTGAGCCACCTGACCCTGTGAACAAAGAGAGGAGATGAATGACTGAGAGTTTCCTGGGGCCTGGGGCCATGTTCCTTCCCAGAGATCCCAGCCAGCTCTGATGGCCCTGACCCTCTGCAGAAGATCAACAGTCTTTGCTCAGGTGACAATCTGTAAAGATAAGGTGGCACCTCTCTTTTGCCCCAGACCACCCTATGGTGACCTTGGAGTTCTCCCAGACATCTCTGTGGTACCCACAATAGGAACTCCTTCTCAGCTCGCAAGTTTTGCAACCTCATCATCAGGTTGAATTTTTCTCCTGTGGACTTTTGTGAGATCCTTTCTTAGCACTCTTTGTGGCTTTATAAAGATCAGACCCTGTTCCTCATATAAACTTCTATGTACTGGGGGAAGGCAGGTGTATTAGGCCACTTTTGTGTTGCTATAAAGAAATACCTGAGACCAGATAATTTGCAAAAAAAGAGGTTAATTGGCTCACGTTTCTGCATGATGCACAAGAAATAGGGTGACAGCATTTATTTGGCTTCCAGTGAGGCTTTTACTTGTGGCCAGAAGGGGAAGAGGAATAGACATAACACATGGTGAGAGTGGTAGTAAGTGGCAGGGGGGAGGTGTCACTCCACGACAGTCTCACCCTGTCATTCAGGCTGGAATGCAGTGGCACAATCTCAGCTCACCGCAACTTCTGCTTCCTGATTTCAAGCTATTCTTCTACCTCAGCCTCCCAAGTAGCTGGGATTACAGGTGTGCATCACCAAGTCTGGCTAATTTTTGTATTTTTAGTAGAGATGGAGTTTCACCATGTTGGCCAGGCTTGTCTTGAGCTCCTGACCTCAGGTAATCCTCCTCCCTCAGTCTCCCAAAGTTCTGGGATCACAAGCATGAGCCACTGTGCCTGGCACCACGCACTTCTAAATAACCAGACCTTGTACAAAATCACTCACTATCATGAGGACAGGACCTAGCCATTCATGAGGGACCTGCCTTCATGACCCAGCCAGGCCCCACCTTTAACATTGGGGATTACATTTCAACATGAGATTTGGAGTGGACAAACATCCAAACTATATGAGCAGGTTTGCCAGTTGTGTTCATCTCTGAGGCCAGGGCAGCTTTTCATAGAATAGGAAGGACATGTACTTTTCAAAAAATGTATTATGGAATGAAGATTGCCCAGCTGAGTCCTCATGACTTCTGGAATTGAAGTGACCCCAATCTAAGGATTTCTCAATCTGAAGAGCCCATCAGACTAACAGCAGATCTCTCTGCAGAAACTCTACAAGCCAGAAGAGAGTAGGAGCCAATATTCAACATTCTTAAAGAAAACAGTTTTCAACCCAGAATTTTATATCCAGCCAAATAAAGCTTCATAAGTGAAGGAAAAATAAAATCCTTTATAGACAAGCAAATGCTGAGGGATTTTGTCACCACCAGACCTGCCTTACAAAAGCTCCTGAAGGAAACATTAAATATGGAAAGAAAAAACCAGTACCAGCCACTGCAAAAACATACCAAAATGTAAAGACCATCAACACTATGAAGAAACTGCAACAACTAATGTGCAAAATGACCAGCTAACATCATAATGACAGCATCAAATTCACACATAACAATATTAACCTTAAATGTAAATGGGCTAAGTGCCCCAATTAAAAGACACAGACTGATAAATTGGATAAAGAGTAAAGACTCATTGGTGTGTGAGACCCATCTCATGTGCAAAGACACACATAGGCTCAAAATAAAGGGATGGAGGAATATTTACCAAGCAAATGGAAAGCAAGCAAACAAACAAACAAAAAGCAGGGGTTGCAATCCTAGTCTCTGATAAAACAGACTTTAAGCCAACAAAGATTAAAAAAAGACAAGGGCATTACATAATAGTAAAGGCATCAATGCAACAAGAAGAGCTAACTGTCCTAAATATATATGCACCCAATACAGGAACATCCAGATTCATAAAGCAAGTTCTTAAAGACCTACAAAGAGACCTAGAATCCCACGCAATAATAGTGGGAGACTTTAACACCCCACTGTCAATATTAGACAGATCAACAAGACAGAAAATTAACAAGGATATTCAGGACTTGAACTCAGCTCTGCACCAAGCAGACCTAATAGACATCTACAGAACTCTCCACCCCAAATCAATAGACTGTACATTCTTCTCAGCACCACATAGCACTTATTCTAGAATTGACCACATAATTGGAAGTAAAACACTCCTCAGCAAATGCAAGAGAATGGAAATCATAACGAACAGTCTCTCAGACCACAGTGCAATCAAATTAGAACTCAGGATTAAGAAACTCACTCAAAACCACACAACTACATCGAAACTGAATAACCTGCTCCTGAATGACTACTGGGTAAATAACAAAATTAAGGCAGAAATAAATAAGTTCTTTGAAACCAATGAGAACAAAGACACAACCTATCAGAATCTCTGGGATACAGCTAAAGCAGTGTTTAGAGGGGAATTTATAGCACTAAATGCCCACATGAGAAAGTGGGAAAGATCTAAAATCGACACCCTGACATCACAATTAAAAGAACTAGAGAAGCAAGAGCAAACACATTCAAAAGCTAGCAGAAGACAAGAAATAACTAAGATCAGAGCAGAACTGAAGGAGATAGAGACACAAAAAACCCTTCAAAAAATCAATGAATCCAGGAGCTGGTTTTTAAAAAATATTAGCAAAATGGGTAGACTACTATCGAGACTAATAAAGAAGAAAAGAGAGAAGAATCAAATAAACACAATAAAGAAGGATAAACGGGATATCACCACTGATCCCACAGAAATACAAACTACCATCAGAGAATACTATAAACACCTCTATGCAAATAAAGTAGAAAATCTAGAAGAAATAGATAAATTCCTGGACACATACACCCTCCCAAGACTAAACCAGGAAGAAGTCAAATCCCTGAATAGACCAATAGCAAGTTCTGAAACTGATGCAGTAATTAATAGCCTACCAACCAACAAAAGCCCAGGGCCAGATGGATTCACAGCTGAATTCTACCAGAGGTACGAAGAGGAACTGGTACCATTCCTTCTGAAACTATTTTAATCAATAGAGAAAGAGGGAGTCCTCTCTAACTCATTTTATGTGACCAGCATCATCCTGATACCAAAACCTGGCAGAGACACAACAAGAAAAGAAAATTTCAGGCCAATATCCCTGATGAACATGGATGTGAAAATCCTCAATAAAATAGTGGCAAACTGCATCCAGCAGCACATCAAAAACCTTATCCACCATGATCAAGTCAGCTTCATCCCTGGGATGCAAGGCTGGTTCAACATATGCAAATCAACAAACATAATCCATCGCATAAAGAGAACAAATGACAAAAACCACATGATTATCTCAACAGATGCAGAAAAGGCCTTTGATAAAATTCAACACACCTTCATGCTAAAAACACTCAATAAACTAGGTATTGATGGGATGTATCTCAAAATAATAAGAGCTATTTTTATCAAACCCACAGCCAATATCACACTGAATGGGCAAAATCTGGAAGAATTCCCTTTGAAAACTGGCACAAGACAAAGATGCCCTCTCTCACCACTCCTATTCAACATAGTATTGGAAGTTCTGGCTGGGGCAATCAGGCAAGAGAAAGAAATAAAGCATATTCAAATAAGAAGAGAGGAAGTCAAATTGTCTCTGTCTGTAGATGACATGATTGTATATTTAGAAAACCCCATCATCTCAGCCCCAAAATTCCTTAAGCTTATAAACAACTTCAGCAAAGTCTCAGGATACTAAATCAATATGCAAAAATCACAAGCATTCCTATACACAAATAATAGACAAACAGAGAGCCAAATCATGAGTGAACTCCCATTCACAATTGCTACAAAGAGAATAAAATACCTAGGAATACAACTTACAAGGGATGTGAAGGACCTCTTCGAGGTGAATTACAAACCACTGCTCAAGCAAATAAGAGAGGACACAAACAAATGGAAAAACATTCCGTGTTCATGGATAGGAAAAATCAATATCATGAAAATGGCCATACTGCCCAAAGTAATGTATAGATTCAATGCTATTCCCATCAAGCTACCATTGACTTTCTTCACGGAATTAGAAAAAACTACTCTAAAGTTCATATGGAACCAAAAAAGAGCCCATATTGCCAAGAGAATGCTAAGCAAAAAGAACAAAGCTGGAGGTGTCATGCTACCTGACTTCAAACTATACTACAAGGCTACAGTAACCAAAAGAGCATGGTACTGGTACCAAAACAGATAGATAGACCAATGGAACAGAACAGAGGTCTCTCAATGAATATTGAGAACACATAGACACAGGGAGGGGAACATCACACACCAGGGCCTGTTGGGGGGCTCAGGGGTAAGGGGAGGAACAGCATTAGAGAAATACCTAATGTAGATGACAGGTTGATGGGTGCAGCAAATCACCATGGCACATGTACACCTATGTAACAAACCTGCACATTCTGCACATGTATTCCAGAACTTAAAGTATAATTTGAAAAAAAAAAAAAAAGAGCTAGGTCCACAGGTGAGGGTGTGTCTTCCTGAATTATTAAGAAAATAAGAAAAATGGCTGCTATCAGGATAGGGAGAGGCTTCAGGTGCTGAGGGCACCCACTTTGCACAGGTCATGGGGTCGTTGTGGGGAGGAGGGGGCTTCAGGCAACTGGGTGCTAACGCAGGGATGGACAGATTCCAAGTTCGAGAGCTCGGCTCCTCCAGGACACATACTGAGGGGCCTCCATACTTCCCCTGGGGTCTGCCCCAGCCCTGCCCTTTGACCAGTCTAAAGCAACCTCGACTTCCCAAGCCCAAGAACAAAAGGACAGAGGGTACACCCTTTACAACACCTTTTTCTGCATTGCAGATGAGAAATGGAAAGTACTTCTGATTGGTCCCCTCCTGCAACAATCAGACTGGTCAAGGGTCTAGTCTTCATTTGCATAGGGATGTAACTTTGTAACTTCACTTCAGCCTCTGATTGGTTGCCTTCCACGACCAATCAGACTGATTGCAGGCCACTACTTTATTTACATAGGGAGTAAGCCAAATAGCCAATGGGAAACCTCTAGAGCATATTTAAACTCCACGAAATTCTATAACCAGCACTCTTGAGCTGCTTGCTCGAGGCCACTTCTACTCTGTGGAGTGTACTTTCATTTAAATGAATCTATGTTTTTTGCTTCATTCTTTTATTGCTTTGTGCGTTTTGTCCAATACACCAAGAACCTGGACACCTTCCACTGGTAATATTATCCTCTCTGCAATTGTATTCATGGAAAACAATTAAAATTCACCCCATGCGTCCAGTTTGTGGTCTGTGATATGATTTATTTTCTAATTCTTATTTTTATTAGATGAGCCAGTGCTCCTGGAGGCACAGGTGAGTCCATATCTTGGAGTAGGAGAAATCTGTACTAGCTCAAAATATCCATAAATGTCAATATAAAGGAAGCTTTGAAAACATTTCAGGGAGTGCTGAAAACAGGGAGAGATCTCAAAGAATCCTCACCGTGCAAGAGTCATAATTTGGGAACCAGAAGGTAATTGTGAAGTATACATAAATGTTTGTGATGAGATGTAGGAGATAACATTAAAGGAAAAAGATACTATATCATGGGGCTGGGCGCGGTGGCTCACGCCTGTAATCCCAGCACTTTGAGAGTCTGAGGTGGGTGGATCATGAGGTTGGCAGTTCGAGACCAGCCTGGCCAACATGGTGAAACCGCCGTCTTTACTAAAAATACAAAAATTAGCTGGGCGTGGAGGCACGTGCCTGTAATCCCAGCTACTCAGAAGGCTGAGGCAGGGCCGGGCGCGGTGGCTCATGCCTGTAATCCCAGCACTTTGGGAGGCCGAGGCGGGCGGATCACGAGGTCAGGAGATCGAGACCATCCTGGCTAACACAGTGAAACCCCGTCTCTACTAAAAATACAAAAAATTAGCCAGGCGAGGTGGCGGGCGCCTGTAGTCTCAGCTACTCGGGAGGCTGAGCCAGGAGAATGGCGTGAACCCCGGGAGGGCAGAGCCTGCAGTGAGCCGATATCACGCCACCGCACTCCAGCCTGGGCAACAGCGAGACTCCATCTCAAAAAAAAAAAAAAAAAAAAAAAAAAAAAAGAAGGCTGAGGCAGGAGAATCACTTGAACCCGGGAAACGGAGGTTGCAGTGAGCCAAGATGGTGTCATTGCACTGCAGCCTGAGCGACAGGGCAAGACTCTGTCAAAAAAAAAAAACAAAAAACCATATCATTAAGTCAAAGAAGTGAATCAGTCAAAAACAATGGATGGAAACACACCAGAAAAGTGGACGATAGAAAAAAATACACTAAATACAGAAGTATTCAGTTAAAAAACAAAAGTTATAGAATAAATACATATTAACTCAACTCTAAAGTTTAAAAAGATTAGGCCAGACACAATGACTCACGCCTTTTAATCCCAGCACTTTGGGAGGCCAAGGCTGGAGGATCACTTGAGCTGAGGAGTTCAAGAACAGCCTAGGCAACATGGAGAAACCCTGTCTTTACAAAAAGTACAAAAATTAGCCAGGCATGGTGGTACATGCCTGTAGTCCCAGCTACTTGGGGGGCGGAGGCTGAGGCAGGAGGATTACTTGAGCCTGGGAGATCGAGGCTGCAGTGAGCCAAGATCATGCCACTGCACTCCAGCCTGGGGACAAGATGAGACCCTGTCTCAAAAAAAAAAAAAAAAGAAGATCACATTCAATGTAAAAACCACACATAGGGTATATGTTGTTTATGCCATATAATTTAAAAACACTATGGAGGAGTTTCCATATCAGTGGCTAAAACAATTCCCTGTTGGGTACATATCTGCCTCATATTCCATTGTGTAAATGTACATAACCTGTTTAACTATGCTAATGTAAATGTAGGTTGTTTTCAATATTTTGCTGTTAAGTCATCACTGCCATGAGAAACCGTGATTAGGTGTCATTTTTCATGAGTGTGTGATAAATTCCTTGCAGTGCAGTTTGGGAGGCAAAGAGAATGCATATGTTAAATTTTGATAAGTATTGACAAATTTGATGCCACACAGTTGGTACAAATTTTCATGTCACCCAACAAAGTTAGGAAGTACAATTTTTACCAAAGTTCTTCCCACACATTGTGTTATCAAATGGAATTTTTCAGCATTTAAAACCACTGGGCCATATTATGATCCTCACCTTTCCAGGATAATATCAATGTCCATTTCTCCTGCACGTGTGTGGGTATTTTGTTCATATGTCTGCGAATCAAATTGTTTTTTCTTCTGTAAACTGTTTATATATTTGCCTACTTTTCTACTAGACTTTGGTCTCTTTAATTTTATTTATTCTTTAAATATTAACAGATTTGAAAGTTGTCAGAGTCAAAATGAGTCACTAGTGTGAAAAAAAACCTCTGACAAATAGAGCTAGAGAGGACCATGAAGAGAGGATCCTCACGCCTGATAACAAAACTATCACAAAAGACTCTGCAAAAGCCACAAGTTTATACAAAGGCCATCACAACCTTATATGAAAACTACTTCTGCAAGGACATCTGCCCAGCAACTGCCTATAGAACCTCACAGTGGCATCATTCTGGCCATTGATCTTTGTAGCTAGTTTTTTTTTCAAAATGACTAGATAATAATCCCAATTTTTCCTTTAAAAACCCGAATATGTAGATCATTTTACTACGGCACGTGCATTTCCATTGAAATGTGCTACTCCCAAATAAATACCATTTTCTCATAGAAAGCCTCACTCTGTTTGTTACCATATATGGTGGCAGAAGTGGGATCTGGGAAAGATCACTATCAGAAGAAATCTGTGATCTTTGAACCAGTATGCACTACTCACTTGAGAAGTCTGAGCTCTCTGCTTCCACATCTCACCTTTCCTGCCCTGACAAGTCTTTGCTCAAGCAGAGCCTCTTTTTGGTAGAAGCTCTTGACTTTATTTGGAATCTGATTTGGATAAGGCTGCCTTAATAAAAGACCATACATTTCTCCTGGGATGATAAAAAAAAACTTTTTGTCTTTTCTAGCAAGTCCTTTCTGGCAGAAAGGCATATATCTTTCTAGATCACATACTCTGGATTCTACAAAATTTACATTCTTCCTGTGAGGCATGTCTATTCTGGTGAATTTACTTCCATTTTTATCTGTGTGCCCAATTTAAATATTGTAAAAATCTGCATACCTGGGTTAAAATTCTTGTGAATGCTCTTATCTGTATTTCTTTTTATTTGGTTTGACTCTTTTCCTCTTGCTTGCTTCTGAAAATCGTCCCAGAGCACAAATAGACATTCTAAATGATGGGCACAAAATGGCTAATTAACAGCCACTAGCACGGTTGCCACCATCTAAAACACCGGTACAAATGCCTGGCATTCTCTGGCAGGATCTGTAAAATTTTCTTCACTTTCAAGAGATTAATAAGAAATGGAATGGGGCTCTCAAACATTAAGACATGCCAGGTTTTCTGGGGCTCCAGCTGGCTACATTTTATGGTTCTTTCTTGTGCACGTTTTAAAGTTTATGAGCAAAATTACATCAAGGAAAATTCAGTACTCAATGATCATCATTCAACCTCTCTTAAAAAGCCCTGCATCTGTAGGGTGAAAATGTAGAGTCTTCTAAATTCTCTATTTTTTTTTCTCTACCTACTTTAAATCCGCTGACTTTTCTACTGGTGTTGAGATAAAACTCACTGCTTATGGCATTCCAGCCCAGAGTTTTAAAAAAGAAATCTTGAAGGACTTTAAAATTAATGGCCTTACAAATTAAACAACTCCATGATAAGAAACAACTTAGACACCTTTAGGAAATGTAAATTTAAATTTGCCTAACTAATAATTGCTTATAATGGAGCACAATTAAAATCAATAATTAAAAAAATACATGATTATAGAAGTTAGGCTCTCAGATCATACAGGTCAAAATCTTGAGTTCAGAGCAATAATTTAAGGTGTCTCTGTCTGACATAAACTTTTTTCTTCTTCTGCCATGCAGGGGCAAAAAAGCAAAGGCCGGGAAAAAAAGCTAAAATCTCTCCTCATCCACATTTGCTAATCAAGCAAACCATCACCATCACCACCACCACCATCAACAAAAAAACTAGATTAAGGCTAGTTGGAGATTTTTTTTTCTTATACAATTCAGCCAGTTCTAGCTAAAGTGTAAGCAATTGAAAATTTAATCCTAAACTCATGTGAAACAGAAAAAAAAAAAAGATGCTGAAAGGGTAGAGGTTTCATTAGTTTGTTTGTTTATAAGTTACACTGCCATTAGAAACTGCCTTACCCAAAGTATTTCCCCCAGCCTTCATTATATTACCTATAGGGGCAAATAAAGTTTATCTATGTTAACGATTCCAATTTGTCAGAAATACAATTGGATCCAGTTGACTTTAATCAACCAATGAGTTTGTATTACTATCTCATCACTAAAATTCTAAAATGAAAGCTGTAAGATTTTTATTTGTGTTTGTGGATATGTGTTTAGGTGTCTTTGCATATGTACATGTATTATTGTCTATATTGTGTCTACATGACAAAATCCACCTTAGTTGGCCAGAAATTCCTTAATAAACTCTATTTACATTACCTTAGAGAAATGAGCACAAGAACATGGCTTTTACCCTAGTAGCATCAGGAGGGAATTCAGGGTCTTTCTAACAGTGAGGGGCAAACCCAATTCATTCCCTGACATCATTCACTGACATCCCCTCCAGGCTCTAACATGTGTCCTTCTCACAAACACACCGAAACTGACACAAACTCCGGATATTCGATCCCAGGTGGATCTTCCACCAGGGCAGAATGACCACAAGAAAGTCAGGGAGTGACTCCCCAGCCTCGAGATCCCCAGTATTTGGGACATCTGCCTATGGTCCCTGCAGACATTTCACCAGGGGATCCAGGGGAACTTCTCCTGCAGGAAGGGACAGGATAAACCAGGATCTGCCTTTGTTTCCATCTCAGAGGGACTGAGGGTCACGGGGCCTCCCCTGCTCTAATAGAGGAACCAGGTATCCCTTTGTGGAGTCTGGAGGTGGGAGCTGCCCCAGCTCCTGGGCCCTGTGGGGAGGCCTGGGGCAGACGACAGACAGGGACACAGATGACCTGGAGGCGGAACTCCCAGTGTTGTGATGGAGGAACACAGAACACTCTGAGGACCACCTCCCAGGCCACTGCCCTCTCTCTAATGCCCCCAGAGACACCTCCCTGGGCCCTTCTTTTGAAACCTTGGGGACGGCTGGCTCTTTCTGAGGCGTGACGGCTGGCTCTTTCCGAGGCAGCCCATCCGCCTGCAGGACAGTTCTCCCAAATCACGACCAGGAGTGCTCTGGACAACTCTCGTCCTCTCCCTGAGCTCATCCTGCACTGCATGGAGTTGGGCATCCTGGGACCTGCAGTGAACACGACCAAGGATGACCTGACCCTGCAGTCTGGAGGTCAGAGCCCACCTCTGCCCAGGGGCCAGGGCCAACTCATACCACGTGGACCCTGGTCAGCATCCCTGGGGAAGCCCCTGACTTTTACCACAGGGCTCCTCTTGCCCTCCAGGGGCAACATCGCACACAGACAACACACAGGAAATGGATTCCCCTGGACAGGAACCTGGCTTTGCTAAGGAGGTGGAGGTGAAGCCTGGTTTCCATACTTTGCTACAGCAGGCCCTTCCAGTCCCTCCCATGTGCCTGCTCTGTCTCTCCCGATCCTTCCTGGAGCCTCTGATGATCCTGCTCTGCCAGGATTCTCTGCTCAGTTCTCCACTTTCTCCTGGTATCATGCATGGGGAAGGCACAGTGACAACAGGACAATCAGCTTCACAGAGGACAGAGGCCACCTGGGATGGTCAGGGAGAACATGCACAGGCCCTAAGCCACAGCTCAGCCAACAGAAATGGAGAGGGAGGATCTCCCTGAATCCCTCCTCAAGGACAGCAGAACCCAGAGCCACCCACCTCCCTCCACCACAGCCCTCTCTTCCCAGGACATGCAGGACACCTCCCTCCACATCCAGGAGCTGGGGATCCTCCTGAGACCCCCAGGCCTGGATCTCTGTCCCTGGGTCAGAGGCAAGGCTGGTGACAGTGGAGAGAGAGGACTGGTCCCCCCTGTAGTCGCCCCCCACTTTCTATCCCACAGAGCCACCTCTGTCACCTTCCTGCTGGGTATCATCTCACATTCCCTGAGTACTGGGGAGCATGAGGAGACCTGGGGGCCCAGCTGGGTTTCTGTGTCACAAAGGGAAACAGTTCCCCGAGTTTGGGAGACCCCAGAGTACCTCTGTTTGTGGTGACATTCCCAAAGGGTCAGTGCAGGGGTGACAGGTCACCCTCTCTGGGGACAGGGGACTCCACCAACCCTGCTTCTCAAAGTGTGGTTAGGAAACTGTGATGTACACAGAAGAGAAAGGGGAAGGAGGGACAAAAAAGGCAGAAATGAGAGGGGAGGGGGCAGAGTGGTGACCTTGGAAGAGCTCCACCTCTGCCCCTGGCCCTGAGAAGTGCTTCTGCCCGGGAGGAGGCTCAGCACAGGAGGAGGAAGGTCAGCAGACCCGACAGCCAACAGTCACAGCAGCTCTGACAAGAGCGTTCCTGGAGCCTGAGCTCCTCTCCACAGAGGACAAGCAGACAGCAGAGACCATGGGCTCCCCCTCAGCCGCTTCCCATGGAGGGCACAGGCCCTGGCAGGGGCTCCTGATCACAGGTGAGGGGAGGACTCTCTGGGAGTGGTGGGAGGAGGGAGCACAGAGACTGACTGGGGTCTCTTGGGTAGGAGGGGACAGAGGGCTTCTGGCTGGGGTCTCCTGGGGCTCTGAGAGGGGACTGAGGGCCTCTGTCGGAGGCTGGATAAGGGAGAGAACATCAGAGAGGGGCAGGGGTCACAATAGGAAAATCTCAGTGAACTGGAATTGGTAAAAGGCAGGAAAATCTCAAGTGTTCTCTTGTCCTGGTTAATCATCACTGGCCACTACATTTTGAAAAATGATAATAACTATACCAGATGACACTTCAAAAAAAACATAATCAGGGCATAAAACACTGCTCTTAACCAACAACCTCAGACACTGGGAAATAAACCTCAGGACTTGGAGGCCCTGAGAATGCTCATGAACTCATCCACAGGAGTCTGCAGCCTGTGCCAGGCACTGGAGTGCAACCAAGATCACACAAGTCCCTGACCTCACAGAGCTCACGCTCTCATGGGGAGGAAGACAGACACCTAAAGAGATCTAGAATGTAAGTTCAGGTGCTGACAAGAGCCCTGGAGGGAACAGAGCAGGGAAAGGTCAGAAAGGGAAGACCCAGGGTCTCTAGAGGAGGTGTCAGGGGAAGGGTCTCCCCAAAACACCCTGATGTGAGCAGGATCTGAGGGCAGTGTGGAGGGAGCCATGCAGACCCCTGAGGAAGAGGATTCCACCAGGGAAATGCCAAGGTCTGAGGTGTTGAAGGAATGGGGGTCGTGCTGCTGACCCAGTGGGACACACACACACACATACACACTCCAAGGCTGAGGGATGAGGAGACTTGCTGAGGACCCAGGGCCTTATCTTTCCATCCCATTCCATAGGTCCCAGTATTGACTGATGCTTTCTTCACCCCTAGCCTCACTTTTAACCTTCTGGGACCCGCCCAGCACTGTCCAGTTCACTATTGAAGCCCTGCCATCCAGTGCTGCAGAGGGAAAGGATGTTCTTCTACTGGCCTGCAATATTTCAGAGACTATTCAAGCCTATTATTGGCACAAGGGGAAAACGGCAGAAGGGAGCCCTCTCATTGCTGGTTATATAACAGACATTCAAGCAAATATCCCAGGGGCCGCATACAGTGGTCGAGAGACAGTATACCCCAATGGATCCCTGCTGTTCCAAAACATCACCCTGGAGGACGCAGGATCCTACACCCTACGAACCATAAATGCCAGTTACGACTCTGACCAAGCAACTGGCCAGCTCCATGTACACCGTGAGTGATTCCCCCATACCTCTGGGTGTTGGGGGTCAGTTCTGCTTCACACACATGAGATTGTCAGGCCTGGGCTGTGCCTGCATCCCCCTCTGCATTTTGTCCCGTGTTGAGATTTGGGCATTTAGTGCAGGACACACATATGGTAGGTAAACTTCAACAGATCAGAATTCTTTTCCTGCATCCAGATCCCTGCAGACACTGATCGGGGGGGGGGGGGCGGCAGGGGACCTCAGCAGGGGGAGGTCAGTCTCAGCCAAGCACCCTGTGCCCTCCCCATGAACCTGACCCTGAGAAAGACCCTGGAGAACTGGATCAGGGCCTGGCCTGAGGGGGTCCTGGGAACCTCACAGAAGCCCAGCCTCAGGGCTCCTGACTCCATGTGACCCCAGGAAGCCTGTGTCAGGGCTGGGATGTGGTCTCCTGGGCAGGGCTTACTGGGAGCAAGGATTTACCAGCTGTCTGCGGGCTGTGGTTCCTGGAGCTTCTCACCAGCGAGGGCTCAGCTCCCATAGTCTCACCTAGACAAGGACAGAGCCTACCACTTTCCCTGGGACTCAGCCTGGAGAGGGCAGGTGGACAGGATTACTAGGGCATTGGCCTCCTGAATGAGGAGCTTAAGAGATGCCCTTGGGCAGTCAGTGGCCCAGGGGTAGGAACAGAGGGAAGAAAATGTTCCCGGCAGCTTCTTGTCCACCGGGGAGCATGCGCAGGAGTGCCCTCCCATGGAGGCAAATAATAACAGATGCTGTTGATGTGAACACCTCCTCTGTGCCAAGCTTCATGTCAGATCCTGTGAATAATTTAAAGTTCATTCACAGACAAAGTGGCAAGCCGCAGACCATTTTCCATGTACATATTGTATGGAGGGGGAACTGAGGCACAGAGAGATACAGACACTGGCCACGGTGGGCAGATCGCAGCTGGCAGAGTCACATGAGGACTGTCTGCAGCTACTGCCACGTCCTCTCCTTCATCCCTGGTGCCTTACTAGGTGTCTGTGGACCTCAGAGCAGCCACTGGTTCGGATATTTTCTTCTTAGGTGTCTACAGCTCAGAGGGGGAGATTCTGGTCTGGAGAGTTATGAGTAAATACAGAATTAATCAGTTTTTTCTTAACTAAATCACCTGCCTCAACAATCAGTCAGTGCTGGGGAAGTTCAGGCCTCCTCGCTGAGGTCCACACCCTGCATCTCTGGACATGAAATCGTGTGTTTCCTGATGTGTGGGTATCATTCCAACAAGAGGATAAAGGGTAGGACTTTGCTTTCTCTCCCCATTCACACCCTGCACTAGCCAGGGCCCAGTGTGAGACACATACTCCGTAGTTCTCTTATGAAGGAGGGAGGGAGTGAATGAAGGAATGATCTATAACCTCTTCAGAGACAGAGACCTGGATACAAGATCCTAGGAGTTTCTGGGCCCAACATGAGACACACATTCTGTAGTTCTTTTATGAAGGAGGGAGGGATTGAATGTAGGAATGATCTATATATAACCTCTTCAGAAACAGAGACCTGGATACAAGATCCTAGGAGGTTCTGGCCACACCTGTTTTCTGTCCCTCTAGGGCCTAAGACCCATGTCCCATTCCTCTGGCCCGTTTCCCCCAAATCTGCCCCTGGGAGCTGAGTCTCATCTGACCCTGGGGCTGCAGGGCTGTGGGAAGGTTTTCAGGGGAGGGATCAGGCTTGCGGGTAGCCCGGCACTTTTGCCTTACACCCTGGAGCTCTACCTGGTTCTCACTGTGAATATCCCATAATAATCCCACCATCCTTTCTGGGGAGTAGAAAAAAAGTAAACATTTTAAAATATGCCAGAGCATCTGTTCTTCTTAGCAAGTTCAGATAGTTATTAGTTAGCAGGAATAAATCGTTATTTTACCAGAGCCTCACCTGCTGGGGGTTTATGGGAGCCTAACTGACCAAGGCGGGTGGGAAATATTCAACTCCAGCCCCTTCTAGCCATCATGTCCCACCTAAGGGAGAGAAAAAACTGAGAGGCACTTGTGATATTCACAGCCCAGGGCACAGACTCCATCCAGGACCACAGAACCCCTCCCTCCCCACACTCACCACCGCATCACTGAATGGCTGCTCACCCAAGTTCCTGTTGCCCAGTACATCATGTCCTGGCTTTCAACAAAAACTATAAGACAGACTAGAGGCAAAAAAAAAAAAAAAAAAAAATGCAGTTTGAAAGACAGAACAAGCATCAGAACCAGATGCAGATGTGGCAGGGATGTTGAAATTATCAGACCAGGAATTTAAAACAACTCTGGGGCCAGGAGCGGTGGCTCACGCCTGTAATCCCAACACTTTGGGAGGCCGAGGCGGGCAGATCACCTGAGGTCAGGAGTTTGATACCAGCCTGGCCAACATGACGAAACCCCGTCTCTACTAAAAATACAAAAAATTAGGCAGGCATAGTGGTGGGCGCCTGTAGTGCTAGATACTTGGAAGGCTGAGGCAGGAGAATTGCTTGAATCTGGGAGGCGGAGGTTGCGCTGAGCCGAGATTGCGCCACTGCACTCCGGCCTGGGCAACAGAGTGAGATTCCGTCTCGAAAACAAACAAACAAACAAACAAAAAACAATACTGGCTAATATGCTAAAGGCTGCAATGGAAAGCATAGACAATGTGCAGAACAGACGGCTGCTGTGAGCAGAGAGATGGACAGGCTAAGAAAGAATAACAACGAGAACAAAATATATATGTATATATATATATATGCTAGAGATCAAACTCACTGTAACACCTGGATCTCAGGGTGGTTGTGAGGATGTTTATTAGGAGATTAAAGAGATTAAAGCAGAGTTATACACAGGGTGAGAGCTCAATTGATGCTATCAACTAGTATTCTTATTTTTTTGATGTTGTTATTAGCAATAAAATCAGGAACAATGCAGTAAACATTTGGTTTTACAAGCTCTGTGACCTTCCTTGACTTACTGAGGCACTGTAAGTCTCAGATTCTAACTCTGCAGATGGCGGAGATGCCCCCTCTCCCTCAAGGTGATAGGAGGATGAGATGAGCTGTAGGTAGGTTGGTGCCCACTGTGCCTGGCACATGGAAGGCCCCTGAAAATAGTCAAAAAACATCATCCTGACTCATCAGCATGGAGTTGACAGTGAGGGCTCGCTCTCTATGACAATCATGGAATGGAAAAGAAGAAACAAGGGGAAGACTGGGCACGGTGGCTCACGCCTGTAATCCCAGCACTTTGGGAGGCCAAGGCGGGCAGATCACCTGAGGTCAGGAGTTCAAGACCAGCCTGGACAACATGGCGAAATTTCATCTCTACTAAAAATATAAAAATTAGCCTGGCATGGTGGCACAAACCTGTAATCCCAGCTACTTGAGAGGCTGAGGCAAGAGAATCGCTTGAACTTGGGAGATGGAGGTTGCAGTGAGCCGAGATTGCGCCAGTGCACTCCAGCCTGGGTGACAGAGCAAGACTCCGTCCAAAAAAAAAGAAAAAGAAAAAAGCAACAGAGGGAAGAGGTGTGACATGAGAGGAAGAAGGGATTTAAAGGCACAGGAGCAGGGCGAGGTGCAAGCACCTGTGGGAGAATGTAGGAGTTGGTACATCCCAGTGTGTCAAGTCTGAGACACAGAAAATGGTGCAACCGCGGAGAGCAAGGGAGTCAGCTATGAGGACAGCCCAACAGATCACACTCAGGCTCTGGAGCATTTCCTTCCTCCCTGACTGTGTTCCTGCCCTGCAATGCCCCTTATGGTTTCCCTTGGAACAGACTTGGGCCTCGTCCCCTTTGCCTTCCCCTTTCTGCAGAAAACAACGTCCCAGGCCTTCCTGTGGGGGCCGTCGCTGGCATCGTGACTGGGGTCCTGGTTGGGGTGGCTCTGGTGGCCGCCCTGGTGTGTTTGCTGCTCCTCTCCAGGACTGGAAGGTACCGCAGCTTTTCCCCAGCCTCCTCCCACCCCCTAGGCTGACCCCAGTCCAGGAGGAGGGAGACCCCGCCCTGTATTCAGGGCCGGGCTTTCCGCTTCCTCCCAAGGAATCGTTCCCTCTCATTCCATGTCTCCTCCCTTGCCAGCTGCTGATCCTAGGCTGCCTCCTCCTTTATGAATGTGGCACAATTAAGGTTGCACCCCTGAGTGCTGTCCTAGTTCCCTAACACAGCAAAGCCACAGCTGCCCGGAGGGAGGAAGGGAGGGAGGGAGGGAGATAGGACGGGAGTGCTCAGAACCTGGTACCTTCTGCTGTTCATTGAATTTACCCACCCAGGATTTGCAGGTTTGAGATCCATGGTGGGGGTCTTGAGCATGGTCACGCAGTGGGGAGTGGCAAAGCCTGGACGGGCTGGGTGGGGTCAGCACCCCGTCATGATTGGTGTCCCTGAGGTGTGAGATAGGAGAACCTGGACCTCAGGACCTGCTGCCCTTTATGTCTCTTGCCAAGGGGTGGAGAGAGAGAGGACAAGGCCATTGCCCCATTTCAGCATCTCCAGGCCTGAAAGGAGGGTCTGGCCACGGCAGGGATACTGAGTTCTGGGAGAATATGATACACGCTCCTTGCCTCCCCATGCCCCCAGCTCCCCCAGTGTCCTGAACACACAGCCGGCCCTGCTTTCCCTCTGGGGCCTTGACCCTTCCTCTCAGGCAAACCCAGGTGGTCTGATTCCCTCCCTGGGTCCTCAGTCCCTTTCCTGGGTCCCTGGGTCAGTGTTCTCCTCACCCGGCATCTGCCTGGGGGGTCCTGCCTCTCTGGCCAGGACAGATGTGACTGCTTAAGGTCTATCCTCAGCTCCCCCTCCTCGTCCGCTCCTACCACGAAACTGATGGAGACAGGAGGCCTTCACTCCAGTCCTTGAAAATGGAGTCCCTTCCTTTTCCTTTATTCTGCCCCTAAACCTGTGATTTCTCCCTGCACCCTCATGAATAATCCTGACCTTTCCTAGGACCAGCATCCAGCGTGACCTCAGGGAGCAGCCGCCCCCAGCCTCCACCCCTGGTGAGTGTCCCTTCAGCTCAGGTGTGGGAGCCCCTAGGCCTGCCCTACGGTGTCCACTCCTGCCAGTCACCCCCTGGGGGCCTCTGACCCTTTCTTTGGGGCTGCAAGGAGGATATTTGGAAACATGACACAGGGGACCCCTACTGTCTTGGTCAGACTGATCTGTGGGCTCTGGGTCGTGGGTCACCTCCTCGACCTCAGCTGCTCAGGTCTCCCCTGGGAAGAGGATCTCTCTCCCTGATTCTCTGGGAGCTGAGGACCCCCACACCCTCCTGCAGGAGGGGCCCAGGCTCTCCTCCGACCCTGCTGCTCACTCCTGTCTCTGTCCCCAGGCCATGGTCCCTCTCACAGATCCACCTTCTCGGTAAGCCTGTTTCCTCCCCAGCCCTTTTCTACTGGGGTCCCAACAGTGCAGGCTCAGGGCAGGGGGACCATCAACCCCACAGCACAGCACTGACTCACCTTTCCCCAGAACAGTCAGGTCAAAGTGAGTGCCTCCGGCCAGGATCCGGGCCTCTCTACAGGGCCAGGACCACCCATGCCACGTGCTCACCCCTCCCCGGGATCCTCTATCACCTGAGGAGAACCCTGGAGTCCAGCAGGTGCAGAGTGGACACTGGGAGCATCAGTCAGAGGCCCACATTAACAAGGGTGCGGGGTGGGCCCAGCCAGGACAGGGGTCAGGGTGTTGTGTCCACACTGAGTGGCTGAGCTCAGGGGCAGAGCTGGTCAATCCTGAGGGGAAATGACTGGAAGTGGAGGCAGGGAAGTAAGTCCTGGCCGATCACAGACAGGAATCTTCCAGGCTGGGCTTCCGTGACCCTCCCTCCCTGTCCCCTGACATCTCCTCTCTCCCCTGCCCAGGCCCCCCTACCAAGCACCAGAACAGCCAGTCGTATCTATGAGGTGAGTGTGGGCCATGGATGTTCTGGTCCCGCAGGCTCCAGGGGACCCAGGATCTGCCCCCACCAGCACCTGGCTGAGCTCTGAGATTCAGGAAAATGCAGTGAAAATGAGAACAGGGGGTGGTGAGCAGAGGAGGGAGGTGCCTGGGAACAGGGACCCCCTGAGCACAGCCAGGTTCAGCCCCAGAGCAGCCCTGGGTGGGCCCAGAGCCTGGGAGATGCCAGACACTGTTCTGAGAAGGCTACAGGGGTTGAGTCCTCTTCTCTGTTTTTACAGGAATTGCTATACTCTGACGCAAACATTTACTGCCAGATCGACCACAAAGCAGATGTGGTCTCTTAGGTTCCTCCAGGAGCTGCTCCTGTGGGTTGATGAAGGTACCCAAAGACTCCAGCCCTGGGGATGGGAAAGACATGGAGCCTGAGCCAGAGAACCAGCTCTGAGTCCTGAGAAGACACTGGCCTGGGGATAGGGAGGGATGGGAGTCCCTGCTGAATGTCTGGAGACCCTGACAGGCTGCCCTGGGCTCTGGGTGGGCCGGGACAAAGGCCTCTCATCACCACAGGAAGCGGGGGCTTGCAGGGAAAGTGAATGGGCCTGTGGCCCACCCGGGGTCACCTGGAAAGGATCTGAATAAAGAGGACCCTTCCTCTCATTGGCTCTTTTTCTGCTCATGGGAACTTAGCAGAAACTCACCTGAAACTCTGTGTCCATTCTCTCCCGGGTCACACAGGGAAAATATCTCCACCTTGTCTCAACTGCAGTCTCTCTTCCCTGGGCGGCAGAAATAGGGGGTTGGGAGTCAGACTGGGGTGGGCCCTACACAGGAAAGGGCAAGATTCATATGAGCCCTGCCCAGCCAGCCGAGCGCTCAGCTGTCCTCACACTACCCCAGGGACCAAGGCCATGCATAGCCCCAGCCTAGGTCCCTCTGTGAATGCATGTGGGGTCTCAGGAGCACAGAAGATGGGGCCATCTGATGTCCACAAAAGGTGAGCAATACGGGAGCAACCATGGGTGATATAGGTTGTGGCTGTGGCCCCTATGCAGCCTCCAGTGTCCTGACCCCTGCTGCCGTCTTCACCCAGGCCCTGGAGGCCCAGTCTATCACTGTCCTCCACAAATGAGCTTGCCTGTCCCCAAATCCAGGATCCTGTGTGCTTAGCCCTGGCCACCAGGTTCTCCTCTGTCCCAGTGGCTACTGTTCAGGACATCTTTATCCCTGGTGGGGCACAGAGAGGGGCTGTCAGAGCAACCAAGATTAATACAGATGCATAATTCAGTCCTTGAGCACTACCCAGGACTCTGGCCCCTCATTGCTCATCAGTTCCCACTTTACCCCCTGGCATGGAGCACACTGAGCAAGCCAACTCTTTACACAGGAGCATCCAGGTCAGAGGTGCAGGACTCCTCCATCTAAAGCTCATGCAGGCTCCCATGGCGATGGGACAACCTGTCTGCTCCTCTCCCTGGCCCACAGCCCTATCTCACCTGCAGCTCCTCCACACATCTGGGACAGCAGTTCTCAGCCCTTCCCTGAGGGCCCCTGGAAGGGTGATGATCTCATGTAGGTTCACTTGAACCAGGTGCCACCTTCTCAGAAGTGAGCCGTTGCCTGCACTAAAGCACAGAGCCACAGTTCCCAAGAGTGTTCTGCCACTGCCACAGGTTGTTCATCCTGAGATGAGAGGTAAGAAAACAACCTGCAATGGGTTGTTTTACATCGGGATTTGCATCAGGATTTAGCTCTAAATGACCCCTAATCCTACCTTCACACAGCGTCAGATGAGACAAGGTGAGGCCTCTTTGGTTTTCTGTTGATGCTGTGACAAATTACCACAAGCTTAGTGACATAGAAACCTGAACCAACGTGCCCACACGGCTGTGTTCTTTCTGGAGGCTCCAGGGAAGAGTGCATTTCCTCTCCTTTTCCACCTCCTAGAGGCCTCCTGCAACCTTGGCTGTGTCCTCTTTCTCCATCTTCAAAGCCAGCAGCGCAGCATCTTGAAACTGTTCTGTGCCCTGCTTCCTTCCCCACATCTCCACCTCCTCCCGCCTCCCTCTCTCACTTAAAAGGAAGGAGCCTTGTGGTTATTTTGGATGCACCTGGGATAAACCACAATAACCTCCCCATCTCATGATCCTTCCTTTAATCTGTAAAGTGTCCTTTACCTTGTGACATGTCCACAGATCTGGAGATGAGGACATGCACATCTTTGAGAGGCCCTTGTTCTGTCCATCACTCCTCTCAAGGCCATCTTCTCATCATCGTTCACTACAAACTACACATGGGCACCTGGATGGGGTCATCCTGACTGTGGGGTCAGTTCCGGCAGTGATGTCCCCAGCACCCTCCAGATCCTAAGAGAGGGAGACGGAGGGCTCTCCATGCCCCTAGTACCTCTCCACCTTCTTCTTGGTGACATGTTCAGTTGCTAAGAATAAAAGAGAGCAGAGGTGACTGAAAGATCACAACTCACTGGCCCTTCAATAGTTCATGGACATCAGCACCACGGACAGTGACCCAGTGAGGCTCATTTCCAGGGGTGGCAGCAGGGAGCATGCAGATAGGAGGGAACTGCAGGAAAAGCTGCCCATTCTATTCTATATGAGAAAGACTGTAAGAAAGAGGAAGCTATTGCAGAGATAATGCTATTCTTCTCTAATCCATAAATTGCGAAACCTTTGCATGTCTGGACATCATGTTTGTTAGCACATCTGCTGCCACTCCCTGCAGGGCTTATTGCTGCACCCAGGATGTGGTCTCTGGGGGGCTGAGAGCCTGCTTTGGCCTCATGGTGAGTCTCCCTGCCCCTGACACTCAGGCCGCTGTCTCTGTCTACAACATGGTGGGAACCTTCCATGATTAACGTCTGATTCTCTGTGCCTGACCTTTGAAGCGCATCCATCACTCAGCCTGGAGCATCCGCTGAGCTCAGCATCCTGCTCCTCCATCCCCAGCTGAGCCCTTGAGGAGATGCTTGAGAGGATCTCCTGGGCTCCTCTGCCAGCTCCTCCAGGCTGAGCTTGTGCTTGGTGTCAGAGGCCTTTGCCATTTGCTTGTTCTTCCCATAGGCAAATAATCCTCCTCAGGGACAAATGGGGCCTGAAGATCTGTCTGAATATATATGTAGCTATGAGAATGCTTTATTAGGCACAACTACATACTATGAAAATGCTTTAAAATGCTACAGGAGGAGATGTGAGGACACAAAGAACAAGTGTGTAGTGACACATGGCTACCAGAACACACTGAAGAATCCAAATTGTGGCCGGGGGCGGTGGCTCATGCCTGTAATCCCAGCATTTTGGGAGGCTGAGGTGGGCAGATCACTTGAGGACAGGAGTTCGAGACCAGCCTGACCAACATGGTGAAACCCCATCTGTACTAAAAATACAAAAAATTTAGCCGGGCCTGGTGGCACATGCCTGTAGTCCCGGCTGCTCGGGAGGCTGAGGCAGGAGAATTGCTTGAACCCGGGAGACACAGGTTGCAGTGAGCTGAGATTGTGCCACTGCACTCCAGCCTGGGAGATAGAGTGAGGCTCCATCTCAAAAAAGAAAAAAAAAAAACAAAAAACAAAGAATCCACACTGCTTCCCCGCTTCACTTTACCCAGAAAAGGAATGTTCTAGGCCTCTTCCTCTTCAGCACACATCCCCAGGGAACTAAAATAGGTTCACAGTCACCCCCATCTTCCTCATTCCCATCACCTCTTACCCACAGAGGCATCTCTGGTCCTACAGACCCAGCCCTGACTTCAAGAGGCACAGGTCCAACCCATCCAGTGTCCCTGCTGGTCACACACAGCACTCAGGGTACACTGGAGGGCTTCTGTGCCTTGGATGGGAACAAACCCCACCTCACATTCCCAGACCTGAGAAGCCACCAGGGTCTTCTCTGTCCGGTCCTCACACTCAATGTCTGTCCTGGGTCAACCTTGTCAGCTCTCCTGGAAATAGGCATGGCTCCTGACAGGTAGGATTGAGGCTTTGTCTTTTCAGGAGTCCCTCCCACTCTGAGCACATGAAACTGCTCAGCCCTGTGCAACCCTCTCTCACCAGGGGCCTCGTTCTCTGCGTCCCTGGATACCTGGGTCCATGCCATGTACATTTAAAAAAAAATGACAATGACTCTGGCCCTGACATCCTCACCCAAGGCACGTGTCTGACAAGAATCACCAGGTGAGACACCTGTGGCTTCACACACCTAAGGCTTCACTGCGCAGGGGTGTCCTCATCCCTCTCCTCCCACCCCTAGGGACAGTGAGCACCACAGGCTGCCTTGAACCACCAGCTCCCCATCCCAGACAGCCTCAGATCTATACTGACCTGCTACATGGAGAGGCTCTGATGAACAGCAGGTATTAGGAAATCCCACCGAACCAGGTGCCACTCGCGGCCCCACCCCTCCTCATATCTATGACGGGGACAGACACATGTAACACACCTCTGCTCACCGCCCAGCCCCCAAGGTCAATCATAGTCTGCTTCTCCCCTAGATCTACTGCTCCTCACATCTTCCTTCCTCAGCTGCAGCCTGGGTGGCCTCCCTGCTGTTCTTGGTCCCCAGAGGCAGGTTCCAACCTTTGTGTTGTTGCCTGCAATGCCCACCCTTTCCCTTCCCCTTCCCCTTCCCCTTGCCTTTCCCCCTCCCCTTCCCCCTCCTTCTCCCTTTTTCCCTCCCCTTCCTCTCCCTTCCTCCTCCCCTTCCCCTCCCCTGTCCCTTACTCTTCCCTTGTCTTCCCTTCCCTTCCCTATAAAGCCAAACATACCCATCCACCTCCCTTGTGGTCAAAGTCATCAGCCTCCTGCTCTGCTCAGTCTTCTCTGACCCTGCATATGGAGGTGGTGCCCCTCGTAGAACACCCACCACTCACTGTCAGACTTGCGTGGTAATCACAGGTTCTGCAGGGGTTACCTGTGTTCAGGGCTGTCACCTGTGGAAACAGAACTCTTGGAAGGATTGGCAGACAGAGCTGCTTAGGATATCTCAGGGCTCCTTGCATCTGGTCTACCACAGGGATATTAACAACAGCACTTAGCGACAAGGTGGAGGATGGACGGTTAAGAAGGTAAATATGGATGATGTGTGGGCAGAGAAGAGGACACAGGAACACATGCAGTACTCAAATAATTATGCCAAGAAAGGTGAAGACATGGAGATGGATGTTCCCATATACTTCTGGTGGCACTGCAGTTTAGTCCCTACAGCAACATTGACCTCATCATGTTTAATGTGCACACGCTCTGACCACTATCGTACTTCTGAAGGCCTCCCTGTGCTGTGAGCCCTGAGAAGGCCGAACTTGCCTGTTCTGTCTCTGCTAAAGCCAGAGACCAGCCAATAGCCCAGCACAGGGTACTTCATAAATACATGTTGAATGAATGAGTTCCGGGAACAGTACTCCACATGGTAGAGGTATGTGTATGAGGATGTTCACTGCAGAAGGTCATGTCAATGTGACAAGTGAAGAGCAGCCTCAAATCCAGCAACAGGGGTGTGGGTAAAAGATCATAGTGTAGCCATGCAATGGAACCAATGAAAAAACCACAATTAGAGCAAATCCACATGTGTTAATGAAGGAGGTGCCCTCCACACATGCTGCACCTAACAGAATGTTGCCAAATAAGAATGAAAGTTGATGATACTTGGGCTGTAAAAACTAGAAGTCAGCAAAATAAGAACACATAGAAAGTATTTGTGAATGTTTACAATTTTACAATGCCTTGGCATCTGTTTTGGATAGAAGTTGGACTTTCTCATACCAGAAGCAGGGCTCAGTTACCTTTGAAATGGTTTCCAGTTCTTCACCTCCTTCCAGTTCCTCAATGTGATTGATCAGATATTTGCTTTATACAACTGCCTCTTGGTGACCTCCTCCCTATGGGACTTCCAGATATGGCCTGTATGACTGCCCCACTGACCCCATACCCTGCATGCTGCAGTGACCACCTCTAATCACCTGGGTCTCATGTCTGCTTGCATTAAACCCATCAATTAAAACTCCCTGAGGACAATCTGTTTGGATAATATTCTGTACCCTAATAAAGGCCTTGACCCATGGGTTTCCCCTCTGTCCTCCCCATACTGCCCCGACCTGTGTGTGTGTGTGTGTGTGTGTGTGTGTGTGTGTGTGTGTGTCCTCCAGACAGGGCCTGTATCCCCCAGGACCTGTAAGTAATAAATCTTTATTTTCATCTTATGTCTCTCACAATCAATTGGCAAGAGCTCTGCATCTTAAAGATCGCAAATTTAAGCAATTGGTGTAGTCGGCACAATAGAAAGTACCTCTCCTGATTAGCACAAGATGTCTCAGAGCTGCTGAGGCTTTTAACATCCTCGCCGGTGTGGCCGCCTCACTGGTGAGGCCGTTCTGTTCAGTGCAATTCAGTTGCTCCATTGTGTGCACATTGCTGCTGTGTTGCTGCTGTAGAGTGCTGCCAGGTTGTTCTCCCCAAATTGTTACTAAGTAGGAACTTGTAATGTGCTCCCAAGGTGGTCTACCCCATGTGAAAGGGGATTCTCCATCTAGGGCAAGGGCTAGGTGTGTTTCTGGAATCCTAATAGGGAAGGCATCCACAGAGGGTGAACTCCACTCCTCCTTAGAGTGAGGAGTGACATTTCCCATTTATTTTCCCCATGGAGGTGCCATGTATTGACTTTTTCTTTCACTGTCCCAAGGTTGAGCCAAGGTGAGCTATGGGGACCAGGGCAAGGTACCATTACTGGTAGCAAAACAAATGGGTGACAGCTTGTGGAGAAGCTGTGGTTCTCCTGATGAATGTAGCAGAGTGCCATTTAGTAAAGTCTTGTCGGGAGGCTGCCCCTGGTTAGACCGGCAGTGTCTGCAGTCACTACAGTGGATGTGAATTTTAGGCCCTGGGCCATGGATAATCCCTGCAGACACAGCCATGGCTTCATGCTGATGTGGCAATCCCAGGCTAGTGGCTCCCTTGTTTCTGCATTTCTTGCTGTGGTTGCACAATCAACACCTCAGGGGTTGATTGGGTCACCTTGGAAAGAGAAGCAGCTGCCCAGGAGGCTGGTGCACATGGAGGCTACCCTCAATTTTATTCTGCTAAACAAGTTGTAAGATTAAAACAACAGGGGGCTTTGGGTACCATCAGGAACTTGTCAAGTAAACATCCAAAGACAGAAAGAAGAAAAAGAAAAAGAATTAGCCGTCTAGAAATACAAACCATTTTAAAGATTTTGCTTAAAAGATGCGCTTGGGCTGGGAGCGGTGGCTCACACCTGTAATCCCAGCACTTTGGGAGGCCAAGGTGGGTGGATCAACTGAGGTCAGGAGTTCAAGACCAGCCTGACCAACATGGTGAAACCTCGCCTCTACTAAAAATACAAAAAATTAGCTGGGCATGGTGGCAGTTGCTTGTAATCCCAGCTACTTGGGTGGCTGAGGCTGGAGAATCGCTTGAACCCGGGAGGCAGAGATGGCAGTGAGCCAAGATCACGCCACTGTACTCCAGCCTGGGCGACAGAGTGAGACTTTGTCTCAAAAAAATAAAAAAAAAGACTGGCTTGTTTCATTGTTGTGGAGTCATCCCAGAGAGAGGCTACTCCTTAGAGTCACTGAGCACCTTTCCTCCTCCCTGTTTTCCTCTTGTCATTCTAGAGACAGAAAACAAGAATCTCAGCTTTAGGCAGCTAACCTCACCCCCCAAGAAAAGAAACTACCACTTTGATTGACTACAAATCCAAGAAAAATAAAAGAGAAACTTTAAACTTTAAGTACTGAGCAAACCACAGGTCTAGCAAACATAATGCTAGCCCTAGGTTACTTATTCATTTACAACAAATCCCTAGATATAGGAGGAAAAAAAAAGGTAATTAAATATATACATATACAATATTTTAATATAAATATATAATAGTTAAATTATGTATGTATAATATATAACTAAATCAAAGTAAAATTTCATACTTTGATTCTATTGGAAATTAAAAATCCATTTATTAACTTATATATTAAGGAATTTATGTAAAAAAAGATGTTTAAAAGGACACCAATTTGCTTTTGTGTCTCTACAACATAGGATCTAATTTAACTTTACATTTGCTAAATACACTAATTGACAAATATTCATGGATTTAATCAATACTGGGGCTCAAATTGTAGCCACACATGGGAATCCCATAAATTTAAACACTCTGTCCCTATCATCTTGAGAAGAAAACTAAATATAAAATTGAAAAAAACAAGTATGCCTCAATTTAACTGTAGCCTTGTCTTAATTTCCTGGAGTCATATGCCCATTGCTATAAAACATTCTCTATTGGACATAGGTGTTCTGAGACAATAAATAAAATAGAAGTATTTTTGATACTTAGACACTGGCTTGATAAAATGGGATCCCATGAAACCTCAGTTAAGATAGTGAATATGGCCCAATGTGAGTTGAAATGGGGCCTTTAAGGATTAAAACTTGTTACACGAAACCTAGTAAGTAATGGAGTGATTATGCATACTGCTTCTCCATTTCATAGCCCAATTTTGACAGTTGTCAAATCTGGAAAAAACAAACAAACAAATAAACAAACAAAACCCCGGGAATCTGTTGCCTCACAGAGACACAAAGTAGATATCAAAATTGTATATCTCAGTTCCAGTTCCAAAAAGGTGGCATAGAAGCAAGCTGGCTTTACTCCTTCACACAGAAAACCAAAAACAAATATACAGCACCAAAATTATTACCAGAAATATTCCAGAACTCAAATATGAAAATGAAACAATTTTCAGAGACACAGAGAAGTGAAAAAAAAAACTCCAGACAGATGATAAAAGAATTAGATTTCCCCATCTGTAATGTCCCTCCTTACCCCTTTCTGCTTGGTACTAGGTGTCTGGAAAATTTTACCCCAACTCATGGTTTCTACACTGGGAAATGTAAGATCAATGTGGGCAACCAGTTTCTGCACAATCCTGGGTTCCCTGTCCCTGCCTTAACCCACAAGAAGCATTGTGAGTGCTCGAAGGGAGAAATTTCCCTGAGGACAGTCAAAGAGTGGGGAGGCAGGACTACCATCTCCTTCCCTGGAAACTCTGCTGTGTAACTCAGCCAAGGGAGACTTGAAATCAGACTGGTTTTTCAGCAGCTCCATGTTGTAGTGGGTTTGTTTCACAGGTATCCTGGGCATGGACATCAGCCAGCTTTCCCACACTGCCAGGATATCCCCTTTGGGACCTCCCTGAGTTAGGAAAGGCACACTCTGATCATTTACTAGGGCCAAGGTAAACCCTAAAGGTAACTTAGAGATGAAAAGGAGGTAGGGACCTAGTAGTAAAGAACTCTAAGAAAACATATCCAATAATCAAAACAAGCCAGACAAAGACTAAAATAAATAATGAATCCTTCAATGTAAAGACCTGGACTTACATCCACAGAAACAGTTAAGCAGGTAACCATGATCTCCCCACATCGACAAAGTGAGGAACAAGTGACTGATCCTGATGAGATGGTGATGTGTGAGCTCTCTAATCAAGAATTCAAAACTGCAGTTTTAAGGAAACTCAGTGATCTTCAAGAAAACACGGAAAAGCAGTTCAGAAATTTATCAGAGAAATTTAACAAAGGGATTGAAATAATTTAAAGAAAACAAACAGGAATCTTGGAATTGAGAAACATATTTGCTGAACAGGAAAATTTATTAGAGTCTCTCACCAGCAGAATGGATCAGAGGAAAGAATCAACCCAAATAAGACTCCCCCAAGGCATAAAATAATCGAATTCTCAAAGGTCAACGGCAAAGAGAAGATTTTAAAACAGCAAGAGAAAAGAAGCAAATGACATAAAGAAGCTCCAATTCTGTGGCAACAGATTTCAATGGAAATCATACAGACCAGGAGGGAGTGACATGACATTTTCAAAATGCTGAAAAAATATTGACATTTGAGAGTACATTATCCAGCGAAGTTATCCTTCAATATAAAGGAGAGATAAAGTTTCCTAGACAAACAAAAGCTGAGATAAGTCACCACCATCAGACTAGTCTTCCTGTAAATACTAAAGGGTAAATACTAAATACTTCAATGTGAAAGTAAAAAAAACCACTAACATGCAAAACAACCACCACAACAACAACATTTGAAGGTATAAAATCCACTGGTGAAATTAAGTACATAGACAAACCCAGAATACTCAAATACTGTAATTGTGGAAAGTAATCCAATCATAACTCGAGCATGAGTCTCAAAATATAAATCTGTCAAAAACAATAATACACTTTAGGAGGCCAAGGTTGGTAGATTCCTTGAGGTCAAGAGTTCAAGACCAGCCTGGTCAAAATGGTGAAACCACATCTCTACCAAAAAAATACAAACATTTGCAGGGTGTGGTGGCACATGCCTGTAGTTTCAGCTACTTGGGAGGCTGAGGCAGGAGAATCGCTTGAACCCAGGAGGTGGAGGTTGCAGTGAGCTGAGATTGTACCACTGCACTCCAGCCTGGGTGACAGAGTGAGACTCTGTCTTAAAAAAAAATAGCTACCTGTTTGGAGAAAGGTAATACAAAATATGTAAAAAGAGACAAAGTCAAAATTTGGGAAGGATGAAATTAAAGTGTAGAGTTTTTTTTGTTTTTTTTTTTCTATTATTTTCTTTGCGATCTAAGATGTTACCTTTTCTTCTCTTTAAGATAACTTATATCTACAAGATGTTTTTGGAAGTCTTACGGTAACTGCAATGCAAAAAACCTATGATAGATCCACTAAAGATAAAAAACAATGACATAAAACATACTACCAGAGACAATCTACCACAAGGAAGACAGTAAAAAATGAAGAAAGGAAGAGGGGAGTTACAAAACAACCAGAAAACAGGCAACAAAATGGCAGTAGTAAGTTCTTACTTAAAAATATTAAACACTGAATATAAATGGACTCTATTCTCCAATTAAAAGGCATAGAGTGGCTGAATGCTGCCTACAAGCTACATGCTGCCTACAAGAAACCCACTTCACGTAAAAAGATACAAATAGACTGAAAGTGAAGGGGTGGGAAAAGATATTTCATGCAAGTGGAAACCAAAAGAGAGCAGGAGTAGCTATACTGATATAAGATAAACTACAAATCAAAGACTATAAAAAGAGACAAAGAAAGTCACTATGTAATGATAAAGGGCTCAGTTCAGCAAGACGAGATGCCAATTATAAATATCTATGCATCCAACACTTGAGCTCCCAAGTCTCCCAAGTATTTAAAGCAAACAATAATAGATCTAAAAGGAGAGATAGACTAGAATACAATATTAATTAGGGGACTTTAACACCCTGCTGTCAGCAATGGCTAGATCTTTCAGACAGAAAATCAACAAAGAAACTTCGAAGTTAAACTACACACTAGATCAAATAGATCTAACTGGCATTTACAGGACATTTCACTAACTATCTAACTATTACGGAATTCACATTCATTTCATCAGCACATGGAACATTCTTCAGAATAGACCATATCTTAAGTCCCCAAACCAGTCAGAATAAGTTCAAAAAAGTTTATATCACATCAAGTATTTGTTCTGACCACAATGGAATAAAACTACAATAAATGAATAACTTTCTGGACACATACAACCTACCAAGATGGAAGCTTGGAAAGGCAGAAAAACTCAACAAACCAACATGAAGCTGTAACAAAAGGAAGCCCAGGACCGAATGGCTTCACTGCTGAATTCTACCAAACATTTAGTAAGAACTAAAACCAATTCTACTCAAAATTCTTTAAAAAATTGAAGAGAAGAGAACACTTTCAAACTCATTCTACAAGGTCAGCATTATCCTGATACCAAAACCAGACAAAGGCAAGACAAAAAAAAAAAAAAACAAAAAACAAACCAAAAACCAAAAACAAACAAACAAATAAACAAACCCTACAGGATTGCTTGAGGCCAGGAGTTTGAGATCAGCCTGGGCCACATAGTCAGACCCAATCTCTTAAAAAAATTAGCTAGGCATGGTGGCATGTGCCTTTAGTCCTATCTACCCAAAAGGCTGAGGTGAGAGGACCAATTGAGCCCAGGAGGTTGAGGCTGCAGTGAACCATGTTTGTGCCATTGTACCCCAGCCTGGGCAACAGAGCAAGATGCTCTCTCAAAAACAAAAAACAAGCTGGATGTGGTGGCTCATTCCTGTAATCATAGCACTTTGGAAGGCTGAGGTGGGAGGATTGCTTAAGCCCAGGAGTTCAAGACCAGTCTCGACATTGTAGGAGGACTCTATCTCTAGAAAACAAACAACCAAAACAAAGCCAAAAAAGAATATAGGCCAATATCACTAACGAACATAGATATAAAAGTCCTCAATAAAGTATTAACAAATCATGTTTAGCAACACATCAAAAGAGATCATTCACTATGATTAAGTGAGATTCATCCCAGGGATGCCAGTATGGCTCAGCATATGCAAATCAATAAATGTGATCCATCACATTAAACAGAACCAAGAACAAAAACCATATAATCACCCCAGTAGGTGCAGAAAAGGCATTTAATAAAAGAATGGGTTGAGGGAGTGGAGCCCAGTATTCAGAGCAGCAGTGGTCTGGGGTCTTGGAAGTAGAAAGAAAGGCAGCATCACTGGCCAGGACCACCAGAGAACACCCCCATAGGCCCTGGGTGTTGCGCTCCAGGGAGGGTTCCCTCTGGAGCTACTAATCTCGGTGTCCACTTTGCCCAGCTGCCCCTCACAGGGTCAGGGAGGATGAAGGGAAAGCCTCCTTCTAATGAAAGTTCAGGGGCTCACAGTTCCCAGAGCCTGTAGGGAGAGGAAGATCTTCGAGGAAGAGCACCTGGGCACTGGGGCATTTGAGAGGAAGATCTATGCCAGGTCCAAGTGGACAACCTGTGGACTTTCTCTCCAGGGACATAAGGGTATCCGGGAATCTCCTGTAGCTTAAAGAGGTGAAGACCACTCTCTTTAGCCTGAGGACTGGAGGGTGCTGGTTCAGGTGAATGAGTCCTGCAGGGGCTGGTACAGGCCTGGAGGGTGGTGGTGTCCAGGGCCTTGGGTTCACCCTTAGCATGATTCAGGCCGGGTGGTGTTTCACATGAGCAAGAGGGCCTGGGTTCATTGCTTCAGGATGATGGTGAAATCCCATGGTGGAAGAAATCTTGTCCTTGCCAGGGCCCAGCTTTCATTTGGTCTTGGCCCAGAGTGTCCTCCCTAGAGAAGACTCTTGTCCCTTCTTCACACTGCCCTTCAGGGATATGCCAGCCTTATGGGATAAGATGGGGTGGAGCCTGTAGATGTAGGTGGGAATCTTTCCACAGAGTGCTCCTTCTCTCAGCAGTTGCACCTTATTTCAGGGCTTCAGCTTGAAATCTGGGATCTCCAAGCCCTTCCCTTCCCAGTCCTGGCCAGGACCACATGGGCAGATGCATTGTGTGAAGTGCATTTCATTTGGGGTGTCCTCTTTGCATGGCACCCTCCCGTTGCTTCTCTTTGCCCATGTCAGAGTGCAGGCACCATCCACACCTCCTGCTGGAGGAGGGATGGAGCTGTTGACTCCTGAGAGCTGATCATGTGTTCCCACCCTCACACACAATCATGGTCCATCCTCTGAGGGATACGTGTTGCCACCACTGTGGAGATGGTGCAACTGACAGTAACAAACAGTAAAATCTGGTGCTAAATGGGACCTTAAGCCAACAATGGCAATGTCAGTTCATGGTGTTTCATTTTTATTGACTCAACGCAAGTCACCTTATTTCATTGACTATTCACAGTAGCTCAATAAAGTAAATGCATCATCACCACCACTTTAAAGAGGAAAAAGGTACTTGGGCAGTTTGTGACTACTGTGGTGGCTGCTGCATTGCTCTCTGGTAAAGCCAAGTAGGTGGTGGGTGTGGCCTCTGGGCTGGGATGACCCACCCTCCTGGTGGTGGCAGGGGAGCAGGGCTGGAGCCATGGCCTGTGCAGTGGTAGCAGCTGAACTGACCGCTGCTGCAGGATTTGCAAGCTGTTACATTTTGCGAAGCCATGAAGCACATAAAGCCTCAAGTAGAACAAGTGTTTCAAAGTCTACCAAAATCTGCCTTCAGAGATTATTACTACAGAGGTGGATATGAACCCAAAATGACAAAACGGGAAGCAGTATTAATACTAGATAATGAATGAACACTAGTAATAGTAGGGTAAGCCCTACTGCCAATAAAGAAAAAAATAAGAGATGCTCATTAACATGTTATGCTCTTAAATCACCCAGAAAAAAGAGAGTCTCCTTACATAGTAGCCAAGATCAATGAAGCTAAAGATTTACTACAAGATCAAGCTAAAAACGGTAGGTGTATAATGAATTTTAACTTCATATTAGTTTATGTATATGAATATCAAGTTTTTATAATAAAATGCCTCCAAACAAAGAAAAATTTGATTTAGGGTTTAATAACTCCTAAGAGGGGACTCAGATGTCTCCTATTTCACAGTCAGCCTGAGAGGGTCATTTTTCCTGGAGCTGACCTCGGTGGAGGCCTTACACTTATACTTCCCAGCATCCTCTCTCCTGATGGGGTTTATGCTGAGCATACAGTGGCCCTGGGACAGCTCCATTCTCTCCATGAGTCACAGATGCTGGTCATGGAAGATCCACTGGATAAGGTTCCAGAGTCATCTTTGGGGCAGGTCAGGATCAGAGCATCCTTTTCTTCTGTGACTCTGGTGTTGCTGCCTCAGATGGGGTCTGAGCCGCTGACCCTGTGGACAATCAGTGGAGGTGCTCGACCGAAAGTGGGCTGAGGGCACGTCTTCTCCTCCATCCCTGGGGCCTTAAGGTATCTGTGGACCCCAGACCAACTGACACAGGAGCTAGAAAGAAATTATTTAGGCAGTTAGTGAGTGTAAGAGCGTTCTTGGCAAGGTTTCCCCTTTAACAAAAAGCAGCCCAAGATAATTCCTTTTCTAACAAATAGCAGCCTGAAAAATTGAGCTACAGACATAGATAAGCAAGATGGAAGCTTGCACAGGTGAATTATGATAGGTGTGTCAATAGAAAAGGGCTTCCTGGAAGCCAGGTATGTTCAACATGGAGACTCCATCTTCCCTTTTCTTCATTACCACATGTACAGTAAAAAACCAGGCAACATGGCACTGGTCAGTTAGACAATCCATCTGCATAATAAAAGATCAGAGTGGGGCAGCCAGCAAATGGCACACCTGTTCTAACCAATCTTTCATCCCCTGTGTAAATCAGACACTGCCTCCTGAAGCTCATCTATAAAACCTTCTGTATTTCACTGTGGAAGTGGCAACCCATTTTCCCCAGGACCCCTGGGGGAAATGTGCAGAGAGCTCCTCTCTTTCTTTCCCCTATGAAACTTCCACTCTTAACTTCACTCTGGGTGCCTGCGTCCTAGTTTTCCATGGCCATGGGACAACGAACCTCGAGTATTACCCCAGATGAATGATGCTGCTTCACAACCACTGGTTCAGCTCCTTTCTTCTTAGGATTCCACACCTCCGTGGGGAGAATACAACGCCTCAGTGGTCTGGGGAGTGAAGAACAAATGAAGAATTAATCAGCTATCTTAAAACGCTATCAACTGCCTCAACTATCAGATCAATGTTGGGAATGTCCAGGCCTCCCCTCTTAGATCTATACCCACTTCCCTGGACCTGAAATCCTGTGTTTCTCGATGTGTTGGTGTCACTCCCATGGGAGGATAAAGGAGAGAACTTTGCTTTCTCTCCCCACTCACACCCTGCACAAACCAGGGCCCAATATGAGACACACACTCCCTCAGTAGTTCTCTCATGAAGGAGGGAGGGAGTGACCTCGAGTGACTGCCACCTGTAGTCTGTGTACCCTGGCCAGTGGCTATATCGTCATATGCCTCAGTTTCCCCTCAGTAAAATAGGACACACGATGAGAACTAAAAATAAAATTCTAAGCCCCCAGTGAACTGAAAGGACCGCCTCTTGGCCAAGGGGATCCCAGAGTTCCTGATCATGACAGGATGGGAGGTTATACCTCATTATAGCCCCTCCCTTTGGAAGTTTAGACGCAAAAACTGACCAGCATTAATGTTAAAATCGAGATCATAAGACTGACAGAACAGACTCTCTGTGGCCATAAGATACCAAATTATAAACTCAACCTAAGGCCATGCAGGCAAGGGCTAAGCCACACATTCCTACCTTTAAAGAATAAGCTATGTTCTAACACATCATTTTCTCTCTCTAGCAGCTAAAGTAACACTAGCCTTCGAGATAAGGAATATTGAAACGATCGTGGCTCATCCACCAACACTGGCTAACTGACCCCTGTTCCAACAGCCACAACTACACTTCAGTTGGACAAGTGACTGATTTCAGTAACTTTCTCCTAATAAGAGACCACTGAGCATGGCCTGGTTCTGCTGGTACACAGACCCTGTGCACTGAGTGCCATAATGCTTGTTTCATCTTTTAATGTATAAGACCTAATTTAATATATTTAAATCTGAATTCTCCACCCCAAAGTGAACATGGGGTGCATGTAGCGTGCATGTTTGTTCACCACGCATGTGCATGTGCTTCCTTTGTGACTATCTATAGATCCACCTATAACCTGCTGAATATGTATACCTGGCCAACTCATTCAGCGTAAATCTATCTTCCACATTCCCCTCCCTTGAAGTGCCAGCTATTGGTCTCTGCTGGAGGCTGCATCTTCTACCCTGGGGAATGGTCAGCCTGCAGGCTGTAACCCTGTGTAAGAAATAACCTGGCGGGGTGCAGTGGCTCACACCTGTAATCCCAGTGGTTTGGGAGGTTGAAGTGGGAGAACAGTTTGAGCTCAGGAGCTAGAGACTAGCCTGGGCAGCATAGCAAGATCCTGTCTCTTAAAAAAATTTTAGGGAGGAGAGTGAGGATCAGAAAAATACCTATTGGCTATTATGCTTAGTACTTGGATCATGAAATAATCTGTATACCAAACCCCTGTTTACGTGTATAACAAACCTGCACGTGTATCTTTGAACCTAAAATAAAAGTTAATTTTAAAAATTATCTGGGTGCAGTGGCGCATGCCTCTAGTTCCAGCTACTCGAGACTGAGGTGTGAGGAGTGCTTGAGCTCGGGAGATTGAAGCTGCAGTGAATTATGGTCCCACCTGTGAGTAGCCACTTCACTCCAACCTGGGAGACAGAGCAAGAACCGGTCTCTAAAAAAAAATAGAAAAATAAAATGGAAAATATATGAAATAAAGTCTCCTTTCCAAATGTACAGATCTCCGATTTTTCTGCCAACAACGATAAATGGTCAGTGGCTTGCCATGTTGTCTGTGAATTACTTTTAAAATATTCACGATCACCTGACCTAAAGGTTGGTACCAAGGAACTGCCTGAATACACTGTCTCTGATTAGTTGCCTCCAACAGAGTGTTCCCCGGGCCTGATCTCTGGTGGACAATGAGCTGCTGGGAACATCCTCTCTTCTCTATTCCTCCCCTGGGGATGCTGACCTTCCCTTGGAGTCTCCTAAGTTCCCCAGGGCAGTCGGCTAATGTCCTAGGGAGCTTACCTGTCTTCTCCATACCAAGTCTCATGTGAAGGATGAAGCTTTGCCCTTCCCCAGATGAGGCTCTGGGGGCTGAGCCCTGGCTGGTGACCAGCTCCAAGATCCATGGCCCTTGGACAGCTGGTAAATCCTTGTTCCCAGTCAGCCCTGCCCAGGATGCCACAACCCAGCCCTGGCACAGGCTTCCCAGGGTCACGTGGAGTCAGGATCCTAAGACAGGGGTTTCCAGGGCTGAGTTTCTGAACAGGGGCTTCCCAGGGGTCCCCTTACTCCAGGACCTGACAAGATCCTACAAGGAATGTCCATGGGGAGGGGACCCAGGAGGGGGAACTGACACTGACCTCCCCTTGCTGAGCCTCCTGCCAACCCCATCAGACTGTCCTTCCTCTGCAGCGAGTGCCTGCAGGGTCTGGATGCAGGAAAAAAATTCTGATCTGTGGAAGTTTGTCTCCCATGTGTGTGTCTTGCACTAAATGTCTAAACCCCCAAATGGGATGTAATGCAGAGGGGGACACAGGCACAGCTCAGGCCTGAAAATCCTGTGTGTGTGAAGCAGAACTGACCCCCAACACCCAGAGCTCATGAGGCATCACTCACTGTGTACGTGAAACTGGCCAGTTACTTCTTCATTCACAAGATCTGTCTTTATGACTTGTAGGGTGTAGGATCCTGTGTCATTGTTGGTGACATTCTGGATCAGCAGAGATGTATTGGGGTATATTGTCTCTCAGCCCCTGTGGCAGGTCCTGGGGTAATTACTTGAGTTCCTAGTACATATCCTGTAATTCCCCTTTGTACCAGTTGTAGCCAAGCCTAAGGCAGATTGTGGGTGAGCGGAAGAAGAATCTCCTTGCCTTCTGCAGCTTCAACAGTGACTTGGGCAGTGGTAGGCAAGTTCCAGAAAGTTAAAAGTGGGCTAGGAGTGGGGAGAGAGCATCAGTTAATACTGGGCCCTATACATTGAGTTGGAAAGATGGGGCCCTAGGTCCTGGGCAGGTCTATTCATCCCTCAGCCTTGGAGTGTGTCTGTGTGTGTATGTGTGTGTCCTATTGGGTCAAGGTCAGCAGCATGATCTCCCTTCCTTCAGTTCCTCTGACCTTGGCATTTCCCTGTTTGGAGTCCTTTTCCCCAGGGGTCTGCATGGCTCCCTTCCTACTGCCTTCAGGTCCTGCTCACTTTAGGGCATCCTTGGGAGACCCCTTTCCTGACACCTCTAGAGACCCTGGGTCTTCCCTTTCTGACCTTTCCCTGTTCTGTTCCTTCCAGGGCTCTTGTCAACAGTTGACCTCACATTCTAGATATCCTTGCATGTCTGTTTTCCTCCCTATGAGAGCATGAGCTCTGTGAGAACAGGGACTTGTGTGATCTTGGTTGCACTCCAGTGCTTTGGACAGGCTGCTGACTCCTGTGGATGAGCTCATGAGCATTCCCAGGGCCCTTCACAACCTGGGATTTATTTTCCAATGGCTGAGGTTGTTGGCTAAGAGCTCTGTTGGAGTTCAATCCGGCTGGTGGGAAAAATATTAGAGATAGTTATAGAGATAGACACAAATCTTCTTGGAAGACTGAAAAGTTTGCATAACTTTGGTAATAGATCTGACTGAAGGCGGTGTGGTCCCTTTACCTTTTAGTTAAACAAATTAAAGTAGTAACAAAGGAAGGCAGAGTAGTTTGTCTAGCTAGCTTGTTTACTCATGTGATCTTAAGACTAACCACTGATGTACCGTGGGTGCTTAATTGCTTTCTACTTGGGAAGTCCACAATGTCAATTACCCTCTAATGGTGTTGACTCAAGCCTTTGTTAATTAATGTTACTGAATAAATGTGAGTCTCACTAGCTGATCAAGGCCATGGTCACAACTGTTTATAGGACTCAGCAGGGAGTCTGTAAGCGGCCCTGACAGACTCAGCTGGACTGGCAAAGCAAAATATGTGTGTGTCCCCCGCAGCTGGTGCCCCCATATGAGGAGTACTGCCACAGAGCTCTGTTTAGCGTCCCTTTTTTTTCTTGAGTATTACCCCAACTTAAATTGTGATTTTGTCATCCGTTTTCAACATTAATTGCTCAGTGATGATTCACTTGGAAAACGTTAACAATCGAGATTGTTTCTTCACTAACAACCTCAGATTATTTAGATTTTCCTGTTGTAACCCCTTCTTACTGTTTAGTGTCCAACAGAAGCCCTCTGTCCCTCTCAGGTCCCCATTCTCCCCAAGAAACCCCAGCCAGTCTCTGTGCTCCCTCCTCCCATCCACTCCCAGGGAGTCCTCCCCTCACCTGTGAGCAGAAGCACCTGCCAGGGACGTGCATTCTGTGAGGAGGGGCTGAGAGGGGCCCCCATGGTCTCTGCTGTCCGCTCTGTCCTCCTCTGTGGAGAGGAGCTTGGGCTTCAGAAAGTAAGGAGGACAGAAAGTAAGGAACAGGCTGAAAAATAATGGGGATGTGTTGAAAGGTCACAGATGCCAACATCTTTGTCCTATGCAATATTATCCATAAAATTACAGGTTTGAGATATGCTTAAATTCTCTTCTGACATGCATTAAAATAAACATATAACTTTTAATAGTTATATTAAATTGTATTTAACATAAAGTAAACGCTCTTGTCAGAGCTACTGTGACTGTCAGCTCTGCTGTCCTGCCTCTCTCTGTGCTGAGCCTCCTCCCAGGGCAGAAGCACTTCCCAGGGCCAGGGGTGGGGGCGGGGGCGGGGAAAGCTAAGTGGCAATGAGGCTCTGCACAGGTAGCCTTTCTGCCTCCTCCCCTCTCAGTCCTGCCTCCTTGTCTTCTTTTCCTCTTTTTCTCCAATCTACGTTTTAGTTCCTTAGACCACGCTTTGAGAAGCAAGGCTTATTGGGACCCCCATCCCTTAACAGGATGACCTGTGCTCCCCCATGAGTGACCTCTGCTGTGTCTAGGGATTGGTTCTGTCAGCACCTCACAGAGAGTCCCTGAGGCCCCCAAACTCAGTGTTATTTTCTCTATGACACAGAAACCCCTCTGGGTATGCAAGGTTTTCCTCATGTTTTCTAATGTTTGGGAAGGTTGGATTTACTCCCAGCAGGGAGGTCACAGAGATGTCGAGGGGGTGGGGTCCTAGAAATGGACAAATCTAGAGCTAAAATCCAGGTCTATGATTTTTAGTTGTTTTTTCTGCAGTGCTATGTGACCCTAATTTCCTAGGAGTAACTAAAATGCAAACCTCAGCCATTTGTAGACATTTTATGATTTTTCTCTACAGCTTGTACCACTGACTCTTATTATTATTTGCTTTATGCTTTTTCCTAAATAAATTTACTTTACAAAACATCCTTGTCCTAGTAGGGTGCAGGGGCTCACATCTGTGATCTCAGCTACTTGAGAGGTTGAGATGGGTGGATTGCTTGAGGATGGGAATGTGAGACAAAACATCTTTGTCCTATGCAATATTATCCATAAAATTACAGGTTTGAGATATGCTTACATTTTCTTCTAACATGTATTAAAATAAACATATAACTTTTAACCATCATATTAAATTGTATTTAATATAAATTTATATATAATAAATTTTTATATAATAAATTATATATATAAATGTATATATAATAGTTTTTCTTTTTTGAGATGGAGTCTGACTCTGTCTCCCAGGCTGGAGTGCAGTGGCGCGATCTCAGCTCACTGCAGCCTCCGCTTTCCGGGTTCAAATGATTCTCCTACCTCAGCCTCCCGAGTAGCTGGGATTACAGGTGCCTGCTGCCACGCCCGGCTAATTTTTGTACTTTTTTAGTAGAGATGGGTTTTCGCCAAGTTGGCCAGGCTGGTCTCAAACACCTGACCTCAGGTGATATGCCGCCTTGGCCTCCCAAAGTGCTGGGATTACAGGCATGAGCCACGATGCCTGGCCTATACATTTTTGTATAATTATATAAAGTTTTCTATAATAAATTTTATATAATAATATTTAAATGGATATTTATTTAAGATAAAGTTATTAGTTTTATATATTTACATATATTTAGGAATCAATGTGTTACTGTGGGAGCCCAGTGCCCAGGCAGGTAGTCAGTACATGGTGGTTGTCATTAGGGTTAATACTTTGGAATTCTGGATTTTTTCCCAAGAGAGTGTCTACGCTGGAATATTGGGCTTGTGGATTTCTGCTGATGTGCATGTGTGAAGAAGCTACTTCCACTTATTAGGACTTGTGTATCTGTCACTATTTTTATCTCGCAGTTTCACTACCTATTTTCTCGTGATGTTGGTCAAGTTGCCTAACTTTTCTGTGCCTCATTTACCTAATTTGTAGAACATGGGTAACAGTACATTAGTGTGAGTGTGTATTTCCCAGGTCTGACCACTAGAGGGCGTGAAGGCACCGGCACTTACTATTACAGCAACGGGTGTAGTAGTGCCTGTGGTCGTTAACATCATTCTCCCATGAAAGGAACCAGGGCTTCCTGGGAGAAATAACTGATTCCAGGGCTGGGGCAGGAAAGCACAAGCGGAGCCTGGAGCATCTCGTGAGGCCAGAAAGTAAGGAGCCGGCTGAAAAATAATGGAGATGTGTCGAAAGGTCACAGATGCCAATCAGAAGGAGCTTTGAATGACCAATTTTGAGAAAAAATGAGCACTATAAGAAATAATGATAGTAATAAATTCCAACCCATAAATACCCATGAGTTCCTACTAATATAAATAAATAATTGAATACATAAATATATAAGGATGAAGAAACAGCTTTTTCTTATAGCAGAATTCCAATTAATGAATGTAGAAGGAATGATCAAATAGAAAGTCACTATTTGGCTAACAGCACAGTCAATTGTTTGTAGGCAAGAATATCAATGGACTCTAAATATGAATGGGTAAAAGTATGATGATGCTACAACTAGTGAGTACCAAGGGGAAAAAAAGTATGTTGAGAAGAAACAGGCTACTTGCATATTCCCAAAGTATCACTTCAGGAGATACTTACTGATTATAATGGGACAAATAGTAACTTTGCAGTAGAGAAACCTGGCAACAGAGTCTCTCCCAGGTACAAAGGCTGTCTTCAGGAGGGAGGTAATGGGAAGTAAGAAGAAAACACTGTCCTGCCTCAATTATTTGCTTTCCCCATTCTCGAGTGTACTTCATAGACATTCAAAAATATGTGTTGATAGTGTCTACGATCTATGTGGCTCTATTATAGTCATTTATTCACACATACATTCAGTGAGGCTTTGAGTGCCTAATGTGTGCCTGGTATTTGCTAGATGGTGGATGCCGAATAGATCAGGTGTGCTGCTGTCTCTAGGGTGACTGAATCCACCTGCCCCACTTTACAGATGTGGAAATTAAAGTGAAAAGGATTTATAGGATTAGTTCACTGTCACAGGGTCACTAGCCTCAAAGTTACAGGAGTAAAGCAAGTTTCCTGACTTGCTAGATTTTCTGCTGCAGGTGCTGACAATGGTGAGCTCCAATAGGAGAGAGCATGCTCAGAGTGAAGTGGGAGCCCTGAACACCCTGGATTAGCCAGGAGGACATGCTGGGTCCAGCTGAGACCGCACAAAGGACCATTGGGGATATTTGTATTCTCTTTTTCACTTAGAGCTTGAAATGAGGAAAACTGAGTGCAGAAATCCAAGAGTGGAAGATTTTTCACAAAGGATTGGTAACATGCATCAAAAAACCCTGTGCTGATGTCTGTCATGGTGTTTCTCACTGAACGGTAATAGTCTGGCTTTGAGTGTGTTCCCTCTACAGCCTGGAGTTCTGTGAGGCAGGGACCAGGTGTGGTTCATCTTTGTCTCTCCAGTGACAGTACATAGCAGGCTCTGATAAATATTTCTTACAAAATAAAATGGAATAAAAAGTAGATATCTGCACAGGTGTGGGATGACTGAGCAGCAGCAGAAGCAGGAAAAGTCAGCCTCCCCAGATCAGCTGATGTGGTGTTCGGCTTCTAGATAGGGGTGAGGTGCCAGGATGGGGACGGGTGTCCTGTGGCTCTGCTGCCCTGGGGGGCACCCCTAGGTTTCACAGTGCCTGCTGTGGTTGCTGCACTTCGCTTCCCCATAGGAAAGTGATCGGAGGGTGTGGGGCTTCAGGTGACCCCATGTGGGAAATGGCCAAGGGAAGGTGGGGTGGGCGGCACATGGTTTTTGTTTTTTTTTTTTTAACCAATATTTGAAGGTCGGTTATATGAAAAGGTGTTAGGCTTATTTTAGCTTAGGGGAGTAGGACAAGGATTGGTGAGTGTGTATCAGGTACATTTTGGCTCAGGATGGAAAAGAACTGTCACAGTAATGTAAGGTCTTTTGGGAAATTACATGTTTACTGGCAGAGTTCAGGCCAGGGCTGGGTGTCTGAAAATACCTGTCAGGGTCACTTTTATGGTTACAAAGGGCAGAGCTTGGCTTGGAACCAGGTTTCCTACTAATACCACATATTAAGTATTATAAAAACTGTCCTTTGCAGTAGGACATTGCTCTATGATGCAGGTTGAGGTCCCTCTGTTTAAGTAATTGTGGGTGGCTGTGATTCTCTCATCTAGTCTGTGATTTGGACTTCACCTCCATCTGCAGTCCCTCTCCTTTGCTGTTGACACTGGTCAGAGTTAAGCGCATTTACTGATGATGGTCACAAGGTGGCAGCACTGCCTCTCTGGCATTTTCTAAAACCTCTTCCTGGAAGTGAGCCAGTCTAAGAGGATGTCATGACTAAGAAAAGAGCACTAATGAGGTGAACAGCTAATTTTTTTTTCTTCTTTCTCCTGTGAAGTAACAGAGTGGAGGTGAGTATGGAATAATTGCCTTTTAGAAATGGAAGACAATGGAGAGAAGTGTTTTGCAAACCTTAATGTGTTCACAGATCCCACACAGATCTTTTTATTCAATACAGATTCTGATTTTTCTGGTGAGGCCTGAGATTGTGCACGTTTAAGGAGCTTTTGGATGATGCCATTGCTGCTGGTTGGTGGACCACACTTTGAGTAGCAAGGCTTGAAGATCAGTTAGAGGTTAATTCTCACTGCATCTAATTTAAGAATGAAAACAAACCAAGGTCCAGAGAGAGAATATATAGCTTGCCTAACACAGCCATTCCCTTAGTGCATGACTTCTTGCATTTAAACCCAGGGCTTCAGCCTTTGTCCAGTTCTCGCTCCACACATCACACGGTTTGTTCACTGTTGTGAACAACAGTTGTGGCAGCATCTCTTTAGCTTAGGAACCCAGAGCCTCACTTTCACTACCCTCTTTGGTCTTGGCTCATGCTGTGAATTTGATTAGTTTTGCCCTTACTTAAAATTTTCAGTGGCTCTTCTGTAATCACAAGATCAAGTTCGAATGTTTCTGTCTCGTGTTCATGGTTTTACAGTATATGGTCTCCTTTTAGTAACCTTATCTAACTTCCCTGTTTTGAAATTGTCTCTTGCTGCCATATCTCTCCTTGTTCCTTCCTGCTCCCTAACCTACTGCGTTCAGTTCTCTCTCAGTGGTAGTGGTGATGTCTTGGCCTCTGATGTTAGAGTCATGTAATTTCTAATCCCAGATCCACCACCAACATTGGCAAGTTGCTTCATCTTTCTGAGGATGAGCATCCTCCACTGAAATAAACTTAGATGGCTGTTGAGAGGTGTAAATGAAATAACATGCAAACCCACTCTCATTCCTGAGACCCTCTTCAAAACTAGCATATACAAACAGCTATTTGAAGAAGCTCAATGAAATTCAAGATAACACAGAGAAGGAACTCAGAATCCTATCAGATAAATTTAATAGGTTGAAATAATTTTTAAAAACCAAGCAGAAATTCTGTAGCTGAAAAATTCAATTGACAAACCGAAGAATGCACTAAATCTTTCAACAGTATCATCAAGTGGAAGAAAGAATTTGTGAGCTTGAAGAGAGAATATATAAAAACACATAGTCAGAGAGACAAAATAAAAAAGAATAAAAAAGAATAATGCATGCCTACAAGTTTTTATTATTAAGCTACTCAAGGAGATACAAGAGAAAGGTGAAAACCAACATAAAGAAATATAAAAAATAAATCAGGATATGAATGAAAAATTTTCTAAAATGCTAATTTTTTTTTTTTTTTTTGAGATAGTGTCTCACTTTTATCACCCAGGCTGGAGTGAAGTAGCCCAGTCATGGCTCACTGCAGCCTCAACTTCCTGGGCTCAGATGATTCCCTGACATTAGCCTCCCAAGTAGCTAGGACTAAAGGCATGTGTCACCATGCAAGGTTAATTTTTTGTATTTTTAGTAGAGATGGGGTTTTGCTGTGTTACCCAGGGCTGTTTGCAGTTGCTGTGAATCTCTCTGTAATAATACTCTGTTTATCTCACTTGTAGTTTTTACAGCCAAAATGCTATTGAATTATATTATTGTTGAAGACCATTCTGGTTTGTTTGTTTGTTTTTTTGAGATGGAGTCTCGCTCTGTCACCCAGGCTGGAGTTCAGTGGTGCGATCTCAGCTCACTGCAACCTTCACCTCCTGGGTTCAAGTGATTCTCCTGCCTCAACCTCCTGAGTATCTGGGATTACAGGTGCATGCCACCACACCCGGCTAATTTTTGTATTTTTAGTAGAGATGGGGTTTCACCATGTTGGTCAGGCTGGTCTCGAACTCCTGACCTTATGATCTGCCCCCCTCGGCCTCCCAAAGTGCTGAGATTATAGTCATGAGCCACTGCACCTGGCCAGACCATTGTGTTCTACTGAATCATGAATCATGTGTGGTGGGCACCTCTTACATCAATACATGTGGATTTTATCTTGTGTGTGTTATTGGCTCCCCTTTTTCTCATTGCATGGCTACACTCAATGCTTTGTCCACACCCCTGTTCCTGAGTTGGAATCTTGTGATGGAAAATGAAGTAACAGAGGCTAAAGATTTCTGAAGTAGAGTCAGGAGATTGCAAGACAATTGCACTTTCACCAGCAAGAGCTCAAACCACAGAATGTTCCAACAGATTTGGATAAACAGCTGAAGTCAGTATTCACCAGCCTTCAACATCTCAACTGGGAGAACCCTAAAATTAACTAAACACATAGAATGGAATGGACTTGTGATTTAGGATTCCTTTTCAGCCAATAAACTGCTTCTGAAAACAACTTTTTGTGGAAATTACCTGTAAAGAAAACCCTCTCCTGTGCTTGCCTTACAGAACACTAGTCTGGGCTGCCCTGATTCAGTGGACCCGAATTGCTATTACTTGTTTCCCAAACATATGGTATTTTCTGTGACCTTCATCTCAATCTTTTTTTTTTTTTAAGTTACTGGGCTGTTTCCCAGTTTTCATAATGACGAGACATTCTGCAGTGTTTCATACACATGTCTTTTCCCCATGTGGAGTATTGATCCAGGAGCTCATTCAGTCAACACGTGTTTATGAAGCATCCTGTGCCAGGCTGTGGGCTGGTCACTGTCTTCAGCAGAGAGAGGATAGGCACAGTCCTGCCTTTGCAGAGGTCACAGCTCAGGGAGGCTCTTAGAAGTGGGATACTGGTCGGAGCATGTGCACATTAAACATGATGAGGTCAAAGTTGCTGTAGGGACTAAACCACAGTCCCACCAAGATCGCATTGAGTTCCTGTGGTAGACCAGAGGTCAGGGCCCCTAAGATGCCCTGAGCAACTCCCTCTGCTCAGAAGTTTTGGTTCCGCAGGTGACACACCTGAGCACAGGTGACCCCTGCAGAACCTGTGATTACCACCCAAAGCCAAGAGTGAGTGGTGGGTGTTCTGGGAGGAACCGTCACCTCCATGGGCAGGGTTGGGGAAGACTGAGGGGAGCAGGTAGCTGATGACTTTGGCCAGAAGGCAGGGGGATGGGCAGGTGTGCACCCATAGGGAAGGGAAGAGAAGGGGGGGCATTGCAGGCAGCAACACAAAGGTTGGAACCTGCCTTCATGGACCAAGAACAGCAGGGAGGCCACCCAGGCTGCAGCTGGGGAGGGAAGACATGGGGAGCAGTGGGTCTTGGGGAGAAGCAGACTGTGATTGACCTTGGGGACTGGGCAGTGAGCACAGGTGTGTTATGTGTGTCTGTCCCCATCATAGATATGAGGAGGGGTGAGGCCACAGGTGGCACCTGGGTCGGTGGGATTTCATAGTGCCTGCTGTTCCCTAGAGCCTCTCCGTATAGAGGGTCAGAATAGATCTGAGGCTGTGGTCTGGGGGAAGGGGCTGGTGGTGCTTACTGTCTCTAGGGGTGGGAGGAGAGGGATGAGGATGCCCCTGAGCAGTGAAGCCTCAAGGTGTGTGGAGCCACAGTTGTCTCTCATTAGACATGTGCTTTGCATGAGGATGCCAGGGCCTGGTGATTATTACTGTTATCAAGTTTGCATGACAAGGACCCAGGTATCCAGGGATCCAGAGCACAGGGCCCCTGGTGAGGGGATGAGGCTCAGATGGGGCTGACCAGGTTCATGTGGTCAGAGTGGGAGGGACTGATGGAGAGACAGAGCCTCAACCCCTCCTGTCAGGAGCTGTGGCTATGTCCAGGAGAGATGACAAGGATGACCCAGGACATTGAGTGAGTCATTGAGACATTGAAGGTGAGGACAGGGCAAAGAGGACCCTGGTGACTGCTCAAATGTAGGATGTGAGGAAGGCTCTGACTCGTGCAAGTTACAGGACCTCCCCACCCCTAAGCCCACAGGTGACACTTACATTGGGCATCCTGAGTGCTGTGTGTGCCCAGCAGGGACATTGGATAGGCTGGACCTGAGTCCCTGTAAGGGCAGAGCTGGTCTGTAGGACCAGAGTCTTCTCTGTGGGTGTGATGTGGGCAGGAATTAGCAAGATGGGGGTGACAAGCCTTGGCTTGGAGGAGCTGGTAGAGGAGCCCATGGACTTGGTCAGCTCAGCATCTCAGGGGCTTAGCTGGGGCTAGATAAGCAGGAGGCTGTGCTCAGGGCATACTCCAGGCTAGGTGATGTGTGTGGTTCCAAGGTCAGGCACGAGGGTCAAAAATTAATCATGAAAAGTTCCCACCTTTTGTAGGCAGAGACAATGGCCTGAGTGTCAGGGTCAGGGAGACTTACCATGTGGCCAAAGCAGGCTCTCAGCCTCCCAGAGACCACACCCTGGGTGCAGCACTCAGCTCTGCCGGGCATGGCAATAGATGTGCCAAGAACCTCAACATCCAGACACGTGCAAAAATTTCACGATATATAAAATAGAGCAGATCAAGTTTCCCTGCAATAACGTTGCTCCTGGCTGTGTCTTTTTCTTGTAAACTAGACACGGATATCTTTCTAGCAGTCTGTTCTCATCCGCCACCTTCCTGCTGCAGCACCTGGGAATGAACATTCCTGATTTACTGTCCGTGGTGCTGACGACCAAGAACTATGGAAGAGAGTGTGATGTAGAATCTTCTAGTTACATCTGCTCTCTTTTCACTTTTAACAACAGAGCATCATTAACAACAAGAAGGTGGAGAGGTGTTCAGGATCATGAAGTGACTTCTGTCTTGCTCTCCCATAACCCTGAGGCTGCTGTAGACATTATTGCAGAAACTGACACCACAGTCAGGATGGCCTTGTCCAGGAGCCCATGTGCAGTTTGTAGTAAGCAAGGATGAGAAAATGGCCTTGAAAGGGGTGATGGACAGAACAGGGGCTTTTCAAAAATGTCCACATCATCACCCCCAGCATCCGTGAATCTGTCACATGATAAGAGACCTTACAGATTAAAGGAAGGATTATGAGTTCAGGAGATTATTGTAGTTTATCCAGATGGGTCCAACATAATCACAGAATTCCTTCCTTACAAATAAGAGAGGGAGGTGGGAGAGTCAGAGAAGGAGGAGGAGATGTGGGGACACATGCAGAAGACAGAGCGGTGTCAAGATGCTGCACTGCTGGCTTTGAAGATGGAGAAAGAGGACACAGCCAAGGATGCAGGAGGCCTCTAGCAGGTGGAAAAGGAGAGGAAACGAACTCTGCCCTGGAGCCTCCAGAAAGAACACAGCCATGTGGGCACCTTAGTTTAGGTTTCTATGTCACTAAGCTTGTGGGAATTTGTCACAGCATCAACAAGAACCTACAGAGGAGTCACCTTGTCTCATCTGACGATGTGTGCAGGTGGGATCCAGGGTCATTTACAGCTAAATCCTGATGTAAATATTGCAGGTTGTTTTTCCTACTTCCCATCTCATGGCCAACAACCCTGGACAATGGCAGAACACTCTTGGAAACCATGGCTTTGTGCTTTAGTTCAGGGAGCAGCTTGTTTGTGGGAAGGTGGCACCTGGTCCAAATGAACCTACATGAGATCGTTAGTCTCCCCAGGGCCCTCAGGGAAGGGCTGAGAACAGCTGGCCCAGATGTGTGGAGGAGCTGCAGGTGAGGCAGGGCTGGAGGGGCCTGTGGGGCCAGGTAGAGGGGCAGACAGGTTGTCCCATCGCCATGGGAGCCTGCATGAGCTTTAGGTTGGGGAGCCCTGCTCCTCTGACCTGGACGCTTCTGTGTGGAAAGGAGGCTTGCTCAGTGAGATCCACGCCAGGGCGTAAATTGGGAACTGATGGGAAATGAGGGGCTAGAGTCCTGGGTAGTGCCTGGGAGGACCTTGATCAAGGACTGAATTCTTGGTCTGTTCCCACCTTGGTTACTCTGACAGCCCCTCTCTGTGTCCCACAGGGATAAAGATCTCCTGAGCAGTGGCCATTGGGACAGAGGAGAACCTGGTGGCCAGAGCTAAGCATCCAGGATCCTGGATTTGGGGACAGGCAAGCTCATTTGTGGAGGACAGTGATAGATAGGGCCTCCAGGGCCTGGGTGAAGAGGGCAGGAGGGCTCAGGACACTGGAGGCTGTGTGGAGGTCACATCCACAATCTGTACCACCCATGGATGCTCCTGCATTGCTCACCTTTGTGTGGACATCAGATAGCCCCAACTTTTGCACTCCTGAGACAACTTGCGCATTCACAGAGGGACCCCAGGCTGGGGCTGTGCATGGCCTTGGTCCCTAGGGTAGTGTGAGGACAGCTGAGTGCTTGGCTGACTGGGCAGGGCTCCTGTGAATCCTGCCCTTTCCTGTGTAGGGTCCACCCCAGCCTGACTCCCAACCCCCTACTCCTGTCTCCCAGGGAAGAGAGACTGCAGTTGAGACAAGGTGGAGATATTTTTCCTGTGTGACCCAGGAGAGAATGGACAGGGAGTTTCAGGTGAGTTTCTGCTAAGTTCCCATGAGCAGAAAAAGAACCAATGAGAGGAAGGGTCCTCTTTATTCAGATCCTTTCCAGGTGACCCCGGGTGGGCCATAGGCCCATTCACTTTCCCTGCAAGCCCCCACTTCCTGTGGTGATGGGAAGTGTTTGTCCTGACCCACCCAGAGCCCAGGGCAGTCTGTGGAGGTCTCCAGATATTCAGCAGAGACCCCCATCCCTCCCTGTCCCCAGGCCTGTGTCTCCTCAGGACTCAGAGCTGGTTCTCTGGCTCAGGCTCCATGTCCTTCCCCATCCCCAGGGCTGGGGGCTTCAGGTACGCTCCATCAACCCACAGGAGCAGATCCCAGAGGAACCTAAGAAGCCACATCTGCTTTGTGGTCGATCCAGCAGTAAATGTTTGCGTCAGAGTATAGCAATTCCTGTAAAAACAGAGAAGAGGCCTTGACCCCTATGGCCTTCTCAGAACAGGGTCTGGCATCTGTCTCTGGGCCCACCCAGGGCTGCTCTGGGGCTGAACCTGGATGTGCTCAGGGGGTTCCTGCTCCCAGGCCCCTCCCTCCTCTGCTCGCCACCTCCTGTTATTTTCACTGCAGTTTCCTGAATTTCAAAGCTCAGCCAGATGCCAGTGGGGACAGATCCTGGGTCCCCCTGGGGCCCAAGGGACCAGAATATCTGTGGCCCACATTCACCTCATAGATGAGAGCAGCTGCCCTGGGGCTGGGTAGGGGAACCTGGGCAGGGGAGAGATGAGTGTCAGGGGACAAGGAAGGATTCCTGCTGTCCTTCCTCAGGTGATGGGTCTCCTCAGGTGATGGAGGGTCCCAGGGTGGGGTTAGCACAGGGAGTGGATGATCCCGGCCCTGAAAAGAGGCCCAGCTCCTGGCCAGGGCAGGTCTAACCTTATCCAAGTCATTCTGAGTAGGGTGGGTTTGTGCTGGGGATTGACAGTCCCCCTGCCCTGAGCCTGCACAGCTGGGGCCCCAGTGGAAATGGGATTGGGAACGGATAGTCTTACCTAGGAGATGGAGCTGTCAGAGGGTCCGTGGCCTGGGGACAGAGAAAAAAGTGTGCACGACAGTGTTAGGCTAGCTGGGCCCCTCCTGCGAGAGTGTGCGGGGGTCCTCAGTTCTTAGAGAACTGGGGAGAGGGAGCCTTTCTCAGGTCATTTTAGGGGTCAAGTGAGCAAGTGAGGTTGAGGAAGTGACCCATGACCCAGAGCCCAGAGGTTACGGCTGACCCGGCCAGTTGGGGTTTCCTGTGTGATGTTTTATGGGATCCTCTTTGCAGCCCCAGGGATAGGGTCAGAGGCCCCTGGGTGTAACTGGCAGGAGTGGACACCTTGGGGCTGGCTTAGCAGTTCCCAGCCACACCCAGACTGAAGGGACACTCACCGGGGGTGGAGGCTGGGGGCTGCTGCTCTCTGAAGTCACTCTGATCACTGGCCCTAGGAAAGGTCAGGGTTATTTGTGAAGGTGCAAGGTTAAAAGTAACAAATTGGAGTTAAAATAGGGGACCAGGAAAGGACCCTATTTCCAAGAGGGGTATGGAGACCTCCTTTCTTCATGGAGTTCTGTGGTAGGAGGGGCCCAGGTGAGGGGAGCTGAGGTAAGGCCTTACAAAGCCACATCTGTCCTGGCCAGAGGGGAAGGACTCTCAGGCAGATGCTGGGCCAGGAGAACATTGATCCAGTGACACAGGAAAGGGACTGAGGACCCAGGGAAGGAATCAGACCACCAAGGGTTGCCTGAGAGGAAGGGTCAAGGCCCCAGGGAGAAAGCAGGGCCAGGCACGTGTGCAGGACACTGAGGGGACTGCATGCATCTTGGATTCTCCTGGAACTCAGTGTCACCGCTGTGACCAGACACTCCACTCATGGCTGGAGATGCTGAAATGGGACAATGATCTTGTCTTCTCTTTCTGCCCTTTGGCAAGAGACATAAACGACATTCCAGGATATGTCATACTGGGGCCCCGGTTCTCCCTTCTCACAGCTCAGTGTCTGCAGTTACCATGTCAGCCAAGGGGGCGCTGATCCCACCCAGCCCGTCCAGGCTGTTCCACTCTCCACTATGTGACGATGCCCGGGATCCCCCCTCAGATCCCGAGCCTGCAAATGCCCTCTCACTGGGTGGATGGATTCAGTGAACAGGGGGAGGTACAAGGTATTGAGCACCGCCCCCTCCCCGGACAGCTGTGGCTTTGCTGTGCTAGGAAATTAGGACCATGCTCAGGGGCATGGCCTTAAGTGGACTGAATTCATAGAGGATGAAGCTGTTGAGGAAGCAGCCCAGGGTCAGCAGCTGGCAAGGAAGGAGCCATGGAATGAGAGGGAAGGATCCCTGGGGAGTCGGGAGGCTGGGGAGAGCCTGGCACTGAATACAGGACAGGGTCTCCTTCCTCCTCGCCTGGGGTCAGCGTGAAGGATGGGAGCAGAATGAGGAAAAGCTGTGGTACCTGCCAGTTTTTCGGAGGAGCAGGAAACACACCAGTGCAGCCACCAGAAGATTCCCAACCAGGACCCCGATCAGGATGCCTAGGGTGTTATCATCTGCTGAAAGAAGAAGGCAAAGGGGATGAGGTCCAAATCTGTTCCAGGGGGAAGCATGAGGGGCCTTGCAGGGCAGGGGCATGGTCAGGGAGGAAGGAAATGCCATGGAGCCTGAGTGTGGTCTGTTGTGCTGTCCTAATAGCTGGCTCCCTCGCTTTCCGTGGTTGCACCATTTTCTGTGTCTTATGCTTGAATTACTGGGATGCATCAACTCCTGCATTCTCCCACAGGAAGCCTGCACCTCATCCTGCTCCTGTGTTTTTTAGTCCCTCCTTCCTCTCACATCACTCCTCTTCCCCCTGTTTCTTTTTTTCCATCCCATGGCAGTCGTAGAGGGCAGGCCCTTGCTGTCAACTCAATGCTGATGAGCAGGGATGATGTTCATTGACTGTTTTCAGGGGTCTTCCACATGGAAGGCACAGTGGGAATCAGCCTACCTGCAGCTTGTCTTATCCTCCCATTGCCTTGAGGGAGAAGGGTGTGTGATATTGTGAAATACGTATTTGGTTTTCATCACCATTGATATGGTTTGGCTCTGTGTCCCCACCCAAATCTCACCTTGAATTGTAATAATCCCCACGTGTTATGGGAGGGACCTTGTGGGAGGTAATTGAATCATGAGGGTGAGTTTTTTCCATCCTGTTCTTGTGATTGTGAATAAGTCTCAGGAGATCAGATGGTTTCATAAAGGAAAGTTCCCCTACATATGCCCTCTTTCCTGCTGCCATGTAAGACATGCCTTTCACCTTCTATCATGATTGTGAGACCTCTCCAGCCATGTGGAATTGTGAGTCAATTAAACCTCTTTCTTTATACATTACCAAGTCTCAGGTATGTGTTCATTAGCAGTGTGAGAATGGACGAATACAGTAAATTGGTACCAGCTAGTGGAGTGCTGCTGTAAAGATACCTGAAAATGTGGAAATGACTTTGGAACTGGGTAACTGGCAGAGGGTGGAACAGTTTGGAGGGCTCAGAAGAAGACACAGGAAAAAAGTTAGAAACTTCCTAGAGACTTGTTGAATGGTTTTGATTAAAACACTGATAGTGATATGGACAATAAAGTCCAGGCTGAGGTGGTCTCAGACAGAGATGAGGAACTTGTTGGGAACTGGAGCAAAGGTGACTCTTGTTATACTCTAGAAAAGAGATTGGTGGTATTTTGCCCCTGCCCTAGAGATCTGCAGAACTTTGAACTTGAGGGAAATGATTTAGGGCAACTGGTGGAAAAAAAATTCTAAGCAGCAAAGTGTTCAAGATGTGACTTGGGTACTGTTAAAAACACTCAGTTTTATGTATTTACAAAGGTATGGTTTGGAACTGGAACTTCTGTTTAAAACGGAAGCAAAGCATAAAAGTTTGGAAAATTTGCAGCCTAATGATGCAATAGAAAAGATAAATCCATTTTCTGAGGAGAAATTCAAGCCAGCTGCAGAAATGTGCATAAACAATGAAGAGCAAAATGTTAATCCCCAAGACAATGGCAAAAATGTCTCCAGGCCATGTCAGAGACCTTCCTGGAAGCCCCTCCCATCACAGGACTGGAGGCCTAGGAGGAAAAAATGTTTCCTGGGCCAGGCCCAGGGCTCCCCTGCTCTGTGTGGCCTAGAGACTTGGTGCCCTGCATCCCAGCCACTCCAGCCATGGCTAAAGAGGGCCAAGGTACAGCTGGGGCCATGGCTTCAGAGGATGCAAGCCCCAAGCCTTGGCAGCTTCCATGTGGTGTTGAGCCTGCAGGTGCACAGAAGTCAAGAATTGAGGTTCGGGAACCTTCGCCTAGATTTCAGAGGATGTATGAAAATGCTTGGATGTCCAGGTGGAAGTTTGCTGCAGAAGCAGAGCCCTCATGGAGAACCTCTGCTAGGGAAGTGTGGAAGGGAAAGGTGGGGTTGGAACCCCGACACAGAGTCCCTACTGGGGCATTGCCTAATGGAGCTGTGAGAAGAAGGCCACAATCCTCCAGACCCCAGAATGGCAGATCCACCAACAGCTTGCACCATGCACCTAGAAAAGCTGCAGACTCTCAATGCCAGCCCATGAAAGCAGCCAGGAGTGGGGCTTTACTCTGCAAAGCCACAGGGGTGGAGCCCAAGGCTATGGGAGTCCAGCTCTTGCATCAGTGTGACCTGGATGTGAGACATGGAGTCAAAGGAGATCATTTCAGAGCATTAAGATGTGGCTGCCCTCCTGGATTTTGGGCTTGCATGGGGCCTGTAGCCCCTTTGTTTTGGCCAGTTTCTTCCATTTGGAATGGGTGTATTTACCCGGTGCCTGTACCCCCATTATATCTAGGAAGTAACTAAGCTTGCTTTTGATTTTACAGGCTCATAGGTGGAAGGGACTTGCCTTATCTCAGATGAAACTTTGGACTTGGACTTTTGGGTTAATGCTGGAATGAGTTAAGACTTTGGGGAACTGTTGGAAGGCATGATTAGTATTGAAATGTGAGGACATGAGATTTGGGAGGGGTCAGGTGGAATGACATGGTTTGGCTCTTCTTCACCCAAATATCACCTTGAATTGTAATAATCCCCATGTGTTGTGGGAAGGACCCAGTGGGAGGTAATTGAATCATGGGGGTGGATTCTTCCCATGCTGTTCTCATGATAGTGAATAAGTCTCACAAGATCTGATGGTTTTAGAAAGGGGAGTTCCCCTACACATGCCCTCTTGCCTGCCACCATCTAAGACATGGCTTTTGCCTTCTGCCAATATTGCAAGGCCTCCCCAGCTATGTGGAACTGTGAGTCAATTAAACCTCATTTTTTAAAAAATTACCCAGTCTCAGGTTTGTCTTTATTAGCAGCCGAGGCCAGCTTGGTCGGGGAAACCCTAACCCAGCAGCGCTAGAGGAATTAAAGACACACACACAGAAATATAGAGGTGTGAAGTGGGAAATCAGGGGTCTCACAGCCTTCAGAGCTGAGAGCCCCAAACAGAGATTTATCCACATATTTAATAACAGCAAACCAGTCACTAGCATTGTTTCTATAGATATTAAATTAACTAAAATTATCCCTTATGGGAAACCAAGGGATGGGCCGAATTAAAGGAATAGGTTGGGCTAGTTAACTGCAGCAGGAACATGCCCTTAAGATGCAGCTTGCTCATGCTATTGTTTGTGACTTAAGAATGCCTTTAAGTGGTTTTCCACCCTGGGCGGGACAGGTGTTCCTTGCCCTCATTCCTGTAAACCCATAACCTTCCAGCTTGGGCATTAGGGCCATTATGAACATGTTACAGTGCTGCAGAGATTTTGTTTATGGCCAGTTTTGGGGCCAGTTTATGGCCAGACTTTGGGGGGCTTGCTCCCAACAGACTAATACACTCATTTTCTGGTATGTGACTCTAAAGTCCTTAGAATCTCCAAAGTGATGTCTTTTTCAAGCTAATAATTGACTGATGACTGGCAGCCCCTAGGCAGCTTCAGAATGAGGCTGGTCACTGACCCAGGCAGGATTAGAGGGTTGGGACTTTCAGCCTCACCCCCAATCCCTGGGGAGGGATCTGGAGTTTGAATTAATCACCAATGACCAATGAATCTATTAATGGCCAATGATCGAATCAATTAATGGCCAATGATTAAATCAATCATATCTATGTCATGAACCCCAAAAGGACTGGGTTTGAAGAGCTGAACCCATGGAAGTTTCTGGAGTGTGGTGCATCTGGGGAGGGCATGGAAGCTCCACACCACTTCCCACATGCCATGCTCTGTGCATCTCTTCATCTGCATCCTTTATAAAGTCCTTTATTATAAACCGGTAAACCTAAGTATGCGTTTCCCTGAGTCCTGAGAGCTGTTTGAGCAAACTAATCCAACCCAAACAGGGAGTCATGGAAACCTGAATGTGAAGCCAGTCATAAGAAGCTCTGGAGGCCCAGACTTGTGACTGGTGGGAAGGTGGGGGCAATTTTGTGGGACTGAGCCCTCTGCTGATATCTCCAGGTAGATAGTGTCAGGATTTAATTGGAGGACACCTAGCTGATGTACAGTGCAGAACTGATTGGCTGCTGGGTGTGTGGGAGAAACCCCCCCCATCACATTTGGTCACAGAAGTGTGTCTGTGTTGGTGATTGTTATTGTGGAGTGAGAGCAGAGGAAAAACACAGTTTGAGTTTTTCCAAACAGGGTGGAATCCCATCTGCCAATTTAGAATCTGAAACTTATAGTTTCAGTACTTCAATTAACATTGAAGTACTTCAGTTAAGTACTTCAATTAAGATTACAGAACTGGTAAGTGAAAGTGATACAACAAAAATGTAACCAAAGTCTGCTCAACTTAACAGCTAATAACAACAAAGTTCATAAAAATAATACCAGTTGATATTGATAGCACTGATTGAGCCCTGGCTCTGTGCATGACCTTGTTAAGGGCTTTAATCGCATTAATCTCTGAATAAATATCCTCACAACCACCCTGAAATCCACGTGTTTGTAACAATTCTACAGATGAGGAAACTGAGGCCCAGGAGGTTGAGTGTCTTGCCCAAGATAAAATACCTGGTACCTATTGTAACCAGGATGATAACTGGATGAGTCTAATCCCTGAGTTCTTACCCACATTGCTCTCCAGGCTCTGAAGGAATCTCATCCTTCTCATTCCATGTATCATTTTACACCCCCCCCTCCCTCCTAGGAAAATATACAAGGAAAGGAGTGAGAGGGGCCGAGGGTCACTCACATTTTACAGTCAGCTTGAGGGGGTCACTCCTGTTGGAGCTGACTGGGTTGGAGACCTCACACTGATACTCCCCAGCATCCTCCTGCCTGATGGGGTCTATGGTGAGCACATGGTTAAACCAGGACAGCGCCATCCTCTTCGTGACCTGCAGACTCTGGTTATTGAAAATCCACTGGAAAGAGGTTCCAGTGTTATTTGTGCGGCAGGTCAGGACCACAGAGCCCTTCTCTGTGACTGTGGTGCTGCTGGCTTGGATGGAGGGCTGAGCCACTGACTCTGTGGATAGAGTGACCAACAGAAAGTGTCTTGGGGCCATGCTGCATCCTCAGAGATCTCAGAGTCAAATTTAGAACATTCCCCTGTGAATAAAGGAGAAAGATGAAAGACAGGGAGGAGCAGAGAGAACCAGAGACACCCATAGCAGCGAGCAGTGGGGACTACAGTGACCTCAGAGACCCCAGGGATCAGGAGGACCCAGCTGCCTCAGACCAGGACCAGGGAGTCCTGAAAACCCTCCCACAGATGAGCAGCCCCAGAGTCACATGAGATGCAATTCCTGGGGTGGCTTTAGGAGCAGGCAGTCAGAGAAATGGAACATGGGTCTCAGCCCCTAAGGGACAAGGAAGAGGTGTGGCCAGCTCCTCCTAGGATCCTACATTCAGGATCCAGTCTGTAAAGAGGTTATGATTATTCCTTTCTTTTTTCATTAATTCCCTCCCTCCTTCATCAGAGAACTACTGAGTGTGTGTCTCAGTTGGACCCTGCGCAGGTACAGGGTGTAATGGGGAGAGAAAGCTGAGTCCTTTCCTTCATCCTCCCGTGGGAGTGACATCAACAAATCAAGAAATTCATGATTTCACGTCCAGTGAAGGAAGGGATGTGGATCTGATGGGAGAGGCTTGGACAATCCTGGCATTGAGTCTGATAGTTGAGACAGGTGATTCCGTTCTAAGTAAAAACTGACTAATTCTCCATTTGCCCCTCATTCCTCAGACCAGAATCTCCCTCTCTGAGCTGAGGATGCCCAAGAAGAAAGGAGCTGAACCAACATCTGGTCCTGGGGTCCACAGATGCCCCACGGTGGTGGCCATGACCAGATTCTGGGCTGCAGACACACGGTGGTGTGACTTTGAGCACTCACAGCCTGTGTGATGCTGATGCAATTTCTCTTTAATAAAATGGGGTAAATGTAAATGGTCCCTGGCTTGCCATCCTCTCTGTAAATTAACATTAAAATATTTACAATTACCTGACCTAAAGCTTGGCACAGAATAGCTCCAAATAAACATCATCGATTATTATTTTACTCCAAAAAAAAGAGTTCTCTGGGCCTGATTCCTGGTGGAGAAGGAGTGGTCCAGAGTGTCTTTTCTCTGCTTTCCCTCCTTCTGAGGACTGTGCACTTCCCAGGACATCTTTTAAGTTTCCCATCCAGTTTAATGGCCTGGGAAGTTTGTTTGTCTGTCCTCTCCACTCTGACTCTCAGGTGAAAGATGAGGCTCTGCCCTTGCCCAGATGAGGCTCTGGGGGCTGAGCCCTGCCTGGTGACCAGCTCTAGGAACCACTGCCCTGGGACAGCTGGTAAATCCTTGCTCACAGTCAGCCCTGCCCAGGAAGCCACAACCCAGCCCTGGCACAGGCTCCCCAGGGTCATCTGGAGTCAGGATCTTGGGACAGGGGCCTGGGGCAGGGGCTTCAAGGGCTGAGCTTCTCTGGGAGGATCCTCAGGCCAGGCCCTGACTGAGTCGTATAAGATCTTTCTCAGGTCATGTCTATGAGGAGGAGGCCAAGGGGGGTTGGACAGAGACTGATCTTCCCCCGCTGCATCTCCCGCATCAGACTATCCTTCTTGCTATAGGGAATTTCCACGGAGTCCGGATAAGGGAAAGAAATTCTGACCTGTTATAGTTTGTCTCCCCTGGGTGTGTCCTGCACTAAATGCCCAAACCCCAACATGGGACGTAATGCAGAGGGGGATGCAGGCACAGCCCAGGCCTAACAATCCTGTGTGTGTGAAGCAGAACTGACCCCCAACACCCAGAGGCATGGAGGAATCACTCACCGTATACACGGAGATGGTGAGATGCCTGGTCAATCTGAGAATTTCTGTATGTGACTTGTAGGGTGTAGTATCCCGTGTCCTCCAGGGTGACGTTCTGGAAATGCAGATCTCCACTGGGTGATATTGTCTCTCGACCGCTGTATGCAGGCCCTGGAGTCCTAACGTGAGTGCCTATTACATATGCTGCGATCAGCTGGTTGGGCTCCACTGTTTTCCCTTTGTACCAGCCATAGCTGTAAAGATTCTCGGGCAGATAAACCACAGAGAGATGAACATTCTCCCCTTCAGCAACTTCGAAGGGCACTGATACAATAAAGAGCCTGGCAGTGATGGGCGCGTTCCAGAAGGTTAAAAGTGAGGCTAGGAAGGGGAGAGAATATCAGTCAATATTTGGACCTATGCATTGGTATGGAAAGATGGAGTCCTGGGTGCAGGTCTCTTCACCCCTCAGCCTTAGAGGGTGTGTGTGTGTGTGTGTGTGTGTGTGTGTCCTACTGGGTCAAAGTCAGCAGCATGACCCTCATTCCTTCAGTACCTCTGACCTTGGAGTTTCCTTGTGTGGAACCCTCTTTCCCAGGGGTCTGCATGGTTCCCTCCCCACTGCCTTCAGTTCCTACTCACACAAGGGAATCCCTGGGAGACTTCTTCCCTGAAGTCTCCTCTAGAGACCCTGGGTCTTCCCTTTCTGACCTTTCCCAGCTCTGTTCCCTCCAGGGCTCTTGTCAGAACCTGACCTCGCATTCTAGATCTCTTTGGGTGTCTGTCTTCCCCCCATGAGATTGTGAGCTCTGTGAGGGCAGGGACTTGTGTGATGTTGGTTGCACCCCAGTGCCTGGGACAGGCTGCAGACTCCTGTGGATGAGTTCATGAGCGCTCCCAGGGCCTTCCATATCCTGGGGTTTATTTGCTAATGTCTGAGGTTGGCGGATGAAGACAGAGTTTCATGACCTGGTGGTGTTTTTATTTAAATTGTCACTGTGATATAGTTTTACTATCATTTTCAAAATGTAGTGGCCACTGACAATGAACTTGAAAACATGGACCAACTGAGATTGTTTTGCCCCTTGGCAATTCCAGTTCACTTAGATTTTTTGGTTCTCCTTCTTAGATTTTCTCTCCCCTGAGTCTCTAACAAAAGCCCTCTGTCTCCTCTCAGAGCCCCATCCTCCCCAGGAGACCCCAGCCAGTCTCTGTGCTCCCTCCTCCCACCCACTCCCAGGGAGTCCTCCCCTCACCTGTGAGCAGGAGCCCCTGCCAGGGGATGCATTCTCTGTGGGGACGAGCTGAGGGGGGCCCCATGGTCTCTGCTGCCTGCTCTGTCCTCCTCTATGGAGAGGAGCTTGGGCTCCAGGAACGCTCTAGACAGGGCTACTGTGACTGTTGGCTCTGTTGTCCTCCCTTCCTCTATGCTGAGCTTCCTCTCAGGCAGGAGCACTTCCCGTTTATGGGCAAGGGCGGGGCTCTGCCCACAATGTCTCTCTGTCCCCCTCCTTTCAGTGCTGCCTCCCTTGTCCTTCCTTTTTGCCTATATTTGGTTCCCCAGACAAAGCTTTGAGAAGCAACGCTAATGGGGTCCCCATAACAGGATGACCCACTCTCCCCAGTACTGACCTCTGCTGTGTTCTGGCCTTGGTTCTGTCACAGCAGGTAGATTATTTCCCTTTGTGACACAGAAAATCAGCTGGGCCCTGGGTCTCCTCATGCTCTCCAGTGCTCCAGGAAGGCAGAATGATGCCCAGCAGGAAGGTGACAGAGGTGGCTCTGGGGGCTAGAAAGGGGCTCACTGGGTGATGGCTGGGAAGGACCCACCTGCTATCTTCAGTGTCACCAGCCTGGCCTCTGACCCAGGGGCAGAGACCCAGGCCTGGGGTCTCGGGAGGATCCCCAGCTCCTAGGTGTGGAGGGAGGTGTCCTGTGTGTCCTGGAAAGAGAGGACTGTGATGGAAGGAGGTGGGAGGCTCTGGGCTCTGCTGTCCTTGGGGAAGGCTTCAGGGGGACCCTCTCCATGTCTGGGGTCTGTGCCCCCAGCTTAACTCTCATTCTCTTTGCAAATACATATATTTTGTGGATCTGCAGTTGCCTGAACTGTCTCATTTCCCTAAATCTTTGTGTCCCTTTGTACAGAAGGTCATGAAGGGTGTGTACATGAGTATGAGGACTATCTGATCAGGGCAAGTGTTTCTTTCCCAAAGATCTCTTTAGATATGGTATAACACATAAGATAAATGTGCTGAATTAGCAATTTTAAGTGTAGAATTAAATGATACTAATTCTATTCATAATGTTGTACAAGCATCACCATAATTTTTTTACCAGAAAATCTTCATTATACCAAATGGAAACTTCATACTTTTAATCAATAACTCCCCACTTCCCCCTGCCCCCACCCACTGGTAGCCTCTGATACTATCAATCTCTGTGAATTTGCCTAGTTTACATGTCTCATATAATAACGAATTATATACGTGTATTATTTTTTTCTGGATTATTTCTCTTAGCATAATGCTTTTAAGATTCATCCATGTTGTAGCATATATTACAGCTTCTTTCCTATTTATGGCTGAGTAATATCCCAATATATGTTTATACCTCAATTTTAATTCATTCTTCTCTTAATGGACATGTGGGTGGTTTCCACATTTTTGCTATCGTGAAAAATGCTGCAATGAACTTACACTTGGAAGTATCTTTTTGGGTTTCTGTGTTCATTTCTTTGGGGGTACATATAGGAGTATAAATATGGGGTCATGTGGTAGTTCTATGTTTAAGTTTTTGAGAAACAGCCAAACTGTTTTCCAGTTTGCTGCGCTATTTTATATTCCCATCAGCAATATACGAGGGTTCCATTTTCTCTACATTCTTGTCAACACTTATTATTTAATATTTTTAAAATTTATAGCCATTCTAGTAGGTGTGAAGTGATAGCTCATTGTAGTTTTGATTTTCATTTCCCTGGTGGCTGATGAAGTTGAGCATTTTTTCATGTATTTACTGACCATTTTAATATTTTTTAGAGAATTATTTATTCAAATCATTTGCCGTTTAAAAAAACGGGTTATCTTTTTATTATTGAGTTGTAATAGTTCTTTACATATTTTTGATACAAGTCCCTTATGGGGTACATGATTTGCAAAATTTTTCTCATATTCTGTGTCTTTTCTTCTCACTTTCTTCATGGTGTTCTTTGAAGCACACATATTTTTAACTTTGATGAAGTTCACTTATCTATTTTTAATTTTGTTACTTATGCTCTTGATGTCATATTGAAGAAACCATTGCCCAATCCAAGATCATTAAGTTTTACTCCTATATGTTCTTCTAAGGGTTTGATAAGTTTTGCTGTTCCATTTAGGTTTTTGAAACATTTTGAGTTAACTTTTGTATGGGCTGTGAGGTAGGGGTCTAACTACACTATCTTGCATGTGGTTATCCAGTTGTTCCAGAAAGAATGAAGAGGCTATTCTTTCCCCACTGAGGAATCTTGTCAAAAACCAATGGGCTGTAACAGTAAGGGTTTATTTCTGGACTCTTGATTCTATTCCATTGATCTCTATGTGCATTCTTGTGCCAGAAGCACACTGTTTTAATGATTGTAGTGTTTTAGTAAGTTTTCAAATTAGGAAGTGAGTCCTCCAATTTTTTTTCCAAGATTGTTTTGGCCATTCTGGGGTAACTTTTAAAAAAGATGTAGTTCAATGGTTCTCAAAGCAGGAGTGGTTCAGTCCCCCTTTTTTGGCAGTCTGGAGACCTTTTTAGGACCTTAATGTAAGCAGATAAATTATTCCCACTTTCTTTGCTGAGTTGCTATGTTACAGTGTATACTGACACCCATTAAATAATTGAGAGACCCTGGAAGTGCTTGCCTACATAGTGAGGGACAATTAGTTCCATGATCATGGGCACAGAAGATGTTGTTTTGGGAAACAATTTTGTTGGTGGAGTTATATTCATGCTTACTCTTTTATTTGTCTTCATAGCCTGCATCTCCTCCAGACTTCATATCTGTTTATTTTCTTGTTTGTCCTCTGGGGTTTGGGTGTTGGGTGACCTGTCAGCTGGAGCCAGAGGAGGTGCTTAGCAAGGCAGTAACCCTGGTTGGGAGGAGCAGGGCTCAGCAGGGTGAAAGTAGCTAGGCTTTGAGTCAGGAGCGGCATCTGGAAGCCCTGACTGTAAGGGTCAGAAGGGCCAGCAGGTGGGTGTCCTAGGCACAAACGGTGGCTGCTGCTGTGGACTGGAGGCAGGTAAGAGGCCCTGAGTATTCCATGTTCTTACCAGCTCCCCAATTGAGGATTCCTGTCCTGGGCTGGTGCTGTCCTGCAGCAGGGAGAGGTTAGACAGGGACGGCTGCACATCAGGCTGGAGTCCATGTCATCCTCTTAGACACTGTCACTACAGATTGAGGATTCTGTTCATAAGCCAAGCCTTTGCACAAGGAAGGGACCCGGGCTCTTAAGGAAGAGCAGCTCCTGGTCAGACCTCCATCTCCTTCTCTCTCATTGCCTGAGGCCTCAAGCTTGGTTTCCCTGGCACAGGGATCTGGATCCTCCTCCCAGGGTTGGGGTCTTACTGAGCTGGGCACCTGCAGGCGGGAGAAGGTCTGGAGGGGCCCCCCTCTGCCTTCACCAGATTGATGTTGAGGGTCCCCGGGTCCTGCACCACTATCAGGTGCTGAGCAACTTCCAGCGTCAGTGACAACCACCCCGTGGTAGAAGCAGAACCGCCTCGTGGGAAAGCACCTCCAAGCCTCAGTGCTTGCCATGTGTGGCAATTTGCAGGTTTCAGTTGGGGGCATGTTGGTGGGTGGTCATGAATTCAGGGCCGGATTCTATGCTCACAGTGCACATGCTGGATGTGGTACAGACCCCAGGCAGGGTCCAGTGGGGTGGTTTTGGGTGTGCACAGGTATCTTTCCTGGAGGAGCTGGTGGTGATTTGGCTCCCAGAAGTTTCTGAGCTCTGCAGACTCACCAAGTGCTCAATATTTGAGTGAACATTGGGCAAGAGAGCAGAAGGTAAGTGTCAGGGCATTGGGGCTGGTGCCTCTGGGAAGAGGAGGAACATTCTGGGAGCAAAGCTCTCCCCCAGCTTACAGGGAGCTTCCCATCGCTCCTGCCTTGAGGATCAGGGAAACTCGGGCCTCTGCTCTTCCAGGGGCTGCTTGCAGGCAGTTAGCTCTGGGAGGGGGTGACCCAGGAGTTGCCTCTCGTTTTGCATTTGAGATTTAATAGGAGAAGGGACAGTATATCTTGCCAGGTCACAAAAATTACAGGCATCATGTTGACTGAAGGGCACTCCTGTCATCACTGCAATATACTAGAATGGTCTTTTAAAAAAATAAGTGATTTAGGTTTACCAGCAACTGTAATGCCTGTTTTATTCTTCTAGTTCACTGTTAATGTCACTTTTGTAGTTTTAGCACTGGCAATGTTGATTTTATGTTGACTCTGATGATTTTAAGCTTTCATTCATTCACATAGAAATCATCTTCTTTCTGAATATTAATGCATTTTTTTCTCTATTTCTACTGGTTATTCCTGTATATAGAGTAGAGAATCACTTTTCCCAAGGAGGTGGAAAGCTTCTGACTACCAAAAAAAGTGTCAAAATGCTTCAAGGTCAGTAACTTAAAGATCAAATCCAAGAGTGGGCAACAGATTCTGCCCAGGGTCTGAAAGGTGGACAGGTGAGTGGTGAGGATGTTTAAAAGACCTCTCCTCTCTACTCCCTAAATGGGGGCCATCCAGTGTTCTTGAGGTTCAGAGAAAGCCCAGGGCTGGGGCAGCAGGGCACTGTCAGCTCCCAGCTCCCAGGGGCCAGGAATAAGGCCCCAACACTATCCAGACACTGATTGCATTCATTTTGGGGGAGGGTAGATTCTTATTTAAAGAATAATACAAAAGTCTACAAATTTGAACATAAAGAGAAATTCCTTTGCTACAATTTTCCTCTTAATAAGACATTCCTTCCTAATGACATATGTGACTGCATTCATGGCTGAGATGTTTTCTAGGATGATGAGAGCATCAGAGTGGACTATCTGGTGCCTCGGGGTCATGCATTTTCTTCTTCCAACATCTACAGGATCCCCCATGTCCCACTTTGTAGTGTAACTCAGTGTGTGTCATTCTGGTTTGTGTTGTATAGATCCTTGGAAAGCCCATGCCATTCCTGCTGTGAGGTACAGGCAGCCAAATGGCATCATCTCCAAACATGCCTTCTCCTGGGACATCAAATTATGGAATAAATGAAAGCCATTTTGACAGATATTGAAGATATAAGTTTCTACTCTTCCCACACATGCGATTCTTCTCCCAAGTGAAGGATTTTGCTGGTGAATTGTTATTAGAGATTAGTGCGGATCAGTGACTCTACCAGGGGAAATTTTGCCCTCTAGGGGACATTTGGCAAAGTCTGGAAACATTGTTGGTTGTCAGAGCTGGGGGAGGGAGTCCTGCTGGCATTGAGTGGGTGGATGGTGCTGAACACCCTACAGTTCACAGAGCCCCACCAGTTTGACCACCCAAATGTCAATGCTGAGGAGTGGAGAGCCCTGCTGTGCCCTGCCACAGCTTCCCTGAAGCTTCCCCTCACCTGCTTCTCCCATATCTCCCCACCACTTTCCCACCTCACCTGCCTCCTTATACCTCAGTCCCCTCCACCTGAACTCACTCTTAGTCCAAGGCCAGCCCTGATGTCCGCTCTCCTGGTCTCCTTGCTCCTTAGCAGGAGGCGCCCACTAGATGGCGCCCTTGCCGTTCCTGGAGCTCACGGTCTCCCTTTCCACCCTGAGACAAATGTGGCTGCTTTTACTGCCACAACCCCAGCCCTCCACACTCTTTAGATTTGCTCAGGGAGCAGCTCCTTGACAGACCTCAGGGACCCCAGGGAGGAGCCTCACTCTGGAGATCTTGATGGCATGGTCTTTGAACTTCACTGTTACCCCAGTCAGGATCCAGGATGTTGGGAGTGCATGATTCTGCCCGGTCCCACTTCAGCAGGACCCCACTGCTGAGTTGCCTGTGGGCACCTGGGCCTCCCATCTCCTTCTTGCATTGCAGGAGAGGGATCTTACCACTCCTTTCACATAAAGTCAGATAATGGAGGAGTGCAGGTGAGTTTGGGGAGGTGGACATGAAGAGAGGTTGTGTCCCTGGAGGTGGCAGCAGTGAGAGGATGGGGAGGTGGACATGAAGAGAGGTTGTGTCCCTGGAGGTGGCAGCAGTGAGAGGATGGGGAGGTGGGAGGAACACAGCCCACCCAGCGTTGCCAGCCATATTAGGAGCGACAGCCTTTCCTCTAAGCTTCCAGCCTTTTTCCTGAAACATTCCAGAACTTTTCCACTTCAGCACTTCCTTCCCACTGAGGCTCCTCAGGTCTGTCCCTGAGCTCCCAGCTGAGCTTACCTACCCATCTGAGATCCTGAGTCCTGTGTCACCCTCGGTCCCCATTATTCTGTGTAGCTCTGTGGGACGCCCAGCTCTCCTGACACCCCCAGTCTTCAGAATGGTCATCAGCACTGTCCCTGTGGCACCAGGGTGACTGCCACCTGGAGGGTGAGTCCTGCCTTCCTGACAGCTGTGGGGCTCGCTCTAGGCTCCCTTGTCCTGATCATTCATCACCTCCAGGATGCACAGCAGCTGGGCCAAGGGGAGGAGCAGGGACAGGTGTCAGCCACCCTGTGCATCTGCAAGTCAGGCTGGGAGTGTGGGAGGACCCCAGGAATGACTGAACTTTCTGATTTAGAGGGTGAGAGCTTGCACTGATGGAATTTGGGATTTAATAGGAAAAGCATAGTGTTTTCCTGTTTTGTAGACAGGGTGGCTGGAGTTTGGAATCATAGATTCCCCTGGGATGTCACTGTGGACCTCAGTCCCACCCATTAGGGGCACAGATTTCAGAATCCACACCCTGGGGCAAAGCAGGCATGGGAGGCTCCATCAGCCTGGCCAGGGCTCTCTATTTGTGCAGCTGCTGCAGGGAGATGTGCACTCTGATGGGAACAGTGCTCCCTCCTCCTTGGGGGGCAGTATCTAGCTCCCTAGAGCCCCTCTCCCTGCAGGCCCTGCCCTCTCTGAACCTCACCTTCCCCAACACCCCCTAACCCCATCTCAGCTGTAAACCCAGCACTTTCTCATCCATTGTGGGTGGATTGCTTGAGCCCAGGGGTTCAAGACTATGCTGGCTGGGCAACATAGTGAGTTATTGTCTCTACAAAAAAGATAAAAATTAGCTGTGCATGGTGGCATGCACCTGTAGTCCCAGTCACTCAAGAGGCTGAGGTGGGAGGATCGCTTGAGCCAGGGAGGCTGAGTTGGCAGTGAGTTGAGATTGTGCCACTGTATACTTCAGTGTGGGTGACAGAGCGAGACCCTGTCTCAAAAAATAAAAGTAAAAAAAAAAAAAAAAAGAAATATGGAATACATTATTGTTAACTCTAATCAACCTACTATGCAATAGTCCACCAGTAATACCAGTAATAGCCAATAATGAATTATTTGAAAAAGAATACAATTTATTCTTAGCTATCTACTGCTAAAATTTTTAAGCTATCTTTTATGATAGCTGAAACAAAAGAAGTAAATTTAACCAAGGAAGTAAAAGACCTTTATAATGAAAACTGTAAAACATTGATTAAATAAATTGAAAAACACACACACACACAAATAAGAAGATATTTCATGTTCATGAATTGGAAGAATTGATATTGTTAAAATGTCCTTACCACCCAAAGTGATCTACAGATTCAATGCAATTTCTGTCAAAACACCAATGATATTCTTCAAAGAAGTAGAAGATCCTACAATTAGAAACCACAAAAATTCCTGAAATCTGAAACCACGAAACACCCTGAATTGCCAAAGCAATCTTAAACAAATAGAACAAAGCTAGTGGCATTACACTTTCTGACATCAGAGCATACTGCAAAGCTATAGTAACCAAATCAGCATGGTCCTGGCATAAAAACAAACACATAGATCAATGAAACAGAATAAAAATCCCAGAAATAGACCCATGCATCTCTAGCTGACTGATTTTCAACCAAGGAGCCACATGCACATAATGGGGAAAGGACAGCCTCTTCAATAAATGGTGCTGGGGAAATTGGATATTCATATGCAGAAGAAGGAACCTAGACCCTATCCCTCACCATGTACAAAAAATTAACTCAGAATGTACTGAATAAAGACTTAAATGTAAGAACTGAAATTATGAAACTACTAGAAGAAAATATAAGGGAAAAAATCCATGACATTGGTCTAAGCAAAGAGTTTTTGGATAAAATCTCAACAGCATAAGCAACAAAACCAAATATAAACAAATGGGATTTCATCAGCTTTTGCACAGCAAAGAAAAAAAAAGCCAGCAGAGCAAAGAGACAACCTACAAATGGGAGAATATATTTGTAAAGTATACATCTGATAAGAAGGTAATATCCAAAATATATAAGAAAATTATGTTTCTGTATGGTTTTATCTGACCGGGATACAGAAGCGACATCCACAGCCCCATCCTCAAAGGCCACTGGTTCCCAAAATGTCAAGCACATCCCTTAATGATCCATCATCAACACCTATGTCTGTAGGATGAAGGGTGAATCATGAAGCACTAAAAAGGAAGAAGGAAGTCAATCCCAAAACAAAATGATGCAGCATCTGGAAAGTCCAAAGCATTTTTTTTTTTTTTTTTTTTACTGCATCTTCCTCCTTTCTTCTCCACATTCCCAATCCTCACTATTGATTAACAAAACAAAACAAAAAAAAACTGGAACCCACCATCTTCCCTACTGTCAAGAGATCTAGCGAGATTGTTTGAGTCTTAGAGCAAACTTTGCCGTAAGCCGAATTTCTGGCTGGATTTACAATGATATGAGCTAGCACAGTCTCTTTTTTTGCCAAAGTCAACTCGTGCTCGGTTTTATTTGCAACCAAATAGAGGTGGTAACCAAATATAGGTGACCCTAAAATTAGTCATCAGGATGAAATCCTAAAATGTGCAACAAACTGGGTTAAATTCAGGATTAGTAGCAACATCTTTGTTGTGGGCTTGAAAAGGGGGCACCCTTTTATGCAGTAGCAAAATTGCTAAATTGTTGTTTGCTGAGTCTTTGGAGTCTTGTCATTGATTTTCTATGACCATTCAAACAGGGCTGCAATGAACATCTATGGTTGTTTAGCTTGGCACACTTCTACATTTCTATACAGTAATACCTAGAAGTGCATTTGCTTAATCACAAGATATGCACATTTTATAATTGACTGCTATCAAACTACCTTAAATAGCCTTAATCAATTTGTTCTCAACATTGTTTAACAGGGCCTGTTTAATGTCCTATTTCAAGCAAGGACAGTATCACTTTTCTTAATATTTTCCAAATTATTGGACCTTAACAAATACTTAATGTGCAATTAACTGATTCCTTGGTATTCCCATGCCTTCTTTTAAATGTTTCCTTATAGTACACAAAACCACATTATTGTTTCTTTACTTGTGTCATTCCACCCTGGACCATTCCTATCTAAATCGTGACATTATGAGAGAGAGAGAGAGAGAAAACAGTATGAAAATATAAATTGATTAATTGAAAAAAATTTAAATAGGACAAATCAGGAAGACACAAGAGAGATTTTAAAATTATTCAGAGAATACCACAATAGCTGTACCAATATATTTTAAAACTTAGATGAAATGGATAAGTATCTTGATAAATGTAAATTACCAAAACTGACTCATGAAAAAATGGATATTATGAATAGAGCAATAATCAGTAAAGCAATTAAAAAGACAGTTGATAATTTTTATTTACTGACAACAATAGCAAAATGTCAGGCCATGATATTTTTATGGTGAATTTTAGCAAATTCTCAAGCTACTCCTCAACCAATTCTCAGAATGTTTAAAACTTTAAAAAGAAAACACTTTCTAACTCATTTTCAGAAGCTGTTATAGCATGATACCAAAACCACACAAGAAAATTATAGACCAATGTCACTTACAAATATACATGCAAAATCAAACAAAATCTTAGTGAACCAAATTCAGAATTAATAATAGCATACAAGCAAAATATGTTATCATACATATGGCTTATATCAGGAATGCAAATACGTTTCAACATCAGAAAATACTTCTCCACATTAACAGACTAAAGGAGAAAAACGCTTGTTTAATTATCTCAATAGGTTTTTAGAGAATCTTGAAAATTTTATAAAGTTATGCATATTCTGTAAAATTGATGAAATCCAACCTTGATTTATTTTTAAAAATTGCCTTTCCTAAAGAATTATAGGAAAAGGAAACACATGCATCCTCACAGAGCTACTTGAAGGCTAAGTTACTTCCCTTAAGTAACGTATTCTGTAATGTGTGCTTGGCACGCATTCAATACTAAACAAATATTGGCAAATCCTCAAACCACTTCTCGCTCAAATAACCCACCTTTGTCTTTTGCCTTTATGTTAGGGTTGATTTTCTCAATTGTATCTTGGAGATCATTTGGTCGGTCTTTCAGCAATTACCCTGAATTTGCTTTTCTGTTTACAATTTTAATTCCTGGGAACCCTTTCGTGTTCTCTGACTGCACCCTTTTCATGAGAGTTCAGCTAGCAAACTCTCATGAGTTTTAGACATCAATAAGGATGTCTAAAAGCTTCCTTCTGGGCTTTCAAATGATGTTTACTCCAGGCATTTGTTCCGTTCGTTCATCACCCATTTTCCCTACAACTTGCCTACACTTGATATCAGATTTTTATTTATCAGTCACCTATCTTCTTCATTGGCCCATTTTCCTATTTTGCTACTGGTTGTTCTCAAATGTGTTATGATTCCCGGTTGTACAGTCAAGTGGTTGATAATCTTGGATATATGATAAAGATTTGCTCGGTAGCTGTGTGTAAACCTGCACAAAAGCTTTTGTATTTTGCTTCTTAAAAAAGACAATAGATGGTTGGGAAGATCCCTTGAGTTCACCAGTTCGAGGCTGCAGTGAGCTATGATAGCGCCACTGCTCCAACCTGGGCGACAGAGGGAGACTCTGTCTGTCTGTGAAAAAAAAGGGGGGCGGGGGTGGGGGGGAAAACTGGAGATGTAAACCTCCCGCAGGGCCCTACCCGTATCCGCAGCAGGTCTCTAACAGGAACAGCTTCAGGCCTGTGTTGGAACAAGGCAGGTTACAGAAATCTGGATGCCAGATCTGTAACTTCAGGGTAAGGATTGGCTCTGAGGGCTGGGTCCCCCAGGCTGGGCGTCCCAGAGGCACCTGCCCCCGCCCCTTCCCCAAGGCAGGCCAGGACACCTTCACTCCTCTCCTGAGGCTCTCCACCCCGCTCCTTCCCACTGTGCCTCCTAGAGTAGCGGTGGCGGTGCCACGGGGGAGCGGGGTGGGGCGAGCCCTGAAGGCAAGGTGGATGGGCCCCGCGGGGGTCACTGGCGGCCACCCTCGCAACTCGACGCAGGCCGGCCCTTCCAGTGAATCGTCCCAGCCACAGCTGGCCTCCCAGCCGCGCTTGGGGCGCCTCGGGGTACGAATGGCGCAGGTTGGGGAGACTCACCAGGCAGCGTCGGGGGTCGGTCCGGTTATTCCGCACCACTTGGCTCCAGTGGGTGCGCGGGCCTCTCCTCCTCAGCTCCTGGGCTGCAGCCCCTCCCTCACCCTTCGCAGCTTCGGAATCCGACTGTGTCATTCCAACAGAGCGTGGTGAGGACCTCCGAGGGTGTTCGCGCCAAGGGATCTCTGTCCGACGCTCTGAATGTCCAAGTAAATGAGTTCAATGAAGGGCGGGTAAACGGAGGAGCAACCGTGACTCTCTCAAGGGAGCCCAAGGCTTCCTTGTCTAATTCGTGACGCTCCAATGGATGGACGCTCTTCCCACCATCCCTTCCCAGCATCCAGCGACACCATCGCCAAGGGACGGGCTCGGCGGAACCTGCGGGAAAGAAGCACCCGTTGAGCCTGACTGCAGCGCGGTGAAGAGACAGGGAAGGCGGATCAGTAGTCGGTCCCGCGCCCACCCGCTGTTTCCGCGAGGGGAGGAGTTGACTGGCCTTGCAGGCAGAGGGCGAAATGTGAAATTCCACTACTCCTACCATTTTCCCGGAGTGGCATCAGGCCAAGCTCTCTGCAGCAGGTCAGGTGGGGAGATTGGGGCGCACACCTGCCTAACGGTAATGCAGGATTAGCTAAGGTGAGCTCAGGACAGAAGCCTCCCGTGGGGCAGGAGGGATAAATAAATAAATAAATAAATAAATAAATAAATAAATAAATAACTCCTTGGTCTTTATTTGCGGCAGGAATTCAGAAGGTGAAAGCGGGGCCTTAGGATCTTTCTGACCTTTTGGGTTTTAAGCAGGAGGTGTCAGAAATGTTACCACAAGGCTAGCTGGCTTGTGGCCAGCAAGCGTTCACAACGCCCTCGATTTTTCATCCCTCTACGTGGATTCTTTTTTTCATTGTGAGGCAGAATTTCTATGATTGTTCAGCCACTCAGAGAACCTGAGCTGGTTTAGACCAGGTGAGACAGGCTGGGTTTTCCCTGGTGATGATGCGTTGTTGCTGTGGCAATCCTGCCCAATACCAGAGGCCCTGCAAATTCAGACACTTGGTGCCTGTGCTTGGCTGAAGGGCCAATGGGTGAAGCTGCCATCTGCGGGAGGATGACTGAAGCCTCTAAGTCAGAATCCGCCCAGGCTGTGCCTTAGGGCAGCTCCACGGAGCCTCCGTTGGCCTGGGACAGAGAGTCCACCACTGTGCCAGCCCCCAGCCACTTGCCTAAGTCCTGTGCTGAGAGCCCCTTGTCCAGGGAAATGGGGTCCAGTGGAAAAGAGGCCACCTCCTTGCCCTTCACGCAAGGCAGGTTGGTGACAAACCTGAAGCTAATCCGTTCCTAGAGGAGCTGCTTCTGGGTCCGAGTTTTCTCTGCAGCAGAGCAGCTCCCTGGATGGGATCTGTTCAAAGTCCGCCCTTCACACGGAATTTCCCGTCCTTGCAATTTTCCACCTCCACCACTAGGGGATCCTCTCTGACCGCCTCATGCCGGCTCTGGCCTCTGAGCAGGGGTTTCTCTTCTGCATATGAGACCTTGCGCCTGCCTAGTGGCCTTTTGGGACCTAGAGCTGCTCCACACCCCGCTGGGGTTACAGTGCCTCACCTCCACCCCACCCCACCAGGGCACCTTCCCTGGCTGGGATGGGATTTCAGGAGCGCCGAGGAACAGCCCAGACAGGTGTGGGAGAGTAGCCAAGGCCCCTGTCCCGGGGTGGCCAGGACAGCGGTGGCCTCGCATAGGACCTGGCTGGGCTGCTGCAATCAGTGTCCTGCCCCTTGGAGAGCAACAGTGAAAGCAACAAGACTATCTTCACCCACCTTAAGAAAGAACAGAACCAGTATCCCCAACTCTGCTGTGTATCCCAACCCAATTCCATTCCCCGCCCCATCCTCAGTAGTCAATATGCAAAATATTAGAATACTCTTACTGTTATTATTTTCAACCACACTCTGCATCTTGAAAACCCATTTATTTCGTTATGTGCTTTTAAACTTCTTGAAAATGAAATACTGGGGCCGGGCGCGGTGGCTCACGCCTGTAATCCCAGCACTTTGGGAGGCCGAGGCGGGCATATCACTAGGTCAGGAGATCAAGACCATCCTGGCTAACACAGTGAAACCCCGTCTCTACTAAAAATACAAAAAATTAGCCAGGCGTGGTGGCAGGTGCCTGTAGTCCCAGCTACTCGGGAGGCTGAGGCAGGAGAATGGCGTGAACCCGGGAGGTGGAGCTTGCAGTGAGCCGAGATAGCGCCACTGCACTCCAGCCTGGGCGACAGCGCCAGACTCTGTCTCAAAAAAAAAAAAAAAAAGAAATACTGAATTTTCAAATACTTGCTTTTTTTTTCGGTCAAAATTATGTTCTCAAATTTCACTCTTGTAGATGTGCATGGGTGACTGTAATTTTTGCATTTTTAAATTAAATATTCTCCTATTGCATTAATATGCCACATTTTATTTCTGTCATGTTTTTGGTGACCATTTGGGGTGTTTTTTGGTTTTGTATTTTTGCTGTATACATGCTGTCACGGTGGACATTCCTCTTTATACATATTTCCTGTTGTATGCAGACACATTTTTAGGATGTGACATCTTCAGCTTTTCTATTGGGTCGTGTCTCTTTTCCTTCGTGCTTTGTGTTATTTACATATTCTGGAAGCAAATTCTTCGTCAACACTGTGCTGCACGTCTCTTTCGCAATTTGTGTCTTCTACTTCTTCTTTTTTTTAAAAAAAAACTTTCTTTATAGTGTTCTTTCTTTCTTTGTTTTGTTTTGTTTTTTTGAGATGGAGTCTTGCTCTGTCACCCAGGCTGAAGTGCACTGGCCGATCTCGGCTCACTGCAACCTCCGCCTCCTGGGTTCAAGTGATTCTCTTGCCTCAGCTTCCCAAGTAGCTGGGATTACAGGTGCCCGCCACCACACCCAGCTAATTTTTGTATTTTTAGTACAGATGGGGGTTTCACCATGTTGGTCAGGCTGGTCTTGAACTCCTGACCTCAGGTGATCCACCCTCTTTGGCCTCCCAAAGTGTTGGGATTACAGGCGTGAGCCACGGCCCCCAGCCTGTGTTCTTTCTTAAGTAGATGTTACTTTTAATATAATAGAATGTATCATATTTTGCTTTTATACTAGTACTTTTTCTATCTAATTCAAACACATCCCCAAGGGTCTTTGTGTGTAGACTGACCAATTTCTCAAGAATCATGAATGAATACTGCTTCTCTTTCCCCAATTTATCTGTAATGCTACCTTTATTATAAAGTTTCTGTGTATGTGTAGAAGTAGTTCCTGATTTTTCACTCTGTGCCACCAGCATACCAATAGCACACTGTCTTAAATATTAAATAGTAGAGCTTTATGAGACAACTTGATGTGCAGTAGGCAATTGCCCCCTTGTTACTCTTCTTCAGGGTTCTTTGTTATACCACATGAATTTTAGAATTGGCTTGTCCAGCTAAAAGACAACTGCAAGGATTTTATTTGGAAGTTCATACTTCTATAGATAATTTGGGGAAAGTATTTTCATAATACCAAGTCTTCCTATTAATGGACACAGACTCTCTCTCTCTCTCCCCCACCCTCATCTGTTTAGTTATTTATATCTTTATAGTCTGTTAGTTATTGTTTAATGTCTTTCAACCAGGTTTCATGTTTTTCTACATAAAGGCCTTGCATGTGAAAGTCTTTATTCCTAGCTTGCTATTACAAACATTTTTTTAAATTGCACTTTTCAGGTACAGTGGCTTGTACTGTAATCCCCGATACCTGGGAGGCTGAGGCAGATGGATTGCTTGAGTCCAGAAGCTCAAGACCAGGCTGGGCAACATAATGAGGCCCCTGTCTCAAAAAGTTTATTTTAAAAATTGCATTTGCTGTTATTCAACAAATGTCATTGTGTCTCATATATGGATTTTTATATCTGATAACCTTGTACAACAATCTTTTGATTCTAACAATATATCAGATTCTTTTGAGTTTTCCATATAGACAATAATGTCATCTGTAAATTATAATTGTTTTTTCTTTGTTATTTCTTGGACTTTTTATTTTATATTTTTGTCTTGGTGCAAGGCAATATCCCTCTATATATTGTGGGGTCTTTTTTCTCATAAAGTGGGATGGTGAACACCCTTGTCTTGCTCTCTGATTGTATAAAGCATATTTGCTGTAGCATTTTGTAGACACTCTTTTTTAGATTGTCTACAAAAAATAATTCACTTTTATTTCTGGTTTACTGAGTTTTCAGCATAAATTGAGGCTGAATTTGAGCTAAAGCTTTTTCTGGAGACATCATTTGAAAAATTCATATGATTTGCTTTCTTTAAGCCACCAAAGTTATGAATTACATTGAACTGAGTTTCTACTGTTTAACTGTATTCTTGGGAGAAAACCCACTTGTCACTGTACAATATCTGTGTTATTTACTGCTGTCTTGTGTCTAAATTTTCTTTTAGGATTTTTTGTATATGCTCAGATTAGCGTGTTATTCTCCTTTCTGTATTTTTTTCTGGTTTGGGGATCAAAGTTATAATAGCCTCACAATAAGAGCTAAGAAACCAGCACTAATGGAGGCCGGGCAAGAGGTTAGGAGTTGAAGACCAGGCTGGGCAAAATAGTGAGACCCCCATCTCTATGAAAAATAGAAATTAGCCAGGCATGGCAGTGAGTACCTGTAGTCCTAGGTACTTGGGAGGGTGAGGCAGGAGGATTGCTTGAGCCCAGGAATTTGAGGCTGCAGCGAACTATGATTGTGCCACCGCACTCCAGCCTGGATGACAGAGTGAGACCCTGTCTCAAAAGAAAAAAAAAAAAAGAAATAAAAAGGAAAAGATAAAAGAGCTAAGCATCTGTTTCCTTTTTTCCATTTTCTGGAAGAGTATGTGTAAGACTGCAATTAACTGTTTCTTGAATAATGGGAGAACTCTGTAAAATAATCTGGCTTTGGTGTTACCTGTATTGGAAGGATTAAAAATACCAATTCAGTTTCATTATTGGTTGATAGGACTACTCATGCTTTTTGTTTTGTTTTGTTTTGTTTTTAAGAGGAAGTCTGTCTGTATTGCCCTGTTGTCCAGGCTGAGATGCAATGTTGTTCACAGGCCTGTTCCTGGCTCACTACAGCCTCTAACTTCTGGTCTCAATAGATCCTCCTGCCTCAGCCCTCACAGTAGCTAGGACTACAGGCATGCAGCATCACATCCAGCCTCTTTTCCTGCCTGACCCAGTTCTGGTTTCCTTTAGCTTTTCTAGGTGTTCATCCATTTTATCTAATGTTTCATGCATTTGGCATAAGGGTGCTCAGTGTCCTTTCATTGTCTGTTGTCTGTAACTGTTGCCATTTTCATTCCTATTCATGTATACTGGCGTCTTCTCTCACTTTTTCTTAATAATCCTGCTGGAACTTTGCTTTTTAAAGAACATCTTTTGACTTGTTGATTCTTTTTTCACACATATTAACTATTTTCTTATTTTTTGCTTTTACATTTATTTCTTTTCCTTTTTGAAACATTGCTCTTTTCTTACTACAAAAATGGATAAGTAGCTTATGAATGACCACCTTTTTTAAAAATCTTTTCTACTATAAGCATTTTAGCAGTTTACATTTGCCCACAAGTACCAATTCAGCTACACCCTATGTGCTTTTACATAAAGTCTTCATTTTTGGTAAGACATATTCTCAAATTGTAATTATCATTTGTTTTTAAATCCATGATATTTTATTTGAAAGGTTGTTTCTAAACATACATGTTCTGGTTATACTTTTATTCTGGTTTCTAATTTAACACAGTGGCCACAAAACATGGTCTGTGCAGTACATACAATCAATGAGTAATTTCTGAACTGTAGTATTTGGCGTAATATATGGCAACATTTCCTAAGTTTTCCATGTGTGCTTTAAAAAACTTCCAGTGAAATACATAAATCTGTTAGATCAAGCTTCTCACATTGTTCAAACATTCTATATATTTACTGATTCATTTGACTGCTTTGATTTTTATCAATTACAGATAGGAATGTATTCAAATCTCCTATTAAAGTATGACACCCAAGTGGCTTTTTAAAGACAGAGATGCCAAACTAATGAATACATGATTGTCCCCAAAGCCTGCACAAATTCTCTAATGAAATTTTACTGTGAAAGTTTGTTTAATTAAGGCTTACTAAAGCAGAATGTTGTCTTTTACTTTTTAAATAAAGATTATATATTTTACTACATCGTTTAAGTTTATGATTAATTATCTATTACTGAGGATAAGAATCTTTGCCTGTGATCATTGAGCATTTGCACTTCATTTATGATCTGCCTTCTTACAGCTTCTGTTAATTTTTCTACTAGAGACATTTATTTATTTGTATAAATGTTGAAGTATTTTGTTGTTGTTGTTGTTGTTGTTGTTTTTGAGTCAGAGCCTCGCTCTGTCACCCAGGCTGGAGTGCAGTGGCATAATCTCGGCTCACTGCAGCCTCCATCTCTGGGGTTAAAGTGATTCTCCTGTCTCAGCCTCCAGAGTAGCTGGGACTACAGGCATGTGCCACCACACAAAGCTAATATTTTGTATTTTTAGTAGAGATGGGGTTTCGTCCTGTTAGCCAGGATGGTCTCGATCTCCTGACCTCATGATCTACCTACCTCGGCCTCCCAAAGTGCTAGGATTACAGGTGTGAGCCACTGTGCCTCGCTGGGTTTTTTATCTTATAAGGAGATGTAATAGATAGATAGATGTTTCAAAGATAGTCAGATGTTTTAAAAATTTTAAACATTTTTTTACAGGTTGACTTTCACCATTTAATTTCATTTATGTGTTTTGCTTTAGAGAAATTTTAAATGCTATGTCGATCTCATGACTTACAATTATGTTTGGTTTTGTTTTGTGTTTTCCACAAAACTTAGCTTAACCTTGAGCATATAATAGTTGTAAAGATAGGAGAGTAACAATGAAAAAAGGGATTGCATAAAAATGGCATATTTTCTATAGAGTTGTTTATCGCCTGAAAATAGGCCCCATTCCATGGAAGTAAGATGATCAGGCTCAGGTCCCCAGATGAAACTCTTGGCATGGTTTTTGGAGATAGTCCAGGGCTCAGTACTGGCACTATCACTTGCTACTTCTCCCAAAGTAACCAATATCTCATCCACCCTGAGCCCATTTCCATATCTCTAACATGAGGATAATAGCATCTACCTTACACACCAAGTAGAGGGATCAAATGTAGGAACTAAATTAAAGTACCAGCACTGAATAACCTACATCCTCCCACTTCCCAAAAGGAAGAGAGATGTATCCTCTGTTGACAAACGAGACAATTTTGCAGGAGAGAAGGGAAATGCCAGCTCACTTGCAATGTAAACATGTTCTCTCTTTTTAGGGATGTCCAGGGACCTGAGAGAGAACCCATGCTTACCAAAGAGTTTCTAGTTCCAGACACACAGGGCTAGAAGGGTGACAGGTATGGTTTTCAGAGTCCCTGAATCCACCCAGTCCTTGCAGAAACTCCTAAAACCTGTGGATTGACAGCGTTGAGTTCACAGCTCTGGTCCTCACATGCTGATACTGCTTGTGATATCGAACCCGACAGGACCCCACATCACAATTGATTTACCAACTACAATATAATACCTCCTGAATCTCCAAATTGGCTCACCCAGGAACAAAGCCTTGGGGTAAAACTGGATTAGGAGATACAAGCACTGAATTTTCTGAGGGTGAGACACACAAGGAATCTAAGTGACATGCCACAGAGTAATGGGTCTGTGACTGGAGGACCCACAAATTTGTCTTACTGGAGACACCACACACACACAGACTCCATCCTTAGCTGTGGAAACAAGGGTCTTTTGCTATCTTAGCCAAATTCTGGGAGTAATTTTTGGAGGGGAGAAGATCTTTGGGATTGCCTCTTTCAGGCCTTCTACAAAAACACCTACTTCTTAAATGGTAAAGCTTACACTAAACTGAAAAAATTACATCCTGGGCTTTTTATGAAGTAGGTGTTGGATTGAATCACTACTGGAAGAAGTATGGCATCACAGATTCTAAGCAGTGGCCAAAGGATGGATCTGTTAAATTAGAAAAATCTCTAAATTTATAAAAAGATTTTAGATTCCTTTATTCTAAACAATTGCCCTATTTGTACTCACGGGACAATCAAATTTCAAAGGAGATATGTAACGATTTCACGGCTTGCATTAAAAATCCTTCTGATAAAATTAAAGATAAAAAATCTGACCCCCTGCCAAAAAAATCTTTTGAAGTTCACACTGTCTGCTTTCAATATTCTGTGGGATTCACAATGAAAGGCCTTATGTTGTGGCTTAGCTTCAAGTTTATGCCTTCGCCACCATAGTCTGGGTTCAATTCCCAGTCAGGGCCCCAGTGCCTTTGGTTTAATGTTTGTGTGGCATTTGACTTTTTTACCTATTTAGTATTGGTGAGATTACCTTTGGTAAAAAAGTTTAAAAAGTGGAAATCGCAGTTCTTTGTGTTGGCTAAAAACTGATTATAAGAGATCTGGAAGGTTTTATTTTTCTTTTTCAAAGAGCTCTATGGTCAGAAGTCGGCTTCATTAAAAGCTAATATTTAATTATATGTACATACAGTCTTTCTGCATTTTCTGTTTTGGGTCCTGTTTGGAAAAATATTTGGATTTGAGTGAAACTCCCTTTTAGAAATTAAGTGCTTGGTACAATATACCCATGTAACTACCCTGCACATGTACCCCCTGAATCTATAATAAGAGTTGAAATTTTGACAAAATAAAATTAGATTTTGAATTAAAACAAATAGGTGCTTGGTTCCTCTGCTCACTTCTTTTTAAAAAGAATTCCTCTCCCATGTACTTCTTCTCTTCCCGTCTTTACCTTCCTTTTGCCATCTTTGGTATCACATGAAGGGATCTAGAAGGAATTTTAAGTGACTCTGAAATTCCTTGAGAAATACACAAAAAGATCCCACTCACCCCTTTTGGGGGTCTCCTGTTCTCCTTGTGGAGTCGAGAGTCAGGGACAGGCTCCTCCAGGTCTGCAGCTCTGCTTTTATTTCATCTTGGCTGATTACTTTGGTTTTGTGAGTACCAGGCATTACTTTGTACTGTGAGAGACACATCCTTTGTGAGTGCAATGGCTGCTGAGTCACTGGTGAGGGCTGCAGTTTGGAGATGGCTGAGAGCCCTTGCAATAAATGGTTGTGACTGCAGGGGGCTCCTTGTTTCTTAGCAAGTTTAGATGAGAAAGGTGCAGTTTGGACACAGTTTGAAGGCTGGGAAAACACCAATGAATATGATTTCCTTTGGGGATGGTCTGATTAAAAGTGGGCTGATTGTTGCTGTGTCAACTACTAGCCTTGAAGGCATGTTTCTATAGCATTGTGCAGTGTGGAAAAATTGTGTGGCTTGGTCTTGTGGCGTGTCCTTTCTTTTGGAGACCTCAGATTCAATGTGAAAGTAGGGATTTTTTGATTTTCAAAGCTCTAGATGCCCTGCCTTCCAGATGTGCCTACTCTTCACGTATTTTAAAATTAGATCCTATAAACTGCAAATACTTTGTTGGCTTCTGTGAGCTCAGAGGTCCAGTTAAAAAAGGAAGACAGTTTGTTAAAATTAAAAACTATCTATCTAATCTAACTAGATTGGCCTTCAAATATGACTTTCTGATGTTCAGCTGGTTACTCTGAAAAAATTTCTAAATTTCTTGAGGCTCATCTATATGTTTCCTTGCAAAAAAAAAAAAAAAAAAAAAAAAGCAAGCCCAAGCACCAGTAAGAAAAAGATTTGCAATGTTTCATGGAAGGAGTAGGTGTGTGAAGCATTTATTTGTGGATACTGGGTTGGACACCTGTGCAAAGAAGAAGAGGTCAATAATAAAAATTGCCAGGGGATTTCTTGGAACTTAACAAGCTGAATTAAATATAGAAATGTCAGGAAATCAAGGCAAGAAATATTCACTTGTGGTTAGGCAGACAGGGCAGGGTCCTGAGCTTGAGATGGAGCAAACAGTTGTGGTGGGTGAAGTTCACACGCTTTAGAGCTCAGCTGTCCTAGTAAAGAAGCCTAAGAGTCTCTAAGGCTCTTACGAGAAGATGGATTTTTTTTTTTTGCCTAGATTAAAAGGTTGAAGAATTGCTTTAAGTTGGATAAAATAAAGCTAAATGTTTAAGCAAGTTGTGAAAGGTTTATGAAAAAATTAATTAAAATATTTTTGTGTGTAAACATATTTACTAAAGTTGAAGGGTTATAATTCTGCATTTCTGTAAATTGAGCATTGAAATAAAAACACAATGGGTTTCTCTTAGAGCACTAACCTGCTCTTTAACAAAAATTGTAAAGGGTTATATAAAGTCTATAAAAATGTTACTTTATGGTCAAACATTAAAATTGGGTAAATATGTCTATAAGGTTTTATTATGAATTCAATTTAACATTAATAGTACACTAATGTAAAGGTGAAATTTGGCTTATTTGGTACAAAAATCATACAGGAAGCATTGTGAAATATAAAATGATGTTTAGCTTTCTTTGGGCTATATTTGTATAAATATGTTATTGATGTGTGTTCCAAAGTTATGGGAGACTCCTATAATTCTGCTGTATCTCAGTGTACATTATCAGTCATAATTATAATTGTCATGTTAAATTATTGTGGGCCACAGAGGTAACAGATTTCATTGTCAATTGTGTCTTTGACTATGACTACCCTAAAACGTTTAGTCACCCATATACACATGTTACCTTGTTTTGGCCCTCTTTAGAAGGTAATTTTATAATCAGCTATAAAGCCCTAACAGGTGCTCTTAAATGCAAATTTTGGTAACTTTGGAGATTGTGACATCAGAAGAGAGGAAAAATGTTCAGGACACTTGGAGAGCTAAAATGTTCATTGATATCAAGCAGGACAGGAATTAACCAAATGAAGTGAACTAATAGGAGGCTGACGAAATCTTTTTGACTTTTTGCTTACAATGTTGCTGATCCTTTGTTTTGCTTTTCAGAGTCAAGGCAAATTTTCTTTTGAGCTATTGACAGCTTTTAACAATTAATCAAAGTATATGCCTATGAACACAATTTGGAGCATTATTTGTTTCTCTCTACCCGATTTCCCCAGAATTTGGAAACTATTTGTGAGTATTCTTAATTTATGGCAATATAGTTATTTGCATAAGTGCAATAAGAATGTGTTTTCTTTGATAACAGCACACAATTTGAAAAACTGGTTATTTTACCAAGGTTTTGACCAGAAAGCTGTGCTTTCCTTTAAGGAATCAAACTTGACTTGTGGAGCTAATAAAGCCTTTGGAAAACTGACCTTATATCCTGTGAACACAGTCCCTGTACAGCATTACTGATCTGTGGGAAGAAAAGAATGTCACATTCTGACAGGTCAGGAATCCCAAGTTATCTTGAAACCTCAAGAGGACAGGAATTCACTCAACCATATGTATTTGATGGTAGAAATCCATGGCAGGGGCTCAGCTTTAAAAAGTCTTATCTCAGATTCCTTCTATAAAACAAAGTTCCATCAAAACCAATTTTAAAAGCCTATGTGAAAAATAATTATTCTTGCTGCACCTCATACAAATAAAGTGGCAAAGCATAATAAAGCAAATTGGTCCTGTCGTAATTTGTCTTTAGTAAAAACAGGAAACTGGGGTTGGGTGCAGTGGCTCACTCCTGTAATCCCAGCACTTTGGGAGGCTGAGGTGGGCAGATCACCTGAGGTCAGGAGTTCAGGACCAGCCTGGCCAACACGGTGAAATCCCATCTCTACAAAAATACAAAAATGAGCCAGGCATGATGGCGGGTGCCTGTAATCCCAGCTACTCAAGGGGCTGAGGCAGAAGAATCACTTGAACCAGGGAAGTAGAGGTTACAGTGAGCCGAGATCGTGCCACTGCACTACAGCCTGGGTGACAGAGCAAGACTTCATCTCAACAACAACAACAACAACAAAAAAGGGAAACTGGAGAGAGGGAATTTATGTTTCAAAAACTTTCAAAAACTATAGTACACCTGTTTTTAAATTCTAGTCTGCCATTCAGTTTTTATTATTTTCTACAGTTTGGGTTAAATTCTTATTTCTCTAGCTACAAGTCTCCCAAATAATCTTTTCATTTGTTTCCTTTTTCTTTTCCTTTTTCCCCATTTTTCTTAATTGGAAATCACTGAAACCTAAGCTGTGCTTTCTTAAAGCCCTGTGAACTGAAGACTAGAGAACCGAAACTTCTGAAGAAAGTAGCAGCAACCTATTTATATGTGTTGCTGTTACCTACTATTATGTTTTAGCAGGTGCTGCCTCTACACCCCCGAAACAAAGTGCTACCAGGAACAAATCGACCTTTTCCACTCCAGTGCTGCATTCGGTGCCCCATAATGATGACCCCCTCTCAGCAGGAAGCAGCCAGAAAGATTACAATGTTCCATTTCCCTGTGATTCTTGTGATAAATAAATATACAAGCATGATAGAAATCATGGGCAAATTGACAGTGGGGATTGTGGCAGGCCAGATTTCACTAATGGAGGTCCCCATCACAACTATTTCAGTCCTGACTGAGTAGTTAAGTTCAATATTAAAAGCTGAAAGTGCCAGCGCCCTTCTACACAGGCTGGAATGTAACAAAAGCCCACCAAGGGTTTTACCTAGGCCTTTCCTGGGCCTTACAGCATGACAAAACAAAGAAGGAATTCTTAACCAGACCTGTTTAGGATTAAACAAATTTAATTGGGGGGTCTGAAGAAACTCGCCAGGCCTCCACAAACAAGTTCATTGGGGGTCTAAAGGAACCCCCCCAAACCTCCGTGATTGAGCAGGAGACAAGGTCAGGGTAATTGCCCCAGCACCTGGACTCATTTAGATTAAGTAAATGTACTGAGGCTCCAGAGACAGGTCTCCAAGACTTAGACTTGAGTTATAGATTAAAAGAAGTTAATCACTTATGTCTTCAGATAAATGCACACTGGCACGTAGACATACATCTTAGAAAATATATAAGCTCTGGAAAACCTTGTAATTTATAGTTGGTCTGGAGATATTTTCTGGGCCTTCTCCCTGTAACCGGTTCCAGAAATAAAAAACTCTCTTCCTCCCCAGTTCATCTGCATCTCGTTATTGGGCCGTGAGAAATAGCAGCCAGACCCTCATTTGGTCTGGGAACGCACCGGCTGGGCTTCCTGCCTGGCTGTAGAGCTTCACTGTCCTCCTTCCCAGCCAAAATGTGGCCCTTGAAGGCTTCCTCCCCAACTGACCGGTTTTGGAGTCTATGTACTCAGGGACCACTGTCTTCAAGGAGGCCATTTTCATACTGTTCCTGGTTTGATTTCTCTGAGATTAGGAAATGCCCCTTGAGGCATCCAGGATTGTCTTTATTCCCCCTGAAGCTTCCCCTCCTGAAGAAAAAAGTTCTCAAACACCCTCAGGACTCAAACCCCAATTTCACCCTGTGAAACATTCCCATTTCCTAAACCCAGGCAGGCTCATGGCCCTCAGCCTCTCAGACCCCATGGAAACCTCCTCTCTCACTTCACAGGTTCTCCCCATATTGAGAGCCTCCCCTCCTCAGCACACAGCCCAGAGACTCACCCCAACATGTGTAGCAAATCACCCTGGAAACAATCATGGCTGAACGTGGTAGCCCATGCCTGTAATCCCAGCACTTTGGGAGGCCCAGGAGGTGGATCACCTGAGGTCGGGAGTTCGACACCAGCGAGGCCAACATGGTGAAACCTCGACTCTACTAAAAATACAAAGTTAACTGGGCATTGTGGTGGGCACCTGTAATCTCAACTACTCAGGAGACTGAGGCAGGAGAATCACTTGAACCTGGGAGACAGAGATTGCAGCGAGCCAAGATCGCACCATTACGGTCCAGCCTGGGCAAGAAGAGTGAAACTACGTCTCAGAAAAAAAAAAAACAAAAAAAACAAGGAAAAGGAAAAGAAAAAAAAATCATGAGGCAACATTGCATTTAACAATATTTTATTTATCAAAAGACACTTGTCTTTCTCAGGTAAGTGAAGGTCTAGAGATGAAACGAGTCCTGATGTAAATTGTCCCATGGGCATTGCTGAGATCACAAGATCATCACTGCAGCATACAGCACGATAGTAAATTTCTCAGGATGAAAGTTCAACAATCCAAAAGGTAGTATTTTTTCATGATGCTTAGTCCAGCAAACGAAGTAATAATAAATTCCTTTTTGTGATCACCCATTCAGTAGAAAAAATGATAGTAAATTTGTTCTCATGAAGATTTTTACCGTAACATATAGGATTTATCATTATTATTATTATTCTTTGTTTTTTGTTTTTTTGAGGTGGAGTCTCACTCTGTTACCCAGTCTGGAGTGCAGTCTTGTGATCTGGGCACACTATAACCTCCACCTCCGGGGTTCAAGCATTTCTCCTGCCTCAGCCTCCCGAGTAGCTGGGATTACAGGCATGCGCCACCACACCCGGCTAATTTTCGTAGTTTTACTAGAGATGGGGTTTCACCACGTTGGTCGAGCTGATTTTGAGCTCCGGACTTCAGATCATCCGCCCATCTTGGCCTCCCAAAGTGCTGGGATTACAGGCGTGAGCCACCGCGCCCGGCCTCAATTTATCATTATTCACGCATCCACAAACTCGGTTCTTATATTTTGTATGTGATTTTTTCCATCGAGGAGAGATATCTGTATATATTCATGCTGCTCATATTTCATCCACAAACTGGGTTGATATTTCATCCACAAACATAATTTTTTCCATTGAGAAGAGATACTTGTACATATTTATGCTGTTCAAATTCACATTTCTTTTACAAGAAATAGATAATGTATTTTAAGGTTTTCCAGTGGTATTGGAGATATTATACTGGGTGTATAGATAGAAATTAAACCAAACTTATTTGTTCTGGCCGCCAGTCATACATCCTTTTTTCGACATATTTCACATATAACTGGTTGTATAAAAATGAAATTATTTTGTTTAGTACAAACATCAACAGTCGGTTGATTAGATTTTTAATTATCAAATTAATCATTGTCGTTATGCTTCTCATCACACTCGTCATTAATTGCTGTGACAGGAAATTTGTTATCTTCCCTATGAGAGGGTATATCACAAAGTCAAATAAGAATTCAATGACAATGGACTGTATAAAGGAAATAAGCGAGTCCATGGAAAACATATTTTTTTCCACAAAGGATTAAAATATTTTTAAAAAGGAATTAAAAAAAAATTGGGCACAGTGGCAAATGCCTAGAGTCCCAGCTGCTCAGGAGGTGGAGACAGAAGGATTGCTTGAGCCCAGGAATAAGTTGGAGGCTGTAGTGAACAGCGATTCCACCACTGTACTCCAGCCAGGGCAATAGAGGGAAACCCTCTCTCTAAAAAGACAAAAAGAAACAAAACAAAACAAAACAAAAAAACACCACACCAAAAAACCCACCAACAAAATGAAAAACAAAATAACAGCAATGCAATGGGAGCTATTCGATCCAAAGAAGTAAATGAAACATAAAGCAAATAAAAGAGAAAACCTAATACCCGTGTCCTGCGGGACTCAGTCCAAGTTCTGCTGTGACTCCCTCCTGGTGAGCCACCCCTTTAGAAGTCACTTGGGGTGGGGTTACTTTGACAGACAGTCTTCTGTCAAAGAGGGAGGCGGTAAATAGCACTTTTTTTAAAAAAAAAATTTAACGCCTTTCCAACAAATTAGTGGCTATGTTGTCTAAGAGTGCAAATGTCAAAGATGGGTACAGGCAGCAAGACCTCCCACAGGGGCAGCAGAAGGAGGAATGACTAAGGGGAACAAGACTTTAGTGTGCTCAACTACACAGGACAGGAAACAGATGCTTTTTACAAAAGCTGGTGGACTTGAAGACAGAATATTTTCAAGTTCCTGTAACTGCTAACTATGACCTGTAGCCTGTGAGAGTGACTTTCTGTGGCAAAGGGGCTTTTGTGAATGTGAGGAAGTTAAATATCTTAACATTGGGAGGTTCTCCTGGCTTATCTAGCTAGACCCTCGTGAAATCCCAAGTGTCCTTAGGAAGGGGAAGCAGAGAGAGATTTGAGTCCAGAAGAGGAAGAAGGTGATGTGAGGCCCGGTAGGGGAACAAAGGATGATGGCATGTAAACACTTAGCCCCCAGAAGTGGGAGAAGGCTGGGGTTCATCACACCAGAATCCCTAACAATCAGCCTTATTTTAATTACCCTTGAAATGGAAGGACGCCTTAAAGAGCCAGCGGCTTGGAGGGGCACCCTCTGCTGCATACACAGATCCCAACTGCCGTGGGCTCCGAATAATTGCACCAGGGAAATCACAAATTATCAAAAATAAAGCATGTAAAGCTTTTAAAAAATATTAAAAACCCGACAAATAAAAAAAGTTCTAAATCTATAAAATCGACTTCTGTCTGTACATTTAGACGAGTCATGTGTATATAGCGTTTCACTTCAAAATATATGATAAATCTCTCATTCATTGGCTTAAAAATAAACACTTCAATCAAGTCTTTCTCAGAAAAATTGAAACATTAACTCAATTGCCTTTTAGTTCATGTGACTTTACAAAACTTAAAACAATAAAGTCAGTTTTAAAAATTATTAGAAAAGTAAAAGAAAAATATCTTCACAATGTAGACATTTTGTCCGTATCAGATATGTGAAATATTGCCATTACTAAATATTTGCAGGTCAAAAACTGTTTCCATAACATTTTAAGTAACCACTTGGCCTGTCTGTTTTAGAGCATTCAATTCTAGCTGAGGTCTGGGGACATGTGAAAGGAGCCATGGCCCGACTCCGTGCTGGGAAGAGTCAGACATTTTCCACAGCTCTGTCCTTTGCTGTGGGCTCTGCAACTCCTGCCAATTAAAATTGCTTAACTTTTTTTTTTTATTAAAAAGGGTTCCTAAAAGCTAACATTATACTGAGTATATGTAACTAAAACTACCAAGAAAACAATTTCACAATTATACAAATGTGCCAAGTAAATGAAAAAATAAACTGTATTTTAATAAAGGTTATAAAAAGAAAAACATATAGTGGTGTGAGGACTGTCTCAGGTCTTCACTGAGCAAAGGATCATGACATTCTAAGGCGGACAGCTGACCTTGGCTTTCTGTTCTTCTTGATTATGTCTATTAAGTGCCATACTTACTCTTTTTCCACCTGTCTTGCCTCTAAGGGTAACAGATTTTATGAGATCCCTCCTAGTGCTTTGCAGGTCAGCCTCCCTTTGCTGCATTCCAATTTTACTGCCTATACCCTCCAGCTTGCTTTTGATGACAAAAGTCCTGGTCCCAGCCATTCTCAGATTCTGTCATCCCCATGGGCACTATGGAGCCCAGCTCTGTGGGAGTTCCCCCAATATCTCGTTTTCTATGAGGAATGGCCACCACCTGCATCTCAGTGATGCTAATGACCGCTTTCCTACTCCTGTGCTCACTGGTCCTCAGGAGAATCCTGTTGGTCTGTAGCCCCCTATTTCTCCTATTAAAGAGAAATTACAGTAAGACCAATTTGTGTGCAAAATCAATTTTAGGCTTATTATACTTGGCCTGATAATTTGCATAAAATGCAACAAGAATTCATTGGCCATATAGGCTACTTTTGAGTTAACTTTCCTGGGTTTTTAACTAAAAATATACTATTTTAGTTAGAGTCTTATGAAAATAACCAGTGTGTTCAATTGTTTTATATTTAAAGGCTCTTACTGAACACTATAAATATGTATAAGTTGAATATACAAACTATATTGTCATAAAATCACAACCCAAAATGTGGAGAACACAGAGGGGAAGGTAAATTTGCTTGCAAAAACATACTTCACCCAAATAACTGGAAAAAAAAAAAAAGACTTTCATGACCCTCCTTTAACCAGAGCAGCAGATTTCAAACAAGATGTTTGCCTTGGAAATGCCATTCGCAAGCCAAACGGCTCTTGAGAGCTGTCTGTCAGGCACTGTAGAATCTAGCAGCTCCTCACAGAGTTAGAAATAGTTTCAGGAAAGAAACTCCCTGCTTTTAGTAACTCCACTTTATATTCCCAGATAGCGAGATTGTGTGTAAACCATTTTTACCTTATTATGGAACTCTTTTGGGTACTTTTTTTTTGTTTAAATGGAGTCTCGCTCTGTTGCCCAGGCTGGAGTGTAGTGGTGTGATCTTGGCTCACTGCAACCTCCACCTCCTGGGTTCAAGCAATCTCCTGTCTCAGCCTCCCGAGTAGCTGGGATTATAGGCACACCACGACGCCAGGCTATTTTTTTGTATTTTTAGTAGAGACACAGTTTCACCATATTGGTCAGGCTGATCTCAAACTCCTGACCTCAGGTGATCCACACCCCTCAGCCTCCCAAAGTGCTGGGATTACAGGTGTGAGCCACCGCCGCCTGGCCTGGGTACCGTTATTTTTATTAGCAAAGGAGTGGCTTCTGTTAACATTCCAGAGTGAGGCAGCAAATGCCCCTCAGGTGGAAATTCTCTAGTTTAGTCATCATTGGGAAGTACTTAGAATCTTTTGCCATCAGCCCCAATAAATGCTCCACAAACGGCTATGAAGTGGAGGATTTGTCCCGACGAGCACTTCAGCTTCTACCCTATACTTTGTGGGCTCAGGCAATCTTACTGGATTCCATTGAGCATGTTCAATGAACATTTTTCAAAAGAGCAGATTGATATGCCTTCAGTATTATAGTACTAGATAGTAACATCACCCAGTCAGATACAGAACCCATTTTGATAAGACATTTAGGTGTAAAGGGGTTACAATACCTTACACAAAGCCTGTTTAAACATCTTAAATTTTACAATTCTTTTAACCTTTATGTATTTATGTTCTAGTCCCAGGAACTTTTATCCTACCCCCAGACCATTTTATATTTCTGGTAATCAAGGGTTTTGGTTCCCAGCAGGGAGTTGCATTTGTAAAATTCATGAGAGACAGAAAATTTGATAAGGTTTCTCCAACAGTCATACGATTTTGTGGGAGGGGCACTCAAGTAAAAGGGGCTCCCTTAACTCCAAAGTTACCATGACCTGGGTAATAGGCATATTCCATGGGAGAGTTTCCAAGTGATTTACCAACTGCCATGAAATACCACCCGAATCTCCAAATTGGCCCACCTAGGAACAAAGGCTTGAGGTAAAACTGGATTCAAAGATACAAATTCTGAATTTTCTGAGGGTGAGACATCTGAAGAATCTAAGGGACATGCCACAGAGTAGTGGGTCTGTGAATGGAGCCCCCCACAAATTTGTGAGTTACTGAAAGTACCACAAACACAAACCCTATCCTTAATTGTCTGTGGAAACATGTGTCTTTTGGTATCTTAGCTAAATTTTTTTGGTGAGGGATTCTTTGGGACGGCTTCTTTCAGGCCCTCTCCAAGAAACGTCTTTTCCTTAAATGGTAAAATTTAGCTTCAACTGAAATAATTACATCCTGGGCTTTTTAGAAGTGGCTGTTGGATTGAATTACTATTGGAAGAAGTACAGTATTGGAAATTGTAATCAGTGGTTAAAGAATCGACCTGTTAAATTAGAAAGATCTCTAAATTTTAAATGAATATTTTAGATTCTTTTATTTTAAACAGTTTCCCTGTTTGTATTCATGGGAAGATCAAATTTAAAAGGCGATATGTAATAGTGTTATAGTTGCGTTAACAAATCCTTCTGACAAAATTAAAGGTCAAAAATCTAACCCCTCAAAAAATCTTTCAAAGTTCAAACTACGTGCTTTTCATTTCCCATGGAATTCACAATGAAAGCTGCCCCACCCTTGACCCAGCTTCAAGTCCATGCTTTCACCACCGTGCCCTGCGTTCAATTTCCAGTCAGGGCCCCAGTGCCTCTTGGTTTGCTGTTTCTGTGACTTTTGGGGGTACCCGTTTAGTATTGGGGAGGTTACCTTTGGTAAAGAAGTTCAAGGAGCCAAAATCGCAGCTCTTTGTCCGGCTAAATTCTGATAATAAGAGACTTGCAAAGTTTTATTTTTTAAAGAGCTCTCTGGTCAGAAGTCAGCTTCATTACCAGTTGATATTTTTATATCAGCTTTTGGAAATTCTTTTTAGTTGAGTGAAACTCTCTATTAAAAATAATGTGCGGCCAGGCGTGGTGGCTTACGCCTGTAGTCCCAGCACTGTGAGAGGCCAAGGCGGACGGATCACGAGGTCAGGAGATCGAGACCATCCCGGCTAACACGGTGAAAGCCTGTCTCCACTAAAAATACAAAAAATTAGCCCGGTATGGTGGCGGGCGCCTGTAGTCCCAGCTACTCAGGAGGCTGAGGCAGGAGAATGGCGTCAACCCGGGAGGCAGAGGTTGTGGTGAGCCGAGATCGCGCCACTGCACTCCAGCCTGGGTGACAGAGCGAGACTCCCTCTCAAAAAAAAAAAAAAAAAAGAAAAAAAAAAAAAGGTAATAATAATGTGCTTGGTACAGTATACTCAGTATACTCATGTAACTGACCTGCACATGTACCCTCTGAAGCTAAAATGAGTTGAAAGTTTTACAAAATAAAAGTAAAATAAAATTAGATTTTGAAATGTAAATAAAAATATGTGCTTGGCTCCTCTGTTCCCTTCTTTTTTGAGAGTTGTCCACCCATTTACTTCTACTCTTCCCTGCTTTTCCTTCCTTTTGCCATCTTGGGTACCAGATTAAGGGGTCTAGAGGGGACTTCCAATGACTCTGAGATCACTTGAGAAATACAGAAAAAGACCCCACTTACCCGTTTTTGGGGTCTTCTGTTCTCCTTGAGGAGTCCAGAGTGAAGGAGAGGTTCCTCCCAGGTCTGCAGCTCTGTTCTCTTTTATGTCATCTTGCCCAGTTGCTTTGGTTTGTGGGTACCAGGTGTTACTTTGTACTGTGAGAGACACATCCTTTGTGAGTGGAGTGGCTGCTGGGTCGCTGGTGAGGGCTGCAGTTTTGGAGGGGGCTGAGAGCCCCTGCAATAAATTGTTGTGACTGCACAGGGCTCCTTGTTTCTTTGCAAGTTTGGATGAGAAAGGTGCAGTTTGGACACAGTTTGGAGGCTGTAAAAACAGTGAAGACCAGGGAATAAGATTTCCTTTGGGGATGTGCTAATCACACAGTGGTCTGATTGTTGCTGTGTCACCTACCAGCCTTGGAGTCATGTTTCTATAGCAATGTGCAGTGTGGAAAAATTTCCTGGGTGGGTCTTGTGGCATGTCTCCCCTTTTTGGGACCCGAGATTTAATATGAAAGTAGGGCTTTTGATTTTATTTATTTATTTTTTTGAGATGGCATTTCACTCTTGTCGCCCAGGCTAGAGTGCAGTGGCACGATGTCAGGTCACCACAACCTCTCCCTCCAGAGTTCAAGTGATTCTCCTGCCTCAGCCTCCCAAGTAGCTGGAATTACAGACATGCACCACCATGCCTGGCTAATTTTGTATTTTTAGTAGAGATGGGGTTTCTCCATATTGGTCAGGCTGGTCTGAAACTCCTGACGTTAGGTGATCCACCCACCTTGGCCTCCCAAAATGCTGGGATTACAGGTGTGAGCCACCGTGCCTGGCCGGGATTTTTGAACGAGATCTAGATGCCCCACCTTCCAGATGCGCCTACTCTTCTTTATTTAAAAATTAGACCCTGCAAGCTGCAAATGCTTTGTTGGCTGCTGTGAGTTCAGAGGTCCAGTTAGAAGAGAAAGGCAGTTTGCTAAAATTAAAAACTACCAGCAGGGCGTGGTGGCTCACGCCTCTAATCCCAGCACTTTGGGAGGCTGAGGCGGGCGAATCACCTGGGGTGGTGTATTCGAGACCAGCCTGACCAATATGGAGAAACCCCGTCTTTTCTAAAAATACAAAATTAGCTGGGCATGGTGGCACATGCCTCTAATCCCAGCTTCTCATAAAGCTGAGGGAGGAGAGTCACTTGAACCCGGGACACGGAGATTGCTCTGCACCTAGATCATGCCATTGCACTCCAGCCTGGGCAACAAGAGCGAAACTCTGTCTCAAAAACAAAACAAAACAAAACAAAGCAAAACAAAACAAAACAAAACAAAACAAAGCAACAAAATTAGAAATTACCTATCTAATCTAACTAGATTAGTCTCCAGATATGACTTTCTGGCATTCAGCTGGTTACTTTGAAAAGATTTCTATTTTCTCAAGGCTCATCTATATGTTTCCTTGAAGGAAAGAAAAAAAAAGCAAGTCCAGGCACTAGTAGGAAAAAAACTTGCAATGTCTCTCAGGGAAGTAGATGAGTAAAGCTTTCACATGCAGATACTGTATTGCATGCTTGTATGAAGGAGAAGGGAATAATGATAAACATTGCTAGGGGATTTCTTGGAACTTAATAAGCTGAATCAAATATTGCAATAACAGGAAATCAAGGCAGGAAATGCTCACTTGCGGTTAGGCAGAGAGGGTGGGGTCGTGAGCTTGAGATGGAGCAAACAGTTGTGGTGGGTGAAGTTCACACACTTAGCCCAGAGGTCCTAGTAAAGAAAGCTAACATTGTCAAGCACAAAGTTTGGTCAGCCTTGTCAAGACCCTTATGTGGGCCCTCCCTTCGTAGGGAAATCTCTGAGCTTTTCCACAAAGTCCCTTAGGAACTTCGAGGAGCACAGACAGCCGCCACTTCTGTGCTGCCCTTATCCCCGGTGGGCTCAGAAGCTTAGCAAGCAGATGGGGCTCTTAACAGCCCAGACAGAGCCACGGGAAGGAGGAGCTTGAGACTAGGAGAGGCCCTCAGCGTGGACCCTGGGAGGATGTAGGGTGGGCAGGGGATTGAGAGCAAGACAAGAGAGCTGTGGACACCACAGGAAATGGGGGGACAACAACATCTCATCACAGAAGGACCCTTCCCCGCTAGAATCTACGTGTCCACAGGGAATCAACCACAACCCGAAACCTTTGGAAAACAAAATCTGTGCTCTTAGCGGGGACTCCAGCATTCGGATAAGCCTCAGGTACTGATTAATCTGAGAAAAATTATCTTTCCTTCTCATCTATATGGGACTTTTAATATGAAATTTGTAAAATTATGTCAGACATTAACCTTCTTCAACCCTAAACAAAAATGAATTTGTATTTTCTAAAACAAAAAGAAAACCAAACAAGACACTCTTTAATATAACCATGGTATGATTAAGACAATCAGGAAATTTAACAACATTATCATTTATGTCATGTAAGGGAGGCAAAACTTTAACTTCCTAGAGTCTCTGGCTGGGCCTGATAATTAAATTGACATAAGATACACTAACAAGAGGAAGATATACAAATGTCATGTAAGTCTTCTGTGATGCAGGAGCCCTCCCAAGGAAATGAAGACTCAAAGAAGTGGCACAACCTAAATGCTTTTCCATGAGACAGAACAAGAAAAGGCAGTTATGAAGGAGCTAAGTTGTGTGCAGAGGCTAAGGGAAGATGAAAATTATTTTATCAAGGTCTGTGTTTTGACTATTCTCATAGGTATGATTTCCTGTTGAAGACTATTTTCCTTCTCCTGGTGTAGAGAGGGCATATTTCACATGGGAGTTTTAGTCTTCTGTTTCCAGGAAGAAAAGGGGAAATTAAAATGCCTTTTTTGCTTCTGGTGTTTCTTAAGGATATTGAGCTCACTGTAATCCTTATGCCAAAGTGGAATATTTTGGGGGTGCCATCTCAAATATATCTGCCATTTTTCAGTGCCATCTATATTTAAATTCAAATTTCACCACTTGTCCTAATACTGTCTTTCCTCAATACTTTTTCCAGAATGCAAGCAACATCCCCTTTGCATTTAACTGGCTTGTTTCTTTAGTTTCCTTGGAACTAGAACAGGTCCTCAGCCTTTCTTTGCCTTTAATGACTGACTTTTTGAAGAGTATGGATCAGTTATTTTGTGGCATGTCTGTTTTGTGCTGCTAGAAAAGAGCGCATGAGACTGGGTAATTTATAATGAACAGAAATTTATTCTACAGAGTTCTAGAGGCTGTCAAGGCCATGATCAAGCTGCTGGCTTCTGAGGTCAGGTGATGCCTTCTTTCTTTGTCCTCCCATGGCAGAAGAGCTACACAAGGTGAGGGCAAGTTCTAGACCAGGCAGAGCTACCTAAGGGTTTCTATTGTAATCCAAGGTTGTCAGCAAAGTTTTAAAAAGTTAATTAGACTTTCCTTCCTCATTTAAGTCAAGGGTTTTCATCACTAGCCTGGTAAAAATACAAGTTAGCCCCTATGAGTTTTGAAATAGTAGTAAACGTTTTCTGTCTTCCCTCTTCCTTTCCTGCTTGGGGTGCGGTGCAGTAGCCTTGAGTGGAGTGTCAGACCTCAAGTTGGTCCCAAGGGTCCCATGGGAGAGAGTGTCCAGTGTGAGTGTCAGAGCCCTCTCATGTGCAGACTGGACATTATTCGTAGACGGGAGCAATTTAGTCAGTAATAAAAAGGGGAATGCTGCCTACACTGTGGTAACTCTCTCAGAGGTTAATAGAGACTCTCCCAACAGGGACTTCTGCACAGAAAGCTGAGTTGATTGCCCTTACCAGAGCCTTGCAACCATCTCAAGGTAAGAGTGCCAACATCTACACTGATTCCAAATATGCCTTCATGATAGTCCATGCACATGGTGCTCTCTGGAAGGAAAGGGGCCTAATGAAGGCTGACAATACTGAAATTAAATACACGAAGCAAGTGTTAGAGTTACAGGAGTCAATAAAGGCCCCAAGAGAAATAGCTGATATGCATTGCCCAGGGCGTCAGCACAGCAATTCTGAAATAGCCAGGGGAAATGCTTTCATGGATCACACAGCCAGGCACCTAGCCAGCACCAGTGTTGAAGTTTAGGTACCTTTAATTCCCCAAATAGATTTGGCAGCCTAGAAACCCAGGTACAGTCCTTAGGATGAAAAGGTTACCAAAAACAAATGGTTTATTTGGGACAGAAATGGCTGGAAAGTTAATGACGAAGGCCTAGTTTGGGTGCCAGAGCACCGTGTTCACCCAATGCTAAAATATATTCAAGAGAACATGCATTTTGTGTGAGATGCCTCATTAACTTTTCTACAGAAATACATAAAAGGAAAAGGACTAAGGGCCCATTTAGAAAATATAATCCGAGCCGGGTGCAGTGGCTTACGCCTGCAATCTCAACACTTTGGTAGGCCAAAACAGGTGGATCATGAGGTCAAGAGTTCGAGACCAGCTTCTGCCAACATGGTGAAACCCCGTCTCTACTAAGAACACAAAAATTAGCTGGGCATGGTGGTGCGTGCTTGTAATCCCAGCTACTCGGGAGGCTGAGGCAGAAGAATTGCTTGAACCTGGGAGGAGGAGGTTACAGTGAGCTGAGATGGAGCCACTGCCCTCCAGCCTGGGCGACAAAGCAAGAGTCTGTCACCAAAATCAAAAAGAAAATATAATCCAAAAAGGCCACCTTCGTGTAAAAAATCAGCCCAACAACCATAATAGAGAACAGCCTGGACAGCAAAGGAGAGGGAAATGACAACTAGAGAATTGGCAAATTGACTTTACTCAAATGCCACCTGTCCCAGGAGGGTACAAGTATCTCCTAGTTCTAGTGAACACCTTCTTGGGCTGGGTAGAGGCATACCCATGCTGCTGAGAATGGGCAACAGAAGCAGTTAAGGTACTACTAAAGGAAATCATACCTTCATATGGGCTTTCTGACATTATTCAGAGTGATAATGAGCCTTCCTTCACATCGGAAATAACCCAACAAGTAAATAAAATACTAGGGATAAAATGGAAGCTACACACAGCTTGGAGACCGCAATCCTCCAGACAGACTGAAAGAATAAAGCATACCTTAAAAACAACTCTTGCCAAGCTATATCAGGAAACTCAGCTAATGTGGCTTCAGGGACTTGTAATTGCACTGCTCTGGGTAAGAACTGGGATTAAATTTAGTCCCTGTGAAATTATTTTCTGAAGGCCTTTTGCAGCCAACTTGACCCAGGTTGCTAGGATGTCACCAGCCAAGGAACTAGCTAATAAAACTTATGCCACTCACTTAGGATAAAGTCTTAACTTCTTGCATAAGTTTGCATCTAACAGAAACATCATAGACTCCATAGGAGCCCACTATCTGTTACAGCCTGGTGACCAAGCACTACTGCAGGAATGGAAGGAAGCCAGTCCTGCCCAACAGCTACAAGAGAAATGGAAAGGACCTTATGAAGTGCTGTTAACTACTGACTCGGCACTGAAACTAGCAGGCATCAAACCTTGGGTTCATGATGGGTGGAAAAAGAAATGTCAGTCACCCGAGACCTCCACTGCAGAAACAACTGCGGCCACTCGATGGGAGGCAAAACCCCTGGAGGACTTGAAGTTTCTAACCAGAAAACAATAAGAATATCTTTTACCCTATCCTTCCTTTCTTATTTTATTTTATTTTTTTTGAGATGGAGTCTCACTCTGTCGCCCAGGCTGAAGTGCAGTGGCACGATCTCGCTCACTGCAACCTCCACTTCCCAGGTTCAAGAGATTCTCCTGCCTCAGCCTCCCAAGTAGTTGAGACTACAGGCACATGCCACCACGCCCGGCTAATTTTTTGTATTTTTAATAGAGAGGGGGTTTCACCATGTCAGCCAGGATGGTCTCGATCTCCTGACCTCGTGATCTGCCCTCCTCGGCCTCCCAAAGTGCTGGGATTACAGGCATCAGCCACTGCGCCTGGTCTATTCTTCCCCTTTACACCTAATATTGCTTCTGCACACACTTCTAACCTCTTTCTACAACGGGCACAAGATTATACAGACAACTTCCAGCAGGGTACCTCTTAGGTCTGTGGCCTAGGATCCCTTTCCAGCACTACAGGTTTACCTTGCCTCACCTATGCAAGGGAAAGATTGGAGGTATCTACAAGTCTTCCCAGGAAATTTAAAACACTGGACTGGGTCACAAAGGATGGGAGTAACTAGAGCAAACATGTCAGAACAACCCATAAACACCCCTTTTTCCTAGTTACGTGGGCAGCTTCTACTCTTCAAACCAAGCACCCACAGAGCGGCCCACAGAGAAAGTCTCTTTCCAGTTAACGCAATAGACATATATGCAACAGCGATGGCCCTGTTGTGCAAGGTTTTATAAATGAATTGGATATTTTAAAAAAGTTATTGTAGTAGCAAAACTTTATAATGTGAATCAACAGTGGAAAGGTTTTTGCATGTAGGGTATAGAGGCAAATGTAGCATAGGTAAAGGTACAAGGTCTAAGATAAATATGATATGCGCAGTAGTCATTGAAAAGACTAGATTAATTGGAATGAAATGTGCATGTGTATAACACGTAACAGAATAGATCGGAAGGTGAGCAGAGGTCACTTTGTGAGGGCCCTGAATGCTACGTAAGGAATTTGGATTTTATCCTACATGTTTTTAGTATCTAGCCCAGGATCCAAGTAATGAGAATGAAAAGAAAGAGCTGATATGATGGTGTTTTTTATCAGAATAAGTGGGATTATTTTTAGATGATTTCCAAAATTCTGGTGTTCTCAGCTGTTCTCTTGGGCATAGGTGGTGCTTTAGGCTATGGGATGTGTTGCTGCCGTGTGCTGTTTCAGAAGATTCCTCAGCCTCATGCAATTATGTTTCAACAGGTGCTGCCTCTAAGACCCTGAAATAAAAAATACTTCAAATGACATGTAGACCTCTTCTGCTCTAATCCTGCATCCAATAACCCATGACGATGACCCCTCTCAGCAGGTAGTAGCCAGAATGATCATGACGCCCTGCGTCCCTGCAGTTCCTCCAGCACAAGCGTGATAGAAATCATGCACAGGTTGACAGTGGGGATTGTGGCAGGTCAGTTTTCCCTGACAGTCACACAGACAGGCCTGCATGACAGTCACACGGACAGGCCTACCTAGCATCCCTGGAAGTCACACAGACAGGCCTGCATAGCACCCCAGCTACACAGACAAATTTCCACAGCACTGTCTTCACATTAAGCTAATAATTAAACCCACGGAAACTGATGCACAGACACCAAAGCCAGAAATGAAACACATGTCCTACACAGGCTTCTCCCAAACCCGGAGCAAGTCAAGATCATGGAGACAGCTTTACATTCTCATGCCAGGACCTGTATTGGGTTGACAAAATCTGAGATGAGTCAAGGTAACAGAGGCAGCTGTTTAAATAGGTTTATTGGAGAGTCTAAGGCAGCTCTCCAGACCAAACTGCAAATGAGATAAGATAGAAATAATCATTCTGGTACCACAGTCTTCATTAAATAAAATTTAATTTATTAAATTATTAAATTTATTAAAGGAGACAGACCTTGAAGGTACTGGGGCCCTCACAGCTTGATCAGACTTAGAGAGCATTTTTTTCACCTCTGACCTTCTAGTTGAAACAAAGATAGTCAGAGACTTAGGCAAGTGCCATCCCAGGTGTAGGCACACAACCCAAACCAATAGAAGCACTGAGAAAATTGTAACACTTTGACTTGGTCCGATGGAATTATCTCCAATCTTGTCCTTGTATCTAGTAGCAGCAATAATTGTCCTTCTTTCCTAGCTTGCTTCTTGTTATTGGTGTGTGAGAAAACGCAGCTGGACTTGGCTCTTTCCAGGAACACCTTCACAGCCAAGAAGTCCAAGCCCTGGGGTTTTGATCTAATTCCAGTGTGACTGGGGTAGGAGCAGTCTTGGGGCTGTGTGTGTGTGTGTGTGTGTGTGTGTGTGTGTGTATGTCTATGCCTGTGTCTGTTTAGGGTGTTAGGCTCATGGATGTCTAGATACAAATGTCCCGGGGCTCAGGAGTCCCAGGGTTAGGTGAGGGGCACCAGATGAAAGTGTCAACAGAAGTTAGGGCACAAGGTACAAAAGTGAGAGCAAGGTTAGAATCATGTAGGGGCAAGAGTCATACAGGGAGGAGGGAGAGGAGGCCCTGTTGCTACCACCGAGGAAGAAGCGCAGCTCAAGGCAGAAAGCCTGTCTGGAGAAGAAGTGAGTTTGAGGGCAGGGCTCTCTGGGTAAAGTAGGGTCTGGGACACCAGCCTAGGGGAAGGCTACAGAATGCAGGGTGGCCTGGGTTGGGGACTAGAAACAGAGGAGAGCAGCTTTCACTGGGAGGGTCAGTGTTTTCAGTGTCCAGCACTGAGCAAGGTGAGATTTGGGCAGCTTGCTGTGAAATAAGGGTCAGGCTCTGGCAGTGTCAGCATTATGTGTGTGTGTGTGAGGGTGAGGGGCACTTTGGGAAAGGGAGATCTCCACCTCCATCCTCTCATACATCCTTCAACCGAGCTTGCCAGGTACCCTGATTCCAAGGAGATCTGTTTATTGTTGACAATACTGGATCCTAGCAGAGGCTGGGTAGGAGCCTGGGCACAAGCAGGTGGAGGAGGGGGCCTGGGCCTGAAAGACCTGGGAGGTTTGAAAAAGGGCACAGCCCACAGAGTGGAGAAGATGGGGTGGAGCTGGCAGGCATTCAGGGCTCCTAGTAACTTGGACAATGGAGACCCTGAAAGATCCAGTAAAAGGGGCGAATAAATAGGTCCACAACTCACACCCTTGCGGTGCCTGGAGCTTCAGACTCCAGACAAGTGGGGAAGGAAAATTGAGGGACATGAAGATATTGGAGAATGTCGCTCCCTGAAGAATGAAGAAAAGGGGGTGAGGAATGAGAGCAGGAACGCCTTCCAGTGCCTGGAGCCCAGGAGAACTCAGAAAATTGGTGTGGTGGAGAGGAATCGAGGACCCGGAAGTAGTGGAAGTGTGCAGGGCCCCTCCGAGATCACTGTGACTGCCAGGCTGGAGAGCTTCACTGTCCTCCTTCCCAGCCAAAATATGTCCCTTGAAAGCTTCCTCCCCAATGGACTGGTTCTGGGTCCTATTTATTCATGGACCACAGTCTTCAAGGAGGCCATTTCCACACTGTTTTTGGTTTGATTTCTCTGAAATTAGGAAATGCCCCATTGAGGCATCCAGGATTGTCTTTACTTTCCCCGGAGCTTCTCCTCCTGAGGCAGGAGCTTCTCAAACACTCTCAGGACTCAACTCCCAATTTCACCCTCTGAAACCTTCCTATTTCTTAAATCCAGGCAGGGTCATGGTCCTTGGCCCCTCAGACGGTGTGGAGACCTTCTTTCCCTTTCATACATTCTCTCGAGATTAAAAGCCACCCCTCCTCAGCGCACACCCCAGAGACTCACCCCAACATTCATTGCAAATCACCCTGGAAACAGTCATAAGTCCACACTCACTTAATAATATTTTATTTATCAAAAGACACTTGTCTTTCTCAGGTAAGTGAAGGTCTAGAGATGAAACGAGTCCCGATGTAAACTGCCCCATGGGCATTGCTGAGATCACAAGATCATCACTGCAGCATACAGCACGATAGTAAATTTCTCAGGATGAAAGTTCAACAATCCAAAAGGTAGTATTTTTTTTCATGATGCTCAGTCCATCATACGAAATAAAAATAAATTCCTTTTCATGATCACCCATTCAGTAGAAAAAATGATAGTAAATTTGTTCCATGAAGATTTTTACCGTAACATATAGGATTTATCATTCTTCTTCTTCTTCTTTGTTTTTTGCTTTTTTGAGGCAGGGTCTCACTCTGTTACCCAGTCTGGAGTGCAGTCGTGCGATCTGGGCACACTATAACCTCCACCTCCGGGGTTCAAGCATTTCTCCTGCCTCAGCCTCCCAAGTAGCTGGGATTACAGGCATGTGCCACCACACCTGGCTAATTTTCGTAGTTTTACTAGAGATGGGGTTTCACCACGTTGGTCGAGCTGGATTTGAGCTCCGGACCTGGGGTCATCCACCCATCTCAGCCTCCCAAAGTGCTGGGATTACAGGCGTGAGCCACCGCACCCAGCCTCAATTTATCATTATTCACGCATCCCCAAACTCGGTTCTTATATTTTGTATGTGATTTTTTCCATCGAGGAGAGCTATCTGTACATATTCATGCTGCTCATATTTCATCCACAAACGGTTCATATTTCATATTTCATATTTCATCCACAAACATAATTTTTTCCATTGAAAAGAGATACTTGTACGTATTTATGCCGTTCAAATTCACATTTCGTCATTCTTTTACAAGAAATAGATAATGTATTTTAAGGTTTTCCAGTGGTATTGGAGATATTATACTGGGTGTATAGATAGAAATTAAACCAAACTTATTTGTTCTGGCCGCCAGTCATACATCCTTTTTTCGACATATTTCACATGTAACTGGTTGTATAAAAATGAAATTATTTTGTTTAGTACAAACATCAACAGTCGGTTGATTAGATTTTTAATTATCAAATTAATCATTGTCGTTATGCTTCTCATCACACTCGTCATTAATTGCTGTGACAGGAAATTTGTTATCTTCCCTATGAGAGGGTATATCACAAAGTCAAATAAGAATTCAATGACAATGGACTGTATAAAGGAAATAAGCGAGTCCATGGAAAACATATTTTTTTTCCACAAAGGATTAAAATATTTTTAAAAAGGAATTAAAAAAAAATTGGGCACAGTGGCAAATGCCTAGAGTCCCAGCTGCTCAGGAGGCGGAGACAGAAGGATTGCTTGAGCCCAGGAATAAGTTGGAGGCTGTAGTGAACAGTGATTCCACCACTGTACTCCAGCCAGGGCAATAGAGGGAAACCCTCTTTCTAAAAAGACAAAAAGACAAAACAAAACAAAACAAAAAAACACCACGTCAAAAAACCCACCAACAAAATGAAAAAATATTTTCCAACAACTTGGATGGAGCTAGAGGCCATTATTCTAAGTGAAGTAATTGCAGAATGGAAAACCAAATATCGTTATGTTCTCACTTAGAAATGGGAGCTAAGCTATGAAGATGCAGAGGCGTAAGAGTAATATAATGGACTTGAGGGCTAGGGTGGAAAGGCTGGGAGGGGGATGAGGGATAAGTGAGCATGTATTGGGTATAGTATACAGTGCTCTGAAGACAGGTGCACCAGAATCTCAGAAATTACCACTAAGGAACCTTAACCCATGTAAGCAAAAACCATCTGTATCCAAAAACTATTGAAATAAAAATAAAAATTATTGTTAAAAAATGCTATTTTTTTTTTTTTTTGAGACGGAGTCTCGCTGTGTCTCCCAGTCTGGAGTGCAGTGGGGCGATCTCGGCTCACTGCAAGCTCCGCCTCCCAGGTTCATGCCATTCTCCTGTCTCAGCCTCCCGAGTAGCTGGGACTACAGGCGCCCACCATCATGCCCAGCTAATTTTTTTGTACTTTTAGTAGAGACAGGGTTTCACCGTGTTAGCCAGGATGGTCTCGATCTCCTGACCTCGTGATCCACCCGTCTTGGCCTCCCAAAGTGCTGGGGTTACAGGCGTGAGCCACCGCGCCTGGCCCCCCCCCAAAAAATGCCACTTTTAAAATGAGTAAAATAAAATAAAAATATCTTCAGAATTTAGATATTGGGTCCAAAATATACAGATAAAATGCTGCCGTCACTAAATATTTTCAAGTTGTAAACAACTGCTATAACCTTTCAAACAGTTGCTTGGTGTGTCTTGGAGCCACCCATTTCTAGCTACGACCTAGGAACCTGTGAAGGGAGCCATGCCCCTCTTCATGCTGGGAAGAGTCAGACGTTTTCTATAGCTCTGTATTTTTCCTTGGGCTCTACTCCAGAGACATCATTAAAATTGCTTATCTCCTAAGTGGCTTACTAAAAATGAGTGCCTAAGAGGTATCATTATTATTAATATACGTAACTAAAGTTACTAAAGATATTTCACATACAATGCTTATTGAACAAGTAAAATGTATTTTAAGCCAAAGCTTATAAAAAGGCACAAGAAATTAGTTTTTTCTAGTTTTTCTAGTTTAGAGGTTTCTTAGTAATATTTTAAATTCAGGAAAAAAATCACAATGAGAAAAAAGTAAATGGTTCAACAAGTTAAAAGAGGCATGTCAAAATTCATCTTATTAAAAAATCTACATATAGAAAGTTGGAGGCCGGGCACGGTCACTCACGCCTGTAATCCCAGCACTTTGGGAGGCCGAGGTGGGCGGATCACGAGGTCAAGAGATCGAGACCATCCTGGCCAACATGGTGAAACCCTGTCTCTACTAAAAATACAAAAAATTAGCTGGGCATGGTGGCGCATGCCTGTAGTCCCAGCTACTCAGGAGGCTGAGGCAGGAAAATCGCTTAAACCTGGGAGGTGGAGGTTGCAGTGAGCCGAGTTCGTCCCACTGCACTCTAGCCTGGTGACAGAGTGAGACTCCGTCTCAAAAAAAAAAAAAAAAAAGGTTGGATAAAATTTAAAAGAGGTTATTTAGAGTTTTCAGAAATTAATCTAGAATAGGAGGAAAATCCTAAGAATGAGGAGGGAGAAGGGGGAGAGGAGGGCATCCTGACCACACATTCAGAAGTGCAGCTGAAGGCAGGAAGGCTAAGAAAGGAAGGGAGTTTGAGTGCTACTGCCTGGCGGTCAGAGCAGAGAAGGGTCCTGGATGTCAGGCTTGGGGAAGGAACGGAAATGCAGGGCAGGCCTGTGCTGGGGCCTAGAGATGAGGGAGAGTGGTTTCCACAGGGAGGGCCAGTGTTTTCCAGTGTCCAGAGCTGAGCAGGGAGAGATTTGGGCACCTTGTTCTTAAAGAAGCCACCTGGTCTAGCAATGGCAACATCGTGGGAGTGTGTGAGGGGCCTTGTGGAAAAGTGAAATCTCCACCCGTGTCCTCTAAGCCGTCCTTCAACCCAGCTTGCCAATTAGTAAGGCCCCAAAAAGGTTTGGCAGTCAGTAACAATGGCAGACTGCAGTAGAGGCTCAATAGGAGTCTGAAATCAGGGAGTGACAGGAGGAAGGGTCCAGGGCCCAGAAGGCATGGGAGGTATGGGACAGGGCTTAGCCCCCAGAATGGGGAATGAGGGAGTGGAGGGAGCAGCCATCCAAGGCTCAAAACAACTTGGACAGTGGAAAGGCCAAATAATCCAGTGAATGGGATGGAGGAAACAACCGTGCCCTCCACCTTTTGGCAGTGCCTGGAGCCTCAGGAACTCCAGAGGGTGAGGGAGGTGAGTTGAGAGACTGCAAGATGGTGGAGTAGGCAGAGCCCAGAAGAATCACGGGGTGGGGAGTGGGGAATGAGGGACCCAATGCCTGAGAATGGCTGGATCCCAGAAGAATGGAGAAAATGGGTGTGCTGGAGGGAGATGGAGGCTCCAACACCTCAGAGTGTGCAGGGCCCCTCCAAGGTTGTTCTCACCGCCAGGGCTTTGTCTGTGGTTGCAGAGCTTCACCTTTCCTCTGACCCAACCAAAATGTGTCCCTTGAAGGCTTCCTCCCCCATGGACTGGTTCTGGGTGCTACTAACTCATGCACCTCACTCTTCAAGGAGGCCATATCTACTCTGTTCCAGGCTTCATTTCCCTGAAGTTAGGAAATGGCCCTCACAGCCCCCATGGTTTCTCCATTTTCCCCTCTGGAGCTTTTCCTCCCAAGGCAGGAGGTTCTCAAACACCCTCAGGATTCAACGTTAGAATTTCACCCTCTGAAACCTTTCTATTCCTTGAACCCAGGCAGGCTCATGGCCCCCAGCCCCTCAGACCCCATGGACACTTCCTGTCTCAAGGGTTCTCTCCAGATAGTGAGCCTCCCCTCTCCAGCCTACAGCTCAGAGACTCATTGCAATATGAGCAGCAAGTCACCGCAAAAACAGTCATGAGACCATGTAGTGGTTAAGAAACACTTTATTTCTGAAGTTTAAAGGCCATTGTCTTTTTTGGGGAGGCCTGGATGAGGCCATGGAAGCAAGTTTCACGATGCAAATTTCCCAGCACTGCTCAATGTGTTCGCAAGGACATTGTCAGTTCAGGAGACAGCACAAGAGCAAATTTGTTCTCAGGATGGTAGTTCAGCAAAGACAATAATGTTAAATTCGTTGTGTTTTCCCTTTTACCTTTCTCCTTTTCTTGTTTTGTTTGTTTGTTTCCTAGATGCTGGCTAGGCTGCAGAGAAAAGGGAATGCTTATACCCTGTGGTGGTAATGTGTTTTAGCTCAACCACTGTGGAAAAAAGTTTGGTAATTTTTCAAAGTCCTTGAAACAGAACTACCATTGAACTCAGCAATCCCATTATTGGGTATAAAACCAAAGGAATATAAATCATTCTTCCATAAAGACATGTGCACGCACGTTTATTGCAGCACTATTCACAATGGCACAGACTTAAATGCCCATCAACAGTAGACTGGATAAAGAAAATGTGGTACATCTACATCATGGAATATTATGCAGCCATAAAAAAAGTTTAAGATTATGTCCTTTGCAGCAACACGGGTGAAGCTGGAGGTTATTGTCTTAAGTGAACTAACACAGGAACAGAAAACCAAATACTGCATGTTCTCACGTATAAGTGGGAGCTAAACATTGAGTATACATGAACACAAAGAATGGAACAATAGACACTAGCTCCTCCTTGAGGGTGGAGGGTGAGAAGCAAAAAATTACCTATCAGTGATTGTGCTTACTACCTGGGTGCTGAAATAAATTGTACAAGATTATTTCTGCCTGTATATCAAACCTGAACACATACCCCTGAAACTAAAAGTTTTGAAAACAAACAGTAGTGACAAGAGGTAACACAACCACCGAATGATCTCTCTGTAAATATCCTGTATATTTTAATTGACTTGTCCTAACTACAATAAATAAATAAGTAAACAGATAAATTTTTAAAGGCAATGGCAGTAGGGCACCCTCTAATAGACAGAAAGACCCCCAACCCCACTCTCCAGGTCAGGTGTCCTGAAGGTCTTCACTGCCCTAAGGTTGTCCCAGGGCCCACGGGAGAAGGTCAACTCAGGGTCTACATTTCTGTCCTCATCGTTGTGCTTTCTTTATCATTTTCATAAATTTGTGTGCCTCTCTGAAACAGAGTCCCTGAACAGGACATGGGAAGTGGGAAATAAAATCTATCCTCTGGGATCTATTCTTTCTGAGGCTCAAGTGAGCCTCTGAGCATTGGGCTGAGTCTTGAGAGCCCTGGCCACAAGGTATAATAAGGAACCCAGAAAGGGCAGCAAAAGGGGCCTGGAGGGATGGGGTCCTGGCAGATACTGGGAGGAATTTTTGTAAGTGTGGTGAGAGGGGTAGGCACGTGAGAGGAGATGAGGAATGAGGGTGCTTCAGGGAGAAGAGAATATGGAAGGAACAGTGGGGGCGAGGGAGTCTGCAAAAAAAAGGGTGAGAACTCCATGTTGAAGTTGACCCCCATCTGAGGGGTCCACAAATGGAGCTGGCAGCTGAAGATGGGGAAGGAGTTCTTCCTCACCTGGGTGATGTCAGAAGAGACAGGAGGGAGTTCTGGTGAAAAGAAGATTCTAGAACACTCAGATGTGCCCTCTAATGCTGGACACTAAACCCTCAATGTGGGGAGTCCATGCTCAAGTGGGGAATCATAACAATGAAAACAAAACAAAACAAAACAAAACTTTAAGAAACCATAGGGAGCAAAGTGCTTACACCTTAAGGGAGGTAAACAAGGAACCGACAGAAATCTATCTCTAGGCACAGGATGAGAAGCGTGTGAAGGAGTAAATGATGGGTTCAGGACTCAGCGCCGAGTTCCTGAACTTCCAAAACCCCAGGTCCCAGAGGGTAGATTCGATTTCCCATCTCGCATGTCCTGCTTGTGGACTCTGTTTCAGACAGGCAAACCGAACTTGTGAAGACGACAAAGGAAGCACAGCGATGCGGCCACCAAAGGCGACCCTGAAGGGCCTGGCCCTTGGCCGCCAGGGCTCCTGAATGGCGAGGGCCTTTGAAGCAATATTGCGAAGAGTGGAGTGCAGGGATCCGTTTGTCCACCAGAGGGCGGACTGAGGATTTTTTTTCTTTCTTTAGGTTGAAGAAATTGGTGAAAACAGAGCATTAGTAAAGAAATCACTCAGTGATGCTACATTTAGCCACTACCACGAATGTATAATTTTAATTTTAAAATTTTCCATATATGTGAGTCACAGCTTGCCCTCAGGTCACAATCATAATAGTCATTCAGGCCATTAGCGACCGACGGGGAAGAAATAGATTTGAACATGAGAAACATCAAGTCACTGACTTCAATAGCAGCAAACCCCACTCCTGTTGAATCCACTCCTGTGGAAGGCAGTGTGTCCCTGCAGAGCTGCTCATTCCTTACTGCCATCAGAAGAGCCTGTCCAGGCACACCCATGGCATGGGAGGTGGAGGCAGAGCTGGCAGGACGGGAGGGCTGGTCTGGTCACGGGAGCTTGCCCCAGGGCACCAGCCACGGGGTGAGGCCCAGGGGCTGCGGGAAAGGTTGGAGGGCTGACATCATATCTTCCTTGGCTTTTTATTCCATGCAGTTTGGGGTTTCTGGGACATCCCTTTCAGTTGCCCTGAGGGTATGGAAATGGCTCACTCAATGTGACAACTCAAGGGGGAGGAGATAGAAATTGGTTAAGAGAAAGGAGAAAGGGGTCTCTTCTACTGAGAAAACAAGACATGCAAACATCAGCAAATACCAAGGCAAATCCATAGGAATCTTCATCAGGGCATTTTGTGCTAGAAATCCACGAGCTCCTGCTCCACCCTGGGTGAGTGCCCTCATGCACACTCGGTCCATGTGAGGCAGGAGAATAGGGAATTAGGGAAATCAATGGTTGAGGCATAAGCAAGGGAACAGCAGGTGCAGCCAGTTTTAAGCAAGATTCAGCAGCATACAGGCCACATTTTCACTCCTGTGATTACAAGACAGAAGTTTCCTCTTCAGCCTCTGATTGACTATGTGCCAAGTCTCCACTTCAGCCTCTAATTGGTTATGGTCCAATCCTTCATAGGGTGTAACCAACTGGAGGCCTTTAAAGGGCACCTAGGGGTTTTACCAAATTATTTTAGCTTAATAACCCTAAAGAACATTGTAATCAGGGCTCTTGAGCTGCTTTCTGGAACCTGATCCCACTCTTTGGAGTGTACTTTCACTTCAATAAATCTGCACTTTCATTGCTTCTTACTTCTCTCATTGCTTTATTCTTCCGGTTTTTTGTTCATATGTTTTGTTTAAGTCTTTGTTCAATGCACCAAGAACCTGGACATCCCACAGTCAAGACTTTCCATCTGGTAACACATGGATGGAATCTGAACTGAGCTGAAGCCAGGTCTCCAAAAGCCGACAAACAGAGGATGTGGAAAAGGGTCTGTGAGACTGTCCATTGTGAAGACAAGAGCTGCTCTCTGGTCTGTGGCTGATGTACAAGGGCTTTCTTTCAAGGAAGCATCAAAGTGGAGCACAAAACTCTCTCCTCTTCTTCCCTCTCCTGCCCTCTCCTCCCCTTTTTTCTTCTCCTCTTTCTTCCCTCTCCTCTCTTCAACTGCTGTCCCCTCAATACCTCCTTTCCTTTCTTGATTTGTCCCTAATTTAAACCCCTCCCCTCTTTGAGGACCCTGGGCCCAACAGGAGATGAAAGATACCACAGAAACAGGCCACAAGACCACGTTCCATGTAGGAATATCATATTTGACTCAGTTTCAAGTCTATCTCCCCTTTCAAGAGGGTCCATTAGATCCGTTTTCAACAGTGCTTATCTCCAAGTGTGGTGAGAAGAACACAGAGTAAGCTTTTGAGGAAAGAAAGACATAGGTCTACTGATCTACCCCTCATACTCAATTTCTTCTTGCATTTGTAAGGGGCCCTCAACTTATGTTGGACCCTCTTCATTGACCAAGATGCCTTTTTCTCAATAAATGGATAATGTGTTTCAATTGGTGATGCAGAAACTGGTTGTTGATTACAGCAGCAATGTTCCTGATTCCAAATAGAGAGTCATCTAAAGTTCAAACACATACATGTGTGTTTGAGGACTGAATTTAACTGGCCATTTAGATAGATGGTGAATTTCTCTGGGGAAAAAAATGGTATTCCCTTTCCTATAAGATAAATAGCCAGGCTATGCACGAGAAATTCCATGGGTTTTCTATCATCAAGGAAAGGATTCTATCTTGAACCACACACTGAACCTTTATTTGCTTTAATCTAGGCTGTCTTCAGTTGTGGTGAGATTGCCCTGCAGAGAAGCAATGGAGAAGAGATTTGAGCTTCCATGATGCCCCACATGCAGAGAAAGGGTTCTTGGACAAAGATAGTCTGCAGAGTTTCCAATGCCGAAAGAGGGTGGTCACCTGAACCCCATCAGGAGGGCAGTGATGGTGTAGAAAGCGCCCTCATATCTATTATTCACTCCCAACTCAGAAGCCACTGGACAGTGGCCTCTGTTACTTTTCAAAAAGTATTTTTTCATTCATGCCTGTAATGCTAGCACTTTGAGAGGCTGAGGTGGGCAGATCACTTGAGATCAGGAGTTCGAGAGCAGCCTGGTCAACATGTTGAAACCCCATCTCTACTAAAAATATAAAAATTATCTAGGAGTGGTGGGGAGCACCTGTAATTCCAGCTACTCAGGAGGTGGAGGCAGGAGAATCACTTGAACCCTGGGGGCAGAGGTTGCAGTGAACCAAGGTGGCACCACTGCACTCCAGCTGGGGTGACAGAGCAAGACTTGGTCTCAAAAAATAAATAAATTAAAAAAAATAAAAAGGTATTCTTTCTAGGATTGTTCTGCCATGAAATCTTTTTTTGCAGTCAGTCGGTTATTCAAACCATACTAAGCCTACAAATGGCTTGACTGGTCACATGATGTTGATATTAACCTTACCACAACTGTTAAAAATCTTCTAAGCACTTACAAAATTCTTATAAATTACCCTTGCTTGAAAATGCTTGTCAACATATAAAGTGTTTTTTTAGACTTTGTCTGCCTTGAAGAGTTCTTTTACTGTGGCATCCACCTTTTCACACTGTACCAAGCATGAAAATATTACACTAGCCACACAGTGGCTAATAACATAATAATGTTATTCTTGCCATGGCAACTAAAAAGTTTGCAATGAATCACATGCTTCATTAAACTACCCTTGCTTCAAAATTTGTCACTCTTCAGTATTTCTTCTAGGCTTCTTTGACCTTTCTTGAATGGTCACCTTATATGAATACTAGCCCTGCCACAGCTACTAAATTGCTTGTAATGACTTCCAGCGCTCGGAGAAATTACCTTAGCTTGAAAAATTCTTGTCACTGTTAAACAGGTTTCTTTCTTAGCTTGTCCTGCCTCCAACAGTTCTTTTGCTGTCGCGGGCAGTTCTTCACACAGCCATCTAGCTGAAAGGTAGTTTGCCTGGTCACACAGTGTGAATACTACTTTTACCATGGTACAGACAAAGTTTGTAATGACTCTCAGGCCTTCCTTGAATATATTTTGCCTCCCCTTCCTTGAAAATATTTTGTCACCATTCAAACAGTGTTTTACCTTGGCTAATCCTGCCTCAATACGTATATTGCTGTTCTATGCAGTTCTTCAATCTGTACCCAGCTTAAAAATGGCTGGGCTGGTCACATGGAGTTAATTGTGAGCCCTGCCACAGCAACACAAAGCTTGTGTTGCCTTACAGTGTTTTTAGAAATTACACTTGCTGAAAATTCCTTGTCAAGGATCTGAAAGTGTTTTTACATAGTGTTAACGCTTGTCATGCCAGGCTACTAGAAAACTTGCAATGAGGCTTGCGGTTAATAGACAGAACACTTGCTGGAATCTTGCCTATCTCAATGTACAAAAGGTGGCTTTTCTAGGTTTGCGGTGCCTTCTCCCGCTACTTTGCAGTTACATACAGTTATTCGAACCACGCAAATGTTAGATAAAGGCTTGACTTGTCACACTGCATGCATGCTAGCCTTGCCAGGGCTCCTGAAAAGCTTGTAATGACTTGTAGGTATTATAAAAACTACCCTTTCTGGAGAATTCCTCATCACTGTGAAAGCACTGTTTCTGCTAGGCTTCTGTTGCAGGCAACACCTCTTTTACTGTCACACATTCTTCAAACTGTACCAGGCCTGGAAGTGGCTAAACTGGTCACATAATGTGAATTATAACTGTGCCACAGCTACAGAAAGTTTATCAGGACTAAGAGGTTCATAAAAACTCCACTTCCTGGAATATTTCTTGTCACGGTTTAGGCTTCCACTGCCTTCATCCACTCTTTCGCTATCACAAAGAGATCTTCAAATTATACCAAGCCTAAAACTGGCTTGACACATCACATAGTGTTAATGCTGGCCCTCCCACTGCTACACAAACTTGTAATAACTAACAAAGTCCATAGAAACTATATTAGCTAAAAAATTACTCATTACTGTTGAAAAAATATGTTTTGTCTAGTTTTTTGGAGCCTTGAAAGTGTTTTCCAGTCACTTAACACTTATTTTAACTGTGCCAAGTTTAAAATGGGCAGGACTGGCCACATAATTTTAATGTAAGCCCTGCCACAGGTACTAAAAAGCTGGTAATGACTCACAGGGCTCATGGGAACTCCCCTTGCTTGCAAATTTCTCATAAGTTTCCGTGTATTTTCTAGACTTCCACTGCCCTCAACAGCTCTTTGGCTGTCACACTCAGTTCTTCAAGCCATATAACACCTAAAACTGGCTTGACAGATCACATCGTGTTAATGTTGGCCCTGCCATAGCTTCTACAAATCTCATAATGACTCCCAGACGTCATAGAAATTCTCCTTCCTTGAAAATATCTGGTCATTGTTCAGTATTTTGTCTAGACTTGTCCTTCACTGAACACACATTTTGCTGTCACAGGCAGTGCCTCACACACCAGCCGAGCTGAAAGACAGTGTGCCTGGTCTTACAGTGTTCATGCCACCTTTACCAGGGCATAGACAACGTTTCTAATGACTCCCAGGCTTCCTAGAAACTCTCCTTCCTTGAATATATTTTGTCACCATTCAGTGTTTTCTCTAGGCTTGCCCTGCCTTCAACACATATTTTGCCATCCCATGCAGTTTTTCAGTGTGTACTTTCCTCAATAATGGCTGGGCTGCTCACATGATGCCAATGCCATCCCTGCCAATGCTACACAAAGCTTATATTGACTTACAGGTGTTCTAGACACCATACTTGCTGAAAATACTTTCTCCATGTTTTCAAAGTGTTTTTTTCTAGGCTTGTGCTGCCTTCTCCAGCTATTTCACAGTCACATACAGTTATTCAACTCACACCAATGCTAAAACTGGCAGGACTAGTCACTTAGTGTTAATGCTTGTCATGCCAGACAGCCAGAGAGCTTGTAATGAGGCACAGCGTTCATAGACCATACACTTGCTAAAAACTTGTTCATCCCAATGTACAAAAGTGCTATTTTTAGGCTTCCAGTACCTTGTCGAGCTACTTTACAGTCACATACAGTTACTCAAATTGTGCCAATGCTAAATCTTGGTTGACTGGTCACACTGCATGTATACTGGCCCTGCCTGGGCTCCTTAAAAGCTTGTAATTACTTGTAGAGTTCATAGAAACTGTTCTTTCTGGAGAATTTCTCATCAGTGTGAAAGCACTGTTTTTGCTAGGCTTCTGCTGTGTACACTTCTTTTATTTCAGTTTTTCCCCATTCAGTTTGATACTAACTGTTTATCTGTCATGAATGGCTTTTATTATGTTGAGGTATGTTCCCTCGATATGCAGTTTTTTTCAGGGTTTTTATAAAGAAGGGATGTTGAACTTTATCAAATGCTTTTCAGTTTCAGTTGAAATTATCATATGGTTTTTGTCCTTCATTCTGTAGATAAGATGTATCATGTTGATTGATTTGCATATGGTGCACCATCGTTTCATCTTAGGCATAAATTTCACTTGATCATCATGAATGATTTTTCTAATGCATTGTTGAATTCAGTTTGCTGGTATTTTGTTGAGAATTTTTGCATCAATATTCATAAGACATATTGGCCTGTAGTTTTCTTTCTTTTTAATTTGATGTGTTTTTGTCTGATATTGGTAATAGTGGCCTCATAGAATGAGTTTGGAAGTATTCCATCCTCTTCTGTTTTTTGGAGCACTTTGAATAGAACTAATGTTCTTTAAATGTTTTGTAGAATTCAGCAGCGAAGTCATTGGGCCCAAGGCTTTTCTTTAGTGGAAGGCTTTTTATTATGGCTTCAATCTCATTACTTATTATTGGTCTGTACATGTTTTGAATTTGTTTCTGATTTAATCTTGGTAGGCTGTGTGTATCTAGGAATTTGTTCATTTTTTCTAGATTTTCAAATTTATTGGCACATAGTTGCTCATTGTAGCCTCTAACTATCATTTTGAGTTCATGCAGTATCAGTTGTAATGTCTCCTTTTTCATTTTTGATTGTATTTATTTGGACCTGTCCCTTTTTTTCTAAGTCAGGCTGCCTAATGATTTGTTAATTTTGTTCAACTTTTGAAGAAATCAACTACTTCTTTCTTGGATTTTTGTATTTTTTATTTCAATTTTATTTATTTACACTCTAATCTTTATTCTGTCTTTTCTTCCATTCATTTTGGCTTTGGTATGCTACTGCTTCTCTAGTTCTTTAATGTGCATTGTTAGATTGTTTATGTGCAATTCTTCCTCTTTACACCATAAGATGTAAATATTTCCTCATTATGTCATAAAATGTGAACTTATAACTATAAACTTCCCTCTTAGTATTGCTTTTGTTGTATCCCATGGGCTTTGGTATGTTGTGTTTCCATTATCAATTGTGTCAGAAATTTTTCAATATTTTTCTTAATTTCTTCATTAACCAACTGATGATCTGGGAGCATATTGTTTAATTTCCTTGTGCTTATATCATTTCCAAAATTCCTCTTGTGATTAATTTCTAGTTTTACTCCACTGTAGTTCAAGAAGATGCTTGATGTTATTTCAATTTTTTGCAAGTTTTAAGATGTGTTTTGTGACCTAACATATGGTCTATTTTTGAGAATGATCCATGTGCTGAGGAAAAGAATGTGGATTCTGCATCTTTCTTGGATGGAATGTTCTGTAAATATCTGTTAGATCCATTTGATCTGTAGTGCACATTAAGACTGATTTTTTTGGTTAATTTTCTCTTTAGAAGATCTGCCCAATACTAAAAGTGGGGTGTTAAGATCTCCAGCTATTACTGTATCAGGGCCTATCTCTCCCTTTGGTTCTAATAATATTTCCTTTATGTATCTAGGTGCTCCAGTGTTGGGTGCCCATGTATTTTAAATTGTTATATTCCCTTGCTGAATTGACCATTTTATCATTATGTAGTGATGTTCTTTGCCTCTTCCTATGGTTTTGTCTTCAAATCTTTTTGGTCTGATATAAGTATAGCAATTCCTGCTCTTTTATAGTTTCCATCAGCATGCAATATCTTTCAGTATTCCTTTATTTTCAGTCTACTTAAATTTGTATTGGTGAAGAGTGTTTTTTTTGTAGGTAACAGATCAATGGATCTTGTTTTTTCATCCATTCACCCAGTCTATGTCTTTCGATTGGAGGGTTTAGTGCATTCACATTCAATGTTATTATTGATAAGTAAGGACTTACTCCTGCCATTTTGTTATTTGTTTTCTGGTTGTGTTATGGTAGTCTCTTCCTTTCTTTTCTTCCTGCCTTCCTCTAGTGAAGGGGGTTTTCTCGGTGATATGATTGGATTTCTTGATTTTCATATTTTGTGTATTTATTGTAGGTGTTTTTGGTTGGAGGTGACCATGAAACTTGCAAGTACTATCTTATAAACCATTATTTTAACCTGATAGCGACAACACCATTTGCCTTAAAAAAAATCAGAAAGAAAACTCATAAAAACTCTATTCCTTAACTTTGAATTTCTGCTTTTTAACTTTTTGTTGTTTTTTATTTATATCTTACTGTATTGTTTATTTCTTGAAAAGTTGTGGTAGTTGTTATTTTTTCTTGGTTCATCATTTAGTCTTTCTACTTAGAATAACAGTAGTTTATACACCACAGTTACAGGGTTATAATATTCTGTGTTTTTTGTGCACTTATGATTACCAGTGAGTACTGTACATTCGGATGATAATTTATTTCTCATTGATGTTTTTATTTTTCTGATTGAATTGTTCCCTTTAGCATTTCTTGTAGGACAGGTCTGGCATTGATGAATACCCTAATTTTTTTGTTTGTCTGAAAAAGTATTTATTTCTCCTTTATATTGGAAGGAAGTTTTTGCCAGATATTCTATTGTAGGGTAAAAGTTATTTTCCCTGAGCACTTCAAATATGCCAGGCCTCTCTCTCCTAGCCTGTAAGTTTCCACTGAAAAGTCTGCTGCCAGATGTATTGGAGCTCCATTTCATGTTATATGTGTCTTTTCTCTTGTCACTTTTAGGAACTTTTTCTTATCCTTGACTTTTGGGAATTTGATTATTAAATGCTTTGAGATCATCTTTTTTGAGTTAAATCTGCTTGGTGTTCTATGACCTTCTTGTACTTGGTTATTAATATCTTTCTCTTGTCTTCAGTAGTTCTCTGTTATTATCCTCTTAAATAAACTTTCTATCCCTATCACTTTCTCTACTTCTTTTTTAAGAAGAATAAATTTTAGGTTTATCCTTTTGAGGCTATTTTCTAGATCCTATAGGTGTGCTTCATTGTTATTTGTTCATTTTTCTTCTGTCTCCCTTTACTGTGTTTTTCAACTAGCCTGTTTTTAAGCTCACTGATTCTTTCTTCTGCTTGATCCATTCTGCTTTTGAAGGACTGTGCTGCATTCTTTAGTAGGTCCATTGCATTCTTCAACTCCAGGATTTCTGCTTGACTCTTTTTAATGATATCAATCTCTTTGTTAAATTTATCTGATAGAATTCTGAATTTCTTCTCTGCATTATCTTGAATTTCTCTGAGTTTCCTCAAAATGACTATTTTGAATTCTGTGTCTGAAAGGTCACATATCTCTGTTGCTTCAGGATAGACCCCAGTGCCTTATTTAGTTCATCTGGTGAGTTCATGTTTTCCTGGATGGTGTTGATTCTAGTAGATGTTCCTCAGTGTCAAGGCAATGGAGGGTTACGTATTTATAGCAGTCTTCACTGTCTGGGATTATTTGCAACCATCCTTCTTGGAAAGGACTTTCAGATATTTGAAAGGACTTGGGTGTTGCAATCTAAGTTGTATCTGCTTTAGGGAGCACTCCAATCCCAGTAATGCTGTGGTTCTTGCTGACTTACCATTTTGATAGTCTTGGAGAAGATCTAGGACAATTCTCTTAATTACTAAGAGAACACTTTCATTCCCTTTGCTTACTTTCTCCGAAACACAGAGAGTCTTTGTCTGTATTCTGAGCCACATAATGCTGGAGTGGAGTGATATAAGCATCAATGTGGCAACCACCACTGTGAATCCACTAGCTCAGATTTGAAGCCATCACACACAGCACTGAGTCTTGCCCAAGGCTTGCAGTAACCTCTCTGACTACTATCTATGTTCACTCAAGCCTCTGGGGCTCTACAATCAGCAGATGGCAAACCCAGCTGGGGCTGTGTTTTTCCCTTAAGAGATGTGAGGTTCCCCAAGCTCTTACTGTGTGCAAACGTGACATCTGGGAGTCAGGGACTAGAGTCAATAATCTTAGAATTCTACCTGGTGTTCTATTATACTGTGGCTGAGCTGGCACTCAGATCACATCACACAATCCTTCCAACTCTTCCTTCCACTTTCCAAAGAAAGAGGAGCCTCAGCCGATAGCCACCACCATCCCAGGTCACAAGGAGTACTGCTAGACAACCAGCCATGTTCCTTTAAGGCCCCGGGTCCCTTAGGTAAGCTTGTTGTCAATGCTGTCTGGCCTGGGATTCACCCTTCAGGGTTGTGGGCTCCTCTCTGGCACAGGGCAGGCCCAGAATTGCTGCTAAAGAGTCAAGTCCTAGAATCAGAGACCCCACGAGCCCAATTAGTGCTCCACCCCACTGTGTCTGTGCTGGCGTCTAAGGTGCAAGACAAAGGTCCCCTTTACTTTTCCCTCTGCTTTTTTCAAGCAGAAGCATTTTTGCCCTGTAGCAACCACAGCTGGTAATTTGCTGAGTCTCACCTCAAGTTAGCAAGTTTGAGTCCACACAAAAGCCCTCGATGTACTACAGGGGTATTGCAGCTGGTTACTCAGGGCCCAGGGGCTCTTCATTTAGCAGGTGTCAAATGCTGGCTGTTCTGTGCCCTTTCTTTCAAGGCATCAGATTCCCTTCTGTTCCAGTGTGTGTCTAGAAATGTCATCGGGGAGCTAGAGCCTCATATCAGAGTAATAGTGGCCTCATAAAATGAGTTTGAAATTATTCCATCCTTTTCCAATTCTTGAAGAGTTTGAGTAGAGTTGTTATTAGTTCTTCTTCCAATGGTTGGTAGAATTCAGCAGTGAATCCCTTGGGTTCTGGGCTTTTCTTTGATGACCGCCTTGTTATGATGACTTTGGTCTCATTGCTCATTATTGGTTAGATAAGATTTCCTATTTCTTCATGGTTGATATTTAGCAGGTTGTATGTGTTAAGTTATTTATTAATTTCCTCCAGGATTTTTAACTTGTTGGTGCATAGTTGTTTACAATTGTCTCTAAAGATTCTTTGTATTTCTGAAGTCTCAGTTATTCTGTCTTCTGTTTCATTTTTTATTTTATTTATTTGAGTCTTCTGACTTCACTTCTTAATTAGTCTGCCTAAGGATTTGTGAATTCCCAATGCATGCTGTGAAAATTACAGTTGTTTTAGTGGCTTTAGCAAAGACAGATTCATTCTCTAACAGTCTTGGAGGCTACAAACCCAAAATACTTTCTCTATGCCAAGATCCAGGTGTCTCTCAGCAGCCCAAGTTTCTGCTCAGACTCTCTTTGTTGCATGTCCTGGGGGGCCCTCTTGCTTGCTTAGGTTATGGCCCCATTCCATGCTCACAACCACTCTTCTCTGTCTGTAGTCTAATTTTTTTTGTCTTTCTCATAAGAACACCTGAGATGACATGGAAAATATTCCCACCTTCAGATAATCCAGGGTCATTTTTCATATCACTATTCTTAACATATCACCATTCTTAACATCACAAGTGCAAACTGCCTCTTGACATATAATGGAACATTCACAGACTCCACGGATTACACTCAAGATCTCTCTGGGGACAATCATTCACCCTATAATATTACTGAAAGAACTTCACAATGTTCTGCCTTCATGAAGAAAAAAAAACAGTAAAGCCTTGAGAAGACTATCATGTTCCAGTCTCATGTGCTTTATTGTGGTAAAATTCTGACCCCATAGTTGGACCTCTTCAGGATCCCCCAATCCTATATGGGGGTCCCATTTTTTCCCATCCCTAGGAAGATTTACAATATCAGGTGTCACACCTTCCAATCTGCTTGCAGGGTGGTGACATACTAGTGACAATGAGGCAAGGCATGGATGCACATGCTCATTGACTGAAAGCACATCTCTGTGTGTGTCATGTAGAGTCAGATTGGGAACCCTATAAGGGGCAAACTCTCCAGGATGGCAGTCATTTCAGAAACTGAAGCAAAAAGACCCACCCTTTAATCTTCTGGGGATGCAGTTTTTTAATTAATAAAAGGCTGGATTTCTAATGAGCAATTTGGCTACATTTCTACTGGATAAAGTATAAATATTTCTGACAGACAAATTAGTGACCTGTTCAATTACCACCGTTCTGAAAACAGAGGTCGACATATCTATTGAAGAGGATTCTTATGTCTCTACTGGACAAAGTTGTGCTCATGATACACACCAGATTGTCATCTCACCATTCAAAAACAATATCACATATTTTCTGAAATGGATGACTTGTGGTGAACCAACAAAGTGATGGTGCTGTAATTGCTAATGATACATGTAGCACCATGTTTAGGCCCCTTATGACAGAAATCCCTGTCCTTGCTTCCTCTGCTGATGTCTCCCTGGCTCCATCGACAACCACTGCTACGATATTTCCCAGTCATTTTGGATTCAATTCTTGCACTTCAGAATGATTTTTTTCCAGTAAAAGAAGTGTCACTCAAAGTTGACCGAAGACATGTTTTATGGATGTCTTTGGAATCCATAGACAAATGGAATGTAGCCTTGCAGCCTGATTCTGTGAGGACTTTGTTCTCCTGGGTAGGGCAGGGTCTCCAGTTTTGACCCTGAGTGGGGGAGGGCATGGAGCTGGAGATACCCCAGAAGATGGGGAGGAAGATGGACATTGTTAGGGGATGGGAATGGATGTTGAAGGACTTCAACATGAATGACATTTCAAAAATGAGAGTGAGGATCAGAGGCTAGATGGAAAGCAACATAGATTGTACAAACCAGAATAAGTTAAAGTCAGCAGAGAGCCCAGGGAGCTATTCTGATCAGAAAAAGCATCTTTGCCCTATTAGGTTCTTTAGCTGTCTCCAAATGCTCAGAAGGAAAATAATTGTTTTCTTATACTTCTTATGAAAAGTGAACCAATAGTCTTAGAAAATTTGTTGTGTTTTCATTTTTTGGGGGGGGTTGTGTTTTTTTTGTTAGTTTGTTTTTTCCAGAGGAGTCTTGCTCTGTCACCCAGGCTGGAGTGCAGTGGTGCGATCTTGGCTCACTGCAACTTCCACCTCCCAGGTTCAAGCAATTCTCCTACCTCAGCCTGCCAAGTAGTTGGGATTACAAGAGCCTGCCAACACACCCAGCTAATTTTTGTATTTTCAGTAGAGATGGGGTTTCACCATGTTGGCCAAGCTGGTCTTGAACTCCTGACCTTGTGTTCTGCCTGCCTTGGCCTCCCAAAGTGCTGGGATTACAGGCGTGAGCCACTGCACCTGGCCTGAAAATTTTGTTTTTTAATAGATAAAATACCAAATCACACTTTTACATCAGTTGAATATTTGATACTAAGAGCCATTTCTAAAACTTCTTACACGTAAAATTATCAAATCTTAGCAGACTAATATCAACAAAATACCCTTATTGGGAACCATTAGCAACTTTCTATCTTTATTCCACCTCTGTTCTACACTTTTTTTTTCTAGCTGGATTCAACTTCAACTCCACGAGCAGAAAACTATTCTTGTATTCTCTGAGAAAAAAAAAGTCCTGGATAGATTAAGATCTTCCCCACAGAAACTTCTATTTCACAAAGATATTTATGACATGAATAAGGGTAACTGTCTCTCAAAACCAAACATCTTCTTAATGAAGATTTCAAGAATTTTCAACATATATAATGTTTGCCTTATATAAAGAATAAAATAATGGTGTTTTGAAAAGTAAGAAAAACAACTTATGGCCTGATGGTGACACTGTGTCATGAAGAAAGGTTACCAGACAGAAAGTCCTAACTGTGAGTTCTCCAAGTTCTTGGCATGTTCCACAAAGAATTGAACACAACACACAAACAAAGCAACAAGAGAAAGAAGCATCGAAAGAAGCAACAAATGCACAGATTTATATAAGCAACAGTACACTCCAAAGAATGGGAGCAAACTTGAGTAAGTGGCTCAAGGGCCCCGATTGGCATGTTTTTGGAGGGTTCTATTAAGCTAAAAGAAGTTGGTAACATCCTGAGGTGCCCTGAGAGGCCTCCAATTGACTACACCACATGAAGAATGAGCCTCCAACCATTCAGAGGTTGAAGTGGAGACCTGGCTTGTGGTCAGAGGCTGAATTGGAGACTTTTGTCTCATTATAGTGAGGATGTGGCCTGGATGCTGCCTAATCTTGCCTAGAACTGGCTGCACCTGCTTTTCTTTTGCTTCTGCCTTAACCCTTGGTTACCCTAATTCCCTAATCTCCTGCCTCAATATGAGTTATTAATTCCATGCCCCCCAATGTCAAACAAACAAACAGTAAATATATTCATCACTATTATATGTCCTATGGCCCATGCTCTAAGAAGTTTAGGCTTCTTGCATGGATCTCAATCAGTTGTGTGAAGCCTGCACAGAGCACACATTGTGTTTTGATATGAATCACCTAAAACCCCTAGCAGACTTGTAACATGGTCTTCTGCAGCCGCACTGAAGCTGGAACAATGACATTATTCTTCTATTCCTGAGAGTGACACTGTGAGTACAACCAGTTCCTTCCTTCCTATTGTTGAGTCTTCTCTTCTCTCATATCCTGTGATGACACAAGACTTTACCATGCTGCTCCTGTGTTCTTGTGTGTCTATTCCACAGTGATCCCAGGAATGTTCCTGACTTTCCATGTATAAGGCTACACTGATGAGGTTTGTCCAAAACAGCAGCAGCTTCTCTGGAAAGAACCACCATCCTCTCTAAAAGTCAGGCTTTAAAGCTACTATTAATAACTGGTTATCACTTTTAGGCATGTTTTTCAAACTTGCTTCTTGAAAAATGAGGACTCAGTGGCTTTCATCTCAGTCAGTACAAAGCACACCCTCTTTCTCCTCCCGGGTTTATTCATTTGTTTTTGGAGGCTTCCATGATGAAATATTATAACTTGGTATCTTAAAACAACAGAAAGTTGTTTCCTCATAGCTCTGAAGGCCAGAAATTCAAAATCATAGAACTGGCAGAATGGCGCTCCCTCTACACGTGCCCTTCTTTGCCACTTTCAGCCTTTGGTGGCATCTGTATTCCCTGGCTGGTGGCTGCCCCACTACAATCTCTGCCTTCTTCTTGCCTTCTCTTTTGTGTGTCTTCTTCTTTTCTCTATCAGGACACTCATCATTGGATCCAGGACTCACCCAGATAACCCAGGATGATCTCACCTCAACATCTTTAATGTAAGTATATCTGCAAACAACCTTTTCCAAGTAAGTTCACATTGACAAATTCCACAAGTTAGAATGTAGACATAACTTTTGGGGGCTCCACTCAACTCACTGCAAAGACCCTCACTTGCCGACAGTGGCCCAGATGAGTTTAGGATAAGGCCCAGAGCTGCACCCTGAGGGGCTCATCGCAACTTTTTCAATGAACACCACTAAGTCTAGACTTTACCCCAGAAAGTGGAAATGAAGGGGCAGGATGGAGACTGCACTACAAAACCCAGACAGACCCAGATGTGGACCCCCAAAAACCACCAGCATGCGTTCTACACACAGGCAAGGGTGTACAAAGGCGGTGCTGCTCTAGATTAATACCATTTGCTATTTTGGACCCTTTCTTAGGTGTTCAGAGAAAAATAGCATAAAATACATTTTGGGCAAGCAACGACAACAACAAAATAGTTAAACTGAAGCCCACTCAAATTTAAATCATTTGTGCTTTAATACAATTCATCATAAAGTAGAAAGTAATCAAGAACATGAAAGAAAATTTCTTTCAGTGACATATCTGATAAGAGACATATCTAAGATATACAAAGAACATGCACAACTCTATAGTAAGAAAAACAAAAATAACTCTATTTAAAAACACCCAATGAATCTGAATAGACAGGCTGGGCACAGTCACTTATTCTTTTTTTTTTTTTTTTTTTTTTTTGAGACAGAGTTTGAGGTTGAAGTGGGGGAATCACTTGAGCCCAAGAGTTTGAGAACAGCATGGGCAACATACCGAGTCTCTCTCTTTACTTTTTTTAAAAAAAAATTTTTTTTGTTTTTTTTTTATTATTATTATTATTATACTTTAAGGTTTAGGGTATACGTGCACCATGTGCAGGTTAGTTACATAGGTATACATGTGCCATGCTGGTGCGCTGCACCCATTAACTCGTCATTTAGCATTAGGTATATCTCCTAAAGCTATCCCTTCCCCCTCTCCCCACCCCACAACAGTCCCCAGAGTGTGATGTTCCCCTTCCTGTGTCCATGTGTTCTCATTGTTCAATTCCCACCTATGAGTGAGAATATGCAGTGTTTGGTTTTTTGTCCTTGTGATAGTTTACTGAGAATGATGATTTCCAATTTCATCCATGTCCCTACAAAGGACATGAACTCATCATTTTTTATGGCTACATAGTATTCCATGGTGTATATGTGCCACATTTTCTTCATCCAGTCTATCATTGTTGGACATTTGGGTTGGTTCCAAGTCTTTGCTATTGTGAATAGTGCCACAATAAACATACATGTGTATGTGTCTTTATAGCAGCATGATTTATAGTCCTTTGGGTATATACCCAGTAATGGGATGGCTGGGTCAAATGGTATTTCTAGTTCTAGATCCCTGAGGAGTCACCACACTGACTTCCACAAGGGTTGAACTAGTTTACAGTCCCACCAACAGTGTAAAAGTGTTCCTATTTCTCCACATCCTCTCCAGCACCTGTTGTTTCCTGACTTTTTAGTGATCACCATTCTAACTGGTGTGAGATGGTATCTCATTGTGGTTTTGATTTGCATTTCTCTGATGGCCAGTGATGGTGAGCATTTTTTCATGTGTTTTTTGGCTGCATAAATGTCTTCTTTTGAGAAGTGCCTGTTCATGTCCTTCACCCACTTTTTGATGGGGTTGTTTGTTAAAAAAAAAGTTATAATATAAAATAAGAAAATAAGCTGGGCATGATGGTGTAATGCCTGCAATCCCTGCTACCAAGGGGTTGAGGCTGCACTGAGGTTGCAGTGAGCTGTAATCATGCCACTGCACTCCAGCCTGAGCAAGAGAGAGAGACACTGTCCAAAAAAAGAGAAAAAAAGACAGTAAAAAAAGAATCTGAATAGACAGATGTCCCAAGATATGCAAATAATGAGTAACCACATAAAAGAGAGTCAACATTATTAACATAAATGAAACGCAAATAAAAACCACAATGAGATATCACCACACATCCACTGGGATGACTTCAGTCACAAAGACAGATAATAACAAGTGTTGAAGATGATACAAACAAAAAGGAATCTCCTTGCCCCAGTACACTGCTGCTGAGAATGTAGAATGCTGTAGCTGCTTTGGAGAACAGTCTGGTAGTTATTGAAACTGTTGCATAATTTACCATACAATACAACAATTCAAACACTAGGTATACGCCCAAGGGAAATGAAATCATCTGGTCCCAAAAACTCTTATATATAACAGCATTATTCCTAATAGCCAAAATGCAGAAACAATGCAAATATCCATCAACTGGTAAATGAATAAACAAATAGGCTATATTCTCAAAATGGAACATTTCACTCGGCCTTAACAGGGAATGGTAAACTGTGCATGATACAACACGGAGGAACCCTGAAAGCGTTATGTTAAGAAGGAGATGCCAGATATGAAGGCCACAATTGTATGATTTTAAATCTGTGCCCCCAAGGAGTGACAGAAAACAGTAACTAACAAACATTCTTGGGTTTGCAGGATGGAAGATAAGAAAACAAACAACTTGCTGCAATGTTGAAACTCAGCATTGATAGTAACACAAGATGATGAAATATATTCTGCCAAGTGTCTTGGTATTGCCCCTTATCAGAATAAAAAAGAAAATCCTTCACAGCTTTCATCACTCCTTTATCATATTTCTCTCTGTAATTGGAGCCACAGGGTTGGACTATATTAATCTCCACTCTGTTAGGCAAGACTGGGTCCTCACCAGTATCTGAGAGACTTAAAGTAACAGAAATCTCAAGACAGATATTGGGACAAATCTTGTCTAAATGAATGCGTGTTGAAAGAAATAGAATGATCTAAGGTGGTAGAAAGGATCTGACACTTACCTAGAAAACAAATATCACCTGGTTACTCTCCTGTGAGGGCTTCCACATCTTGTAAGATAAAGGCCAAGGTGTCCAGTTTACTTTGTTGGAGTCATTCTGATCAACCTGCAGTTTCCTCAACATAACATCCCACTTCATGCTTTATGCATGCCTTCCTTTCCCCCTTGTTTTTGGTGGCAAGCTCTTCCCTGTCTTCCAAAGTGCAGTCCAAGTGTTCTGCCTGGGACTTACCTCACCTGGGATGTGATTTCACAGTTATCACTCTGAATGTTAATCAGCGTGTGGGTTTGTCTCTCTCTTCCAATAGGATTTAACTGTGTCAGGACAGGGACCACATAGTATTCAACATAGCTTCCTCAGTGCCTGGTACTATGTCTGGCACTTGGCAGATGCTCAATAAACGCTGAATGATTTTCAAAAACAAATGCAGCCCACAAAACACAAACACTGTACTGGCTAATGAGTTAACTCTTGCCAACAGTTAAAGGCTGTCTTTTTTTAACTTGATTTTACTTTATTATGGTAAACCACTTAACATAAAATCTATGTATTTTCATTTTGCTTGTATTATTACACTGGCTGGAAATTCCAGTGCAACACTGAATAAAACTAGTGAAAATAGACATCTTGTCTTGTTCCAAATAATGGAGAAAAAATATTCAACATTTGAATACTAAGTATAATATCACTTTTAGGTTTTCTGTAGATGTCCTTTATCAGATTGAAGGCATTCCCTTTTTTAAAAAAAATTTTTATTTCCATAAGTTATTGGGAAACAGGTGGTGTTTGGTTACATGAGTAAGTTCTCTAGTGGTGATTTTTGAAATTTGGTACAACCATCACCTGATTGCACCCAATTTGTAGTCTTTTATCCCTCATCCCCTTCCCATCCTTTCCCCATAAGTCCCAAAATCCATTGTGTCATTCTTATGCCTTTGTATCCTCATAGCTTAGCACCTGCCTATAAGCAAGAACATACGATGTTTGCTTTTCCATGCTGGAGTTACTTCACTTATAATGATAATCTCCAATCTCATCCAGGTTGCTGCAAATGCCAGTAATTTATTTTTTATGGCTGAGTAGTATTCCATTATATATATATATATACACCACAGATTCTTTATCCACTCATTGATTGATGAGCATTTGGATTGGTTCCAAATTTTTGTAATTGTAAATTGTGCTAAGGCTGTCTTGATCCTACATTTTTAGTGATTTCCTAAGAGGCAAGGCCTATTGCCTGGTGTGTTTTTTAAAAAGGAAAAAATACCTTTGACCATTTAGATAAATAAGGTGCTCAAAGCAAAAAATAGTGGGTCTCAAGGCCTCAAAGTGTTAAACACTGTCTTGGCTTTACTTCTTTAATGTTAGTTTCATAAGGGATATTGCTAGTTATGTTGCAAGAAAGAAAGAAAAAGAAAGAAAGAAAGGAAAGAAAGAGAAAAAGAAAGAAAGAAAGAGAAAGAAAGAAAGGGAAAGAAAGAAAAAGAAAGAAAGGAAAGAAAGAGAAAAAGAAAGAAAGAGAAAGAAAGAAAGGGAAAGAAAGAGAAAGAAAGGCAGGAAGGAAGGAAGGAAGGAGAGAGCATGTGAAAGAGAAAGAAAAAGAAAAAAGAGAAAGAAAGACAGGAAGGAAGGGAGAGAGAATGTGAAAGAAAGAAAGGGAAAATGGAAGGAAGTAAGGCAGACAAAAGGGAGGAGGCAGGCAGGAAGGAAGAAACCTAGGACTCTCTTCTTTTGGAAAAATGAAGTGCTCCAAACATCAGCAATGCAGGTTTAGTTGCTCTAATGGTTAAATGGAGTCTTAGCTTTATTGCTTTTCTGTTGGTTTCAGAAGAGGCAAGGTAAACATGTTAGATCTGTAGCTGAAACAAAACATATTTCATTCTCCTTTTAGAAAAATGAAGTGATGGTAACATCAGCAGTACAGCTCTTAATGCTTCAATAGCTTAAGTGATGTCTGGACTTCAGGGCCTTTGAGTTGGTTTCATTGCAGGAGTGAACATCTTGGCTGTATAGTAAAAAGAATGTGTCTTGTTTTAGAAAAACAAAGGCTCAAAACATCATCAGTGCAGGTCTAAATGCTTTAACATATTAAATGGCATCTTGTTTTTTTCTGATTTTTGTAGGTTTCATTGGCAGCTAACTGAACAACCTGACTGTGTAGCTACTAGATAACATATTTCCTTCTCCTTGTAGAAAAACGAAGCTTTCAAAACAGGAACATAGTAAATCTCCAAGTTGAAATCAGTTTAATGCTGCTTTGGCTTTACTTCTTCTGTGCTTGTTTTATTAAAGACAAAGCAAGTTGCTAGCTGTGCTCTTTAAAAAAAATACCACTTTCTGCTTTCAGAAAAACAAAGTGTCAACATACCAGCAATGCAGGTTTTAACGCTGTAGAGGGTTAAAGGCTGTCTTGGCATTACTGCATTTTTGTTGGATTATAGAAAAGAGGCAATTTGCTGGCTGCGGTGCTTTAAAAAAAACACCATATCCCTTTCTCCTTTTAAAAAAACGAAGCTGAAAACATCAGCAGAGTATGACTAGATACTTCAAAGGGTTAAATTGTGACTTTGCTTTCCTGTTGTTTGTTGGTTTCATTAAAGATTAGGTGATGTGTCTGTGTAGCTAAAAGAAAACACCTTCTTCTCCTTTTACAAAACTGAAGCTCTTGAGACACAAACACTGTAGATCTCTGTGTTTCAAAGGGTTAAACGCTCTGTGGCTTCCGTTTCTTTTGTGTTGGTTGCCTAACAGGCAAGGCATATTGCTAGCTGTGATGCTAAAAATAAAAATAAAAATAAAAAGAATACAACTGTCCAGGCAGTGTAAAAAAAAAAAAAAAAAAAAAAGGAGGGAACTTACCTCTTTCTCGTTTTAGAAAAAGAACAGTCTAAGAATATCAGCAGGGAAAGTCTCAGTGCTTCAAGGGGTTAAATGCCCTTTTGGCTTTCTTGTGTTGGTTTCATCATAGAGGAGGAGAAATTTCTTGGAAGTGTTCCTAAAAACACAACACATCTGCTTCTCCTTTTAAAAAAGGAAGTGCTAAAACATGAACACTCTAGATCCAAATATTAATACAGACATCTAAATGCTTCCGTTTTCCAAGGGGCAGAAAGCTAAAGGTTGTAACCTATTCATTTCAGTCAAAGTTGTTGAAAGGGAAGCAAAGGAACTCGGTGGGGCTTGGAAGGATGACGAAGCTCAAGCTCATTGGCCAGCAACCTCTCTTCTGGGGGCGGGAGGGGTGAGCATACGTCATTGCTTTGGCTTCTATAAAATGAGGACTCACCGTGTGTGAAGAGTCCTCCTGGTGATTGCAGCTGAGAGCACACTTATGACGTTCTGCAAGGATTCTCTGATTATGATTCTGAAGGGAAAAGCAATGGAATGGACAGCAGAGGTTGTAATTTTCTTTATCTTGAATTACGGAGGAAAGTATCTAGGACAGAAATTCACGACAAGTCCTTGGAACCAGCAGATCTCTTTGTTCACGGAGACGTTGACGTATTCTCTATTGAAGAAGATTCTTACTTTCTCACTGGACAAGGTTTTATCAGTTGTGTGTGACTGGATTCTCCGGAAGACTCTGAGGAAACTTATGTCACATGTTTTTCCAAAGAAGATGTTTCTGGAACCGACAACTGTGATTGTGGTTTGAGGATGCCTGGGAGTTCCGGTATGTGAAATAAGCAGAACATCAGCTGGCGGCTGAAGGGATGCAGCCTCCACTCTTCACTTCCCTTCCCCTTCCGTCTATTGTGTCTGTCTGACTGAGAAGCTTGGCTGGTATGTGAGGAAATAAACGGAATTATAAACAAGGAGATTGTTTCTCATCTATGTCATTCTGTTGCGGCTTTTCTATTTTGGGGCTCAGGGTGTGTGACAAGGACCAAGGAGATGAAAGGTCTCATGATGTAGAAAGCCCAGGCAATCAGATTGAAGAGCTATCCACAGGGAATCTTGGCTGCTGAGGGGCTGCACCTTGCAACAGACTGACCATATGACAGAAAAGGGTTTTAAAGGTTCAACTTCTGGACTGAGAACCTAGAGTAATTTGGGAACCTCCTCTCTGAGGAGATATGAAAGCTGGGAATCATGAGATCCCTGGGACTGGAAGGCACATTTCCTGATGGAAGGAGTGCTTTGGAAAACAGGAGCAGAGTAGACACAGCAGCCTTGTGGATACGGGTGGGCAGCATGCATGGGTGATGTGAACGTGGAGTGTCTGTGATCGAAAGTCAAAATGTCTGACAAAGAGAAAACCTAGAAACCACAATGAGGAGGAGGAGTTTGTGAAGGCAATCACTCTCCTCATGTGTGAAAATTGGGAGCTCTTAAAATTTCATCTGGAGAGGTGCAGCCTACCAAACTCTGGGACTTTAGCCTCCCCATTTAAAAACCGTGCATCAATACCAACGTCTGAAGCCACAGAAACCACACCTGGCTTACATGGAAACAAGGACAAAAAGCCATCATGATGAGTTGTTCTGCTCACTTGCTGCCTCTGTTCAGTGCACAGGATATTGTTCACGCATTAGCAGGCTACCGCAAGAGAAGTGTGCAATACGTTCCCTATGTGCCATATATGTGCCATATGGCCCATATGACAACTGAGTCAGAAAATATCTGACGCCCTTAGAGTTACACCCCACCTGGAGCTTGCCCCCAGCCATCCAGGACCTAGGCTCCCTACCCTGTCCAATTTTCTGGGTGTCCTGGGGCTTCATTCTCTAAGGTGTACCCACCCACTATTCAACCCTCAACCCCCACATATTCCTGCCCATAAACAACCAATCAGCCGCTTTTCAGGTCCACATCCTGCCTATGGGTCTTTAGTGGTGACACTGTAACATTCAGGTCAATCTAGCTACGTTGCTGACTAGTCTCTAGGAGGCTGTGGGGTACCACAGGTCTCATCTGACTCTCTCTGCAGCCTTGCATGACACTGCTTACAATACCAAAGCCAGAGCCACATTGACAGCAAGCTGCTCTCATCTCACCTTTGCCAGAGCTGGCCACTGGAAAAGCTTGACCCCCACTCTGCAGTGCCTATCGTATACCTGAAACCTGTTCTCCATTTTCATGCTAACCCTACATTTCCAAAACTTGTTTCAAACTGGTGTCCTGGAGGCACTTCTGGACAGAAAACACAGGTTCGAACTCCTATCCTCTCACGAATGGCCTCGTGTCCACTTCTCAGACCTTCTGCCTTCATGGTAAGGACGCTCCCTCCATATTTTGATCATTGTGTCTGTACTCTGAATTCCGCAATAGATTCCCCTCCCTCTATGGCCCTCAGCTAATTTCCTAGACTTTTTGTGAGCTTGTTCATCTACCGTAGTCCTCCACCTTGACACTGCTAAGCCCATCCTGGAGACTGAGTTTTGCAGGTCCACTGCCCACCATCTACATTTGAGTAGGCATATGCCCCCTTCTTTCTCCCACTTCTGGAGATTTCTATTTTTATCCTGAGGCATCCCCACCTGGCCATGGGTTCTTCAAATTGACGACCAGCAAATAACAAGGAATAGCTATCACCAAAAAGCCAAATAAAGGCTAAACAAAAATATAATTACAGCTGTAACCCCCATTAGCAGGGACACACAAATCAGTCAAAGTGGGTGAGGAAGTCCAGCTAAAATTCAAAGAAGGATTCTGAAGTGATGCAAAATCGTGGCCCTTAATATCTTTAGAAAGGACACTTTCAGCCAGGCACAGTTGTCTAGCAGAAAGGGAAGCAAGGAAACTGGGTGGGGCTTGGAAGAATGATGAAGCTCATTGGCCAGCTACCCCTGTTCTGGGGGTGGGAACGTGTCTTCCTGCATGGACGGGATGAGCATATGTCATTCCTTTGGCTTCTATAAAATGAGGAGGACTCACCCTGTGTGAAGAGTCCTCCTGGTCATTGAAGCTGTGAGCACACTCATGATGTGCTGCAAGGATTCTCTCATTATGATTCTGAAGGGGAAAGCAATGGAATGAACAGCAGAGGTCTTAATTTTGTTTGTCTTGAATCACAGAAGAAAGTGTCTAGGAGAGAAATTCACAAGCCCTTGGAACCAGCAGATCTCTTCGTTCGAGGAGATGTTGACATATTCTCTATTGAGGAAGATTGTTACCTTCTCACTGGACAAGGTTTTGTCAGTTCTACATGACTGGATTGTCCAGAAGACTCTGAGGAACCTGATGTCACATGTTTTTCCAAAGAATATTTTTCAGGAACCAAGAACTGTGATTCTGGTTTGATGACTCCTGGGAGTTCAGGTATGCAAAATAAGCAGAACATCAGCTGGCGGCTGAATGGATGTGGCCTCCACTCTACCCTTCCCTTCCCATTCGGTCAATTGTGCCTGCCTGGCTGAGAAGCTTGGCTGGCAAGTGAGCAAATAAATGGAATTATAAAGAAGGAGATTGTATGTTATCTATCTCATTCTGTTGTGGGTTTTCCATTTTGGGGCTCAGGGTGTGTGACAAGGACCAAGGGGATGAACGGTCTCATGATAGAGAAAGCCCAGGCAATCAGATTGAAGAGATATTCACAGGGAATCTCGGGTGCTGAGGGGTTTGCAATCTTTAGAATGGACACTTTCAGCCAGGCACAGTTGCTCAGCCTATAATCCCAGCACTTTGAGAGCCCCAGTCGGGTGAATCACTTGAGACCAGCAGCTTGAGGCCACCCTGGGCAACATGCAGAAACCCCAACTGTACTAAAAATATGAAAAATAGCCAGTTATTGTGGCACATGCCTGTAATCCCAACTCCTTGGGAGGCTGAGGCACAAGAATCACTTGAATCTGGGAGCCAGAGTTTGTAATGAGCCAAGATCATGCCACTGCACTCTAGCCTAGGCATTAGAGTGATAATCTGTCTGTGGAAAATAAAAACGTTCCTCTTCAAAGTTTCCTTCTTTAAATCATAAATGTTGGAATTAATATATCCTCTTTGAAACTCACTTTCTTCAGGCTTCTTTATTTGATGGTAATAAATCTTTGTTAAGCTTTATGAGGCAAGAGTAATGGAAGAAGCATATTATATATGTTTATACTCTAACCTCAGTGCTTGTTCTAGCAAGCTCAGGCATGTTCCAGCCCATAGCTTATATCCTTTTCTTATTTGGAAATGTTGTTACTCCTACAAGCCTTCTTGTAAGCAACTTCCTCTTTTTCTTTGTCTCCACTATCTTTACCTATTGAGGACAGTTTTAGGTTCTTAGCCAGTTAGTTGGATGCAGCATAGACTGTGAGGTCCAACCCCAGCCAATGGAGATAGCACACAGCAGTAGCGACCTCATGCTTAACCAATAAATATTCCTGTCTCCCTGTTTGGGGTGCTCTCACGGCAGGATTGCTGGTGAGCAACACCCTTTCTAAGGAAATTAAAGTTGTCTTGCTGAGAAAACTTTTTGTCTAAATGCTGATTCTTCCTTGCAGCACTGAAGAAGAAGCAATTATTTCCAACACTTTCTCATACACAAAAAAAGAAGAAGGTGGAGGAACACTTTCTTGTGCACCCTATCCCTCACTCAGAAAGCCAACAGAAGGCTCCCAGTGCAAGCCCTAGAGGATTCATTTGCTTTGGGAACCCTCTTGGCTGGGATACTAGGACTCAGGCCAAACTCAGCATTTTCAGTGTGTCGGAAGTGTGCTTGGGTTTCACTGTTACTTTCAATAATGTGATTTGGTCCTTGGGGTTCACCAAATTTTGGTATGGAGTGGTGAACCCTATTAAGTTTAAGTGTCTATAAAATTAACAAAGCAAAAGAACCATTCTGCCCCATGGTTCAGAGGCCAAATATTGTGTAGGAAATGCTTTAGCGAGAGAAACAGAGAAGAATAAAAAATGTCCTTAAGCGCTGCATTATTTCTTGTTATCATCCAGATCTTAGAGGAAAGGCTTTCATTTTCCCTCATTCAGTATGATATTAGCTGTGCATCTGTCATTTATGGCTTTTATTATGTTGGGGTATGTTCCCTGTATATGTAGTTTTTTCAGGGTTTTTATTATGAAGTGATGTTGAACTTTATCAAACGTTTTTCAGTTTCAGTTGAAACGATCATATGCTTTTTGTCCTTCATTCTCTTGATATGATGTATCATGTTGATGATTTCCTTATGGTGCACTGTCCTTGCATCCTGGGCATAAATTCCACTTGATCATGACAAATGAATTTTTAATGCATTCTTGAATTCCATTTGCTGGTATTTTGTTGAGGATTTTTGCATCAATATTCATCAGAGATATTGGCCTGCAGTTTTCTTTTTTTTTCTTTTTTCTTTGTTTTTTTTTTGTTGTTTGTTTGTTTGTTTTGATGTGTCTATGTCTGGTTTTGGTATCTGGGTAATAGTGTTCCATCCCTTTCTATTTTTTAGAATAATTAGAATAGGACTGGTGTTAGTTCTTTAAATATTTGGTAGAATTCTGAAGTGAAGTCATTGGGCCCCAGGCTTTTCTTTAGTGGAAGGCTTTTTATTATGGCTTCAATCTCGTTACTTATTATTGGTCTGTTCATGTTTTGAATTTGTTCCTTATTTAATCTTGGTAGGCTGTGTGTATCTAGGAATTTGTCCATTTCTTTTAGGTTTTCAAATTTATTGGCACATAATTGCCCATTGTAGCCTCTAATCATCATTTGAGTTCCCGCAGTATCAGTTATAATGTCTCCTTTTTCTTTTTTGATTTTATTTATTTGGATCCTGCCCCTTTTTTTCTTACTTAGGCTGCCTAATGATTTGTTAATTTTGTTGAACTTTTTTGTTTGTTTGTCTCACTGTGCCACCAGGCTGGAGTGTAGTGGTGTGATCTTGGCTCACTGGAACCTCCGTCTCCCAGGTTCAAACAATTCTCCTGCCTCACCCTCCCAAATAGCTGGGACTACAGGTGTGTGCCACTATGCCCAGCTAATTTCTGTATTTTTAGTAGACACGGGTTTTCACCATGTTGGCCAGGATGGTCTCAATTTCTTGACTTCATAATCCATCTGTGTCAGCCTCCCAAAGTGCTGGGATTACGGGCATGAGCCACTGCACCCAGCCTAATTTTGTTTAACTTTTCAAGAAATCAACTTCTTCTTTCATTGATTTCTGTATTTTTTATTTCCATTTTAGTTATTTAAACTCTAATCTTTATTCTGTCTTTTCTTCTTCTCATTTTAGCTTTGGTATGCTATTGCTTCTCTAGCTGTTTAATATGCATTGTTAGATTGTTTATTTGAAGTTCTTCCTCTCTACACCATAAGATGTAAGCATTTCCTCATTATGTCATAAGATGTAACCACTTACAGCTAGAAACTTCCTTCTTAGTTCGGCTTTTGCTGTATCTCATAGGCTTTGCTAAGTTGTGTTTCCATTATCAATTTTGTCAGAAATTTTTCAATATTTTTCTTAATTTCTTCATTGAGCAACTGATCATTTGGGAGCATATTTTTAAATTTCCGTGTACTTACATAGTTTCCAAAATACCTCTTGTGATTAATTTCTAGTTTTATTCCACTATGGTTCAAGAAGATGCTTGATATTATTTCAATTTTTTTGCACATTTTAAGATGTGTTTTTTGACCTAACATATGGTCTACTTTTTTTTTTATTATACTTTAAGTTCTGGGGTACATGTGTAGAACATGCAGTTTTGTTACATAGGTATACATGTGACATGGTGGTTTGCTGCTCCCATTAACCCATCATCTACATTAGGTACTTCTCATAATGCTATCCCTCCCCTAACCTCCACCCTCTGACAGGCCCTGGTGTGTGATATTCCCCTCCCTGTGTCCATGTGATCTATTTTTGAGAATGATCCATGTGGATAAGAATGCTGTGGATAAGAATGTGGATTCTGCAGTTGTCTTGGATGGAATGTTCTGTAAATATATGTTAGATTCCTTTGATATGTAGTGCACATTGAGTCTGATTTTTTTGATTAATTTTCTGTCTAGAAGATATGCCCAATACTAAAAGTGGCATGTTAAAATCTCCAGCTATTATTGTATAAAGGCCTATCTCTCTCTTTGGTTCTGATAATATTTCCTTTACATATCTAGATGCTCCAGGGTTGGGTGCCCATGTATTTTAAATTGTTATATTTCCCTGCTGAATTGACCCTTTTATCATTGTATAGTGTTGTTCTTTGCCTCTTCTTATAGTTTTTGTCTTGAAATATTTTTGGTCTGATATAAGTAAGTATAGCAACTCCTGCTCTTTTGTGGTTTCCATCGGCATGGGATAGCTTTTAGTATTCCTTTATTTTCATTCTATGTGAATTTTATAGGTGAAGTGTGTTTCTTGTAGGTAACAGATCAATGGGTCTTGTTTTTTCATTCATTCACCCAGTCTATGTCTTTCACTGGAGGGTTTACTACATTCACATTCAATGTTATTACTGATAAGTAAGGACTTACTCCTGCCATTTTGTTATTTGTTTTCTGGTTGTTTTATGGTCTTCTCTTCCTTTCTTTTCTTCCTATCTTCCTCTAATGAAGGTGATTTTCCCTGGTGATAAAATTGGGTTTCTTGCATTTCATATTTTGTGTATTTATTATAGGATTTTTTTTTTGGTTTGAGGTGACCATGAGGCTTGCAAATACTATGTTATAACCCATTATTTGAACCTGATAACAACTTAACACCATTTGTCTTAAAAAATGAACAAGTGGAAATAAAACTAGTAAAAACTCTTTTCCTTAACTTCATCCTTCTGCTTTTTAACTTGTTGTTACTATTTATATCTTATTGTATTGTCCATTTCTTGAAGAGTTGTGGCAGTTGTTTTTTTTTCTTTTTTCTTTTTTTTTTTAAGATGGAGTCTCACTCTGTCATCCAGGCTGGAGTGCAGTGGCGCAATCTCGGCTCACTGCAAGCTCTGCCTCTGAGGTTCACATGATTCTCCTGCCTCAGCCTCCCGAGTAGGTGGGACTACAGGCACCCACCACCATGCCTGGCTAATTTTTTGTGTTTTCAGTAGAGACGGGGTTTCACCATGTTGGCCAGGATGGTTTCGATCTCTTGACCTTGTGATCTGCCTGCCTTGGCCTCCCAAAGTGCTGGGATGACTGGCATGAGCCACTGCGCCTGGCCACTTTTTGTTTTTTATTGGGTCATCATTTAGTCTTTCTACTTAGAATAACAGTAGTTTACACACCACAGTCACAGGGTTGTAATAGTCTGGGTTTTTCTGTGTACTTATGATTTCCAGTGAGTTTTAAACCTTCAAGTGATTATTTATTTCTCATTGATGTTTTTATTTTTCTGATTGAAGGGCTCCCTTTAGCATTTCTTGTAGGACAGATCTGGCATTGATGAATTCCCTCAGTTTTGGTTTCTCTGAAAAAGTATTTATTTCTCCTTTATATTGGAAGGAAGTTTTGGCCAGGTATTCTATTGTAGGGTAAAAGGTATTTTCCCTGAGCACTTCAAATATGTCAGGCCTCTCTCTCCTGTCCTGTAAGTTTCCACTGAAAAGTCTGCTGCCAGATATATTGGAGCTCCAATGTATGTTATTTCTGTCTTTTGCTGCTTTTAGGATCCTTTTCTTATCCTTGACTTTTGGGAGTTTGATTATTAAATGCTTTGAGGTCGTCTTTTTTTGGGGTTAAATCTACTTGGTGTTCTATAACCTTCTTGTACTTGGTTATTCATATCTTTCTCTTGTCTTCAGAAGTTCTTTGTTGTTATCTTCTTAAAGAAACTTTCTATGACTATCCCTTTCTCTACTTCCTTTTAAAGATGAATAAATTTTAGGTGTACCCTTTTGAGGTTATTTTCTAGAGTCTAAAGGCGTGCTTCATTGTGATTTGTTCTTTTTTCTTCTTTCTCCCTTTACTGTGTTTTTCAATGAGCCTGTTTTTAAGCTCACTGATTCTTTCTTCTGCTTGATCCATTCTGCTTTTGAAGGACTCTGCTGCATTCTTTAGTAGGTCCATTGCATTCTTCAACTCCAGGTTTTCTGCTTGATTCTTTTTACTGATTTCAATCTCTTTGTTAAATTTATCTGATAGAATTCTGAACTCCTTTTCTGCATTACCTTGAATTTCTCTGAGTTTCCTCAAAATGGCTACTTTGAATTCTCTGTCTGAAAGGTCACATACATCTGTTTTTTTAGGATTGACCCCCAGTGCCTCATTTAGTTCATTTGGTGAGTTCATGTTTTCCTGGATGATGTTGATGCTAGTAGATATTTCTCATTGTCCAGGCATTGGAGGATTAGGTATTTATTGTAGTCTTCACTGTCTAGGCTTATGTGCAACCATCCTTCTTGCAACCCTCCTTTCACGTATTTGAAATCACTTGGATGTTGCAATCCAAGCTGTATCTGCTTTAGGGAGCACTCTAATCCCAGTAATGCTGTGGTCTTGCAGACTTACCATTTTGACTGTCTTGGAGAAGATCCAGGACTATTCTCTGAATTACTATGTGGACACTCTCATTCCCTTTTCTTACTTTCTACCAGACATAGAGTCTTTGTCTGTGTTCTGAGCCACATAATGCTGGGGATGGAGTGATGTAAATATCAATGTGGCAACCACTATGAATGCAGTGGCTCAGATATGAAGCCACCATACACAGCACTGAGTCTTCCCCAAGGCTTGCAGTAACCTCTCTCTGACTACTGCCTATGTTCACTCAAGACCTTGGAGCTCTAGAGTCAGCAGATGGCATAGCCAACCAGGCCTGTGTTTTTTTCCTTAAGAGATATGAGATTCCCCAAGCTCTTGATGTGTGCAAAAGTGACATTTAGGAGTCAGTGACTAGAGTCAATAATCTTGGATGTCTACCTGGTGTTCTATTATACTGTGGCTGAGCTGGCACTCAGATGACATCACACAATCCTTCCAATTCTACCTTCCACTTTCCAAACAAAGAGGAGCCTCAGCCAATAGCCACCACCATCCCAGGCCACAAGGTGTATGGCCAGACAACCAGCCAAGTTCCTTTAAGGCCCTGGGTCTCTTAGGTAAGATTGTCATGAATGCTGCCTGATCTGGGACTCACACTTCAGGTTTCTGGGCTTTTCTCTGGCACAGGGCAGGTCCAGAATTGTTGCTAAAGAGTCAAGTACTAGAATCAGGGACCCCACAAGCCCAAACAGTGCTCCACTCCACTGTGTCTGTGCTGGCACCCATGGTGCAAGACAAAGTCCCCTTTACTTTTCCCTCTGCTTTTCTCAAGCAGAAGTGTTTTTGCCCTTTAGCAACCACAGCTGGTAATGTGCTGAGTCTCACCTCAAGTTAGCAAGTTTCAGAGGTCCACACAAAAGCCCTTGATGTACTACAGGGATATTGCAGCTGGTTATTCAGGGCCCAGGGGCTCTTCAGTTAGCAGGTGTCAAATGCTGGCTGTTCTGTGCCCTTTCTTTCAAGGCATCAGATTATCTTCTGGCCCAGTGTGTGACTAGAAATGTCATCCGGGAGCTAGAGCCTAGTATCAGGGCAATAGGTAGTCTTATAAAATGAGTTTGAAATTATTTCATCCTTTGCCAATTTTTGAAGAGTTTGAGTAGAGTTGTTATTAGTTCTTCTTTCGATGGCTGGTAGAATTTAACAGTGAATCCATCGGGTCCTGGGCTTTTGTTTGATGACAGCCTTGTTATGATGACTTTGGTCTCATTACTCATTATTGGTTTGATAAGATTTTCTATTTCTTCATGGTTGATATTTAGCAGGATGTATGTGTTCAGACACTTATTAATTTTCTCCAGGATTTTTAACTTGTTGGCACATACTTGTTTATAATAGTCTCCAATTATTCTTTGTTTGTCTGAAGTCTCAGTTATTCTGTCTTCTTTTTCATTACCTATTTTATTTATTTGAATATTCTGACTTCACTTCTTAGTCTGCTCAAGGGCTTGTCAATTTTATCTTTTCAGAAAAACAACTCTTTTTTTCTTGATCTTCAGCATTACTTTAGAGTTTCAATTTTGTTTATTCCTGCTCTAATTTTTAATATTTACTTCTTTCTTCTAATTTGGGGTTTGGTTGGTTCCCGCTTTTCTAGCTTTTTGGTGTGTGTCATTGGGTTACTATTTTGAAGTCTTTCTACTTTGTTGATATAGGCATTATTGGTATAAAATTTCTTCTTAATGCTACTTTTGCTGTATCCAATCAGTTTTGTGTGTTGTATTTCCATTGTCATTTGTTACTGAAAAATGTTCAACTTATTGCTTAATTTCTTCCTTCACCCATTGGTTGTTCAGGATCATGTTGTGCAATTTCCATGAGTTTGTTCATTTTCCAAGGTTCCTCTTGTTATTGATTTTTAGTTTTATTTCATAGTGGTTAGAGAAGACAGTTGATATAGTTTCTATTCTTTTAATTTGTGCAGACTTTTTTATGGCCTAACGTATAGTCTATTCTGGAAAATATTCTATGTGCTGATGAAAAGGATGTTTCTTCTACGTATGTAGTTTAACTCCACTGCTTTCTTGCTGATTTTCTGTTAATGCTTGCTTTCTATATGTAAGAACACTGGTGTGGAGTACCTAGGGTATTGATAATTGTTGTATCTTCTTGCTGAATGGACCTCTTTATCATTAGTTAGTGAACCTCCTTGTCTTTTTTTTTTTTTTTTAGTATGTGGTTTTAGTCTATTTTATCTAATATGAGTATAGCTCCACCTGCACTTATTTGGTTTCAAGCTTCATGAAATACCTTTTTCCACTTCCCTGTTTTCATTTCCCTTTCAGTGTCTTTTGAGGTGAAGTAGATTTCTTTATGGCAGCATGTAGTTGGGTCTTATTTCTTAATCCATTCAACCAATCTGTGGGTTTTAATTGGAGAATTTAGACCATTGACAGTGTTATTATTGATAAGTAAAACTTAAGACTGGCCATTGAGGCTCATGCTTGCAATCCCAGCACTTTGGGAGGCTGAGGCAAGTAGATCACCTGAGGTGAGGAGTTCAAGACCACCCTGGTCAACACGGTGAAACCCTGTCTCTACTAAAAATACAAAAATTACCCAGGCATGATGGCATGCACCTGCAATCCCAGCTACTAGGGAGGCTGAGGCAGGAGAATCACTTGAACCCAGAGTCAGAGGTTGCAGTGAGCTTAGATCATGCCATTGCACCCTCAGCAACAGAGCAAGAATTGGTCTCAAAAAAAAAAACTTAATAGTGTTCTTATGTTCTCTGTTTTCTGGTTGTTTTTGCCTCCACTCCAGGGCCAACTCCAGTCTTTTGAGGCCCCAGACATGGTGGAGCACAGACAAGTCATCTCTACTTTCCTCATCTGAACCTCTAGTTCACAGCATCTGTGAGCACGAATCAATGATGGGTTTTTTTTTCCCTACTAGTTAGTGATGTTTTATTGCACAGCAATAGACTCCAGCAAAATAACCCTTCATACACGATTCCTATAAGTTGACAGGGCTGGAATTATCAAAGGGAAGCTAAAGTGGCTGTACTCAATTCCCAATTGTCCAATTTTTCATGAATAAAGCAATTCCTTTTTTGGAAAAGGAGATATTAAGCACACACTATCTGCACCCTAAAAGTGCTTACAGGAGACTCAGAAAAGACAGAAATAGTCACTGGCCTCGTGCAACTGATACTCTCGTGAGGAAACAAAGGCAACCAAGAAAGAAACATGCTGTATTTCAGATAGCTGTAAGTCCTATCCAAGAAAAGAAAGCAGGTGAGAGAGATAGAGAGCGTGTCAACCATAAGGTTCCTTCTAATTCTGTAAGTTGGTCAGGGATGTCCTCCAATAATAAGTGGCATCTGAGCAATCACCTGAAGAAAGGAAAGAAGGAAGATGGCCATGTAGGTCTCTGGAAAAAATTGTTTCAGAGACAAGGAATAGCCAGTGCAAAGGCCCTGAGGCAGAAGCTTAGTTTGTTTGTTGGAGGAATGGGTCAGAAGCCACTGTGGGCAGAGCAGATGGGATATGTAGAATGAAGTGAGAAGAACAGACAGGGAGCAGACTGTGTAGGGCAGTGCCACTCAAAATGTGATCTGCACATAGCTAAGGAACTTGGACAAAAATGAAAATCAACCACGTGAATAATTACCCTGACTATTTGAGTTTACATTTTGTTTTCATGGCAATATTTTCCTCATGAAAGCAGTCAGCAGATTGACCTTCAGTCAGGAGCTCCTTATCTCCTTCCAAATCAGCACTTTGAGGAGCATTAATATAGTGCCTTTAGGCTGTGATTGGCATTTTGGATCTGGTGGAGGGGGATGGATGCCACAAGAAGATTTTGAGCAGTGAAAGGATGATGTGAGGTAGATTTGATAAGAATTCTACTATGAAAAGTCCAAGATCCTTCTGTAGGGAGAACATATGATGAGAAAGAGACTGGTAGGAGAGGCATCAGGAAGAACAGCCACGAGATGACTATGATAGTGACCCCATGTGGGAGGCTGCTGGGGGTTGGTGCTGGGTGCCCAGAGTGTTGGATTTTTTTTTTATTATTATACTTTAAGTTTTAGGGTACATGTGCACAATGTGCAGGTTAGTTACATATGTATACATGTGCCATGTTGGTGTGCTGCACCCATTAACTCACCATTTAGCATTAGGTATATCTCCTAATGCTATCCCTCCCCTCTCCCCCCACCGCACAACAGTCCCCAGAGTGTGATGTTCCCCTTCCTGTGTCCATGTGTTCTCATTGTTCAATTCTCATCTATGGGTGAGAACATGTGGTGTTTGGTTTTTTGTCCTTGTGATAGTTTACTGAGGATGATGATTTCCAGTTTCATCCATGTCCCTACAAAGGACATGAACTCATCATTTTTTATGGCTGCATAGTATTCCATGGTGTATATGTGCCACATTTTCTTCATCCAGTCTATCATTGTTGGACATTTGGGTTGGTTCCAAGTCTTTGCTATTGTGAATAGTGCCACAATAAACATACGTGTGCATGTGTCTTTATAGCAGCATGATTTATAGTCCTTTGGGTATATACCCAGTAATGGGATGGCTGGGTCAAATGGTATTTCTAGTTCTAGATCCCTGAGGAATTACCACACTGACTTCCACAAGGGTTGAACTAGTTTACAGTCCCACCAACAGTGTAAAAGTGTTCCTATTTCTCCACATCCTCTCCAGCACCTGTTGTTTCCTGACTTTTTAGTGATTGCCATTCTAACTGGTGTGAGATGGTATCTCATTGTGGTTTTGATGTGCATTTCTCTGATGGCCAGTGATGATGAGCATTTTTTCATGTGTCTTTTGGCTGCATAAATATCTTCTTTTGAGAAGTGTCTGTTCATATCCTTTGCCCACTTTTTGATGGGGTTGTTTGGTTTTTTCTGGTAAATTTGTTTGAGTTCATTGTAGATTCTGGATATTAGCCCTTTGTCAGATGAGTAGGTTCTAGGGTTTTTATGGTTTTAGGTCTAATGTTTAAGTCTTTAATCCATCTTGAATTAATTTTTGTATAAGGTGTAAGGAAGGGATCCAGTTTCAACTTTCTACATATGGCTAACCAGTTTTCCCAGCACCATTTCTTAAATAGGGAATCCTTTCCCCATTGCTTGTTTTTCTCAGGTTTGTCAAAGATCAGATAGTTCTAGATATGTGGCATTATTTCTGAGGGCTCTGTTCTGTTCCATTGATCTATATCTCTGTTTTGGTACCAGTACCATGCTGTTTTGGTTACTGTAGCCTTGTAGTATAGTTTGAAGTCAGGTAGCGTGATGCCTACAGCTTTGTTCTTTTGGCTAAGATTGACTTGGCGATGTGGGCTCTTTTTTGGTTCCATATGAACTTTAAAGTAGTTTTTTCCAATTCTGTGAAGAAAGTCATTGGTGGCTTGAGTGTTGGATTTTATTGTAATGTTGCAGATGGGTTGCAGGGTCTGCCATTGATTGTAGGTGCAGTACAAGGTCACCAGAGTTCAAGAAAAACATCAAAATTTCTCTCCTGAGCATCTGTAAATATGGAGTGGATCTTGGCTGAGGAAAGCAAGAGTTAGGGAGAATCAAGTGAAAGGAGCATTCTGGTGTTGGTTGTACCATGTTATTTTGCATGTACCATTTAAATTTCTAGTATAGACTCCCCAGAATGACTCTCCTTATCTTCTCCAACTGCCTTGGAAAGAATAAAACAATCTAGGCAGCTGAAGACAGCAATGCCCTGATAAACCTAAACATAAACGACATGGAAGAGGTGGGCAGTTCTTCTGAAGATTAGGTGTCAGAGCAGGCTGGGTGTTGTGATGTGGTCATCTGCAACCCCAAGGAGATGTTAACTTGGTTTCCTACAGCCCCGCTGCAGCTGGAACATAAGATTCTTATTCTATCCCTGAGAATAACACTGTGAACACAACCATTTTTTGCCCCTCTCCTGGCAGATGGTGTCACCTCTTCTATGGTAAAAACAACATTGCACTTTGCCAGGATAATCCGTGGGTTTCCGTGTGTTCTGCGTCCAAGCGAAAACTGGAAAGTTCCTGAATTCTCCTTTATGGGGCGCCACTCGTGAGATCCACACCAAGTAACCATCTCTGGGTGAAACTAAAGCCATCTTAAATGACATTTTCTACAGCTGCCTACTGATTTTTATTTATAAACATTATGTAGGGTCTTCTATCTTGAAAAACAAACATTCAGCCTCCATCATGCCTGTCAGTAGAATAAAAACATATCCTTCCATCCCTGTCTTTCCAATAATTTCCTATGACCAATATTTATTTACTTATGTATGGCTATGTAATGTTATTCATATTTCAGCCAATTAGCTGTGATTTCTTCTGCTTGTCCCCCACTTGTATTGTAGGTTCAAAAATGTGTATCCCTGAAGCACATCAAGGCTCAAGAAGAGTCCTGCTCTGAACTCCCAGGGAGCAGTTTAGAGACTCCTAATGACACAATACTGTAGAAGCAGCCAGCCCTCCAGGGAGAGTCACCACCCCACAAGCTTGCCCTGGAGTGCTGCCTTTCTCTGGCGGCCAAAGACCAGATTGTAGCCTTGCAAAGCCTCCGATGTTTCTGTACTTAAATGAAGCCCATCCATCCACTGACATTCTTACAACTTGAATTAGCTACCTACTGTAAAGTAAAATAATAAGACACAGAACAAAGGGAACATATAGGGCTCCTCATTAAAGCTCATTAATGATCTTAAGATGGCGAAACCCAGTTGTAAACTGAGCACACATCTTTCAAAGTGACTTTGTGACTGCACAATTTGCGAGCTCATGATTCTGCCATCTCTGGCTAAGAGGACAAATGATAGCTTGATCTTCCATATAAGTAGCATGTCAAACTCAAGCCATGAGACATCTACAGAAATGGTGAGCTCCGGCTGTTTGAAACAATAAAAATAGGGCTTTCTTCCCTTTGAAAATTTTACATTTTGGTCTCTGAAAATTATGAATTTTAATCTCTCCCCCAACTCTCCATTCCTCCTCTCATACCCACCTGCACCTGGAAGAATGGCCAGTAAACTTCACTCTGCCAGCTTGAGTTACTCTCCCAGGAACAGGTAGGTCATCCCCCAGTCAGAGTCCTCAGCCCTTCCTAGGATTCCCCCAAAGCCACTTACTTGCCAATCTAGATTCTGCTAATCCCCAATCATGCCAAAACACCAAAATCCTTCACTCAATCCTTACAATTCGATTTGCATCCTCAACCTAGGACTCCAGACCACCAAGATATCCCACACTTGTTGCCCTTCTCTGGTTTCCACACCTCACCTCATAGGCACATCTCTCAAGGATTCATTAAAGTACCCTGAGCTCAACACAAGAAGGCACAAGGGCCAATGAACCCACATGGTGGATTCTATTTCCGACATCCCCTGTCCTGTTCATAGACTTGGTTTCACAAAGTCGCACCGCGTTTGTGAAAGCAACAAAGAAAGCAAAGGAATGTGGATGTAAAGTCAGTCCTGAAATGGATGATCCTGGTAGGTACCAGAACACACACTGGGTGTGCTTGGGGTAATGACCATTATATGGTCCTGTGTCCCCAAAAGGAAGAACACCTGGGCCTGTGGTCAGCAGATGGAAATAGGAAACTCACCTTTATCTGGGAAGCCTACTTGGAAAATTTGTGTTCTCACCCCATAAATGTTAGATTTGTGTGTCTCGAGCGCCTGTGTCCCAGAAAGAAAAGGCTTCCACCAGGGACACAGAAGGAATCCTGTTAATTTTAATCTGTGGATTCTGCCTGGTCTATTTGACCTTCTTGGGTCAAGAGATGACCAGGGAAGGGGAGGAATAACCTACCAGGCACTAGTAATTGGCTGTGATCTGCAGAAGGGACAGATCCTGTTACATAGAGGGGAAACGAAATACTATAATATTCTTGGCACCAAGATGACCCAAAGGGGTACCTCTTTCTGTCTGGTCATCTAGGTTTAATGAGGACAGGACAGCAAGTCCCTATAGCCTGAAAAGCTTGCAAGTCTCAGAGGCACCTTTACTGATGACTTTCCCTCCTTGCCCGGACTGCCCCTGTGTGGATGGCCTCATGGCCTGCTCAGACTCTAAGGCCCCACCCCAAGCAGCAGCTACACAAGGGGCTCTCCTTCTGTGTGGGCTGTGACACTCACACTGGGCCTTGCTCTCCCCCATGAACCCTCTGTCACCAACTTGTGATCTGACATTCAACTCTGCACTACTGCGTTCCTCCCTATGCAGGAAGGGAAGGAAACAAAGGGTATTAACTTCTATTACAATACTCATGGCTGGGCACAGTGGTTCATGCCTATAATCCCAGCAAGTTGGGAGGCTGAGGCAGGCAGATTGCTTGAGGTCAGGAGTTTGAGACCAACCTGGGCAACATGGCAAAACCATATCTCTTACTAAAAATATAAAAATTAGTTGGGTGTTGTGCCTGTCTGTAATCTTAGCTACTTGGGATGCTGAGCCATGAGACTTGCTTGAACTTGGGAGGTGGAGGTTGAAGTGAGCTGGGATTGTGCCACTGCACTCCACCCTGGGTGACAGAATGAGACTGTGTCTCAAAAAAAAAAAAAAATTCAAATCTTATGGAGGTTCAGACTTGATTTTTCTAGGCTAGTGAAAATGACACATAAATTGATAAAGAAAGACTAACTTTTCATAAGTTTATCAATCTTTGATAAAATCTGAAACATCCTGATGCCTCTTGCCAATTTATACCTTGTCCTTATCATCTTTCCTTTTTCTCCTCATTCGCTTGGATTCACCGACAACGGCCTCTTCCCTGCTGTTCCTCAAAAATGCTAAGCTCACACCTGCTTCAGGGCCTTTGCACCCGCAGTTGGTTCAAGCAGAACTCTCTTCACCCAGATCTCCTCACAGCCCCTCCCTTTACTCATTCAGGTTTCCGCTCTAATGTTTTCTCCTCAGTGAGGTTTACTTAAACCACACAGTTCTTTCAATCACTCATTTAGTGAAATATTTACTGAGCACCTAAGGCATGTCAGGTCCTGGGATGGGGGCTATGGATACAGCAACAATCCAAAACAGAGAATTTTCTGCTCTTCAAATTTTACACACTTTTGAGAGAGTAGCCATACATCAAATATAAATAAACACTGCATAAACACATCTATAAATGTATGTTCCTTTGCATGAACATTCCACAACTAAGTAATTAATTTTTATTATTTACTGCTATGTAAAAACTCCTCCCATACAAATGAAGCGGTGTCATTGTCATAGGTAAACACTCCAGGTTCATTGTCTCATGCCAAGGGAATAGATGACAGAAACACACAAGAAGTGAGTTTAAGGGCAGAGGTTAACAGGAAAAAGAAAAAGAAAAGAGAACAGCTCTCTCTCCTGCAGAATGGGGCTTTGATGAAAGGAACAGTTTGCTGGTGAAAGGCGCAGGTTTTATAAATGAGCTTGAGGAGGTGGCGTCTGATTAACATAGGGCCCAAAGATTGGTAGGACCAGGTATGCCATTTACATAGCTGGTGAACCAGCTGGATGTCTCACCCTAATCTTTTATTATGCAAATGGGGTATCTACCTGGACTGAGCCATGTTGGTTGCCTGCCTTTTTACTGCACAAGTGGCAACAAAAAAAAAGGGAAAATGGACCCTCCATGTTGAACATGCCTGGTCCCCAGGTAAACTTTTTCTATTGGCACCACTGCTAGCATTTACCTATGCAAGCTCTTGGCTTTCTTATCTATGCTCGCAGCTTGATTTTTCAGCCTGCTTTTTGTTAGAAAAGAAATGATCTGGGGGCTGCTTTTTATTAAAAGGAAACCTAACTGAGGACTGTCTTACTCTCACTATCTGCCTGAATAATTTCTTTCTAGCTCCTGTATCACTGAGTGTTGTGAAGACCCCATGATTCTGTGGGTCAGAAACCCTGCAGAGGCACTGCTCAGGGGGACTGTCTCTGCTCCATAATGTTAGAGCCACAGCTCTAAGTATTACTGGTATTTTCATTTTATCTTAAATTATATTCAGTATAAAGATGACTGCTGTCTTCATTCCTTTTTCCTGCCTGTAGTAATTTCTCATAGCTGTTGCAACTAGTGACCACACACTTCTGGCTTAAAACCACACAAACAGATGTCCTATGGCTTTGGAGTCACAAGTGTCAACTCAAGGTGCTGGCAGGGCTGTGCTGAACTGGAGGCCTCAGGGGAGCATCTGTGCTGCTTCTCCACCTTCTACAGACTGCTGCATCCCTTGCTCCAGCCCCTTCCTGACACCACTCACCCTTCTGCTTCTGTTGTCACATCCTCACCTCCTCCTCTGTGCTCACAGCTCCCTGTGTCTCTCTCTTGCAATCAGGCTGGAGGGGCTGCAGCGGTGTGTGTTGGCGCCACCTGGTGGAGACAGGCCATCACAGCAGGTGAGCGCCCAATAAACAACCACGCCCAATAGGTAATTTTAAATTTTCTAACAGCCATATTGAGAAATGTAAAAAGAAACAAGTGAAATCAATTCCATAAATATCATGTTTAAACCAACATATTTAAGAAATTATCAATTCAACATGTAATCAGGAAAAAAATGAATGAGTTATTTTATTTACGTTCTCTTGTTTATAGGGCTTTGAAATCCTGTGTGTATTTCACACTTGCAGCAGCTCTGAATTCAGACCAGCCACATTTCAAGTGCTGAAACCCACACGAGGACAGTGGCTACTGTAGTGAACAGAACAGCTCTGGAAGAAAGGCGAGGTCTGTTCAGGTTTTGAATTTGTTCCTGATTTAGTCTTGGTAGGCTGTGTGTATCTAGGAATTTGTCCATTTCTTCTAGATTTTCCATATTGGCACATAGTTGCTCATTGTAGCCTCTAATCATCATTTGAGTTCCAGCAGTATCAGTTTTAATATCTCTTTTTTCATTTTTGATTTTATTTATTTGGATCTTGCCCTTTATTTTCTTAGGCTCCCCAACGATTTGTTAATTTTGTTGAACTTTTCAAGAAATCAACTTCTTTTTTCATTGATCTCTGTTTTTTTAATTTAAATTTTATTTATTTACACCCTAATCCTTATTCTATCTTTTCTTCTACTCATTTGGGTATACTACTGCTTCTCTAGTTCTTTAATGTGCATTGTTAGATTGTTTATTTGAAGTTCTTCGTGTTTACACCATAAGATATAAACATTTCCTCATTATGTCATAAGATGGAAACACTTACAGCTATAAACTTCCCTCTTAGTTCTGCTTTGCTATATCCCATAGGCTTTGGCATATTTTGTTTCCATTATGAATTGTGTCAGAAGTTTTTCAATATTTTTCTTAATTTCTTCATTGACCAACTGATATTCGGGAGCATATTGTTTAATTTCCATGTGCTTATATAGTTTCCAAAATTATTCTTATGATTAACTTCTAGTTTTATTCCACTGTGGTTCAAGAAGATGCTTGCTATTATTTCAACTTTTTTGCAAGTTTTAAGGTGTGTTTTGTGACCGAACATATGGCCTTTTTTTGAGAATGATCCATGTGCTGAGGAGAAGAATGTGGATTCTGCAGCTCTCTTGGATGGAATATTCTGTAAATATCTGTTCGATCCATTTGGTCTGTAGTGCACACTAAGTCTGATTTTTATTATTAATTTTCTGTCTAGACAATCAGCCCAATACTAAAAGTCGAGTGTTAAAATCTCCAGCTATTACTGTATCAAGGGCTATCTCTTTGGTTCTAATAATATTTCCTTTCTATATCTGGGTGCTCCAGTGTTGCGTGCACATGTATTTTAAATTGTTATATCCCAGTGCTGAATTGACCCTTTTATCACAATATAGTGATATTCTTTGCCTCTTCTTACAGTTTTTGTCTTGAAATATTTTTCATCTGATATAAGTACAGCAACTGCTTCTTTTCTATGGTTTCCATCGGCATGGGATATCTTTTAGTATTCTTTTATTTTCAGTCCATGTGAATTTTTTATAAGTGAAATGTGTTTCTTGTAGGTAACAGATCAATGGTCTTGTTTTTTCATTCACTTACCCAGTCCATATCATTTGATTGGAGGGTTTAGTTTATTCATATTCAATGTTATTATTGATAAGTAAGGACTTACTTCTGCCATTTTGTTAATGGTTTTCTGGTTGTTTTATGGTTTTTCTCTTCCTTTCTTTTCTTCCTGCCTTCCTCTAGTGTAGGTAATTTTCTCTGGCGATGTGATTGGGTTTCTTGCTTTTTATATTTTGTGTATTTATTGTAGGGTTTTTTTGATTGGAGGTGACAATGAGGCTTGCAAATACTATCTTATAACCCATTATTTTAACCTGACAACAACTTAACACCATTTGCCTTAAAAAAAAAAAAAAAAAAAGTGGCAGGAAGAAAACTAGTAAAAACTCTATTCCTTAACTTTATCCTTCTGCTTTTTAACTTGTTGTTTCTATTTATATCTTATTGTATTGTCTATTTCTTGAAGAGTTATGGTAGTTGTTATTTTTTCTTGGTTTATCATTTAGTCTTTCTACTTAGAATAACAGTAGTTTACACACCACAGTTAAACGGTTATAATAGTCTTTGTTTTTCTGTGTACTTACGATTTCCTGTGAGGTTTGTACCTTCAAATGATTATTTATTTCTCATTGATGTTTTTATTTTTCTTATTGAAGTGCTCCCTTTAGCATTTCTTATAGGACAGGTCTGGCACTGATGAATTCCCTCAGTTTTTGTTTGTCTGAAAAAGTATTTATTTATCCTTTATGTTAGAAGGATGTTTCTGCCAGATATTCTATTCTGGGGTAAAAGTTATTTTCCCTGAGCACTTTCAATATGTCAGACCTCTCTCTCTCCTGTCCTGTAAGTTTCCACCAAAAAGTCTGCTGCCAGATATATTGGAGCTCCATTGTGTGTTATTTGTGTCTTTTCTCTTGCTGCTTTTAGGATCCTTTTTTATCATTGACTTTTGGGAGTTTGATTATTAAATGCTTTGAGGTCGTCTTTTTTGGGTTAAATCTGCTTGGTGTTCTATAACCTTCCTGTACTTGGTTATTGATATCTTTCTCTTGTCTTGGGTAGTTCTCTGTTATTATCTTCTTAAAGAAACTTTCTATGACTATCCCTTTCTGTACTTCTTTTTAAGACAAATAAATTTTAGGCTTACCCTTTTGAGGCTATTTTCTAGATTCTATAGGCGTGCTTCATTGTTATTTGTTCTTTTTTCTTCTGTCTCCCTTTACTGTGTTTTTCAATTAGCCTGTTTTTAAGCTCACTAATTCGTTCTTCTGCTTGATCCATTCTGCTTTTGAAGGACTCTACTACATTCTTTAGTAGGCCCATTGCATTTTTCTTTTTTTCCCCCACTCTTTTTTTTTTTATTATACTTTAAGTTTTAGGGTACATGTGCACAACGTGCAGGTTTGTTACGTATATATGCATGTGCCATGTTGGTGTGCGGCACCCATTAACTAGCATTTTTCAACTCGAGGATTTCTGCTTGATTCTTTTTAATGATTTCAATCTCTTTGTTAAATTTATCTGATAGACTTCTGAATTCCATCTCTGCATTATCTTGAATTTCTCTGAGTTTCTTCAAAACGGCTATTTTGAATTCTCTGTCTGAAAGGTCGCATACCTCTGTTTTTTCAGGATTGGCCCCCAGTGCCTTATTTAGTTCATTTGGTGAGTTCCTGTTTTCCTGGATGGTGTTGATGCTGGTAGATGTTCCTTGGTGTCTATGCATCAGAGGGTTAGGTATTTATTGTAGCCTTCACTGTCTAGGCTTATGTGCAGCCATCCTTCTTGGAAAGGTTTTTCATATATTTGAAATGACTTGGGTGTTGCAATCCAAGCTGTATCTTCTTTAGGGTGCACCCCAATCCCAGTAATGATGTGGTTCTTGCAGACTTACCATTTGGACCATCTTGGAGAAGATCCAGGATAATTCTCTGAATTACTAGGTGCACACTCTCATTCTCTTCTTTTACTTTCTCCCAAACATACAGAGAGTCCTCTTCTGTGTTCTGAGTCACATAATGCTGGAGGTGGAGTGATATAAATATCAATGTGGCAACCACCACTATGAATGCGCTGGCTCAGATTTGAAGCCACCGCACACAGCACTGGGTCTTGCCCAAGCCTTGCAGTAACCTCTCTCTGACTACTACCTATGTTCACCCAAGACCCTGGGGCTCTACAATCAGCAGATGGTAAAGCCGCTGGGCCTGTGTTTTTCCATTAAGAGAGGTGAGATTCTCCAAGTTCTTGACGTGTGCAAAAGTGCCATCTAGGAGTCTGGGACTAGAGTCAATAACCTTAGAAGTCTATCTGCTGTTCTATTATACTGTGGCTGAGCCCATACTCAGATCACATTACACAGTCCTTCCAACCCTTCCTTCCACTTTCCAAAGAAAGAGGAGCCTCAGCCCATAGCCACCACCATCCCAGGCCACAAGGAGTACTGCCAGACAACCAGCCATGTTCCTTTAAGTCCCCGTGTCTCTTTTGTAAACTTGTTGTGAATGCTGTCTGGCTTGGGATTCATACTTCAGGGTTGTGGGCTCCTCTCTGGCACAGGGCGGTCCAGAATTGTTGCTGAAGAGTCAAGTCCTAGAGTCAGAGACCCCATGAGCCCAATTAGTGCTCCGCTCCACTGTGTCTGTGCTGGCATCTAAGGTGCAAGACAAAGTCACCTTTACTTTTCCCTCTGCTTTTCTCAAGCAGAAGGGTTTTTGCCGTGTAGCAACCACAGCTAGTAATGTGCTGAGTCTCACCTGAAGTTAGCAAGTTTCAGAGGTCCACACAAAAGCCCTCGATGTACTACAGGGGTATTACAGCTGGTTATTCAGGGCCCAGGGGCTCTTCCATTAGCAGATGTCAAATGCTCGCTGTTCTGTTTCCTTTCTTTCAAGGCATCAGATTCCCTTCTTGCCCAGTGTGTGTCTAGAAATATCATGCGGGAGCTAGAGCCTGATATCAGGGTAATAGTGGCCTCATAAAATGAGGTTGAAACTATTTCATCCTTTTCCAGTTTTTAAGGGGTTTGAGTAGAGTTGTTATTAGTTCTTCTTTCAATGGCTGGTAGAATTCAGCAGTGAATCCATCGGGTCCTGGGCTTTTCTTTGATGACAGCCTTGTTATGATGACTTTGATCTCATTACTCATTACCGGTTAGATAAGATTTCCTAGTTCTTCATGGTTCATATTTAGCGGGTTGTATGTCTTCAGACATTTATTAATTTTCTCCAGGATTTTTAATTTGTTGGCGCATACTTGTTTATAATAGTCTCCAATTATTCCTTGTATGTCTGAAGTCTCAGTTATTCTGTCTTCATTTTCATTACCTAGTTTATTTATTTGAGTTTTCAGACTTCACTTCTTAATTAGTCTGCCCAAGGGTTTGTATTTTTAGTAGAGACGGGGTATTGCCATGTTGGCCAGGTTGTCCTTGAACTCCTGGCCTCCTGTTTTAACATGACAGGTACAGCAGAAGTGGGGCCCACAGAATTAGCTCCCTGGATTCAGCCACCTTCCTGAGGGAAGGTAGAGAAGGAACTCCCGACTTGTCCAGCTTTTCAAGGCTGGAGTATATATTCTTCCTGGGTCTCTGTGTGTGTCTGAGTGGCTGTTCTGCCAACATCTAACACAGCTCTGTCTATCAGACTGAAGGCCCTTATAGCATGAGCTAATAGGAGGATCTTTTGAACCACGGGTTGCAAAGATCCTTGGGAGAAGCATGGTTTCCAGGAGGGGTCACACACTCAGTAACTGCTTCCCTTGGCTATGTGTGAAGCTTCCTTTGACTCTGTGCCAAAGGGTTCTCCAGTCTGTTACCCTGATCTGCGTGTCTGTTTTTATACCAGTAACATGCTGTATTGGTGACTATGGGTTTGTGATATAATTTGAAGTCAGAAAATGTGATGCCGGCAGCTTTGTTCATTTGCTTCGGCTGGAAAGATTGAGTTGACAACTCCACAGATGGCGGCTGGCCCTCCCCCGAAGGCCTCCATCCCAGAAAGAGCTCAGGCTTCCCACCAACCATATAACCCTGGCTGGAGCTCCTGAAATTCCCACAGGAAGGACCTATCCAATAAGGAGGGATAAATCAAGGTCAAACGTAAAGAAACAGTCTGGCCACTATCAGGCACAGAAGCAGTGCTGCCTTGTGGGGGATCCCTCCTGCTCCAGACCAACTGGACTCCCTGGAGCCCACAGGCTAGAGTGTATGAGTCCATGGAAACACAGAGATGGTGGCCGCCCCAACCCCCCCAGATCTCGGTAGTCTCGGGCAGCCTCCAGCCTATTGCCACTGCTTGGCTGGTATTCCAAGCTAGTGGATCTTAACTTGAGAGGTGCCTTGGAAGTGGGGACAATAGAATGAGGCTGCCTGGCTCCCTGTAATATGGCTCTGATGAGTGGAGGAACACCAGGGCTGTTGTCTCACACATTGAATTGGAGAAAATTACACAAACACACATGCAGTGATTTTAAGGAGCGCAGAGTTTAACAGGCAAGAAAGAAGGAAGATGCTTTCCTGTACAGAAACAAAGGGAGTGGGGGCTCCGAAGCCTAAAAAGGAAACCCGGAATGCTGGGGATACCAGCCAGTTATGTGAGGAGGCTGGGGGAGGTGGTGTCTGATTTGCATAGGGCTCAGGGGATTGGTTTGGCCAGGCATGTCATTTAGGTAAGCCCACCTAAAAACTGGCGCTCCCACCCTAGCCTTTGAATAGGCACATGCTGGGCGCCATGATGTCCTACACACCTGCGGATATGTGGGGTGGCCATGTTGCCAGGCACAGGTTGGGCGAAGGGCCAGAAGAGGGCGGGAATCGCCATGTTTGGGTGGACCCAGTTTCTTATGGCAGGCATTTGCAGACCAAAGGTTCTCAGAGGGCTGAAAACACTCCACACAGCCCTTTGTACTGGACCCAAGGCCGTTATGACTTGAGCTCATGACGGGATCTCCTGATCCACAGGTTGCAAAGACCCATGGAAGAAGCATGTTTTCCAGGGCGGGGTTACATAGTGACTCAATGCTTCTCCTGGCTGCGGGAGAAGGTTCCTTTGGCTCTGTGCCAATACCAGGTGGATCATCACTCACCTCCCTTTTCTTTGTTCTCGTGGGACAAATTATTTGCCTAGTCAGCCCCAATGTGAGAACCTGGATATTTCTGTTCACACGCTTATTTCAAAATTCACAGCCTTTTTCATTCAGCAGAAGGCAGCTGCTTCTAATTGGCCATCTTGGCATGTGCCCTCCACATCACCTTCTATAAAATGCCCCTGCTCTCCAGGAATAATGCTATTATATAACTTTGCCTGAAACCAACAGAACTCTCATTACACTTATCCTGGGCTCATTTACTTCACTTCCAATGAATGTGGCCATGGAAATGCAAGTGGATGAAGTGATCCATTCTCTTATGGATAAGATAGAAACATGGTTTACCGACCAATTAATGACATATGTCTGAAAACTAGCAACTGAGAACCTCAGTCATTGTGTTTACATTTCTAATCAAGAAGATGCTCATCTATGTACTCAACAACCCAGGTTTCCTTGCATCTGAGCTGCTGAAACACTTCAAGAACAACGTCTCATATTTCCTGAAGAAGGTGATGCCTGGAAAGCAGCACAAGTCATTCAGGTTTACTTTTGGTTCATAAATCCAGCATGACATTTACACAATTGTCAGGAAACCTTATCAGATAATGAGTCCTGCATGTTTCCTTTAATTTCAGGAGGAAGAAGGTAATCCAGTTGAGTTTCCTGAGCTACCTGGCTGCCATGATTCAACAACCACCAGGAAATTTTGATGACGGTGCTCTCCTGAGCTCCTCCCTGTCCCAGGGAAGACAAAATCATTGAAACTGTGAAAATAAAGTGTTACTTTGCTGGAATGAGGTCTCATGGCTGTTTATGCGGTTGGCTGGCTGCTCAGGACAGGGTGAGTCTCTGGGCTGTGCTCTGAGGAGGGGAGCCTCTCAATCTGGAGAAAACCCATTGCAGTGGAGACCTCCATGGGGTCTGAGGGGCTGAGGATGAGGAGCCGGACTGGGTGTAGGGAAGGAGGAGGTTTCAGAAGGTGAAAATCTGGAAGTAAATCCTGGACCTGTTTGAAAACTTTCTCCCTCATAAGGAGAAGATTCAGGGAGGAATAAGGACAAACTGTGGGTGCCTTAAGGGGCATTTACTAATATGAGAGAACTCTAACAGGAAGCACAGTGACAATGGCCTCCTTGAGGATTGGGGCCCCATAGTAACTGAGGCCCAGATCCAGTCCATGGGGGTTGAGACCTTCAAGGGACACACTTTGATTGGGACAGAGTAAAGTGTAGCTGCAGAGGAAGCCCTGGCAGTGTGAAAGCGACCTTGGAGGGACTCTGTGCACTCTGAATGCTTGGGAGCCCCAATCCCCTGTCCTCGCCTCTTTTTCTAGATTGTTAGGACTCCGCGGTCTCCGCCGTCTTCTGAGTGCTCCACGCTGCCGTCTTCAGGTTTCTCTTCTGGACTGCAAGTACTCCAAAATCTTTCAGACCTGTATCTGCACTCCTGTTTTTAGCATATGTGGGGCCCCAGGTTCCAGAAAATTTATGGCCTGCAATCCACCTTCCCAGTCGTGTGGATTCCACTCTAGCGAATCCGCACTTGGCAAGATCTTTCAAGCCCCTGGGGAACCTGACAACTTTACACGATTTGCCTTAAAAGAAAGAGAGAGAGAGAGAGAGAGAGAAAGCAAGAAAGAGACAAGCAGGAAGAAAACTAGTAAAAAGTCTTTTCCTTAACTTCGTCCTTCTGCTTTTTAATTTGTTGTTATTTCTATTTATATCTTATTGTATTGTCTATTTCTTGAAGAGCTGCAGTAGTTGGTATTTTTTTCTTGGTTCATCATTTAGTCTTTCTACTTAGAATAACAGTAGTTCACACACCACAGTTAAAGGGTTATATAGTATTCTGCATTTTTCTGTGCACTATGATTTCCAGTGAGGTTTGTACCTTCAGATGATTATTTATTGCTCATTGATGTTTTATTTTTTCTGATTAAAGTGCACCCTTTAGCATTTCTTGTAGGACAGGTCTGGCATTGTTGAATTCCCTGTTTCTGTTTTGTCTGTAAAAGTATTTATTTCTCCTTTATATCAGAAGGATGTTTTTGCCAGACATTCTATTGTAGGATAAAAGTTATTTTCCCTGAGCACTTTCAATATGTCAGGCCTCTCTCTCCTGTCCTGTAAGTTTCCACCAAAAAGTCTGCTGCCAGATATACTGAAGCTCCATTGTATGTTATTGGTGTCTTTTCTCTTGCTGCTTTTAGGATCCTTTCCTTATCCTTGACTTTTGGGAGTTTGATGATTAAATGCTTTGAGGTTGTCTTTTTTGGGTTAAATCTGCTTAGTGTTCTATAAACTTCTTGTACTCGGTTATTGATATCTCTCTCTTGTCTTGGGGAGTTCTCTGTTATTATCTTCTTAAGTAAACTTTCTACCCCTATCACTTTCTCTACCTCTTCACTAAGATGAATAAATTTTAGGTTGACCCTTTTGAGGCTATTTTCTAGACTCTATAGGCGTGCTTCATTGTTATTTGTTCTTTTTTCTTCTGTCTCCCTTTACTGTATTTTCAATGAGTCTGTTTTTTAGCTCACTGATTCTTGCTTCTGCTTGATCCATTCTGCCTTTGAAGGACTCTGCTGCATTCTTTACTAGGCCAATTGCATTTTTCAACTCCAGGATTTCTGCTTGATTCTTTTTACTGATTTCAATCTCTTTGTTAAATTTATCTGATAGAGTTCTGAATTCCATCTCTGCATTATCTTGAATTTCTCTGAGTTTCCTCAAAACAGCTATTTTGAATTCTCTGTCTGAAAGGTCACATACCTCTGTTTTTTCAGGATTGACCCCCAGTGCCTTATTTAGTTCATTTGGTGAGTTCCTGTTTTCTTGGATGGTGTTGATGCTAGCAGAAGTTCCCCAGTGTCTAAGCTTTGGAGGGCTACATATTATTGTAGTCTTCCCTGTCTAGGCTTATGTGCAGCCATCTATCTTGGAACGGTCTTTCACATATTTGAAATGACTTGGGTGTTCCAATCCAGGCTGTATCTCCTTTAGGGAGCACCCCAATCCCAGTAATGCTGTGGTTCTTGCAGTCTTACCATTTTGACCGTCTTGGGGAAGATCCAGGACAATTCTCTGAATTACTAGGTGCACACTCTCATTCCCTTTTCTTACTTTCTCTTAAATATAGAAAGTCTTTGCCTGTTTTCTGAGCCACATAATCCTGGGGGTACAGTGATGTAAGCATCAATGTGGCAACCACCAGTATGAATGCACTGGCTCAGATTTGAAGCCACCGCACACAGCGCTGAGTCTTGCCCAAGGCTTGCAGTAAGCTCTCTCTGACTACTGCCTATGTTCACTCAAGACCCTGGGGCTCTACAATCAGCAGATGGCAAACCCAGCCGAGCCTTTTTTTTTCCTTAAGAGATGTGAGGTTCCTTAAACTCCTAATGTGTGCAAACATGCCATCTGGGAGTCAAGGACTAGAGTCAATAATCTTAGAAGTCTACCTACCGTTCTATTACACTGTGACTCAGCCAGCACTCAGATTACATCACACAGTCCTTCCAATTCTTCCTTCCACTTTCCAAAGAAAGAGGAGCCTCAGCCTATAGCCACCACCATCCCAGGCCACAAGGAGTACTGCCAGACAACCAGCCATGTTCCTTTAAGGCCCTGAGTCTCTTAGGTAAGCTTGTCCTGAATGCTGTCTGGCCTGGGACTCACCCTTCAGGGCTGTGGGCTCCTCTCTTGCACAGGGCAGGTCCAGAATTGTTGCTGAAGAGTCAAGTCTTAGAATCAGAGACCCCACAAGCCCTATTAGTGTTCCACATCACTGTGTCTGTGCTGGCACCTAAGATGCAAGACAAAGTCCCTTTACTTTTTCCTCTGCTTTTCCCAGGCAGCAGCATTTTTGCCCTTTAGAAACCACAGCTGGTAATGTGCTGAGTCTCACCTGAAGTTAGCAAGTTTCAGAGGTCCACACAAAAGCCCTCGATGTACTACAGGGGTATTGCAGCTGGTAATTCAGGGCCCAGGGACCCTTCAGTTAGCAGTGTCAAATTCTGGCTGTTCTGTGTCCTTTCTTTCAAGGCATCAGATTCTCTTCTGGCCCATTGTGTGTCTAGAAATGTCATCTGGGAGCTAGAGCCTGGTATCAGGGCAATAGTGGCCTCATAAAATAAGTTTGAAATTTTCCCATCTTTTTCCAATTGTTGAAGAGTTTGAGTAGAGTTGTTATTGGTTCTTTCATTGATTGGTAGAATTCAGCAGTGAATCCATCGGGTCCTGGGCTTTTCTTTGATGACAGCCTTCTTATGATGACTTTGATCTCATTACTCATTATTGGTTTATAAGATTTCCTATTTCTTCAAGATTCATATTTAGCAGGATATGTGTGTTCAGATATTTATTACTTTTCTAATTAATTTTTTTAATTTGTTGGCACATAGCTGTTTCTAATAGTTGCTAATGAGTCTTTGTATTTCTGAAGCCTCAGTTATTCTGTCTTCTTTTTCATTTCCAATTTTATTTGAGTCTTCTGACTTCACTTCTTAATTAGTCTGTCCAAGGATTTGTCAATTTTTTCTTTTCAGAAAAACAACTCTTTTTGTTGATCTTCTTTATTACATTAGAATTTCAATTTCATTTATTCCTGCTCTGATCTTTAATATCTATTTCCTTCTACTAATTTGAGGATTGGTCGGTTCTTGCTTTCCTACTTCTTCGGGGTGTGTCATTAGGTTATTATTTTGAAGTCTTTCTACTCTGGGATATGACGAGGTTTCTCTTCAAATAGCCTGACCAATCCTTTACTCTTTAATTCATAGTACCCCCACCCACCCCTTTTTCTTTTTCTCTTTTTCTTTCTGCCTTTGTTGCATGCTTGGTCACGCCACAGTACCAGGCTTATAAGTACCAGCTCACATTTCTCTCCTTATTTGGAAAGAAGACTAGCTCTCTAGCTCATTGTAGACACCCCTTCCCCTTTTCCCCTCTCTCCCTTATGTGCTCACTTCATCTAAAGAAAGTTCAACTATCGAGCCAACCGGGATTAGTTCAGATTGTGCAACCCGACCCTGGCCAATGGGGAAAGGGTACAGGGGCAGGACTTGCACCAGGAATAAAGGCTCTCATACCCTTTTGTACAGGAGTTATCTCATGGCCACTGGCCAAGGAGAAGCACCCCTCTGCACAGAAGTAAAATTACTTTGCTAAGAATTCTTTGTTTGAGCGTTCAATTTCCTTAGGAATTTGAGCGTTATTCCCAACACTACTTTGTTGATATGGGCATTATTTTTATAAAATTCCTTCCTAATGCTGCTTTTGCTGTATCTGATGAGTTTGGTGTGTTGCATTTCCATTTTCATTTGCTTCAAAAACATTTTCAACTTATTGCTTAATTTCTTCCTTGACCCATTGTTTGTTCAGGAGCATGTTGTGTAATTTCCATGAGTTTGTTCATTTTCCAGGGTTCCTCTTGGTATGGATTTTTAGTTTTATTTCATAGTGGTTGGAGAAGACATCTAATATAATTTCTATTTTTTTAATTTGTGCAGACTTTTTATGGCCTAAGATATAGTCTATTCTGGAAACTATTCTATGTGCTGATGAAAAAGGTTTTTCTTCTGCAGTAGTTGAGTGAAACATTCTGTTTCAGTGTTTGGGTATTAGATTGAGTGTGTAGTTTAACTCCAGTGCTTCCTAGTTGATTTTCTGTTAATGGTTGCTTTTACATTTGAAATAACTGGTGTCAGGTGCCTAGGTATTCATAATTGTTGTATCCTCTTGCTGAATTGACCTGTTTATCATTAGCTTGAGAAACCCTCCTTGTCTTTTGTTTTTACAGTCTGTGGTTATAGTCTATTTATCTAATATGACTACAGCTACTCCTGCCCTTTTTTGGCTTCCATCTTCATGAAATATCCTTTTCCATTTCCTTGTTTCCATTTCCCTTTCAGTGTCTTTATAGGTGAAGTAGATTTCTTTAAGTCAGCATATAGTTGAGTCTTAATTCCTTATCCATTTGACCACACAGTGGCTATTAATTGGAGAATTTAGAACACTGGCAGTGTTAGTATTGATAAGTAAAAACTTAAGACCAGATGAGGTGGCTCACACCTGTATTCCCAGCACTTTGGGAGGCTGAGGAGGGCTGATCACCTGAGGTCAGGAGTTCAAGACCAGCCTGGTGAACATGATGAAACCCTGTCTCTACTAAAAATACAAAAATTAGCTGAGCATGGTGGCATGGACTTGTAATCCCATCTACTTGGGAGGCTGAGGCAAGAGAAGCTTCAATCTAAGAGGCAAAATTTGCAGTGAGCTGAGATCGCACCACTGCACTATAGCATGGGTGACAGAACGAGACTCCATCTCAAAATTTAAAAAAAATAAACAAAACAAAACAAAACTTAACAGTGCTCTTATGTTCTCTGTTTTCTGGTTGTTTTTGCCTCCATTCCAGGGCCAACTCCAGTCTTTCGAGGCCCCAGACATGGTGGAGCACAGACAAGTGTTCTCCACTGTCCTCATCAGAACCTCTGTTTCACAGCATCTGTGAGCACAAATCCATGATGGTTATTTTTTTCTACTAATTAGGGATATTTTATTACACAGCAATAGACTCCAGCAAAAGGACCTATTGTACACAATTCATACAAGTTGACAGGGCTGGAATTTTCACAAGAAAACTAAGGTGGCTATACTTGATTCCCAATGTCCAATTTTTCATGAATAGAGAAATTCACCTTTTTCTCCCCCTCGAGGCGAAGCTTCCCTCTTACGCCCAGGCTGGAGTCAAGTGGCATGATCTCGACTCACAGCAACCTTTGTTCTCTGGTTAAAGAAATTCATCTTTTGAACAAGGAAATATTAAGGATACACTATGTGCGTGCTAACAGTGGTTACAGGAGATTCAGAGAAGAGAGAAACAATCACTGGCCTCATGCAACTGATATTCTAGGGAGGAGAGAAAGGCAATCAGGAAAGAAACATGGGGTATTTCAGAGAGCTGTAAGTCCTCCACAAGAAAAGAAAGCAGGTGAGGGACATAGGGAGTGTGTCAACCATAAGATTCCCACTAATTCTATAAATTGGTAAGGCATATCCTCCAGGAATAAGTGGCATCTGAGTAATCACCTGAAGGGAGGAATGAATGAAGGCTGTGCATAGTGGCTCATGCCTATAGTTCCAGCACTTTGGGAGGCCAAGGCGGGTGGATTGCCTGAGCTCAGAAGTCAAGGCCAGCCAGGGCAAACTGGTGATACCCAATCTCTCCTAAAAATACAAAAAAAATTACCCGGGTGTGGTTGCATGCACCCGTACTCACAGCCAGTTGGGCAGATGAGGCAGGAGAATCGCTTGAGCCCCAGAGGCAAAGGTTGCAGTGAGCCAAGATTGCAACACTAAATTCCAGCTTGGGCTACCCAATGAGACTCCATCTCAAAAAACAAACAAACAAAAAAAGGAAGATGAAGAAGAAGAAAGACAGAAGGGAAGGAGGGAGGGAAGGAAAAAAGGAAGGAAGGAAACAGGGAGGGATGGAGGAAGGAAGGAAGGGAAGGAAGGAAGAAAGAAAGAAAGAGGAAAGAAAGAAAAAAGAAAGAAAGACCGACCATGTAGGTCTCTGGAAAAAAGATTGTTCCAGAGACAGGGAACAGCCAGTGCAAAGGCCCTGGGGCAGAAGCTTAGTTTGTTTGTTGGAGGAATGGATCAGAAGCCACGGTGGGCAGAGCAAATGGGATGAGTAGAATGAGGTGAGAGGCAAACAGGGAGCAGACTGTGTAGGACAGTGTCACTCAAAATGGGATCTGCACAGAGCTAAGGAACTTGGACAAAAATGAAAATCAACCATGTGAATAAGTGCCCTGACTTTTTCAGTTTCTATTTTGTTTTCATGGCAAGATTTTCTTCATGAAAGCAGTGAGTAGACTGATTTTTGGGAAGGAGCTTTTTATCTCCTTGCAGACCAGCACTTTGAGGAGCACTAATGCAGGGCCTCTAGGCTGTGGTCAGGACTTTGCAACCTAGTGGAGAGAGGTGGAAACTGCAAGAAGATTGTGAGCAGTGAAAGCATGATGTGAGGTAGATTTGAAAATAATTCCACTGTGAAAAGTCCAAGATCCTTCTGTAGGAAGAACACATCATAAAGAACAGAATAGGGGCAGGGGAGGCACCAGGAAGAACAGCCAGGAGACCCTGAGAGTGACCCCATGTGGGAGGCTGGTGGCAGTTGGTGCTGGGTGACCAGGGTTTTGGGTTCTGTTGTCATGTTGCACATAGGTTGTAGGGTCTGCCCATTGATTGGAGGTGCAGTACCAGGTCAACAGAGGTCAAGAAGAAATCAGGATTTCTGTCCTGAGCATCTGTAAAAATGGAGTTGATCTTGGCTGAGAAAAGCAAGAGTTAAGGAGAATCACGTGGGAGAAGCATTCCGGTGTTGGTTGTGCACATGCTATTTGGATTTCTAGGATGCATTCCCCAGAATGACTCTCCTTATCTCCTCTGACTGCCTTGGAAATAATAAAACAATCTAGGCAGCTCAAAACAGCAACGCCCTGATGGACGGTCAACAGACCTACACATAAAAGATGTGGAAGGGGGAGGTGGTTCTTCTGAGGATTCGGTGTCACAGCAGGCTTGGTTTTGTGATGTGGTCACCTGAAATCCCAAAGAGATGTTAGCTTGGTGTCCTACAGCCCCGCTGAAGCTGGAACATAAGATTCTTATTCTATCCCTGACAGCAACACTGTGAACACAACCATATTTATCCCCTCTCCAGGCAGATGGTGTCACCTCTTGTATAGTGAAACAGCACTGCACTTAGCCATGATTATGCCTGGGTTTCTGTGTGTTCTGTGTCCAAGTGAAAACTGGAAAGTTCCTCAGTTCTCCTTTATGGGGCATCACTCATAAGATCCACACCAAGCAACCTTCTCTGGGTTAAACTAAACCCATCTTAAATGACATTTTCTACAGCTGCTTACTGATTTTTTCTTTATGAGCATTATGTAAGGTCTTCTCTCTTGGAAAACAAAGATTCAGCCTCCATCATGCCTGCCAGTAGAATAAAAATATATCCTTCCATCTCTGTCTTTCCAAAATTTTCCTATGACCAATATTTATTTACTTATGGATGGCTATGTAATGTTATTCATATTCCAGACAATGAGCTGTGATTTCTTCTGCCCATCCCCTACTTGTATTGTGGGTTGAAAAATGTATATCCCTGAAGCATATCAAGGCTCCAGAAGAGTCCTGCTCTGAACTCCCAGGGAGCAGTTTAGAGACTCATAATGACACAATGCTGTAGAAGCAGCCAGTCATCCAGGAAAAGTCACCGCCCCTCCAGCTTGCCCTGAGGTGCTGCCTCCCTCTGGTGGCCAAAGACCAGATTGTAGCCTTGCAAAGCCTCCGACTTTTCTGTATTCACATGAAGCCCATCCATCCAGTGACATTCTTACAACTTGAATTAGCTACTTACTGTAAAGAAAGTAAAGGCCAAAGTTCACAGGGCAAAGTGAATATATACGACTCCTCATCAAAACTCATTAATAATCTTAAGATAGTGAAACCCAGTTGTAAACTAAGCACACACCTTTCAAAGTGACTTTGTGACTGCACATTTTGCCAGCTCATGATTCTGCCACCTCTGCCTAACTGGACAAATGATGGCTTGATTTTCCATGTAAATAGCAAGTCAAACTCAAGCCATGGGACACCTGTGGAAACGGTGAGCTCCAGCTGTTTGAAACTATAAAAAAGGGCTTTCTTCCCTTTGAAAATTTTACATTTTGGCCTCTGAAAATTATGAATTTTAATCTCTCCCCTAACTCTCCATTCCTCCTCTCATACCCACTGCACCTGGAAGAATGGCCGCTCAACTTCACTCTGACAGCTGGAGTTACTCTCCGAGGAATAGGTAGGTCATCCCCCACTCAGAGTCCTCAGCCCATCCTAGGATTCCTCCCAAGCCCACTTTCTTGCCTATCTAGATTCTCCTAATGCCCAGTCTTGCCAAACACCAAAAACCTTCACTCCATCTTTATGATTCAGTTTGCATCCTCTACCTAGGAGCACAGATCTCCAAGACATCCCACATTCGTTTCCTGCCTCCAGTTTCCACACCTCACCTCATGGGCACGTCTTTCAAGGATTCATTAAAGTACCCTGAGCTCAACAGAAGAAGGCACAATGGCCAGTGAACTCAGATGCTGGATCTATTTCCCACGTCCTCTGTCCTGTTCACAGACTTCGTTTCACAAAGTCACACCGAGTTTGGGAAAGCAAAAAAGAAAGCAAAGAAGTGAGGATGTAAAGTCAGTCTTGAATGAATGACCCTGGCAAATACAAGAACACACTGGGCAGTGTGAGTGTGGCTCTCTATCCACTCTCCATGGGTGAGAGCAAGTGTGCACCTCCCATGTCCCTGAAAATTCTGCTTTTTCTTTTTTCCTTTCCTTTTCTTTTCTTTCCTTTTTTCTTTTCTTTTTCCTTCCTTCCTTCCTTCCTTCTTTCTCTGTCTTTCTTTCTTTCTTCCTTTCTCTTTCTTTCTTTCTTCTTTCTTTCTGTCCATCTGTCTTTTTTTTGAAACAGGATTTCTTCTTGTCATCCAGGCTGGAGTGCAGAGGTGTGATTATCACTCACAGTAGCCACAAACCTCTGGGCACAAATGATCCTCCTGCCACAGCCTCCTGATTAGCCTGGACTACAGGCAAATGCTTCCATGACCAGCTGATTTCTCTCTTTTTTTTTCTTTTCTTTGCTTTTTAGAGGTGGGGACTCACTGTGTCACCCAGGCATCAAGCGATCCTGTCATACTGTTTTCTTAAAGCATGAGAATTACAGGTGTGAACCACCCTGCCTGTCCTGAAAAATGTGATATTTGGCTTTCTATATCTGGCTTGTTTTACCCAAAATAATGACCTCCAGTTCCTCCTATGTTGCTGCAAAAGACATGATTTTCTACTGTTTTATAACTGAATAGTATTCCAGTGTAGATACATATGGCATTTTCTTTATTCATTCATCTGTTGATTGACATGTAGGGTGATTCCGTATCTTTGCTACTGTAAGTAATGCTGTAGCAAATATATGTGTGCAGCGGTTGTTCTGATTTATTCCTTTGAGTAGGTACCCAGTAGTGAAACTGCAGGACTGAATGGTAGTTTTATTTTTTGTTATTTCAGAAATCTCTATAATGTTTGCCATAAAAGCTGTGCTAATTTACATTCCCAACAATAATGTATAAGATTTCCCCTTTTCTCCACATTCTCATCAACATTTGTTATGTTTTTGTCATTTTAATAATACCCATTCTGACTGGAGTAAGATGTCTTCTTGTGGTTTGTTGTCGTTGTTGTTGTTGTGGTGGTTGTTGTTGAGATGGAGTCTCACTCTGTTGCCAGACTGGGGTGCAGTGGTGTGATCTCGGCTTGCTGCAACCTCTGCCTCCCAGGTTCAAGCAATTCTCCTGTCTTAGCCTCCCGAGTTTCTGATACTACAGGTGTGTGCCTCCACGCCAGGCTAACTTTTGTATTTTTAGTAGAGACAGGGTTTCACCATGTTGGCCAGGATGGTCTCAATCTATTGAGCTCATGATCCACCTGCCTCAGCCTCCCAAAGTGCTGGAATTATAGGTGTGAGTCACCATGCCCGGCCTCAGTGTGGTTTTAATGAGCATTTCTCTGATGATTCATGCTGTGCAGAATTTTTTCATATAGCTTTTGGCCATTGGTATGTGCTCTTTTAAAAACTGTCTCCTGTCCAGGTGTGGTTGCTCACACCTGTAATCCCAGAACTTTGGGAGGCTGAGGTCAATGGATCACTTGAGGCAAGAAGGTAGAGATCAGCCTGGCCAAGGCAAAACCTCATTTTTACTAAAAATACAATAAATTAGCCAAGTGCGGTGGCACGTTCCTGTGGTGCAAGTTACTCAGGAGGCTGAGGCACAGGAATTGCTTGAACCCGGCAGGCAGAGGTCACAGTGAGCCAAGATCATGGCACTGCACTGCAGCATGGGTGATAGAGCAAGACATGTCTCAAAAGAATAAATAAACAAAGAAATAAATAAATAAAATAAAAAATTTAAAATTTATCTTTATGTCCTTTGCCCACTTTTTAATGGGATCCTTTGGAATCTTCTGTTGTAGTTGAGTTATTCGTTTACTCTGAATATTAGTCCTTTGTCAAAGGAAGAGTTTCCAAATAATTTCTCTAATTGTGCAGGTGGTCTGCTCACTCTGTTGAGAGGATTATCTTTTTGGCTGTGCAGCACCTTTTCATTTCACTACAGCTTTTGAATTTATATAATTAAAATTTTGAGTTTGGTTTAAATGTGCATTGGTCTATTTTTTGGTTTTGTTGCCTGTACTTTTGAAGTCTTACTCATGAGCTCCTTACTAGACATGACGAGAAGAGTTTTCTTTAGGTTTCTTCTCATATTGTTACGATTTCAGTACATATATTTTATTGTTACGATTTCAGTACATATATTTAAGTCTATAATTTACCTTAATTTTATTTTTGTAAATACGGTTAGAAATCGGAGTCCAGATTTATTCTTCTGCATATGAAAATTCAATTGTCCCACCATTAATTATTGAAAAGGGTGTGCTTTCCCGAATGTATATTCTTATCAGCTTTGTCAAAGATCCGTTGGCTACAAATGTGTGGCTTTCGTTCCGGGTTCTCTAGTCTGTTACGTTGATCTCTGTGTCCATTTGTATACTACTACCATGCTGTACTGGTGAATTTGGCTTTGTAATATAATTTGAAGTCAGGAAATGTGATGCTCCCAGCTGTGTTCATTTGCTTCAGCTGGAAAGGCTGAGCTGACAACTGCCGAGATGGTGACTGCCCCTCCCTGCAGGGGCTTCATCCCATAAAAGATCATGGTTCCCACCGACCATATAACCTCGGCTGGAGTTCCTGAAATTCCAGAAGGGAGGCCCCACCCAGTGAGGAGGGATGAATCAGGGTCCCACTTAAGGAAACAGTCTGGTCACAATCAGGCACAGCAGCTGTGCTGCCTTATGGTGGACCAGACAACCTGGACTCCCCAGAGCCTGCAGGCTAGAGTGTCTGAGTCCATGGAAACACATAGATCGAGGCCACCCTCACCACCCCAGACAACTGTAGTCTCAGGCAATCTCCAGCCTATTGCCACTGGTTGGCTGGTATTCCATGCCAGTGGGTCTTAACTTGAGAGGTGCCGTGGAAGTGCGGCCAACAGAATGAGGCTGCTTGGCTCCCTGGATTCAGCCCCCTTCCTAAGGGAATGTACAGATGGAACTATTGCCTTGCCCAGCTTTCCAAGGCCTGAGTATATAAAACTCCTGGGTCTCTGTTTCTGTCTGAGAGGCTGCTCCTCCAACACTGGACACAGCTCTGTGTATCTGACCCAAGGCCCTCATGGCATGAGATAATGGCAGGATCTCCTGATCCGTGGATTGCAAAGATCCATGGGAGAAGCATGGTTTTCAGGGAGGGGTCGTGCCCTCACTCACTGCTTCCCTTGGATGCAGGTGAATGTTTCTTTGGCTGTGTGCCAATATCGGGTGGATCATCACCTGCCCCCATTTCTTTGTTTTCCTGGGTCAAGTTGGTTGCCTAGTCAATCCCAATGTGGGAACCTGGATATTTCAGTTGAAGGTGCTGAACTCACTGCACTTTTCATTCAGGAGAAGGCAGCTGCTTCAGATTGGCCATCTTGGTCCGCCCCCCTTCACGTCACTTTCTATAAAATGCCCGCCTCTCCAGGAATAACACCATTACATAACTTCGCCTGAGACAAACAGAAGGCTCATTACACTTATCATGGGCTCACTTACTTCACCTGTAATGAACGTGCCATGGAAATGTTAGTGGATGAAGTGGTCCATTTTCTTAGGGATGAGATAGGAAAATGGTGTACAGCTTCTGAATTTAATTAATTAAAATTTTTACTTTGATTTAAACTTGCATTGGCCTATTTTTTGTTTTGTTGCCTATATTTTTGAGGTCTTACTCATTAACTCTTTACTACACAGTGACCTGAAGAGTTTTCTGTAGGTTTGTTCTCGTATTTTTACCATTTCAGTACATACTTTGAAGTCTATAATTCACCTTAAATTGATTTTTATAAATAAGGTAAGAAATAGGAGTCCAGATTTATTCTTTTACATATGACAATTCAATTGTCCCACCACCAATTATTGAAAAGGGTGTGCTTTCCCCAATGTATATTCTTGTCAGCTTTGTCAAAGATCAGTTGGCTATAAATGTGTGGCTTTTGTTCTGGGTTCTCTCCTCTGTTACATTGATCTGTGTGTCTATTTTCATACCAGCACCGTGCTGTATTGTTGACTATGGCTTTGTAATATAATTTGAAGTCAGCAAATGTGATGCTCCCAGCTTTGTTCATTTGCTTCGGCTGGAAAGGCTGAGTTGACAATTACAGAGATGACAGCTGCCCATCCCCAGAAGGCCTCCATCCCAGAAAGAGATCAGGCTTTCCACCAACCATATAACCCTGGCTTCAGTTCCTGAAATTTTGGCAGGGAGAACCTACCCAGTGAGGAGGTACAAATCAGGGTCAAATTTAAAGAAACAGTGTGGCCACTGTCAGGCACAGCAACAGTGCTGCCTTGTCAGGGACCCTTCCTGCTCCAGACCAACTGTACTCCCTGGAGCTGGAAGGCTAGAGTGTCTGAGTCCACAGAAACACAGAGATGGTAGCCACCCCAACCTTCCAGAGCTCAGTAGTCTCAGGCAGTCTCCAGCCTATTGCCACTGCTTCGCTGGTATGCCAAGCCAGTGGGACTTAACTTGAGAGGTGCTGTGAAAGTGGGGCCAACAGAATGAGGCTGTCTGACTCCCTGTGATATGACTCCAATGAGTGGAGGAACACAGGGCTCATGTCTCACACTGAATTGGAGAAAATGTCACAAAAACACATACTGTGGTTTTAAGGAGGTCAGAGTTTAATAGGCAAGAAAGAAGGAAGACACTCCCCATACTCAGACAGTGGGAGGGGAAGCTCCAAAGCCAAAAGAGGAAACCCAGAGTGCTATGGATACCAGGCAGTTACTTGAGGAGGCTGGAGGAGGCGGTGTCTTAATTGCATAGGGCTCAGGGGATTGATTTGACCAGGCATGTCTTTTACATAGCCCGCAAAAAAACTGGCCCTCCCACTCTAGCCTTTGAATATGCACACGCTGGGGGCCATGATGTCCTACACACTAGGGGATATGTGGGGCTGGCCAGGTTGCCAGGCACAGATAGGGGCAAGGGCCAGAGGTAGGTGGGAATTGCTATGTTTGGGTGGACCCAGTTTCTAATGTCCAGCATTTGCTGATCAAAGGTTACCAGAGAACTCTAAAACCCAGGGCCTTCCTGCTAGACAAGACTCAATTCTGGAGCTGCTTTAAAAAGAAACAAAACTTCCCAAGGACCCCTTTTCCTCTCTATCTTCCTGAAATAATTTCTTAAATACTCCTATAACACCTGAATTCAGCCCCCTTCCTGGAGGAATGTACAGATGGAACTCCCGCCTTCCTCGGCTTCCCAAGGCCAGAGTATGTAAAACTCCTGGGTCTCTGTGTGTGTGTCTGAGTGGCTGCTCTGCCAACACTCCACACAGCCCTGTGTCCTGGACCCAAGGCCCTTATGACCTGAGCTCATGAGGGGATCTCCTGATCCATGGGTTGCAAAGATCCACGGCAGAAGCATGTTTTCAGGGGCGGGGTCCCACACTCACTCACTGCTTCACTCAGATGCGAGAGATGGTTCCTTTGGCTCTGTGCCCATACAGAGTGAGTCATCACCCATACAGGGTGAGTCATCACCTGCCCATTTTTTGTTTTGTGTCAAGTTGTTTGCTAGTCAGTCCCAGAATCAGAATCTGGACATTTCAGCTCATGAACTAGTTTTAGAATTTTAGCATTCACACGGCTCACATTTGGTGAACTGCTTCTAATTCGGCGAACTGCTATCTTGGCCCGCCCCCTCCACCTGACCTTCTATAAAATGCCCCCTGATCTCCAGGAACATAATGTGATTGTATAACTTTGCCAGAAACCAACAGCACGCTCATTTCACATACCATGGGCTCATTTACTTCACTTATAATGAACAGAGCCAAGGAAGTGATAGTGGAGGAAGTGGCCAGTTTTCTGACGGATGTGATAGAAACATGGTGTGCCGACCAATTAATGACATATGTCCCAAAACTAGCAACGGAAACCATAATTGCCGGGTTGAGGTTTCTAATCGAGAAGATGCTCATCTATGTACTCAACAAGGCAGCTTCCCTTCCTTATGAGCTGCTGAAACGCTTCAAAAACATCTCATATTTCCTGAAGAAGATGATGCCTGGACAAGCAGCACAGGTCATTCAGATTTAACTTTCTGTTCATACATCCAGCAGGATATTCGCGCAATTGTCAGGAAACCTTATCAGTTGAAGAGCCGTGCATGTTTCCTTTAATTTCAGGAGGAAGTGGGTAATCCAGTTGCATTTCCTGACATACTCTGCTGCTGCGATTAAACAACCACCAGGAAATTTTGATGACATCGTTCTCCTGAGCTCCTCCTTTTCCTTGGGGAGCAAAAGCATTGAAACTACAAAAATAAAGTGTTATTTGGCTGGAATGAGGTCTCATGACTGTTTATGCGGTGGCTCACTGCTCAGGATGGGGTGAGTTTCTGGGTTGTGTGCTGAGGAGGGGATGCTCTCAATCTGGAGGAAACCCATTTCAGGGGACAACTCCATGGGGTCTGTGGGACTGAGGATGAGGAGCTGGACTGGGTCTAAGGAAGGAGGAGGTTTCAGAGGGTGAAATTCTGGCAGTAAATCCTGGGGGTGTTTGGGAACTTCCTCCTTCTCAAGGAGAAGTTTCAGGGAGGGATAAAGACAAACCCTGGGCTCCTTGAGGGGCATTTACTAATTTGAGATGACTCTAATGGGTAGGAGAGTGACAATGGCCTCCTTGAGGACTGAGGCCCCTGAATAAATGAGGCCCAGATCCAGTCCATGGGGGATGAGACCTTCAAGGGACATATTTTGGTTGGAACAGAGGAAAAGTGCAGCTCCGCAGCCACAGAGGAAACCGTGGCAGTGTGAAAGCGACCTTGGAGGGGCCCTGTGCGCTCTGAATGCTTCTGAGCCCCCATCCCCTGTCTCCGCCTCTTTTTCTGGATTCTTCTGGCTCGGCTGTCTCTGCCATCTTCTGAGCGCTCCACGCTGCCCTCTTCAAGTTTCCCTTCCGGACTCCAAGTACTCCAAAATCTTTCAGATCTGTGTCCCTACCCCTGTTTTTAGCATGTGTTGGGGCTCCAGATCCCTGAAGGTTTCTGACCTCCCTAGCTGCGTGGACTCCACCCTAGAGACTCCGCACTCCTCAAGGTTCCCAGGCCCTTGAGGGACAACAGAGTGGTCCGCGCACTTCAGGGCTCAACCTCGGTAAGGCCTTTCAAGCCGTTGGGGTCCCTTCCTCAGTTTTTTTGACCTTTCTAGGCTGCAGTCACTCCATAAATGCTGGGATCTGATCCACACCCCCACTCTCATTTTCTCAATTCTGCCGGCTACACACTCTGCAAGGTCCTCTGGGTCCTGGATCCCCTCCCTCTCCCTAGGCCCACGCTCCTAGTCAGCCCTGCTGGGGTCCACTATTTTTAGGACCTAACCATTCTCATGGAGCCTTGCTAACCGAAAAGCTGTGTGGAAGAACGGTTTAGAGGATAGAGGTGGAGATTTGGCACTTCCATGGTGCTACTCACCCACCCCGCCATGCTGCCACTGCCAGACCCAGACCCCTGTTTCAGAACAAGTGGCCAGATTCGCTCCTGGACAGCGCTGGACACTGGCCTTTTCTCTGCAAACTACTCACCCTTTCTCTAGTCCCCACTTCACGCTAGCCTCCTTCCCTCTTGCCTCCTTCCCTCTTCCTTCCCCCACGCTGGCTTCCGGGATCCTCCTCTGCTCAGACAACCTCTTCTGTGTCCCACCCCCATTTTTAGAATGCTTGGGGGCTCCAGGTTGGGGATGGTTTCTGGCCTGACATCCACCTCTTTCCAAACTCCCTTCTTCTCTTGAAAGGCTTCCTGCCTTCAGCCCCACTTCTGCCTCCAAGCTATCAGGACACCCTCCTCTTCATCGTCATTCTTTTGACCACCAGCTTTTTAGGAATTCGAACGTCCCTCTCATCTTCGTGAATCCTGTCCAGGCATTTGTTGACCCCTTCATCTGATACCCCTGACCTCACATGGCCAAAAGGCTACCCCTTCCCCAGTCACACTGGAATTAGACAAAAATCCCAGGAGTTTGACCTCAACTCTGAGTGTGCCCACAGGAGCTCTCCCTGAAGCCACTTCCTTTTAAGCAGGGTCTAGGGTTCCTCCATTGTCTTAATGAACTCTGTCACACGTAGGACGTTTTGGAGCCCTTATGATCTTTCATTGCCTTTCTGCCCAGCATTTTGTCTTTCCATAGACATTTATATTTTTTTCTGGATGCATATTTTGTTCTTTCAATGTCTACCCCTAATTTCCAACATCCCAAAGATTCTCATGTGTTTCTTGAAAGCCATTTACAGGAATGACTGTGTGTGCACTGCACAGACCCCCTTCCCCAGGATGCTCCTTCACACCTGGTAGGTGCCTCTCCTAGAGAGATTTGCACTCAGTTGACGAGCAGTCACATGGCCCAGATGGTTGTTAATCACCCCCTTCCTGGCAACAGCTAGCAGCCAGGGAATCACTGGCACAGACACCTCAGGGTGACCAAGATGAGGCCACCTCCGTGCTGAAGGCTGTGCTCCAGAGCCTGCCTGGGATCAGGCTTAAGCAGGTCTTCCACCAGACCTGATGTTACCTTGTTTCCTTGAGCTGCCCTGCCTGAGCTATCGGGAGCACTCCCTCAATGCAAATCTTGATTCCCTATCTCATGCTCTGCTTCTAGAAACCATGACCTGGCAATTGCTACCGGCAATGGTCCTGGGAAGTCAACCCTAAGTATGGATTCTGGGTTTGGATGACTCCACACAGGACTGCAGTGAGCAACCATCACTGCTGGCAGTTGGAAGACAGAGAGTCGCTAGGGCATGTGACCACTGTGAAACCACCGATGTTTCACCTGGGGTAATTTTAGATGAACTACGGTAGAAGCACTGAAGGTACATTGCTTTTGGTTTGGAAGATTGTAGGTAAATGATAGCAATAGGAATGTGGAATTGGATGGCTGTGAACCAGTGCCATTGATGCATTGAAAGAGGAAAAGACAGGCTCTCACCTGTCACTCAGCAATTTAAAGTGTGAGAGTTGGGACTAGGTGTGGTGGCTCACATCTGTAATCCAGTGATTCGGGGGAAGCTTGAGGAGGTAGGATCTTTTGAGTCAAGGAGTTCCAGACCAGCCTGGACACCAGAGCAAGACCTCATCTCTACAACAAAATTTTCTTAAACATTAGATGGGCTTGGTGGCACACACCTGTACTTGTAGATCTAGCTAATGGGGAGCATGGGATAAAAAAATCACCTGAGCCAGGGACTTAGGGGTTACAATGAGGTATGATTGTGCCACTGCACACACTCCAACCTGGCCAACAGAGTGAGATTCTGCTTCCAAAAAAATAAGAAATAAATGAGGTTTGAGAGTTGGAAAACATCATCTTCTCCTAGAGCCAAAGGACATGTACAACTGAGGCTCAGGAAAAGGGCTTCATCACAAAGAGACCATTATCGGTGGAGCCGGGAGATGCATTCCCCCTCACCCCACCTTGAGGAGGCAGTGGAGTCATCTGTCCGGGATCTTCTATGACCCAGCCCTATTTGTCTGTCTCTTTGGCTTCTTTGGATTTGTATATTTTAGCTGTTATAACACTGAAATAACAAATAGAGTGATTTTTTTTGAGTTGTGTGAGTGATGCTAGCTCCATAGTCATCCTGAGAGTGATGGGAACTTTTGAATTTGTGGCAAGTTGGAGGGTACTATGAGCGACCTGAGATTGCCAAATTGGGGCTAGCATTGGATGTGAGGTTAGGCTAGTGGAAAAATATGCCCAGAACCAGAAGAGTGTGGGCTCACTATGGGTGGTTAGGATCAGACCAGAATTATACGGATGGATAGCTTTGGGGTAAAGAATAACATAGTTGAGAAGTGCACGTATTAGTCTGTTCATGCACTGCTATAAAGAATTACCCGAGACTGGGTAATTATTTATAAAAACTCAGGTTTAATTGGCTCATGGTTCCACAGGCTGTACAAAAAGTATGATGCTGGCCATCAGCTCAACTTCTGGGGAGGCCTCAGAATAGTTAGAGTCATGGCAAAAAGTACAAGGGAAGCAGCGTCATCTTCGGTGGCCAGAGCTGGTGCAAGTGGTAGGAAAAGTGATACACACTTTCAAACAAGCAGATCTTTTGAGAATGCCATCACCAGACAGCACCTACAGGATGGTGCTAAATTATTCATGAAATATCCACCCCCATAATCCACTCTACTGTCACCAGTGCAATAAGCCCCACCAGCAACAGTGGGGATTACAATTCCATATGAGGTGTGGGTGGGGACACAGATCCAAACTCGATCAGTGCGCATCCTGGATTGGGTCTGCTATAGAAGAAGAACCAGGAGTTGACTATGATCTTTAACACTACCCATGACGGCCGGGCGGGGTGATTCATGCCTGTAATCCCAGCACTTTGGGAGGCTGAGGTGGGTGGATCACCTGAAGTCAGGAGTTCGAGACCAGCCTGGCCAACATGGCGAAAACCTGTCTCTACTAAAAATACAAAAAATTAGACCAGCATTGTGCTGGATGCCTGTAATCACACCACTACACTCCAGCATGGGCAACAATACCAAAACTTCATCTCAAAAAAAAAAAAAAAAAAGACTCCCCATGACCACTGCACCAGTGAGAGGGACACCAGCATCACTGAGATGCAAGTGCTGGACATTCTTCACAGGTCAGAGCTCAAAGCAGGGGACACTGTTACAGAGACGGGCTCCATCCATAGCACCAAAGTGGTGAGAGGATGTGGGAATGGCAGAGGCCAGCACTTTGCCATCAATGCAAGGTGTGCATAAGGAGCTGACACCAGTGCCAGACTACAGCATGGGGGGACTGCCCTGCAATATCTAGGACTTACCTCTTAGAGCATGTTTCATTAGCGACAACAAGTATAAATGGCAGACAGGTGTGTCCCTTCATTAACAGGAAATAGAAACCATCAAGAGGAACAGAAGGCAGATGTCAGAAGCCCCTTAGAAAGTCATCATCCTTCATCCAGTTAAAATCTGAGACAGTTCTCACATGAGAAGGCCTAACTCAAAAAGAGGCTGGGTTCTCATGAGGCAGGTTCATGCAAAACCAAGGAAGGTGTACAAGTTTGGGATTCTCCAGGTTCTCTTGGAAAAGACCTACAGTCATTTGCTTAGGTAACTGAGCACTGAACGAAGGTGAGTATTGTTGTCTTTTAGAAGCTCTTAGCCATGAAGGCCTCGTGGGCATAAAACTCATGGTTTGGAAACATCACCATGACCCCTGTTAGAGTAATGGCTTAAGGGTGGGGGTCAGGAAATTGATGTATTCCTTGCCAACTTCTGCCTCTAAGTGAGTGAACTCTGTTCATGAACCTCTCTCCTCTATGGTTATGTTCCCAGGATCTCATGTATAATCAGGAGTCATAGACTTAGAAACAGGAAAAATACTTATGGTGTTTTTGTGGCCTGTGAGCTATGACTTATAATTCTAGGAAAAAAACAATTGCAAATGGAAAGCCTAAGTCTATCAATGCTCATCCAAGACAATATAATCAATAAAAACCAATATCAAATCTCAAGGCAAATTATTTCTTGTATATAGATGGCAGAGATGAGTACCACCATCAAAAACTCAAGGACCAGTGCTGTTGGTCCGGTCATCTGTTTCATGGAATTCACCAGTCTGGTATCTTCAGAATCCAGAAGGATGATGGCAGATGGCAGGAAACTAATGCAAACACCATCAGGTGTGGCCCCACTGTAGCAGCTGTGATGGATGTTTTCTCCTTACTATAGCAATAAATAACACAACCTCGGTCACACTGTATGCACTGTTGGTCTGCAAAATCCATGTTTTGCAAAACTCTTCAGGAAGGTGGAGCTGTAATATTGGCATTGACATGAGAACAACAGCAGTATTTATTCAGTCTCAAGCTCTCTGTCTTCCTGTCTCTCTCATCAGCCATCCAAGTAGTCCTGAGGAACCAAGCCCATCAGAACATTCTGCAACATAATACACAGCTCCCTTCTCCATTCAAATTTTGTTGTTGTTGTTGTTGATGAGACAACATCTTACTCCATCACCCAGGCTGATGTACAGTGGGGCTATCTGGGCTCACTGTAGCCTCGAGCTTCCAGGCTCAAGGCATCCTCTCACCTCAGCCTCCTAAGTGGCTTGAACTATAGACACACAGCGACATGCTGGGCTATTTTTTGTATATTTTGTAGAGACGTGCTCTCACTATGTTATTCAGGCTGGACTCAAACTCCTGAGCTCAAGTGATCCAAGCACCTTGGCCTCAAAGTGCTGGGATTACAGGCCTGAGCCACTGCACCCAGCCCAATCTCCATTCTACTGATAACAATGTCATTGCCAGGTCTGATGGACAGGAAATGGTAAGGTTTCTGAAAACCTAAGGATCACACAGTGAGTTCCAAAGGCTGAAAGTGCATGTCTGTCGACACTGATACCAATGACATCCAATGGTGAGAATGACATTCCTTGTAGTCCTAGCTCTACTCATAACAAATCTATACTGAAGTATAAGAGTTTGATGGTCATGGGGACTTTCCATATCTCTGCCTTTCAGCGATGTGCCATATCTATGAAGTGTTTAGAAATGCAACAGCCTGAGGCACGCTGGGCATATCCTCCAATAAAAAGGAAAATGCCATTTTATGGTCCTGTATTTCTACAAGTTGGAACACATGGGCCTGTGATCCAGATGAGGGAAATGGGAATCTCCCCACCTTCATCCATGAAGCCCACTTGAAAATTTTGGGCTTCCCATCCTCGTAGATTTTAGAGTTGTGGGCTGGGTGCGGTGGCTCTCACCTGTACTGCCAACACTTTGGGAGGCCGAGACAGGCAAATCCACTGAGGCCAAAAGTTCGAGACCAGCCTGGCCAAGATGGTGAAACCCCGTCTCTATTAAAAAGACAAAAATAAGCGAGGCGTGGTGCCTGGCGCCTGTAATCCCAGCTGCTCAGGAGGCTGAGGCTGGACAATCACCTGAATCCAAAGGGCAGGGATTGCAGTGATGCGATCGTGCCATTGCACTCCAGCTGGGCAACAAGAGCAAAAACTCTGTCTTGAAAAAAAAGAAAGAAAGAAAGAAAAGATGTTAGATGTGTGGGCCTAGAGGACTGTACCCCGGAAAGAAAATGGTTTCCCGAAGGAACACAGAAGGAGTTGCTTTAAACTTTGACTTGTTGTTTCCTTTCAGCGTGTTTGTTCTCTTGCCTCAAGGTTCCACCAGAGAAGTGGTGCAATTACCTTCCTGTCAAGAATCATTGACTATCATCTGCAAGAGGGTCAGATCCTGGTACATAATTAGGGCAGAAATACTTAGTCTGAGAAGGGTATGACATCCAGAGGCCCTATTAATGATGTCCTTTCCTCCATGCCTGACTGACTCCATGTCCTGGACTGCCTCTGTGTGGATGGCCTCATGGCTTGCTCTGACTCTGAGGTCCCACCCCATGTGGCACCTCCATGGAGGGCTCTACTCTTGTGTGGGCTCTGACACCATACTGGGACTCTCCCCCATGGACACCTCTTCACCCACTCGGGGTCTGAAACTGGGCTACTGCATCCCTCCCTACCCAGGAACAGAGAGCTTTCACTGCTATTACACAAGTCATGGAGCCTAACTCTTTATTTTTCTAAGCCAATTATAGAAACACTAGTCCTAAGCGGATAAGACAAGATAAATTAACTTTTCATAAATTGCTTATCAAGTTTTGAATAAATTCAGATAAACTCACCTTCCCCACACATCTTAGTTTTCAACATCACACCCCACCCCATACAGGGTGAACGCAAAGGCTTCACTGTCAGTGGAGAAAGTGGCAAAACCTTTCTGTGCCTCACACTGGTCTAGACATTGCCCTCATCTTTTCCCACTCTCCCCCTCACTCTCTTGGACTCATGCATGCTGGCCTCCTCCTGCCTGCTGCTCCTCCTGCCTGCTGCTCCTCCTCCCTGCTGCTCCTCCTCCCTGGTAAGCTCACCCCTGCCTCGGGGCCTTTGCACCTGCAGTAGATTCAGGCGATGACCTCTTCACCCAGATCCACAGCACCCTTTCTTTATTCATTCAGGTCTCAGCTCACACGTAATCTCCTCAGTGAGGTTTATTCAAACCACATAGTTCATTCATTCTTTCATGCATTCATTCACTGAAATATTGATGAAGCACCTACTGAATGCCAGGCCTTGGACTAGTTGTTATGGATATGGCAACAAACAAAACCAGAGTTTTTGACTGGGTGTGGTGGCTCATGCCTATCATCCCAACACTTTGGGAGGCTGAGCCAGGTGCATCACCTGAGGTCAGGAGTTTGAGATTAGCCTGGCCAACATGGTGAAACCCCATCTCTACTAAAAATACAAAAATTAGCCAGGCATGATGGCACACATCTGTAATGCCACATACTCAGTAGGCTGAGGCAGGAGAATTGCTTGAACCCAGGAGTCAGAGGTTGCAGTGAGCCAAGATCGCCCCACTGCACTCCAGCCTGGGTGACAGAGTGAGACTCGGTCTCAAAAAAAAAAAAAAAAACACTTAAGCATCCCCTTATATTCTCTGTTTTCTGGTTGTTTTTGCCTCCACTACAGAATCAACTCCAGTCCTTTGAGGACCCAGACATAGTAGAGCACAGACATGCCATTTCCATTCTCCTCTCTGAACCTCTGGTTCACAGCATCTGTGAACCAATCAGCCACTCTTCAGGTCCACTTCCTGCTGTTGGGTCCGTAGTGGTGACACTAAAACACTATAGCAGGTCAATCTAGCTAAATTGCTGACTAGTCTCTAGGAAGCCATGGGGTGCTGCAGGCCTCATCTGACTCTCTCTGCAGCCTTCTCTGACACTGCTAACAATACCCAAGCCAGAACCACATCGACAGCAAGCTGCTCTCATCTTACCTTTGCCAGAGCTGGCCACTGGGAAAACCTGGCCCTCACTCTGCAATGCCTGTACCTCAAACCTGATCTCCATTTTCATGCTAACCCTACATTTCCAACCCTTGTCTAAAGCTATGTCATGGAGGCACTTCTGGGCAGAAAACACAGGTCCAGACTCCCATCCTCTCTCGAATGGCCTCACGCTCACTTCTCAAACTCTCAGCCTTTATGGTAAGGACACTCCCTCCATGCCCTTGATTTTCCTGTCTGTACTCTGAATTCCACAATAGATTCTCCTCCCTCTGTGGCCCTCAGCTCCTTTCCCAGGCTTTCTGTGGGCTTGTTTATCTATCGTAGTCCTCCACCATGACACTGCTAAACCTGTCCTGGAGAGTAAGTTGTGCAGGTCCACCGCCCACCATCTACCTTTCAGGAGGCATATATACCATTCTTTCTCCCATTTGTGGAGGCTTTCTGTTTTCATCATGAGGCATCCCCACCTGGCCATGGATTCTTCAAATTGACAACCACCAAATAACAGGGAATATCAATCACCAAAAGCCAAACAAAGGCAATCAAAAAAGTAAAATTAATAGCTGTAACCTGTATTAGAAGGGATACACAAATCAGTCAAAGCGGGTGATGAAGTCCACCTAAAAGTCAGGGAAGGATTCTGAGGAGATATAAAATGATTACTTTTGGTGTCTTTAGAAAGGACACTTTCAGCCTGGCACAGTTACTCAGCCTGTAATCCCAGCATTTTGAGGTGCCGAGGCGGGTGGATCACTTAAGACCAGCAGCTCAAGACCAGACTGGGGAATATACATAAACCCCAACTCTACTAAAAATGCAAAAAATAGCTGGGTATGGTGGCACATGCCTATAATGCCAGCTACTTGGGAGGCTGAGGCACAAGAATCACTTGAACCAGGGAGCCAGAGTTTGTAATGAGCCAAGATCATGCCACCACACTCCAGCCTAGGCAACACAGTGAGAATGTGTCTCAAAAAAAAAAGTGGAAGGACACTTTCTTATGCACCCAATCCCTTAGCCTGAAAGACAACAGAAGGCTCCTAGTGGCAAGTCCTAGGGGATTCATTTGTTTTGGAAACCCTCTTGGCTGGGATACCAGGACTCAGGTCAAAATCAACAGTGTGTGGGAAGTGTGTTTAGGTTTCACTGTTACTTTCAATAATGTGATTTGGTCCTTGGGGTCCACCATCTTTTGGTATAGAGTGGTGAAACCTATTAAGTGTCTGTAAAATTAACAAAGCAAAGGAATCATTCTGCCCCATGGTCCGGAGACCAAATACTGTGTAGCAATTGTTTTAGTGAGAAAAACTGAGAAGAATAAGAAATGTTCTCAACCATTGTATTATTTATTGTCGTCTTCCAGATCTTAGAGGAAAGGCTTTCCATTTTTCCTCATTCAGTATGATATTAGCTGTGCGTCTATCATGTATGGCTTTTATTATATTCGGGTATGTTCCCTCAATATGCAGTTTGTTCAGGTTTTTTATTATGAGGGGATGTTGAACTTTATCAAATGTTTTCCAGTTTCAGTTGAAATGATCATATGGTTTCTGTCCTTCATTCTCTTGATGTGATGTATCATGTTGATTGATTTCCATATGGTGCACTGTCCTTGCATCCTAGGCATAAATTCCATTTGATCATGACAAATGATTTTTAATGCATTCTTGAATATGGTTTACTGGTATTTTGTTGAGGATTTTTGCATCAGTATTCATCAGAGATATTGATATAGATTTTGGCCTACAGTTTCCTTCTTTCTTTTATTTTTTTTAATGTGTCTATGTCTGGTTTTCGTATGTGGGTAATAGCATTCCTTCCCCTTCTATTTTGTAGAATACTTTGAATAGTACTGGTGTTAGTTCTTTAAATATTTGGTAGAATTCATAAGTGAAGTCATTGGGTCGCAGGCTTTTCTTTAGTGGAAGGCTTTTTATTATGGCTTCAATCTTGTTACTTATTATTGATCTATTCAGGTTTTGAATTTGTTCCTGATTTAATCTTGTTAGGCTGTGTGTACCTAGGAATTTGTCCATTTCTTCTAGATTTTCAAATTTATTGGCACGTAGTTGCTCATTGTAGCCTCTGATCATCATTTCAGTTCTTGAAGTAGCAGTTGTTATGTCTCCTTTTTCACTTTTTATTTTATTTATTTGGATCCTGACCCCTTTTTTTCTTACTTAGGCTCCTCAATGATTTGTGAATTTTGTTGAACTTTTCAAGAAATCAACTTCTTTTTCATGGATTTTTGTATTTTTTTATTTCAATTTTATTTATTGACATTCTAATCTTTATTCTATCTTTTCTTCTACTCATTTTGGCTTTGGTATGCTATTGCTTCTCTAGTTCTTTAATGTGCATTGTTAAATAGTTTATTTGAAGTACTTCCTCTTTGTATCATAAAATGTAAAGATTTCCTCATTATGTCATAAGATGTAAACATTTATAGCTATAGACTTCCCTCTTAGTACTGCTTTTGCTGTATCCTATAAGTTTTGGTAGGTTGTGTTGCCATTATCAATTGTGTCAGAAATTTTTCAATATTTTTCTTAATTTCTTCATTGACCTACTGATCATTTGGGAGTATATTCTTTAATTTCCATGTGCTTATGTAGTTTCCAAAATTCCTCTTATGATTAATTTTTAGTTTTATTCCACTGTGGTTCAAGAAGATGCTTGATATTATTTCAAATTTTTTGGCAAGTTATAAGATGTGTTTTGTGACCTAACACATGATCTATTTTTGAGAATGAGCCATGTGCTGAGGAAAAGAATGTGGATTCTGCATCTCTCTTGGATGAATCGTCCTATAAATATCTGAATTCCTTATCTGTATTATCTTCAATTTCTCTGGGTTTCCTCAAAACAGCTGTTTTGAATTCTCTGTCTGAAAGGTCACATACATCTGTTTTTTCAGGATTGACCCCCAGTGCCTTATTTAGTTCATTTGGTGAGTTCCTGTTTTCTTGGATGGTGTTGATGCTAGCAGAAGTTCCCCGGTGTCTAGGCTTTGGAGGGCTACATATTATTGTAGTCTTCCCTGTCTAGGCTTATGTGCAGCCATCTTTCTTGGAACAGTCTTTCACATATTTGAAATGACTTGGGTGTTGCAATCCAGGCTGTATCTCCTTTAGGGAGCACCCCAATCCCAGTAATGCTGTGGTTCTTGCAGACTTACCATTTTGACCATCTTGGGGAAGATCCAGGACAATTCTCTGAATTACTAGGTGCACACTCTCATTCCCTTTTCTTACTTTCTCTTAAATGTAGAGAGTCTTTGTCTGTTTTCTGAGCCACATAATCCTGGGGGTGGAGTGATGTAAGCATCAATGTGGTAACCACCAGTATGAATGCACTGGCTCAGATTTGAAGCCACCGCACACAGCACTGAGTCTTGCCCAAGGCTTGCAGTAAGCTCTCTCTGACTACTGCCTATGTACCCTCAAGACCCTGGGGCTCTACAATCAGCAGATGGCAAACCCAGCCGAGCCTTTTTTTTTCCTTAAGAGATGTGAGGTTCCTTAAACTCTTAATGTGTGCAAACGTGCCATCTGGGAGTCAAGGACTAGAGTCAATAATCTTAGAAGTCTACCTACCGTTCTATTACACTGTGACTCAGCCAGCACTCAGATTACATCACACAGTCCTTCCAATTCTTCCTTCCACTTTCCAAAGAAAGAGGAGCCTCAGCCCATAGCCACCACCATCCCAGGCCACAAGGAGTACTGCCAGACAACCAGCCATGTTCCTTTAAGGCCCTGAGTCTCTTAGGTAAGCTTGTCCTGAATGCTGTCTGGCCTGGGACTCACCCTTCAGGGCTGTGGGCTCCTCTCTTGCACAGGGCAGGTCCAGAATTGTTGCTGAAGAGTCAAGTCTTAGAATCAGAGACCCCACAAGCCCTATTAGTGTTCCACATCACTGTGTCTGTGCTGGCACCTAAGATGCAAGACAAAGTCCCTTTACTTTTTCCTCTGCTTTTCCCAGGCAGCAGCATTTTTGCCCTTTAAAAACCACAGCTGGTAATGTGCTGAGTCTCACCTGAAGTTAGCAAGTTTCAGAGGTCCACACAAAAGCCCTCGATGTACTACAGGGGTATTGCAGCTGGTAATTCAGGGCCCAGGGACTCTTCAGTTATCAGGTGTCAAATTCTGGCTGTTCTGTGTCCTTTCTTTCAAGGCATCAGATTCTCTTCTGGCCCACTGTGTGTCTAGAAATGTCATCTGGGAGCTAGAGCCTGGTATCAGGGCAATAGTGGCCTCATAAAATAAGTTTGAAATTTTCCCATCTTTTTCCAATTGTTGAAGAGTTTGAGTAGAGTTGTTATTGGTTCTTTCATTGATTGGTAGAATTCAGCAGTGAATCCATCGGGTCCTGGGCTTTTCTTTGATGACAGCCTTCTTATGATGACTTTGATCTCATTACTCATTATTGGTTTATAAGATTTCCTATTTCTTCAAGATTCATATTTAGCAGGATATGTGTGTTCAGATATTTATTACTTTTCTAATTAATTTTTTTAATTTGTTGGCACATAGCTGTTTCTAATAGTTGCTAATGAGTCTTTGTATTTCTGAAGCCTCAGTTATTCTGTCTTCTTTTTCATTTCCAATTTTATTTGAGTCTTCTGACTTCACTTCTTAATTAGTCTGTCCAAGGATTTGTCAATTTTTTCTTTTCAGAAAAACAACTCTTTTTGTTGATCTTCTTTATTACATTAGAATTTCAATTTCATTTATTCCTGCTCTGATCTTTAATATCTATTTCCTTCTACTAATTTGAGGATTGGTCGGTTCTTGCTTTCCTACTTCTTCGGGGTGTGTCATTAGGTTATTATTTTGAAGTCTTTCTACTCTGGGATATGAGGAGGTTTCTCTTCAAATAGCCTGACCAATCCTTTACTCTTTAATTCATAGTACCCCCAACCACCCCTTTTTCCTTTTCTTTCTTTCTGCCTTTGTTGCATGCTTGGTCACGCCACAGTGCCAGGCTTATAAGTACCAGCTCACATTCCTCTCCTTATTTGGAAAGAAGACTAGCTCTCTAGCTCATTGTAGACACCCCTTCCCCTTTTCCCCTCTCTCCCTTATGTGCCCACTTCATGTAAAGAAAGTTCAACTATTGAGCCAACCGGGATTAGTTCAGGTTGTGCAACCTGACCCTGGCCAATGGGGAAAGGGTACAGGGGCAGGACTTGCACCAGGAATAAATGCTCTCATACCCTTTTGTTCAGGGGTGATCTCATGGCCACTGGCCAAGGAGAAGCACCCCTCTGCACAGAAGTAAAATTACTTTGCTAAGAATTCTTTGTTTGAGCGTTCAATTTCCTTAGGAATTTGAGCGTTATTCCCAACACTACTTTGTTGATATGGGCATTATTTTTATAAAATTCCTTCCTAATGCTGCTTTTGCTGTATCTGATGAGTTTGGTGTGTTGCATTTCCATTTTCATTTGCTTCAAAAACATTTTCAACTTATTGCTTAATTTCTTCCTTGACCCATTGTTTGTTCAGGAGCATGTTGTGTAATTTCCATGAGTTTGTTCATTTTCCAGGGTTCCTCTTGGTATGGATTTTTAGTTTTATTTCATAGTGGTTGGAGAAGACATCTAATATAATTTCTATTTTTTTAATTTGTGCAGACTTTTTATGGCCTAAGATATAGTCTATTCTGGAAACTATTCTATGTGCTGATGAAAAAGGTTTTTCTTCTGCAGTAGTTGAGTGAAACATTCTGTTTAAGTGTTTGGATATTAGATTGAGTGTGTAGTTTAACTCCAGTGCTTCCTAGTTGATTTTCTGTTAATGGTTGCTTTTACATTTGAAATAACTGGTGTCAGGTGCCTAGGTATTCATAATTGTTGTATCCTCTTGCTGAATTGACCTGTTTATCATTAGCTTGAGAAACCCTCCTTGTCTTTTGTTTTTACAGTCTGTGGTTATAGTCTATTTATCTAATATGACTACAGCTACTCCTGCCCTTTTTTGGCTTCCATCTTCATGAAATATCCTTTTCCATTTCCTTGTTTCCATTTCCCTTTCAGTGTCTTTATAGGTGAAGTAGATTTCTTTAAGTCAGCATATAGTTGAGTCTTAATTCCTTATCCATTTGACCACACAGTGGCTATTAATTGGAGAATTTAGAACACTGGCAGTGTTAGTATTGATAAGTAAAAACTTAAGACCAGATGAGGTGGCTCACACCTGTATTCCCAGCACTTTGGGAGGCTGAGGAGGGCTGATCACCTGAGGTCAGGAGTTCAAGACCAGCCTGGTGAACATGATGAAACCCTGTCTCTACTAAAAATACAAAAATTAGCTGAGCATGGTGGCATGGACCTGTAATCCCATCTACTTGGGAGGCTGGGGCAAGAGAAGCTTCAATCTAAGAGGCAAAATTTGCAGTGAGCTGAGATCGCACCACTGCACTATAGCATGGGTGACAGAACGAGACTCCATCTCAAAATTTAAAAAAAATAAACAAAACAAAACAAAACTTAACAGTGCTCTTATGTTCTCTGTTTTCTGGTTGTTTTTGCCTCCATTCCAGGGCCAACTCCAGTCTTTCGAGGCCCCAGACATGGTGGAGCACAGACAAGTGTTCTCCACTGTCCTCATTAGAACCTCTGTTTCACAGCATCTGTGAGCACAAATCCATGATAGTTTTTTTTTTCTACTAATTAGGGATATTTTATTACACAGCAATAGACTCCAGCAAAAGGACCTATTGTACACAATTCATACAAGTTGACAGGGCTGGAATTTTCACAAGAAAACTAAGGTGGCTATACTTGATTCCCAATGTCCAATTTTTCATGAATAGAGAAATTCACCTTTTTCTCCCCCTCGAGGCGAAGCTTCCCTCTTACGCCCAGGCTGGAGTCAAGTGGCATGATCTCGACTCACAGCAACCTTTGTTCTCTGGTTAAAGAAATTCATCTTTTGAACAAGGAAATATTAAGGATACACTATGTGCGTGCTAACAGTGGTTACAGGAGATTCAGAGAAGAGAGAAACAATCACTGGCCTCATGCAACTGATATTCTAGGGAGGAGAGAAAGGCAATCAGGAAAGAAACATGGGGTATTTCAGAGAGCTGTAAGTCCTCCACAAGAAAAGAAAGCAGGTGAGGGACATAGGGAGTGTGTCAACCATAAGGTTCCCACTAATTCTATAAATTGGTAAGGCATATCCTCCAGGAATAAGTGGCATCTGAGTAATCACCTGAAGGGAGGAATGAATGAAGGCTGTGCATAGTGGTTCATGCCTATAGTTCCAGCACTTTGGGAGGCCAAGGCGGGTGGATTGCCTGAGCTCAGAAGTCAAGGCCAGCCAGGGCAAACTGGTGATACCCAATCTCTCCTAAAAATACAAAAAAAATTACCCGGGTGTGGTTGCATGCACCCGTACTCACAGCCAGTTGGGCAGATGAGGCAGGAGAATCGCTTGAGCCCCAGAGGCAAAGGTTGCAGTGAGCCAAGATTGCAACACTAAATTCCAGCTTGGGCTACCCAATGAGACTCCATCTCAAAAAACAAACAAACAAAAAAAGGAAGATGAAGAAGAAGAAAGAGAGAAGGGAAGGAGGGAGGGAAGGAAAAAAGGAAGGAAGGAAACAGGGAGGGATGGAGGAAGGAAGGAAGGGAAGGAAGGAAGAAAGAAAGAAAGAGGAAAGAAAGAAAAAAGAAAGAAAGACCGACCATGTAGGTCTCTGGAAAAAAGATTGTTCCAGAGACAGGGAACAGCCAGTGCAAAGGCCCTGGGGCAGAAGCTTAGTTTGTTTGTTGGAGGAATGGATCAGAAGCCACGGTGGGCAGAGCAAATGGGATGAGTAGAATGAGGTGAGAGGCAAACAGGGAGCAGACTGTGTAGGACAGTGTCACTCAAAATGGGATCTGCACAGAGCTAAGGAACTTGGACAAAAATGAAAATCAACCATGTAAATAAGTGCCCTGACTTTTTCCGTTTCTATTTTGTTTTCATGGCAAGATTTTCTTCATGAAAGCAGTGAGTAGACTGATTTTCGGGAAGGAGCTTTTTATCTCCTTGCAGACCAGCACTTTGAGGAGCACTAATGCAGGGCCTCTAGGCTGTGGTCAGGACTTTGCAACCTAGTGGAGAGAGGTGGAAACTGCAAGAAGATTGTGAGCAGTGAAAGCATGATGTGAGGTAGATTTGAAAATAATTCCACTGTGAAAAGTCCAAGATCCTTCTGTAGGAAGAACACATCATAAAGAACAGAATAGGGGCAGGGGAGGCACCAGGAAGAACAGCCAGGAGACCCTGATAGTGACCTCATGTGGGAGGCTGGTGGGGGTTGGTGCTGGGTGACCAGGGTTTTGGGTTCTGTTGTCATGTTGCCCATAGGTTGTAGAGTCTGCCCATTGATTGGAGGTGCAGTACCAGGTCAACAGAGGTCAAGAAAAAATCAGGATTTCTGTCCTGAGCATCTGTAAAAATGGAGTTGATCTTGGCTGAGAAAAGCAAGAGTTAAGGAGAATCACATGGGAGAAGCATTCCGGTGTTGGTTGTGCACATGTTATTTTGCATGTACCATTTGGATTTCTAGGATACATTCCCCAGAATGACTCTCCTTATCTCCTCTGACTGCCTTGGAAAGAATAAAACAATCTAGGCAGCTCAAAACAGCAACGCCCTGATGGACGGTCAACAGACCTACACATAAAAGATGTGGAAGGGGGAGGTGGTTCTTCTGACGATTTGGTGTCACAGCAGGCTTGGTTTTGTGATGTGGTCACCTGAAATCCCAAGGAGATGTTAGCTTGGTGTCCTACAGCCCCGCTGAAGCTGGAACGTAAGATTCTTATTCTATCCCTGAGAGCAACACTGTGAACACAACCATATTTATCCCCTCTCCAGGCAGATGGTGTCACCTCTTGTATAGTGGAACAGCACTGCACTAGCCATGATTATGCCTGGGTTTCTGTGTGTTCTGTGTCCAAGTGAAAACTGGAAAGTTCCTCAGTTCTCCTTTATGGAGCATCACTCATGAGATCCACACCAAGCAACCTTCTCTGGGTTAAACTAAACCCATCTTAAATGACATTTTCTACAGCTGCTTACTGATTTTTTCTTTATGAGCATTATGTAAGGTCTTCTCTCTTGGAAAACAAAGATTCAGCCTCCATCATGCCTGTCAGTAGAATAAAAACATATCCTTCCATCCCTGTCTTTCCAATATTTTCCTATGACCAATATTTATTTACTTATGGACTATGTAATGTTATTCATATTCCAGTCAATAAGCTGTGATTTCTTCTGCCTGTCCCTCACTTGTATTGTGGGTTCAAAAATGTGTATCCTTGAAGCACATCAAGGCTCAAGAAGAGTCCTGCTCTGAGCTCCCAGGGAGAAGTTTAGAGAGTCATAATGACAGAATACTGTAGAAGCGGCCAGTCATCCAGGAAAAGTCACCGCCCCTCCAGCTTACCATGAGGTGCTGCCTCCCTCTGGTGGCCAAAGACCAGATTGTAGCCTTGCAAAGCCTCTGACTTTTCTGTACTCAAATGAAGCCCATCCATCCAGTGACATTCTTACAACTTGAATTAGCTACCTACTGTAAAGAAATAAAGGCCAAAGTTCACAGGGCAAAGTGAATATATACGACTCCTCACCAAAACTCATTAATAATCTTAAGATAGTGAAACCCAGTTGTAAACTAAGCACACACCTTTCAAAGTGACTTCGCGACTGCACAATTTTACAGCTCATGATTCTGCCATCTCTGCCTAACAGGACAAATGATAGCTTGATCTTCCATGTAAATAGCATGTCAAACTCAAGCCATGGGACACCTTTGGAAATGGTGAGCTCCGGCTGTTTGAAACTATAAAAAAGGGCTTTCTTCCCTTTGAAAATTTTACATTTTGGTCTCTGAAAATTATGAATTTTAATCTCTCCCCTAACTCTCCATTCCTCCTCTCATACCCACTGCACCTGGAAGAATGGCCACTCAACTTCACTCTGACAGCTGGAGTTACTCTCCCAAGAATAGGTAGATCATCCCCAACTCAGAGTCCTCAGCCCTTCCTAGGATTCCTCTGAAGATCACTTTCTTGCCAATCTAGATTCTCCTACTCCCCATCATGCCAAACACCAAAATCCTTCACTCAATCCTTACAATTTTGTTTGCTTCCTCTGCCTAGGACCACAGATCTCCAAGACATCCCACACTCATTGCCCATCTCTAGTTTCCGCACCTCACCTCATGGGCACATCTCTCAAGGATTCATTAAAGTACTCTGAGCTCAACATAAGAAGGCACAATGGCCAGTGAACCCAGATGCTGGATCTATTTCCCACTTCCTCTGTCCTATTCATAGACTTGGTTTCACAAAGTGACACCGAGTTTGGGAAAGCAACAAAGAAAGCAAAGAAGTGAGGATGTAAAGTCAGTCCTGAAATGAATGACCCTGGCAAGTACAAGAACACACTTGGCATTGTGAGTGTGGCTCTCTATCCACTCTCTGTGGGTGAGAGCAAGTGTGCACCTCCCATGTCCCCGAAAATTCTGCTTTTTCTTTTTTCTTTTATTTTCTTTCTTTCTTTCCTTTTCTTTCTCTTTCTTTCTTTTTCTTTCTTTCTTTCATCTTTCCTTCTTTCTCTTTCTTTCTTTCTTTCATTCATTCTGTCCATCTGTCTTTTTTTTGAAACAGAATTTTTTCTTGTCATCCAGGCTGGAGTGTGGAGGTGTGATTGTCCCTCACAGTGGCTGCAAACTCCTGGGCACAACTGATCCTCCTGCCACAGCCTCCTGAGTAGCCTGGACTACAGGCAAATGCTTCCATGACCAGCTGATTTCTCTTTTTTTCTTTTCTTTTCTTTTTCTTTTTTCTTTTTCTTTTTTTTTTTTTTTTTAGAGATCAGGACTCACTGTGTCACCCAGGCATCAAGCAATCCTCTCTTACTGTTTTCCTAAAGCATGGGAATTACAGGTGTGAACCACACTGCCTGTCCTGAAAAATGTGATATTTGATTTTCTATGCCTGGCTTATTGTACCCAAAATAATGACCTCCAGTTCTTTCTATGTTGCTGCAAAAGACATGATTTTCTACTGTTTTATAGCTGAATAGTATTCCAGTGTAGACACATATGGCATTTTCTTTGTTCATTCATCTGTTGATTGACATGTAGGATGATTCCATATCTTTGCTACTGTAAATAATGCTGCAGCAAATATATGTGTGCAGCCATCATTCTGATCTATTCCTTTGAGTACATACCCAGTAGTGCAATTGCAGGACTGAATGGTAGTTTTATTTTTTGTTATTCCAGAAATCTCCATAATGTTTGCCATAAAAGCTGTGCTAATTTACATTCCCAACAACAATGTATAAGATTTCCCCTTTTCTCCATGTTCTCACCAATGTTTGTTATGTTTTTGTCATTTTAATAATACCCATTCTAAATGGAGTAAGATATCTCATTGTGGTTTTTTGTTGTGGTGGTGGTGGTGGTGGTGGTTGTTGTTGAGATGGAGTCTCACTCTCTTGCCAGACTGGAGTGCAGTGGCGTGATCTCGGCTTGCTGCAACTTCTGCCTCCCAGGTTCAAGGGATGCTCCTGCCTCAGCCTCCTGAGTAGCTGGCACTACAGGCATGTGCCACCATGCCAGGCTAATTTTTTGTATTTTTAGTAGAGACAGGGCTTCACCATGTTGGCCAGGATGGTCTCAATCTATTGAGCTCATGATCCACCTGCCTCAGCCTCCCAAAGTGCTGGAATTACAGGTGTGAGCCACGGTGCCTGGCCTCATTGTGGTTTTAATGAGCATTTCTCTGATGATTCATGCTGTGGAGCATTTTTCCATATAGCTTTTGGCCATTGGCATGTACTCTTTTAAAAACTGTCTCCTGTCCAGGCGCGGTTACACACACCTGTAATCTCAGAACTTTGGGAGGCTGAGGCCAACAGATCACTTGAGGCAAGAAGGTAGAGACCAGTCCGGCCAAGGCAAAACCCTGTCTTTACAAAAAATATGATAAATTAGCCAAGCGTGGTGGCACGTGCCTGTGGTGCAAGTTACTCAGGAGGCTGAGGCACAGGAATTGCTTGAACCCGGCAGGCAGAGGTCACAGTGAGCCAAGATCATGGCACTGCACTGCAGCATGGGTGATAGAGCAAGACCTGTCTCAAAAGAATAAAGAAAGAAATAAATAAATAAAATAAAAAATTTAAAATTTATCTTTATGTCCTTTGACCACTTTTTAATGGGATACTTTGGAATTTTCTGTTGTAGTTGAGTTCTTTGTTTGCTCTGGATATTAGTCCTTTGTCAAAGGAGGAGTGTACAAATAATTTCTCCAATTGTGCAGGTGGTCTGCTCATTCTGTTGAGAGGATTACCTTTTCAGCTGTGCAGCAGCTTTTTGTGTCAGTAAAGCTTTGAATTTACATAATTAAAATTTTCAGTTTGGTTTAAATGTGCATTCATCTATTTTTTGGTTTTGTTGCCTGTACTTTTGAAGTCTTACTTATGAGCTCCTTACTAGATATGACTAGAAGAGTTTTCTTTAGTTTTCTTCTCATATTGTTACCATTTCAGTACATATATTTAAGTCTATAATTTACCTTAAATTGATTTTTGTAAATATGGTTAGGAATAGAAGTCCAGATTTATTCTTCTGCTATGATAATTCAATTGTCCCAGCACCAATTATTGAAAAGGGTGTGCTTTCCCTAATGTATATTTTCACCAGCTTTGTCAAAGGTCAGTTGACTACAAAAGTGTGCTTTCTTTCCAAGTTTTCTAGTCTGTTACATCAATCTCTGTGTCTGTTTTTATAGTACTACCATGCTGTACTGGTGACTATGGCTTTGTAATATAATTTGAAGTCAGGAAATGTGATGCTCCCAGCTGTGTTCATTTGCTTCAGCTAGAAAGGCTGAGCCAGCTGCCGAGGTGGTGGCTGCCCCTCCCCACAAGGGCTCCATCCTGTAAAAGATCAGGTTTCCCTCCGACCATATAAACCTGGCTAGAGTTTCTGAAATTCCCGAAGGAGGCCCCACCAAGTGAGGAGGGATGAATCAGGGTCCCACTTAAGGAAACAGTCTGGTCACAATCAGGCACAGCAGCTGTGCTGCCTTATGGTGGACCAGACAACCTGGACTCCCCGGAGCCTGCAAGCTAGAGTGTCTGAGTCCATGGAAACACAGAGATGGAGGCCACCCTCACTGCCCCAGAAAACTGTAGTCTCAGGCAGTCTCCAGCCTGTTGCCATTGGTTGGCTGGTATTCCAAGCCAGTGGGTCTTAAGTTGAGAGGTGCTGTGGAAGTGGGGCCACAGAATGAGGCTGCTTGGCTCCCTGGATTCAGCCCCCTTCCTAAGGGAATGTACAGATGGAACTACTGCCTTCACCAGCTTTCCAAGTCTGGAGTATATAAAACTTCTGGGTCTCTGTTTGTGTCTGAGAGGCTGCTCCTCCAACACTGGACACAGCTCTGAGTAACTGACTCAAGGCCCTCATGGCATGAGCTAATGGGAGGATCTCCTGATCCATGGGTTGCAAAGATCCATGGGAGAAGCATGGTTTTTGGGGAGGGGTCATGCCCTCACTCACTGCTTCCCTTGGATGTGGGTGAATGTTTCTTTGGCTCTGTGCCAATATCGGGTGGCTCATCACCTGCCCCCATTTCTTTGTTCTCCTGGGTCAAGTTGGTTGCCTAGTCAATCCCAATGTGAGAACGTGAATATTTCAGTTGACACGCTTATTTCAAAATTCACGTGCTTTTCCCTCAGTGGAAGGCAGTTGCTTCATCTTGGCCTGCCCCCACCACGTGACCTTCTATAAAATGCCTCCACTCTCCAGGAATGCTGTCATTATATAACTTTGCCTGAAACCAACAGCACACTCATTGCACATATCATGGGCTCATTTACTTCACTTATAATGAGCGTGGCCAAGGAAGTGATAGTGGCTGAAGTGGCCAATTTTCTGACGGATGTGATAGAAAAATGGTGTGCTGACCAATTAATGACATATGTCCCAAAACTAGCAACAGGAGCCGTAATCACTGGGTTGAGGTTTCTAATCAAGAAGATGCTCATCTATGTACTCAACAAGGCAGCTTCCCTTCCTTACAAGCTTCTGAAACTCTTCAAAAACATCTCATATTTCCTGAAGAAGATGATGTCTGGACAAGCAGCACAGGACATTCAGATTTAACTTTCTATTCATACGTCCAGCACGATATTCGCACAATTGTCAGGAAACCTTATCAGTTGAAGAGTCCTGCACATTTCCTTTAATTTCAGGAGGAAGAGGGTACTCCAGCTGAGTTTCCTGACATACTCTGCTGCTGCGATTAAACAACCACCAGGAAATTTTCATGACACTATTCTCTTGAGCTCCTCCCTTTCCTCAGGGAACAAAAGCATTGAAACTACAAAAATAAAGTGTTATTTGGCTGGAGTGAGGTCTCATGGCCGTTTATGTGGTGGCTCGCTGCTCAAGACAGGGTGAGTCTCTGGGTTGTGCGCTCAGGAAAGAAGGCTCTCAATCTGGAGAAAACCCATTGCAGGGGACAACTCCATGGGGTCTGAGGGACTGAGGATGAGGAGCCGGACTGGGTCTAGGGAAGGAGGAGGTTTCAGAGGGTGAAATTCTGGCAGTAAATCCTGGGGGTGTTTGGGAACTTCCTCCTTCTCAAGGAGAAGTTTCAGGGAGGGATAAAGACAAACCCTGGGCTCCTTGAGGGGCCCTTACCAATTTGAGAGGACTCTATTGGGAAGGAGAGTGACAATGGCCTCCTTGAGGACTGAGGCCCCTGAATAAATGAGGCCCAGATCCAGTCCATGGGGGATGAGACCTTCAAGGGACACATTTTGGTTGGGACAGAGGAAAAGTGCAGCTCTGCAGCCGCAGGGAAAACCCTGCAGTGTGAAAGGGAACTTGGAGGGGCCCTGTGCGCTCTGAATGCTTCTGAGCCCCCATCCCCTGTCCCCACCTCCTTTTCTGGATTCTTCCAGCTTGGCTGTCTCCACCATCTTCTGAGCGCTCCACCCTGACCTATTCAAGTTTCCCTTCTGCCTTCCAAGTATTCCAAAATCTTTCAGATCTGTGTCCCTACCCGTGTTTTTAGCATGTGTTGGGGCTCCATGTCCCTGAAGGTTTCTGGCCTGAAATCCATCTCCCCAGTGGTGTGGACTGTGTTCTAGACACTCCACACTCCTCAAGGTTCCCAGGCCCCTGAGGGACAACTGAGTGGCCTGCACATTTCAGGGCTCCACACTCGGCAAAGTCTTTCAAGCCCTTGGGGTCCCCTCCTTAGTTTTTCCATCTTTCTGGGCTGCAATCACTCCATAAATGCTGGGATCTGATCCCCACCCCCACTCTCGTTTCCTCAATTCCGCAGGCTACATGCTCTGCAAGGTCTTCCGGGCCTTGGATCCCCTCCCTCTCTCTATGCCCACGCTCCTAGTCAGCCCTGCTGGGGTCCACCCTTTTCAGGAACAAACCATTCTCATGGAGCCTTGCTAACCGGAAAGCTGTGTGGAAGAACGGCTTTGAGGATAGAGGTGGAGATTTGGCTCTTCCATAGTGCCACTCACCCACCCCGCCATGCTGCCACTGCCAGACCCAGACCCCTGTTTCAGAACAAGTGGCCAGATTCGCTCCTGGACAGTGCTGGACACTGGCCTTTTCTCTGCAAACTACTCACCCTTTCTCTAGTCCCCACTTCCTGCCAGCCTCATACCCTCTTCCTTCCCCCACGCTGGCTTCCGGGATTCTCCTCTGCTCAGACAACCTCCTCTGTGTCCCACCCCCGTTTTTAAAATGCTTTGGGGCACCAGGTTGGGGAAGGTTTCTGGCCTGACATCCACCTCTTTCCAAACTCCCTTCTTCTCTTGAAAGCCTTCCTGCCTTCAGCCCCACTTCTGCTTCCAAGGTATCAGGACACCCTCCTCTTCATCGTCATTCTTTTGACCACCAGCTTTTTAGGAATTTGAACATCCCTCTCATCTTCGTGAATCCTGTCCAGGCATTTGTTGACCCCTTCATCTGATACCCCTGACCTCACATGGCCAAAGGGCTACCCCTACCCCAGTCACAAGGGAATTAGACAAAATCCCAGGGGTTTGACCTCAACTCTGAGTGTGCCCACAGGAGCTCTCCCTGAAGCCACTTCCTTTTAAGCAGGGTCTAGGGTTCCTCCCTTGTCTTAATGAACTCTTTGTCACATGGAGGACGTTTTGGCACTCTTATGATCTTTCATGGCCTTTCTGCCCAGCATTTTGTCTTTCCATGGACATTTATATTGTTTTGGATGGATATTTTGTTCTTTCAATGTCCACCCCTAATTTCCAACATCCCAAAGATTCTCATGTGTTTCCTGAAAGCCATTTACAGGAATGGCTGTGCCCAGACCCCCTTCCCCAGGATCCTCCTTCACGCCTGGTTGGTGCTTCTCCTAGAGAGATTTGCACTCAGTTGACGTGCAGTCACATGGCCCAGATGGTTGTTAATCACCGCCTTCCTGGCAACAGCTAGCAGCCAGGGAATCACTGGCACAGAAACCTCAGGATGACCAAGATGAGGCCACCTCCGTGCTGAAGGCTGTGCTCCAGAGCCTGCCTGGGATCAGGCTTAAGCAGGTCTTCCACCAGACCTGATGTTACCTTGTTTCCTTGAGCTGCCCTGCCTGAGCTATCGGGAGCACTCCCTCAATGCAAATCTTGATTCCCTATCTCATGCTCTGCTTCTAGAAACCATGACCTGGCAATTGCTACCGGCAATGGTCCTGGGAAGTCAACCCTAAGTATGGACTCTAGGGTTGGATGACTCCCCACAGGACTGCAGTGAGCAACCATCACTGCTGGCAGTTGGAGGACAGAGAGTCGCTAGGGCATGTGACCACTGTGAAACCACCGATGTTTCACCTGGGGTAATTTTAGATGAACTACAGTAGAAGCACTGAAGGTACATTGCTTTTGGTTTGGAAGATTGTAGGTAAATGATAGGGATAGGAATGTGGAATTGGATGGCTGCAAACCAGTGCCATTGATGCATTGAAAGAGGAAAAGTCAGGCTGTCACCTGTCACTCAGCAATTTAAAGTGTGAGAGTTGGGACTAGATGTGGTGGCTCACATCTATAATCCAGAGATCCGGGGGAAGCTTGAGGAGGTAGGATCTTTTGAGTTGAGGAGTTCCAGACCAGCCTGGACACCAGAGCAAGAACTCATCTCTACAACAAAATTTTCTTAAAAATTAGATGGGCTTGGTGGCACTCACCTGTACTTGTAGATCTAGCTAATGGGGAGCATGAGATTAAAAAATCACCTGAGCCAGGGACTTAGAGGTTACAATGAGGTATGATTGTGCCACTGCACACACTCCAACCTGGCCAACAGAGTGAGATTCTGCTTCCAAAAAAATAAGAAATAAATGAGGTTTGAGAGTTGGAAAGCATCATCTTCTCCTAGAGCCAAAGGACATGTACAACTGAGGCCCAGGAAAAAGGCTTCATCACAAAGAGACCATCATCAGTGGAGCTGGGAGATGCATTCCCCCTCACCCTGCCTTGAGGAGGCAGTGTGGTAATCTGTCTGGGATCCTTTATGACCCAGCCCTATTTGTCTGTCTCTTTGGCTTCTTTGGATTTGTATATTTTAGCTGTTATAACACTGAAATAACAAATAGAGTGATTTTTTTTGAGTTGTGTGAGTGATGCTAGCTCCATAGTCATCCTGAGAGTGATGGGAACATTTGAATTTGTGGCAAGTTGGAGGGTAGTGTGAGTGACCTGAGATTGCCAAATTGGGGTTAGCATTGGATGTGAGGTTAGGCTAGTGGAAAAGTATGCCCAGAACCAGAGGAGTGTGAGCTCGCTGCAGGTGGTTAGGCTCAGATCCAAATTGTATGGATGGATAGCTTTGGGGTAAAGAATAACATAGTTGAGAAGTGCATTTATTAGTCTGTTCATGCACTGATATAAAGAATACCTGAGACTGAGTAATTATTTATAAAACAGGTTTAATTGGCTCATGGTTCCACAGGCTGTACAAAAAGTATGATGCTGGCCGTCAGCTCACTAAAGAATAGTTAGAGTCGTGTCAAAAAGTACAAGGGAAGCAGGCTCATCTTCCATGGCCAGAGCTGGAGCAAGTGGTAGGAGAGGTGATACACACTTTCAAACAAGCAGATCTTTTTTTCAATGTATTTATTTATTATTATTATTATTATTATTATTATTATACTTTAAGTTTTAGGGTACAAGTGCACAATGTGCAGGTTAGTTACATATGTATACATGTGCCGTGCTGGTGTGCTGCACCCATCAACTTGTCATTTAGCATTAGGTATATCTCTTAATGCTTCCCCTCCCCCCTCCCCCACCCCACAACAGTACCCAGAGTGTGATGTTCCCCTTCCTGGTCCATGTGTTCTCCTTGTTCAATACCCACCTATGGGTGAGAACATGCGGTGTTTGGTTTTTTGTCCTTGCGATAGTTTACTGAGAATGATGATTTCCGGTTTCATCCATGTCCCTACAAAGGACATGAATTCATCATTTTTTATGGCTGCATAGTATTCCATGGTGTATATGTGTCACATTTTCTTCATCCAGTCTATCATTGTTGGACATTTGGGTTGGTTCCAAGTCTTTGCTACTGTGAATAGTGCCGCAATAAACATACGTGTGTATGTGTCTTTATAGCAGCATGATTTATAGTCCTTTGGGTATGTACCCAGTAATGGGATTGCTGGGTCAAATGGTATTTCTAGTTCTAGATCCCTCAGGAATCGCCACACTGACTTCCACAATGTTTGAACTAGTTTACAGTCCCACCAACAGTATAAAAGTGTTCCTATTTCTCCACATCCTCTCCAGCACCTGTTGTTTCCTGACTTTTTAATGATCACCATTCTAACTGGTGTGAGATGGTATCTCATTGTGGTTTTGATTTGCATTTCTCTGATGGCCAGTGATGGTGAGCATTTTTTCATGTGTTTTTTGGCTGCATAAAGATCTTCTTTTGAGAAGTCTCTGTTCATGTCCTTTGCCCACTTTTAGATGGGGTTGTTTGTTTTTTCTTGTAAATTTGTTTGAGTTCATTATAGATTCTGGATATTAGCCCTTTGTCAGATGAGTAGTTTGTGAAAATTTTCTCCCATTTTGTAGGTTGCCTGTTCACTCTGATGGTAGTTTCTTTTGCTGTGCAGAAGCTCTTTAGTTTAATTAGATCCCATTTGTCAATTTTGGCTTTTGTTGCCATTGCTTTTCGTGTTTTAGACATGAAGTTCTTGCCCATGCCTATGTCCTGAATGGTAATGCCTAGGTTTTCTTCTAGGGTTTTTATGGTTTTAGGTCTAACATGTAAGTCTTTAATCCATCTTGAATTAATTTTTGTATGAGGTGTAAGGAAGGGATCCAGTTTCAGCTTTCTACATATGGCCAGCCAGTTTTCCCAGCACCATTTATTAAATAGGGAATCCTTTCCCCATTGCTTGTTTTTCTCAGGTTTGTCAAAGATCAGATAGTTGTAGATATGTGGCATTATTTCTGAGGGCTCTATTCTATTCCACTGATCTATATCTCTGTTTTGGTACCAGTACCATGCTGTTTTGGTTACTGTAACCTTATAGAATAGTTTAAAGTCAGGTAGCGTGATGCCTCCAGCTTTGTTCTTTTGGCTTAGGATTGACTTGGCAATGTGGGCTCTTTTTTGGTTCCATATGAACTTTAAAGTAGTTTTTTCCAATTCTGTGAAGAAAGTCATTGGTAGCTTGATGGGGATGGCATTGAATCTATAAATTACCTTGGGCAGTATGGCCATTTTCATGATATTGATTCTTCCTACCCATGAGCATGGAATGTTCTTCCATTTGTTTGTATCCTCTTTTATTTCATTGAGCAGTGGTTTAAAGTTCTCCTTGAAGAGGTCCTTCATGTCCCTTGTAAGTTGGATTCCTAGGTATTTTATTCTCTTTGAAGCAATTGTGAATGGGAGTTCACTTATGATTTGGCTCTCTGTCTGTTATTGGTGTATAAGAATGCTTGTGCTTTTTGTACGTTGATTTTGTATCCTGAGACTTTGCTGAAGTTGCTTATCAGCTTAAGGAGATTTTGGGCTGAGATGATGGGGTTTTCTAGATATACAATGATGTCATCTGCAAACAGGGACAATTTGACTTCCTCTTTCCCTAATTGAATACCCTTTATTTCCTTCACCTGCCTGATCGTCCTGGCCAGAACTTCCATCACTATGTTGAATAGGAGTGGTGAGTGAGGGCATCCCTGTCTTGTGCTGGTTTTCAAAGGGAATGCTTTCAGTTTTTGCCCATTCAGTATGATATTGGCTGTGGGTTTGTCATAGATAACTCTTATTATTTTGAGATACATCCCATCAATACCTAATTTATTGAGAGTTTTTAGCATGAAGGTTGTTGAATTTTGTCAAAGGCCTTTTCTGCATCTAATTGAGATAATCATGTGGTTTTCGTCTTTGTTTCTCTTTATATGCTGGATTACATTTATTGATTTGCGTATATTGAACCAGCCTTGCATCCCAGGGATGAAGCCCAATTGGTCATGGTGGATAAGCTTTTTGATGTGCTGCTGGATTCGGTTTGCCAGTATTTTATTGAGCATTTTTGCATCGGTGTTGATCAAGGATATTGGTCAAAAATTCTCTTTTTTGGTTGTGTCTCTGCCCGGCTTTGGTATCAGGATGATGCTGGCCTCATAAAATGAGTTAGGGAGGATTCCCTCTTTTTCTATTGATTGGAATAGTTTCAGAAGGAATGGTACCACTTCCTCCTTGTACCTCTGGTAGAATTCGGCTGTGAATGCATCTGGTCCTGGACTCTTTTTGGTTGGTAAGCTATTGATTATTGCCACAATTTCAGAGCCTGTTATAGGTCTATTCAGAGATTCAACTTCTTCCTGGTTTAGTCTTGGGAGAGTGTATGTGTCACGGAATTTATCCATTTCTTCTAGATTTTCTAGTTTATTTGCATAGAGGTGTTTGTAGAAACTGCATCAACTAATGAGCAAAATAACCAGCTAACATCATAATGACAGGATCAAATTCACACATAACAATATTAACTTTAAATGTAAATGGACTGAATGCTCCAATTAAAAGAGACAGACTGGCAAATTGGATAAAGAGTCAAGACCCATCATTGTGCTGTATTCAGGAAACCCATCTCACATGCAGAGACACATATAGGCTCAAAATAAAAGGATGGAGGAAGATCTACCAAGGAAATGGAAAACAAAAAAAGGCAGGGGTTGCAATCCTAGTCTCTGGTAAAACAGACTTTAAACCAATGAAGATCAAAAGAGACAAAGAAGGCCATTACATAATGGTACAGGAATCAATTCAACAAGAAAAGCTAACTATCCTAAATATATATACACCCAATACAGGAGCACCCAGATTCATAAAGCAAGTCTTGAGTGACCTACAAAGAGACTTAGACTCCCACACAATAATAACGGGAGACTTTAACACCCAACTGTCCACATTGGACAGATCAATGAGACAGAAAGTTAACAAGGATACCCAGTAATTGAACTCAGCTCTGCACCAAGCGGACCTAATAGACATCTACAGAACTCTCCACCACAAATCAACACAATATAGATTTTTTTCAGCACCACACCACACCCATTCCAAAATTGACCACACAGTTGGAAGTAAAGCTCTCCTCAGCAAAGGTAATAGAACAGAAGTTATAACAAACTGTCTCTCAGACCACAGTGCAATCAAACTAGAACTCAGGATTAAGAAACTCACTCAAAACCTCACAACTACATGGAAACTGAACAACCTGCTCCTGAATGACTACTGGGTACATAATGAAATGAGGGCAGAAGTAAAGATGTTCTTTGAAACCAGCAAGAACAAAGACACAACATACCAGAATCTCTGGGACACATTCAAAGCAGTGTGTAGAGGGAAATTTATAGCACTAAATGCCCACAAGAGAAAGCAGGAAAGAACCAAAATTGACACCCTAACATCACAATTAAAAGAACTAGAAAAGCAAGAGCAAACACATTCAAAAGCTAGCAGAAGGCAAGAAATAACTAAAATCAGAGCAGAAATGAAGGAAATAGAGACACAAAAAACCCTTCAAAAAATTAATGAATCCAGGAGCTGGTTTTTTGAAAGGATCAACAAAATTGATAGACCGCTAGCAAGACTAATAAAGAAAAAAAGAGAGAAGAATCAAATAGATGCAATAAAAAATGACAAAGGGGATATCACCACCGATCCCACAGAAATACAAACTACCAGCAGATCTTTTGAGAACTCCATCACTGGACAGCACCTATGGAATGGTGCTAAATTATTCATGAAATATCCGCCTCCATGATCCACTCAACTGTCACGAGTGCAACCAGCCCCATCTCCAACAATGGGGATTAAAATTCCATATGGGGTGTGGGTGGGGAAACAGATCCAAACTCAATCAGTGGGCAACCTCGATTGGGTCTACTATAGAAGAAGAACCACGAGCTGTCTATGTTCTTTAACACCACTCATGACAGCCGGGTGGGGTGACTCATGCCTGTAATCCCAGCACTTTGGGAGGCTGAGGTGGGTGGATCGCCTGAAGTCAGGAGTTAGAGACCAGCCAGGCCAACATGGTGAAAACTTGTCTCTACTAAAAACACAAAAAATTAGACCGGTGTTGTGCTGGATGCCTGTAATCACACCAATACATTCCAGCATGGGCAAAAATACCAAAACATCGTCTCAAAAAAAAAAAAAAAAAGACTCCCCATGACCACTGCACCAGTGAGAGGGACACCAGCATCACTGAGATGCAAGTGCTGGACATTCTTCATAGGTCAGAGCTCAAAGTAGGGGACAGTTTTACAGAGATGGGCTCCATCCATAGCACCAAAGTGGTGAGAAGATGTGGGAATGGCAGAGGCCAGCACTTTGCCATCAATGCAAGGGGGGCATAAGGAGGTGACACCAGTGCCAGAGTACAGCATGGGGGGACTGCCCTACAATATCTAGGACTTACCTCTTACAGCATGTTTCATTAGCGACAACAGATATAAACGGCAGACAGGTGTGTCCCTGCATTAACAGAAAATAGAAATCATCAAGAGGAACAGAAGGCAGATGTCAGCAGCCCCTTAGAAAGTCATCACCCTTCATCCAGATAAAATCTGAGACAGTGCTCACACGAGAAAGCCTAACTCAAAAAGAGGCTGGGTTCTCATGAGGCAGGTTTATGCAAAACCAAGGAATGTGTACAAGTTTGGGATTCTCCAGTTTCCCTTAGAAAAGACCTACAGTCGTTTGCTTAGGTAACTGAGCACTGAACGAAGGTGAGTATTGTTGTCTTTTAGAAGCTCTTAGCCATGAAGGCCTTGTGGGCATAAAACCCATGGTTTGGAAACATCACCATGACCCTTGTTAGAGTAATGGCTTAAGGGTGGGAGTCAGGAAATTGATGTATTCCTTGCCAACTTCTGCCTCTAAGTGAGTGAACTCTGTTCATGAACCTCTCTCCTCTATGGTTATGTTCCCAGGATCTCATGTATAATCAGGAGTCATAGACTTAGAAACAGGAAAAATACTTATGGTGTTTTTGTGGCCTGTGAGTTATGACTTATAATTCTAGGAAAAAAACAATTGCAAATGGAAAGCCTGTCTATCAATGCTCATCCAAGACAACATAATCAATAAAAACCAATATCAAATCTCAAGGCAAATTATTTCTTGTATATAGATGGCAGAGATGAGCACCACCATCAAAAACTCAAGGACCAGTGCTGTTGGTCCGGTCATCTCTTTCATGGAATTCACCAGTCTGGTATCTTCAGAATCCAGAAGGATGATGGCAGATGGCAGGAAACTAATGCAAACACCATCAGGTGTGGCCCCACTGTAGCAGCTGTGATGAATTTTTCCTCCTTACCATAGCAATAAATAACACAACCTCGGTCACACTGTATGCACTGTTGGTCTGCAAAATCCATGTTTTGCAAAACTCTTCAGGAAGGTGGAGCTGTAATATTGGCATTGACATGAGAACAACAGCAGTATTTATTCACAGTCTGAATTTCTCTGTCTTCCTGTCTCTCTCATTAGCCATCCAAGTAGTCCTGAGGAACCAAGTCCATCAGAACATTCTGCAACATAATACACAGCTCCATTCTCCATTCAAATTTTGTTGTTGTTGTTGATGAGACAACATCTTACTCCATCACCCAGGCTGACGTACAGTGGGGCTATCTGGGCTCACTGTAGCCTCGAGCTTCCAGGCTCAAGGCATCCTCTCACCTCAGCCTCCTAAGTGGCTTGAACTACAGACACACAGCGACATGCTGGGCTATTTTTCATATATTTTGTAGAGACGTGCTCTCACTATGTTATTCAGGCTGGACTCAAACTCCTGAGGTCAAGTGATCCAAGCACCTTGGCCTCAAAGTGCTGGGATTACAGGCCTGAGCCACTGCACCCAGCCCAATCTCCATTCTACTGATAACAATGTCATTGCTAGGTCTGATGGACAGGAAATGGTAAGGTTTCTGAAAACCTAAGGATCACACAGCGAGTTCCAAAGGCTGAAAGTGCATGTCTGTCGACACTGATACCAATGACATCCAATGGTGAGAATGACATTCCTTGTAGTCCTAGCTCTATTCATAATAAATCTATACTGAAGTGTAAGAGTTTGATGGTCATGGGGACTTTCCATGTCTCTGCTTTTCAGCGATGTGCCATATCTATGAAGTGTTTAGAAATGCAACATCCTGAGGCATGCTGGGCATATCCTCTAATAAAAAGGAAAATACCATTTTATGGTCCTGTATGTCTACAAGTTGGAACACATGGGCCTGTGATCCAGATGAGGGAAATGGGAATATCCCCACTCATTCACCTTCATCCTTGAAGCCCATTTGAAAGCTTTGGGCTTCCCATCCTTGTAGATTTTAGTGTTGTGGGCTGGTTGCGGTGACTCTCACCTGTATTGCCAACACTTTGGGAGGCCTAGACAGGTGAATCCACTGAGGCCAAAAATTCGAGACCAGCCTGGCCAAGATGGTGAAACCCCGTCCCTACTAAAAATACAAAAATTGCAAGGTATTGGGGCCAGCAACTGTAATCCCAGCTGCTCGGGAGGCTGAGGCTGGAGAATTGCTTGAACCCAAAAGGCAGAGACTGCAGTGACCCGATCCTGTCTTTGCACTCCATCTGGGAAAGAAGAACAAAACTTCTGTCTTGGAAAAAAAAACAAAAACAAAAAAAAATGTTAGAGTTGTGGGTCTAGAGGTCTATACCTCAGAAAGAGAATGGTTTCACCAAGGGACAAAGAAGGAGTTGCTTTAAACTTTGACTTGCCATTTCTTTTCAGTGTGTTTGTTCTCTTGCATCAAGAGACCACCAGAGAAGTGGTGCAATTACCTTCCTGTCAAGAATCGTTGACCATCATCTGCAAGAGGGTAAGATCCTGATATATAATTAGGGCAGAAATACTTAGTCTGAGAAGGGTAAGACATCCAGAGGCCCTATTAATGATGTCGTTTTCTCCATGCCTGACTCTGACTCCATGTGCTGGACTGCTCCCTGTGTGGATGGCCTTATGGCCTGCTCAGACTGAGGTCCCACCCCAAGTGGAACCTCCATGGAGGGCTCTACTCTTGTATGGGCTCTGATCTTCACACGGAGACACTCTCCCATGGACACCTCTTCACCCACTTGGGGTCTGAAACTGGGCTACTCCATCCCTCCCTAACCTGGAACAGAGAGCTTTCACTGCTATTACACAAGTCATAGAGGCTAAATCCTCATTTTTCCAAGATAATTATTGAAACATTAGTCCTGGGTTGATAAGACAAGATAAGCTAACTTTTCATAAGTTTGCTTATCAAGTTCTGAATAAATTCAAATAAATTCATCTTCCCCACACACCTTAGTTTTCGACATCACACACACTCCCATACTCACAGGGTGAGCACGAAGGCTTCACTGTCAGTGGAGAAAGTGGCAAAACCCTCCTGTGCCTCATCTTGGTCTAGACCCGGCCCTCATCCTTTCCCACTCTTCCCCTCATTCCCTTGGATTCATCCACACTGGCCTCCTGCCTGCTGCCCCACCTCCCTGCCAATCTCACCCCTGCCTCAGGGCCTTTGCACGTGCAGTGGCTTCACGCCATATCCTCTTCACCCATATCTCACAACCCCCTTTCTTTTATAATTCAGGTCTCAGCTTGCATGTAATCTCAGTGAGGATTACCCAAACCACATAGTTCATTCATTCATTCATATATTCATTCAATGGCATATTGACAAAGCAGCTACTTCATGCCAGGCCTTGGGCTAGGTGTTACGGATATGGCAGCAAACAAAACAAGAGTTTTCTGCTCTCAAATTTTTACCCACTTAAAGGAGAAATCATACATCATCTGTAAATAAATACATGATCTGTAAATAATGATGTAAATAAATGCATCATCTGTAAATCTGTAAATAATGATGTAAATAAATACATCACCTGTAAATGATGTAAATAAATACATCATCTGTAAATAAATAAAGTATAATGATAATAAAAAAAGATGGGAATTGAACAATGAGAACACATGGACACAGGAAGGGGAACATCACAGTCTGGGGACTGTTGTGGGTGGGGGGAGGGGGGAGGGATAGAATTAGGAGACATACCTAATGCTAAACGACAAGTTAATGGGTGCAGCACAGCAGCATGGCACATGTATACATATGTAACTATCCTGCACATTGTGCACATGTACCCTAAAACTTAAAGTATAATAATAATAATTATAATAATAATAATAATAAAATAGTAGGATTTTTGGTTGGATGTGACCGTGAAGCTTGCAAATACCATCTTACAACACGTCATTTTATTTTATTGTATTTCATTTTATTTTTAATTTTATTATTATTATTCTTTAAGTTTTAGGGTACATGTGCACAATGTGCAGGTTTGTTACATATGTATACATGTGCCATGTTGGTGTGCTGCACCCTGTAACTTGTCATTTAGCATTAGGTATATCTCCTAATGCTATCCCTCCACCCTCCCCCACACCACAACAGTCCCCGGTGTGTGATGTTCCTCTTCCTGTGTCCATGTGTTCTCATTGTTCAATTCCCCCCTATGAGTAAGAACATGTGGTGCTTGGTTTTTCATCCTTGCCATAGTTTGCTGAGAATGATGGTTTCCAGCTTCATCCATGTCCCTACAAACGACATGAACTCATCATTTTTTATGGCTGCATAGTTTTCCATGGTGTATATGTGTCACATTTTCTTAATCCAGTCTATTATTGTTGGACATTTGGGTTGGTTCCAAGTCTTTGCTTTTGTGAGTAGTGCCGCAATAAACATACGTGTGCATGTGTCTTTATAGCAGCATGATTTACAATCCTTTGGGTATATACCCAGTAATGGGATGGCTGGGTCAAATGGTATTTCTAGTTCTAGATCCCTCAGGAATCACCACACTGACTTCCACAATGGTTGAACTAGTTTATAGTCCCACCAACAATGTAAGTGTTCCTATTTCTCCACATCCTCTCCAGCACCTGTTGTTTCCTGACTTTTTAATGATCGCCATTCTAACTGGTGTGAGATGGTATCTCATTGTGGTTTTGATTTGCATTTCTCTGATGGCCAGTGATGATGGGCATTTCTTCATGTATTTTTTGGCTGCATAAATGTCTTCTTTTGAGAAGTGTCTGTTCAAATCCTTTGCTCACTTTTTGATGGGGTTGTTTGTTTTTTCTGGTAAATTTGTTTGATTTCATTATAGATTCTGGATATTGGCCCTTTGTCAGATGAGTAGGTTGCAAAAATTTTCTCCCATTCTGCAGGTTGCCTGTTCACTCTGATGGTAGTGTCTTTTGCTGCGCAGAAGCTCTTTAGTTTAATTAGATCCCATTTGTCAATTTTGGCTTTTGTTGCCATTGCTTTTCATGTTTTAGACATGAAGTCCTTGCCCATGCCTATGTCCTGAATGGTATTGCCTAGGTTTTCTTCTAGGGTTTTTATGGTTTTAGGTCTAACATTTAAGTCTTTAATCCATCTTGAATTAATTTTTGTATAAGGTGTAAGGAAGGGATCCAGTTTCAGCTTTCTACATATGGCTAGCCAGTTTTCCCAGCACCATTTATTAAATAGGGAATCCTTTCCCCAATTCTTGTTTTTGTCAGTTGTGTCAAAGATCAGATAGTTGTAGATATGTGACATTATTTCTGAGGGTTCTGTTCTGTTCCATTGATCCATGTCTCTGTTTTGGTACCAGTACCATGCTGTTTTGGTTACTATAGCCTTGTAGTATAGTTTGAAGTCAGGTAGTGTGATGCCTCCAGCTTTGTTCTTTTGGCTTAGGATTGACTTGGTGATGCGGGCTCTTTTTTGGTGCCATATGAACGTTAAAGTAGTTTTTTCCAATTCTGTGAAGAAAGTCACTGGCAGCTTGATGGGGATGGCATTGAACCTGTAAATTACCTTGGGAAGTATGGCCATTTTCATAACATTTTTTCTTCCTACCCATGAGCATGGAATGTTCTTCCATTTGTTTGTATCCTCTTTTATTTCATTGAGCAGTGGTTTGTAGTTCTTGAAGAGCTCCTTCACATCCCTTGTAAGTTGGATTCCTAGGTATTTTATTCTCTTTGAAGCAATTGTGAATGGGAGTTCACTCATGATTTGGCTCTCTGTTTGTCTGTTATTGGTGTATAAGAATGCTTGTGATTTTTCCACATTGATTTTGTATCCTGAGACTTTGCTGAAGTTGCTTATCAGCTTAAGGAGATTTTGGGCTGAGACAATGGGGTTTTCTAGATATACAATCATGTCATCTGCAAATAGGGACAATTTGCCTTTCTCTTTTCCTAATTGGATGCCCTTTATTTCCTTCTCCTGCCTGAATGCCCTGGCCAGAACTTCCAACACTATGTTGAATAGGAGTGGTGAGAGAGGGCAACCCTGTCTTGTGCTGGTTTTCGAAGGGAATGCTTTCGGTTTTTGTCCATTCAGTATGATATTGGCTGTGGGTTTGTCATAGATAGCTCTATTATTTTGAGATATGTCCCATCAATTCCTAATTTATTGAGAGTTTTTAGCATGAAGGGTTGTTGAATTTTATCAAAGGCCTTTTCTGCGTCTATTGAGATAATCATGTGGTTTTTGTCTTTGATTCTGTTTATATGCTGGATTACATTTTTTGATTTTCGTATGTTGAACCAGCCTTGGATGCCAGGGATGAAGCCCACTTGATCATGGTGGATAAGCTTTTTGATGTGCTGCTGGATTCGGTTTGCCAGTATTTTATTGAGGATTTTTGCATCAATGTCCATCAAGGATATTGGTCTAAAATTCTCTTTTTTGGTTGTGTTTCTGCCAGGCTTTGGTAGGCTGGTTGATGCTGGCCTCATAAAATGAGTTAGGGAGGATTCCCTCTTTTCCTATTGATTGGAATAGTTTCAGAAGGAATGGTACCAGCTCCCCCTTGTACCTCTGGTAGAAGTTGGCTGTGAATCCATCTGGTCCTGGACTTTTTTTGATTGGTAAGCTATTAATTATTGCCTCAATTTCAGAGCCTGTTATTGTTCTACTCAGAGATTCAGCTTCTTCCTGGTTTCGTCTTGGGAGGGTGTATGTGTCGAGGAATTTATCCATTTCTTCTAGATTTTCTAGTTTATTTGCATAGAGGTGTTTATAATATTCTCTGATGGTAGTTTGTATTTCTGTGTGATCGGTGGTGATATTCCCTTTATCATTTTTTATTGCCTGTATTTGATTCTTCTTTCTTTTCTTCTTTATTAGTCTTGCTAGCAGTCTATCAATTTTGTTGGTCTTTTCAAAAAACCAGCTCCTGGATTCATTGATTTTTTTAAGGGTTTTTTGTGTCTCTATTTCCTTCAGTTCTGCTCTGATTTTTGTTATTTCTTGCCTTCTCCTAGCTTTTGAATGTGTTTGCTCTTGCCTCTCTAGTTCTTTTTATTGTGATGTTAGGGTGTCAATTTTAGATCTTTCCTGCTTTGTCTTGTGGGCGTTTAGTGCTATGAATTTCCCTCTACACACTGCTTTGAATGTGTCCCAGAGATTCTAGTTTGTTGTGTCTTTGTTCTCGTTGGTTTCAAACAACGTCTTTATTTCTGCGTTCATTTCGTTATGTACCCAGTAGTCATTCAGGAGCAGGTTGTTCAGTTTCCATGTAGTTGTGAGGTTTTGAGTGAGTTTCTTAATCCTGAGTTCTAGTTTGATTGCACTGTGGTCTGAGAGACAGTTTGTTATAATTTCTGTTCTTTTACATTTGCTGAGAAGTGCTTTACTTCCAACTACGTGGTCAATTTTGGAATAGGTGTGGTGTGGTGCTGAAAAGAATGTATATTCTGTTTGATTAGGGGTGGAGAGTTCTGTAGATGTCTGTTAGGCCAACTTGGTGCAGAGCTGTGTTCAATTGCTGGATATCTTTGTTAACTTTCTGTCTCGTTGATCTGTCTAATGTTGACAGTGGGGTGTTAAAGTCTCCCATTATTCTTGTGTGGGAGTCTAAGTCTCTTTGTAGGTCACTAAGAACTTGCTTTATGAATCTGGATGCTCTTGTTTGGGTGTATATATATTTAGGATAGTTAGCTCTTCTTGTTGAGTTGATCCCTTTACCATTATATAATGGCCTTCTTTGTCTCTTATGATCTTTGTTGGTTTAAAGCCTGTTTTATCAGAGACTAGAGTTGCAACACCTGCCTTTTTTTGTTTTCCATTTTCTTGGTAGATCTTCCTCCATCCCTTTATTTGGAGCTTATGTGTGTCTCTGCACGTGAGATGGGTTTATCCAATTTGGCAGTCTGTGTCTTTTAATTGGAGCATTTATCCCACTTACATTTAAGGTTAACATTGTTATGCGTGAATTTAATCCTGTCATTATGATGTTAGCTTGTTATTTTGCTTGTTAGTTGATGCAGTTTCTTCCTAGCCTTGATGGTCTTTAATATTTGGCCTGTTTTTACAGTGCTGGTATCAGTTGTTCCTTTCCATGTTTAGTGCTTCCTTCAGGAGCTCTTTTAGGGCAGGCCTGGTGGTGACAAAGTCTCTCTGCATTTGTTTGTCTGTAAAGGATTTTATTTCTCCTTCACTTATGAAGCTTAGTTTGGCTGGATATGAAATTCTAGGTTGAAAATTCTTTTCTTAAGAATGTTGAATATTGGCCCCCACTCTCTTCTGGCTTGTAGAGTTTCTGCCAAGAGATCAGCCATTAGTTGGATGGGCTTCCCTTTGTGGGTAACCCGATCTTTCTCTCTGGCTGCCCTTAACATTTTTTCCTTCATTTCAACTTTGGTGAATCTGACAATTATGTGTCTTGGAGTTGCCTCTTCTTGAGAAGTTTCTTTGTGGCATTCTCTGTATTTCCTGAACTTGAATGTTGGCCTGCCTTGCTAGATTGGGGAAGCTCTCCTGGGTAATAACCTGCAGAGTGTTTTCCAACTTGGTTCCTTTCTCCCCATCACTTTCAGGTACACCAATCCAATGTAGATTTGGTCTTTTCACATAGTCCCATATTTCTTGGAGGCTTTGTTTGTTTCATTTTATTCTTTTTTCTCTAAACTTCTCTTCTCATTTCATTTCATTCATTTTGTTTTCCATCACTGATACCGCTTCTTCCAGTTTATCGCATCAGCTACTGAGGCTTGTGCATTCATCTCGTATTTCTTGTGCCATGGTTTTCAATTCCATCAGTTTCTTTAAGGACTTCTCTGCATTGGTTATTCTAGTTAGCCATTCATCTAATTTTTTTTCAAGGTTTTTAACTTCTTTGCGATTGGTTTGAACTTCCTCCTTTAGCTCAGAGTAGTTTGATCTTCTGAAGTTTTCTTCTCTGAACTCATCAAAGTCATTCTCCGTCCAGCTTTGTTCCACTGCTGGTGAGGAGCTGCATTCCTTTGGAGGAGGAGAGATGCTCTGATTTTTAGAGTTTCCAGTTTTTCTGCCCTGTTTTTTCCCCATCTTTATGCTTTTATCTACCTTTGGTCTTTGATGATGTTGACATACAGATGGGTTTTTGGTATTGATGCTATTCCTTTCTGTTTGTTAGTTTTCCTTCTAACAGTCAGGACCCTCAGCTGCGAGTCTGTTGGAGTTTACTGGAGGTCCACTCCAGACCCTGTTTGCCTGGGTATCAGCAGTGGTGGCTGCAGAACAGCGGATATTGGTGAACCGCAAATGCTGCTGACTGATCGTTCTTCTGCGTTTCATCTCAGAGGAATATCTGGCTGTGTGAGGTGTCAGTCCAGCCCTACTGGGGTGTGCCTCCCAGTTAGGCTACTCGGGGGTCAGGGGCCCACTTGAGGAGGCAGTCTGCCCGTTCTCAGATCTCAAGCTGCATGCTGGAGGAACCACTACTCTCTTCAATGCTGTCAGACAGGGACATTTAAGTCTGCAGAGGTTACTGCTGCCTTTTGTTTGTCTGTGTCCTGCCAGCAGAGGTGGAGCCTACAGAGGCAGGCAGGCCTCCTTGAGCTGTGGTGAGCTCCACCCAGTTCGAGCTTCCCAGCCACTTGGTTTACCTACGCAAGCCTCTGCAATGGTGGGCACTGCACTCCCAGCCTCGCTGCTGCCTTGCAGTTTGATCTCAGACTGCTGTGCTAGCAATGAGTGAAGCTCTGTGGGTGTAGGACCCTCTAATCCAGGTGCAGGATATAATCTCCTGGTGTGCCATTTGTTAAGCCCCTTGGAAAAGTGCAGTATTAGGGTGGGAGTGACCCAATTTTCCAGGTGCCATCTGTTACCCCTTTCTTTGACCAGGAAAGGGAATTCCCTGACCCCTTGAACTTCCAAGGTGAGGTGATGCCTCACCCTGTTTCAGCTCATGCACAGTGTGCTGCACTCACTGTCTTACACCCACTGTCCAGCACTCCCCAGTGAGATGAACCTGGTTCCTCAGTGGAAATGCAGAAATCACCCGTCTTCTGCATCATTCACGCTGGGAGCTGTAGACCGGAGCTGTTCCTATTCGTCCATTTTGGCTCCACCGGCACAACCCATTATTTTAATCCATTAAAACTTAACACCATTTGCCTTAAGAAACATACAAGCAGAAAGAAAACTAGTAAAAACTCTATTCCTTAACTTCGTCCTTCTGCTTTTTAACTTCTTGTTGTTTCTATTTATATCTTATTGTATTGTCTATTTCTTGAAGAGTGGTGGTAGCTCTTATTTTTTATTGGTTTATCATTCAGCCTCTCTACTTAGAATAACATCAGTTTACATACCACAGGTACAGGGTTATAATGTTTTTTGTTTTGCTTTGTACTTACAATTATCAGTGAGTTTTGCACCTTCAGATGACTATTTATTGCTCATCAGTGTTTTAGTTTTTCTGATTGAAGTGTTCCCTTTAGCATTTATTGTAGGACAGGTCTGGCATTGATGAATTCCCTCAGTTTTTTTTTTGTCTGAAAAAGTATTTATTTCTCCTTTAGGATGTTTTTGCCAGATATTCTATTGTAGGGTAGAAGTTATTTTTCCTGAGTACTTTCAATATCAAGCCTCTCTCCTGGCCTGTAAGTTTCCACCAAAAAGTCTGCTGCCAGATGTATTGGAGCTCCATTTTATGTTATTTGTGTCTTTTCTCTTGCTGCCTTTAGGATCCTTTTCTTATCCTTGACTTTTCAGAGTTTGATTATTAAATGCTTTGAGGTCATCTTTTTTTGGTTCAATCTGCCTGGTTTTCTATAACCATCTTGTACTTGTTTATTGATATTTTTCTCTTATCTTGGGGAGTTCTCTGTTATTATCTTCTTAAAGAAACTTTCTACCCTTATCCCTTTCTCTACCTCTTCTTTAAGATGAATAAATTTTAGGTTTGCCCCTTTGAGGCTATTTTCTAGATCCTATAGGCTTGCTTCATTGTTGTTTGTTCTTTTTTCTTCTGTCTCCCTTTACTGTGTTTTTCAATTAGCCTGTTTTTAAGCTCACTGATTCTTGCTTCTGCTTGATCAATTCTGCTTTTGAGGGACTCTGCTGCATTCTTAAGTAGACCCATTGCATTTTTCAACTCCAGGATTTCTGCTTGATTCTTTTTAATGATTTCAATCTCTTTGTTAAATTTACCTGATAGAATTCTGAATTCCTTCTCTGCATTATCTTGAATTTCTCTGATTTTCCTCATAATGACTATTTTGAATTCTGTGTCTGAAAGGTCACATATCTCTGTTTCTTCAGTACTGACCCCCAGTCTCTTATTTCATTTATTTGGTGAGTTCCTATTTTCCTGGATGGTGTTGATGCTAGTCGATGTTCCTCGGTGTTTAGGAATCAGAGGGTTAGGTATTTATTGTTGTCTTCACTGTCTGGGATTATTTGCAGCCATTCTTCTGGGAAAGACATTTCAGATATCTGAAAGGACTTGGGTGTTGCAATCTAAGCTGTATCTGCTTTAGGGAGCACCCCCATCCCAGTAACACTGTGATTCTTGCGTACTTCTGTCAGTATCATTTTGACAGTGTTGGAGAAGATCCAGGACAATTCTCTGAATTATTAGGTGGACACTTGGTTCTTTCTTTTTTTTTTTTTTTTTTAGATGGAGTCTCACTGTGTTGCCCAGGCTGGAGGGGTCAGTGGTGCGATCTCCACTCACTGCAACCTCCACCTCCCAGTTCAAGCAATTCTCCTGCCTAAGCCTCCTGAGTGGCTGAGATTACAAGTCCATGTGTTACCATGCTCGGCTAATTTTTGTATTTTTAGTAGAGACGTGATTTCACCATGTTGGTCAGGCTGGTCTCAAACTCCTGACCTCGTGATCTGTCAGCCTCAGCCTCCCAAAGTGCTGGGATTACAGGTGAGAGTCACCGCACCTGGCTCTTAGGTGGACACTTTCATTCCCTTTCCTTACTTTCTCCCAAACATAGAGAGTCTTTGTCTGTGTTCTGAATTACATAATGCTGGAGGTGAAGTGATATAAGCATCAATGTGGCAACCACCACTATGAATGCACTGGCTCAGATTTGAAGCCACCACACACAGCACTGAGTCTTGCCCAAGGCTTGCAGTAACCTCTCTCTGACTACTGCCTATGTTCACTCAAGGATCTAGGGTTCTACAATCAGCCGATGGCAAAGCCAGCCAGGCCTGTGTTTTTTCCTTAAGAGATGTGAGATTCCCCAAGCTCTTGATGTGTGCACATGTGCCATTTGGGAGTCAAGGACTAGAGTCAAAAATCTTAGAAGTCTACCTTGTGTTCTGTTGTACTGTGGTTGAGCTGGCACTCAGATCACATTACACAGTCCTTCTAAGTCTTCCTTCCACTTTCCAAAAAAAGAGGAGCCTAAGCCCATAGCCACCACCATCTCAGGGCACAAGGACACTGCCAGACAACCAGCCTCGTTCCTTTAAGGTCCCGGGTCTCTTGGGTAAGCTTATCGTGTATGCTGCCTGGCCTGGGACTCATCTTCAGGGTTCTAGGCTCCTCTCTGGCAAAGGACAGGTCCAGAATTGTTGATAAAGAGTTAACTCCTAGAATCAGAGACCCCACAAGCCCAATTAGTGCTCTGCCCCACTGTGCCTTTGCTGGCACCTAACGTGCAAGACAAAGTCCCATTTACTTTTCCCTCTGCTTTTCTCAAACAGAAGCATTTTTGCCCTTTAGCAACCACAGCTGGTAATGTGCTGAGTCTTACCTGAAGTTAGGAAGTTTCAGAGGTCCCCACAAAAGCCCTTGACATACCACAGGGGTATTGCAGCTGCTTATTCAGGGTTCAGGGTTTCCTCAGTTAGCAGATGTCAAATGCTGGCTGTTCTGTGTGCTTTCTTTCAATGCAACAGATTGTGCATTGGCCCAGGGTGTGTCTGGAAATGTCATCTGTGGCCAGGAGTGGTCGCTCATGCCTGTAATCCCAGCACTTTGGGAGATCCTAAAAATACAAAAATTACCCTGGCGTGGTGGTGGGTGCCTGTAATCCCAGCTACTCAGGAGGCTGAGGCAAAGAATTATTTGAACCTGAGAGACAGAGGTTGCAGTGAGCTGGGATCGAGCCACTGCACTCCTGCCTGGTGACAGAGGGAGACTCTATCTCAAAACAAAATAAAAAAAGACAAAAAATGAAAAAGGAAGAAATGTCATCTGGGAGCTAGAGCCTGGTATCAGGATAACAGTGGCCACATAAAATCAGTGTCAAATTATTGCATCCTTTTTCAATTTTTCAAGAGTTTGAGTAGAATTGTAATTACTTCTTTCAGTGGTTGGTAGGATTCAGCAGTTAACCCATCGCGTCCTTCTTGTGATGACTTTGATCTCATTACTCATTATTAGTTTATAAGATTTCCTATTTCTTCATGGTTCATATTTAGCGGGATGTGTGTCTTCAGACACTTATTAATTTTCTCCAGGAGTTTTAGTTTTTTGGCGCATAGTTGTTTCTCATCGTTGCTAATGATTCTTTATATTTCTGAAGTCTCAGTTATTCTGTCTTCTTTTTATTTCCAATTTTTTTGTTTGAGTCTTCTGACTTCACTTCTTAATTAGTCTCCCCAAGGGTTTGTCAATTTTATCTTTTCAGAAAAACAACTCTTTTTGTTGATGGTCTATGTTATTTTAAAGTTTCAATTTCATTAATTTTTGCTCAATATTTAATATTTATTTCCTTCTACTAATTTTAGGATTGGTTGGTTCCTACTTTTATTATTCTTTGGAGTATGTCGTTAGGTTATTATTTTGAAGTCTTTCAGCTTTGTTGACATAGGCATTATTGGTATAAAGTTCCTTCTTAATGCTGCTTTTGCTGTAGGCAATGAGAACCATGGAACCAAGTTGTACAATGAGAACACATGGACACAGGAAGGGGAACATCACACTCTGGGGACTTTTGTGGGGTGGGGGGAGGGGGGAGGGATAGCATTGGGAGATGTACCTAATGCTAGATGATGAGTTAGTGGGTGCAGCCCACCAGCATGGCACATGTATACATATGTAACTAATCTGCACATTTTGCACATGTACCCTAAAACTTAAAGTATAATAATAAAAAAAGAAAAAAGAAAAAAAAACTGGTATCGGGTACTTAGGTATTAATAATTGTTGTATCCTCTTGCTGATTGACGTCTTTATTATTAACTAGTGACCCTCCTTGTCTTTTGTTGTTACAGTCTGTGATTTTAGTCTATTTTATCTAATATGTGTATAGCTACTCTGGCACTTTTTTGGTTTCCAGCTTCATGAAATATCCTTTTCCATTTCCCTGTTTTCATTTCCCTTTCAGTGTCTCTATAGGTGAAGTAGATTTCTTTAAGGCACCATATAGTTGGGTCTTATTTCTTTATCCATTTGACCATTTAGAGAATTTAGAACACAGTCAGTGTTATTATTCATAAGTAAAAACTTAAGAGTGGGTGTAGTGGTGTACATCTGTATTTCCTGCACTTTGAGAGGCTGAGGCAAGCTGATCTCCCGGAGTCAGGATTTCGAGACCAGCCTGCTCAACATGATGAAACTCTGTCTCTACTAAAAATACAAAAATTAGCCAAGCACGGTGATCCATGCCTGTAATCCAATTTATTTGGGAGTCTGAGGCAGGAGAAGCTTGAACCTGGGAGGCAAAGGTTGCAGTGAGCCGAGATCGCACAGAGAAGTCATCTCCACTATCCTCATCAGAACCTCTGGTTCACAGCATTTGTGAGCACAAATCAATGATAGTTATTTTTTTCCTACTAATTAGGGATATTTTATTATGCAGCAATAGCCTCCAGCAAAACGATCCATCAAATATGATTCCTACAAGTTGACAGGGCTGGAATTATTACAGAACAACTAAGGTGGCTATACTTGATTCCCAATGTCCAATTTTTCATGAATAGAGAAATTTATCTTCCACCCCCCCACCCCAAGAAATGACGTTTTGCTCTTATGCCCAGGCTGGAGTCAAGTGGCACAATCTCAGCTCACTGCAACCTCTGCCCCCCAGCTTCAAGAAATTCACCTTTTGAACAAGGAGATATTAAGGATACACTATGTGTATGCTACCAGTGGTTTCAGGAGACTCAGAGAAGAGAGAAACAGTCACTGGCCTTATGCAACTGATATTCTCGGGAGGAGAGAAAGACAATCAAGAAAGAAACATGCTGTATTTCAGATAGCTGTAAGTCCTCCACAAGAAAAGAAAGCAGGTGAGGGACATAGGAAGTGTGTCAACCATAAGCTTCCCACTAATTCTATAAGTTGGTCAGGGATATCTTCCAAGAATAAGTGGCATCTGAGCAATCACCTGAAGGGAGGAAGGGAGGGAGGCTGTGAGTGGTGGCTCACACCTGTAATCCCAGCACTTTGGGAGGCCTAGGAGGGCAGATCGCCTGAGCTCAGGAGTTCAAGACCACCCAGAGCAACCTGATGATACCCAATCTCTATTAAAAACAGAAAAAAAAATAGCCGGGTGTGGTGGCATGCACCTGTAGTCCCAACTTCCTTGCCCAGCTGATTTCTCTCTCTCTCTCTCTCTCTCCAGCTCTCTCTCTCTCTCTCTCTCTACATATATATATTTTGTAGAGATAGGGTCTCAATGTGTCACCCAGTCATCAAGCAATTCTTGTATACTGTTTTCCAAAAGCATGGGAATTACAGGTGTGAAATACCCGGCCGGTCCTGAAAAATGTGATATTTGGCTTTCTCTGCCTGGCTTCTTTTACCCAAAATAACGACCTAAAGTTCCTTCAAGGTTGCTGCAAAAGACATGATTTTCAACTGTTTTATAACTGACTAGTATTCCTGTGTGTATATATATACCACATTTTCTTTATTCATTCTTCTGTTGATTGACATGTAGGGTGATTCCATATCTTTGCTACTGTAAATAATGCTGCAGCAAATATTTGTGTGCGTTTTGATCTATTCCTTTGAGTAGGTAAGCAGTAGGGCAATTGCAGGACTGAATAGTTGTTTTATTTTTTGTTCTTTCAGAAATCTCCATAGTGCTTGCCATAAAATCTGTGCTAATTTACATTTCCAACAACAATGCATAAGATTTCCCCTTTTCTCCACATTCTCACTAACATTTGTTATGTTTTTGTCTTTTTCATAATACCCATTCTGACGGGAGTAAGATATCTCATTGTGGTGGTTGTTGATATTTTTGAGACAGGGTCCCACTCTGTTGCCAGACTGGAGTGCAGTGGTGCGATCTTGGCTCCCTGCAACCTCCGCCTCCCGGGTTCAAGCGATTCTCCTGCCTGAGCGTCCTGAGTAGCTGGGACTCTAGGCACGTGCCACCATGCCCGGCTAATTTTTTCTATTTTTAGTAAAGACAGGGTTTCACCATGTTGGCCAGGACGGTCACTATCTCTTGAGCTCATGATTCACCTGCCTCAGCCTCCCAAAGTGCTGGAATTACAGTCGTGAGGCAGCGCACCCGGCCTCATTGTGGTTTTAATGAGCATTTCTCTGATGATTCATGGTGTGGAGCATTTTTTTGAAATACATTTTTGCCATTTATATGTGCTGTTTTAAAAACTGATTCCTGTCCAGGTGCAGTTGTGCATGCTTGTAACCCCAGAACTTTGGGAGGCTGAGGTCAACGGATCACTTGAGGCAAAGAGGTAGAGATCAGCCTGGCCAACAAGGCAAAACCCCGTCTTTACTAAAAATACAAAAAATCAGCCACGTGCTATGGCTCTTGCCTGCAGTGCAAGTTACTCAGGAAGCTCAGGCACAGGAATTGCTAGAACCCAGTAGGCACAGGTCGCAGTGAGCCAAGATCATGGCACTGCACTGCAGCACGGATAATAGAACAAGACCTGTCTCAAAAAAACAAATGAATAAATAAATAAGATAAAAAATTTTAAAAAGTCTCTTTATGTCCTACTCCCACTTTTTAATGGGATTCTTTGGAATTTTCTGTTGTAGTTGAGATCTTTGTTTACTCTGGGTATTAGACTTTTGTCAAAGGAGAAGTTTACAAATAATTTCTCCCATTCTGCAGTTGGTCTGCTCACTCTGTTGAGAGGATTATTTTTTTGGCTGTGCAGCAGATTTTGTTTCAATAAAGCTTTTGAATTTATATAATTAAAATTTTCAGTTTGGTTTAAATTTGCATTGGTCTACTTTTGGTTTTGTTGCTTGTATTTTTGAAGTTGTACTCTTGAACTCTTTTCTAGACAGTAACCAGAAGTGTTTTCTCTAGGTTTCTTCTCATATTTTTATTATTTAAGTACATATATTTAAGTCTATAATTCATCTTCAATTGATTTTTGTAAATATGGTGAGAAATAGGAGTCCAGTTCTATTCTTCTGCATATAACAATTCAGTTGTCCCAGCACCAATTATTGAAAAGGATGTGCTTTCTCCAATCTATATTCTTATCAGCTTTGTCAAAGATCAGTTGGCTATAAATGTATGGCTTTCTTTCTGGGCTCTCTAGTCTGTTACATCGACCTGTGTGTCTATTCATATATTACTATCATGCTGTATTGGTGATGATGGCTTTGTAATATAATTTGAAGTCAAGAAATGTGATGCTCCCAGCTTTGTTTATTTGCTTCAGAAAGGCTGAGTCGACAACTGCAGAGAGGAAGCTGCCCCTCCTCACAGGGACTCCTTCCTGGAAAAAGATCATGGTTCCCACCGACCATATAACCACGGCAGGTGTTCCTGAAATTCCCAAAGGGAAGCCCTACCCAGCAAGGCGGGAATGAATCAAGGTCCCACTTAAGGAATCTGGCCACAATCAGGCACAGCAGCTGTGCTGCCTTGTGGGGGACCAGACCACCTGGACTCCCTGGAGCCTGCAGGCTAGAGTGTCTGAGTCCTTGGAAACACAGAGATGGAGGCCGCCCTCACCTCCCCGGAAAACTGTAGTCTCAGGCAGTCTCCAGCCTATTGCCACTGGTTGGCTACTATTCCAAGCCAGTAGGTCTTAACTTGAGAGGTGTTGTGGAAGTGGGGCCCACAGAGTGAGGATGCTTGGCTCCCTGGATTCAGCCCCTTTCCTAAGGGAATGTACAGATGGAACTCCCACCTTGCCCAGCTTTCCAAGTATATAAAACTCCGGAGTCTCTGTGAGTGTGTGAGCGGCTCCTCTGGCAACATTCAACACAGCTGTGTGTATCTGAGCCAAGACCCTTATGGCATGAGCTAATGGGAGGATATTCTGATCCATGCATTGCAAAGATGCATGGTAGAAGCATGGTTTGTGGGTAGGGGTCATGCACTCACTCACTGCTTCTCTTGGCTGTAGGTGAAGTTTTCTTTAGCTCTGTGCTGATACTGGGTGCATCATCACCCACCTCCTTTGTTTCTTCTCCTGGGTCAAGTCGTTTGCCTAATCAGTCCCAATGTAGGAACCTGGATATTTCAGTTCAAGGTGCTGAATTCACCGTGCTTTTCATTCGGGGAAGGCAGCTGCTTCTCATTGGCCATCTTGGCCTGCTCCCTTCACATCTCTTTCTATAAAATGACTGCCATTCCAGGAATATCCATTACTTAACTTCACCTGAAACAAACAGAAGGCTCATTATACTTATCATGGGCTCACTTACTTCGCCTTTAATGAACATGCCATGGAAATGCTAGTGGATGACGTGGTCCATTTTCTTAGGCATGAGATAGAAAAATGGTGTACCGCCTTTGAATTTAATTAAAATTTTTAGTTTGGTTTAAATTTACATTGGTCCCTTTTTGGTTTTGTTGCCTGTACTTTTGAAGTCTCACTCATGAACTGTTTACCAGACAATGACCAGAAGAGTTTTCCCTAAGATTCTTCTCAATTTTGACCATTTCAGTACATACATTTCAGTCTATAATTCACTTCAAATTGATTTTTGTAAACGTGGTAAGAGATGGGAGTTCAGATTTATTCTTCTGCATATGACAATGCAACTGTCCCAGTACCAATTATTTAAAAGGGTGTGCTTTCCCTAGTGTATATTCTTGTCAGCTTTGTCAAAGATCAGTTGCCTATGAATGTGTGGCTTTCATTTTGGATTCTCTCATCTGTTACATCATTCTGTGTGTCCACATTTATACCTGTACCATGCTGTATTGGTGACTATAGCTGTGTAATATATTTTGAAGTTAGGAAATGTGATGCTCCCAGTTTTGTTCATTTGCTTCAGCTGAAAAGGCTGAGTCCACAATTACAAAGATGGCAGCTGCCCATCCCCGGAGGACCTCCAACCCAGAAAGAGATCAGACTTCCCATCAACCCTATAACCCTGGCTGGAGTTCCTGAAATTCCAATAGGGAGGACCTTCCCAGTGAGGAGGGATGAATCAAGGTCAAATTTAAAGAAACAGTCTGGCCACTATCAGGCACAACAGCAGTGCTGCCTTGTGCGGGACCCCTCCTGCTCCAGACCAGCTGCACTCCCTGGAGCCTGAAGGCTAGATTGTCTGAGTCCACGGAAACAGAGATGATGGCTGCCCCAACCACCCAGAACTCAGTAGTCTTAGCCACTTGGCTTGCTATCTTGCCACTGCTTGGCTGGTATTCCAAGCCCGTGGGACTTGAGAAGTGCTGTGATGGTGGGGACCACAGGATGAGGCTGTCTGGCTCCCTGTGATATGCTGTGATGAGTGGAGGAACACCAGGGCTCATGTCTCACACACAATTGGAGAAAATGACGCAAACACATGTACAGTGGTTTTATGGTGTGCAGTTTAATAGTCAAGAAAGAAGGAAGAGCTCCCCATACTGAGACAGAGGGAGGGGGGCTCCAAAGCCAAAAGAGGAAACCCAGAGTGCTGTAGATACCAATGAGTTACATTAAGAAACTGGAGGAGGCGGTGTCTGATTTGCATAGGGTCCAGGGGATTGGTTTGACCAGGCATGTCATTTATGTAGCCCACGGAAAAACTGGCCCTCCCACCCTAGCCTTTGAATATGCAGGTGCCAGACACCCTGATTTCCTACACACATGGGGATATATGGGGGTGGCCATATCGCCAGGCACAGGTGGGGGCAAGGGCCAGAAGAGGGCAGGAATCCCCATGTTTGGGTGGACCCAGTTTCTAATGGCCGGCATCTGCACATCAAGGTTACTGGAGAACTCTAAAAGCCGGGGCTTTCCTGCTAGACAAGACTCATTTCTGGAGCTGCTTTAAAAGGAAACAAAACTTCCCAAGGACCTCTTTTCCTCCCTATCTGCCTAAAATAATTTCTTAACAACTCGTATAACACCTGAATTCAACTCCCTTCCTGGGGGGAATGTACCAACGGAACTCCCACCTTTCCTGGTTTCTCAAGGCTGGATTGTGTAAACCTCCTGGATCTCCGTCTGTGTCTGCGCAGCTGCTCTGCCAACACTCCACACAGCCCTGTGTACTAGGCCCAAGGCCCCTGTGACTTAGCTCATGGGAGGATCTCCTGATTTCTTGGTTGCAAAGATCCATGGGAGAAAAATGGTTTCTGGGGCGGGGTCACACACTCACTGCTTCCCTTGGCTGTGCCATAAGTTTCCTTTGACTTTGTTCTGATATGGCGTGGTTCATCACCCACCCCCGTTTTCTTCGTTCTCCTGGGTCAAGTTGTTTGCCTAGTCAGTCCGAATGTGAGAACTTGAATATTCCAGTTCACACTCTTATCGTGAAATTCACTGCGACTTTAATTCAGTGGAAGGCAGCCGCTTCTAATTGGCCATCTTTGCCCGCCCCCTTCACGTCATCTCCCATAAAATGGCCACGCTCTCCAGGGATGACACCATTATATATCTTTACCTGAAACCAGCAGATGCCCATTACACTTCCCGTGGGCTCATTTACTACACCTATAATGAACGTGGCCTACGAAACACTACTGGAGGAAATGGTCAATTTTCTGGTGGACATGATAGAAGAAAGGTTTGCCGACCAATTAATGACATATGTCCCAGAACCAGTAATGAGACGCTTAATTGCTAGTTTGAAGTTTCTAATCAGGGAGATGCTCATCTATGTATTCAACACAGCAGCTTCCCTTGCTTCTGAAATGCTTCCAGACAACATCTCATATTTCCGAAGATAATGCCTAGACAAGGAGCGCAAGTCATTCAGGTTTACTTTCAGTTCATAAATCCAGCAAGATATTCACACAATTGTCAGGAAACCTTATCAGTTAATGAGTCGTGCATGTTTCTTTTAATTTCAGGAGGAAGAGGGTAATCCGGAAGAGTTTCCTGAGCTACCTGGCTGCGGTGTTTAAACAACCACCCAGAAATTTTGATGACAGTGCTCTCCGGAGTTCCTCCCTTTCCCCGGGGAAACAAAAGCATTGAAACTACAAAAATAAAGTGTTATTTGGCTGAAGTGAAGTCTCATGGCTGTTTATGCGGTGGCTCGCTGTTCAGAACAGGGTGAGTCTCTGGGTTGTGCGCTGAGGAGGGGAGGCTGTCAATCTAGAAAAAACTCATTGCATGGGGCACCTCCATGGGGTCTGGGGGGCTGAGGATGAGGAGCCGGAATGGGTCTAGGGAAGGAGGAGATTTCAGAGGGTGAAATTCGGGAAGTAAATCCTGGGGGTGTTTGAAAACTTCCTCCCTCAGAAGGAGAAGATTCAGGGAGGAATAAGGACAAACCATGGGTCCCTTGAGGGGCATTTACTAACTTAAGAGGACTCTGTGGGAAGCAGAGTGACAATGGCCTCCTTGAGGACTGAGGCCCCTGAATAAATGAGGCCCAGATCCAGATCCAGTCCATGGGGGATGAGACCTTCAAGGGACATATTTTGGTTGGGACAAAGGAAAAGTGCAGCTCTGCAGCTGCAGAGGAAACCCTGGCAGTGTGAAAGCGACCTTGGAGGGGCCCTGTGCGCTCTGAACGCTTCTGAGCCCCCATCCCCTGTCCCCGTCTCTTTTCCTGGATTTTTCGGGCTCCACGGTCTCCTCATCTTCTGAGCGCTCCACGCTGCCACCTTCAGTTTTCTCTTCTGGGTTCCAAGTACTCCAAAATCTTTCAGATCTGTGCCCCTACCCCTGTTATTAGCATATGTTGGGACTCCAGGTCCCTGAAGGTTTCTGGCCTGAAATCCACCTCCCCAGCTGCATGGATTCTGCTCTAGAGACTCTGGACTTCGCAAGGTTCTCAGGCCCCTGAGGGACAACTGAGTGGTCTGTGCACTTCAGGGCTCCACACTCGGCAAGGTCTTTCAAGCCCTTGGGGTCCCCTCCTCAGTTTTCTTCACATGTCTCGGCTGTAATCACTCCATAAATGCCGGGATCTGATCCCCCACTCCGGTGATTTTTTTTTTAGTTCCCTGAATGATGCTATCTGAATATTCATCCTGAGAGTGATGGGACTTTTTGAATTTGTGGCAAGTTTTAGAGTAGTGTGAGTGGCCTGAGATCGCAGAATTGGGGCTAGCATTGGATGTGAGTTTAGGGTGGTGGAAAAATTTGCCCAGTACCTGAAGAGTGTGGGCTCACTGCAGGTGGTTAAGATCAGCACAGAATTGCACGGATGTCTAGCTTTGGGATAAAGAATAACATGGTTCAGAGGTGCATGTATTAGTCTGTTCATGCATTGCTATAAAGAATTACCTGAGACTGGGTAATTAATTATAAAAACTCAGGTTTAATTGGCTCATGGCCCCACAGGCTGTACAAAAAGCATGATGCTGGCCATCAGCTCAACTTCTGGGGAGGCGTCAGAAAACTTAGAGTCATGGCAAAAAGCACAAGGGAATCAGGCTCATCCTCCATGGCCACAGCTGGAGCAAGTAAGTGGTAGGAGAGGTGCTGCACACTTTTGAACAACCAGATCTTTTTAGAACTCTATCACCAGACAGCACCTGGAGGATGGTGCTAAATTATTCATGAAATATCCACCCCTATGCTCCACTCAATTCTCACCAGCCCAACCAGGCCCACCTCCACCACTGGGGATTAGAATTTCACATGAGGTGTGGGTGGGGACACAGATCCAAACTCGATCAGTGGGTATCTTGGGCTGGATCTACTATAGAAGAAGAACCAGGAGCTGACTATCATCCTTAAGATTGCCCACGATGGCCAGGCAGGATGGCTCATGCCTGTAATCCCAGCACTTTGGGAATCCAAGGTGGGTGGATCACCTGAGGTGAGAAGTTTGAGACCAGCCTGGCCAATATGGTGAAACCCTGTCTCTACTAAAAATACAAAAAATTAGGTGGGTGTTGTGCTAGACACCTGTAATCACAGCTACTCCAGACACTGAGGCAGGAGAATTGCTTGAACCTGGGATATGGAGATGGCGGTGAGCCCCAATCACACTACTACACTCCAGCTTGGGCAACAATACCAAAACATCGTCTCAAAAAAAAAAAAAAAAAAAGAGTGCCCATGACCAGTGCACCAGTGAGAGGGACACCAGCATAGCTGAGATGCAAGTGCTGGACATTCTTCATAGGTCAGAGCCCAAAGCAGGTCACACTGTTACAGAGATGGGCTCCATTCATAACACCAAAGTGGTGAGAAGATGTGGGAATGGCAGAGGCCAGCACTTTGCCATCAATGCAAGGTGGGCATAAGGAGCTGGTACCAGTGCCAGAGTGCATCAGGGGAGGACGGCTTTGCAATATCTAACACTTACCTCTTAGAGTATGTTTCATTAGGGACAACAGATATAAATGGCAGACAAGTGTATCCCTTCATTAACAGGAAATAGAAATCATCAAGACAAACAGAAAGCAGATGTCAGCAGCCCTCATATAAAGTCATCACCCTTCATCCAGTTAAAACCTGAGACAGTTCTCACACAAAAAGGTTTAACTCAAAAAGAGACTGGGTTCTCATGAGGCAGGTTCATGCAAAACCAAGAGAAGTATACAACTTTGGGATTCTCCAGCTTCCCTTGGAAAAGACCTACAATCATTTGCTTAGGTAACTGAGCACTGAACGAAGGTGAGTATTGTTATCTTTCAGAAGCTGTTGGCTGTGAAGGTCTTGTTGGCATAAAACCCATGGTTTGGAAACATCACCATGACCTCTGTTAGAGTAATGGCCTAAGGGTGAGGGTCAGGAAATTGATGTATTCCTTGCCAACTTCTGCCTCTAAGTGAGTGCACTCTCTTCATGAACCTCTCTCCTCTATGGTTATGCTCCCAGGATCTCATGTGGAATCAGGAGTCATAGACTTAGAAATGGGAAAAATGCAGTGTTTCCATGGCCTGTGAGCTGTGACCTATAATTTACTAAAAAACAATTGCAAACGGGAAGCCTAAGTCGATCAATGTTCACCCAAGACAATATAATCAATAAAAACCTATATCAAATCCCAAGGCAAATTATTTCCTGTATATAGATGGCAGAGATGAGCACCACCATCAAAAACTCAAGGACCAGTAGTGTTGGTTCGCTCATCTCTTTCATGGAATTCACCAGTCTGATATCTTCAAAATCCAGAAGAATGATGGCAGATGGCAGGAAACTGATGAAAACACCATCAGTTGTACCTCCACTGTAGCAGCAGTAACGGATATTATCTCTTCATTTTAATATCCAGGGAGGGAGAAGATGGCATTCTTCGCAATATCCTAAACACCCTGTGTGTTCAGCCTCTGTGATATTTTTTATAATATCCTCGGGGGAGAGAATTATATTACTCCTAATATCTCAGGGATCGTGCCCCCTCTGTGATAATGTTCCTAATACCCAGGATGGGAGAGGATGATATTACTCTTAACATCACAGGGGGTGTACACCCCACTGTAATATTGTTTATAATATCTGGAGGGGAGAGAATGATATTACTCCCAATATCTCAAACAGTGTACACCAACCTGTGATATTATTTGTAATACCCATAAGAGGAAGAATAATATTACTCCCAATGTCAGGAATTGTACACCCTTCCGTGATATTGTTCAAAAGATCCAGTTAGGGAGGGGATGATATTATTCTCAATAACTTAAACACCCTGTATGTGAACCCTCTGTGATATTCCTCATAATATCCAGAGGGAGAGAGGATGATATTACTCCCAATATTGCATGAGGTCTACACACCACCTGTGATATTGTTCCTAATATCCAGGATGGGAGAGGATGATATTACTCCCAACGTCGCAGGGGATGTACACCTTCCCTGTAATATTGTTCATAATATCTAGAAAAGGAGAGGATAATATTACCTTTAACATCGCAGGAGGGATACACTTTCCTTGTTATATTGCTGCTAATATCTAGGGAAAAAGAAGGTGACATTACTACCGCTATTGCAGAAGGTGTACACCCCCCCCCGTGATATTGTTCCTAATATTCAGAAAAGGAGAGGGTGATATTACTCCAAATATTGCAAGGGATGTTCATTCCCCCTGTGATATTGTTCCTAATATTCAGGAAGAAAGAGAGTGATATTACCCTTAATATTGAAAGGAGTGTGCTCCCCCCCGTGATATTGTTTCTAATATCCAAGAAACGGAAGGATGATATTACTCCCAATATCGCAGGGGCTGTACAGCCCTCTCCCGTGATATTGTTCCTAACATCCGGTGGGGGGGTGAAATAGTATTATTCCCAATATCACAGTGGGTGTACACACCTCTCGTGATAGTATTCCTAATACCCATGGGGGAAAGGACGATATTACTCTTAATATCTCAGGGGGATGTACACCCTCCCTGTGATATTGTTCCTAATATCCGGGGTGGGAGAGGATGATATTACTCCCAAAATTGCAAAGGGTGTACACCCCTCTTGTGATATTGTTCCTAATATCCAGGGGGGAGAAGATAATATTACTCCCAATATCACAGGGGGTTTACAACCCCCTTGTGATATTATTCCTAATATCCAGGAAAGGAAACGATGATATTACTGTGAATATTCCAGGGGGTGTCCTCCCCTCTGTGACATTGTTTCTAATATCCAGGTTGGGGAGATGATGATATTTCTCCAAATATCGCAAGGGGTGTACACCAAACCCTGTGATATTGTTCCTAATATCCATGGGGGGAGAGGATGATATTACTCCCAATATCACAGAGGGTGTACACCACCTTTGCCATATTGTTCCTAATATCCATGAAGAAAGAGGATGATATTACTTTCAATATCGCAGGGGATGAACACTCCCCCTGTGATATTGTTAGTAATATCTAGGGGAAGAAAGTATCATATTACTCTCAATATCGCAGAGAATGTACACCCTTCCTGTGATATTGTTCCTTATATTCAGGGGGAAAGGGGATGATATTACTCCCAATATCGAATGGTGTGTACACCCACCGTGTGATTTTTTTTTTTTTTTTTTTTTTTTTTTTTCAGATGGAGTCTTGCTCTGTCGCCCAGGCTGGAGTGCAATGGCGCAATCTTGCCTCACTGCAACATTTGCCTCCCAGGTTCGCACGATTCTCCTGCCTCGGCCTTCGGAGTAGCTGTGATTACAGGTGCCTGTCACCATACCCGGCTAATTTTTGTATTTTTAGTAGAGACGGGGTTTCACCATGTTGGTCAGTGTGGTCTTGAATTCCTGACCTCAAAGAATCCACCCGCCTTGGCCTCCCAAATTCCTGGAATTACAGGCATAAGTTTCCCTGTGATATTCTTCCTAATATTCAGAAAGAAAGAGGATGATATTACTCCCAATATCGCAGAGTGTACCCTTCCCCTGTTATATGGTTCCTAATATTCAGAGGAGGAGAGGATGATATTACTTTCTATATGGCAGAAGGTGTTCACCTCCCTCTTGATGTTTTTCCTAATATCCAGTGGGGGAGAAGTTATTAGTCTCAAAATCACAGAAGGTGTAAATCCCCATTTGATATTGTTCCTAATATTTGGGGATGGGAAGAGAATGATATTACTCCTAATATCGCAGGGCATGAACACCCCCACTGTGATATCATTCCTAATATCCAGAAGGGGAGGGAATGATATTACTCCTAATATCACAAAGAGTATACACCCCTTCTGTGATATCGTAAATATTCTGTGTGTACAGCCCTCTGTGTTATGGTTTGTAATATCCGAGGGGGAGAGGGTGATATTTCTCCCCATATTGCGGGGGATGTACACCCTGCTGTGATGTGGTTTGTTATATCCAGGGAAGAAAAAGGTAGTATTGCTCCCCATATTGTGGAGAATGTACACCCCCATGTAATATGGTTCGTAACATCCAGGAGTGGAGAGGGTGATATTGCTCCTTATATCGAGGAAGGTGTACACCTTATTGTTATATGGTTTGAAATATCCACGGGAGGATAAACAGTGATATTTCTCCCCATATCGCAGGGCGTGTAAACCCCCCGTGATATGGTTGGTAATATCCAGGAAAGGAAACAGTGATATTGCTCCCCATATCGCAGAGGACGTACACCCCCCTGTGATATGGTTCGCAATATCCAGGAGGAAAGAGGATAATATTACTCTTCATAGCACGGGGGGAGTGCAATCCCTGTGGTATGGTTCGTAATAACTAGAAGTGTACACCCCTCTGTGATATGGTTTGAATATCCAGGAGGTTAGAGGGTGATATTGCTGCCCATATAGAGGGGGGTGTACACCCTCCTGGGATATGGTTCATAATATTCATGGGGGGAGAAATTTACATTTATCCTCATATCGCGGGGGGTGTACACTCCCCGTGATATGGTTAGTAATATCCAGGGGAAAAAAGGGTGATATTGCTCCTCATATCGCGGAAGGATCACACTCCCCTGTGATATGGTTCACAATATCCAGACGGGAAGAGAGTGATACTGTTCTTCATAAAACGAAGGGTGTACAGCCCCCTGTGATATGGTTCATAATATCAAAAGGGGAGAGGGTGATATTGCTCCCCATATCACGGGGGGTGTACTCCCTTCTTTGATATGGTTTGTAATATCCAGGGGTGTAGATGGTGATATAGCTCGCCCTATTGGGGAAGGTGTTCACCCCCCTGTGATATTGTTCATAATATCCAGGGAAAAAGAGGTATTACTCCCAATATGGCAGAAGATTTATATCACTCTGTGATATTGTTCGTAATATCCAGGGAAGGAGAAGATGATATTACTCCCAATATGGCAGGCGGTGTAGAAATCCTGTGATATTGTTTGTAACATCCAGGAAAGGAGAGGATGATATTACTCTCAATATTGCAGAAGGTTTACACCCCTATGAGATATTGTTCATAATATCCAGGGAAAAAGATGATGATATTACTCCCTATATCACAAAGGGTGTACACCCCTTTGTGATATTTTTCATAATATCCAGGGGGGAGAGGAGAATATTACTCTCAATATCACAAGGGCTGAAAACCCCCTGTGATATTGTCCCTAATATTTAGGGAAGGAGGAGGTGATATTACTCCAAATATCACAGTGGTTGTACACCCCCATATGATATTGTTCCTAATATCCAGAGGGGGAGAGGATGATATTACTCAGAATATGGCAGGGGTTGTACACAAACTCTGTGACATGGTTCCTAATATACGGGGGAGAATGGGACAATATTACTCTCAATATCGCAGGGGGTGTACAACCCTGTGATTTGTCCCTAATATACAGAAGGGGACAGTATGATATTGTTCCTAAAATCGCAGGAGGTGTACAACGCCCTGTGATATTGTTCCTAATAGCCAGGGCGGGAGAGGATGATATTACCCCCAATATCGCTGGGGGTGAGCACTTTCCCTGTTATATTGTTACTATGATCCAGGTGGGGGGAAATGACATTAGTCCCAATATCGCAGGGTGTGTACATCGCTCCCCCGTGATATTGTTCCTAATATCAAGGGGGAGAGAGGAGGATATTACTCCCAATATCGCAAGGGATGTACATCCTCCATGCGATATTGTTCATAATATTCAGGAGGAGAGAGGATGATATTACTCTCAATATCACAGAAAGTGTACACCCACCCTGTGATATTCTTCATACTATCCAGGGAAGGAGACGATTATATGACTTTCAATATCACTGGGAGTGTACATTCCTTTTGTGATATTGTTTCTAATATCCACAAAGGGAGAGGATTATATTACTCCCAGTATTGCAGGCAGTGTACACCTTTCTTGTGATATTGTTCCTAATCTCCAGAAAGGGAAAGGATGATATTACTCCCAATATTGCAGGTGGTGTACACCCCCCTCTGATATTGTTCCTTATATCAAGGAACAGAAAGAATATTACTCCCAATATCAAAGAGCATGTACACCCCTCCTGTGATATTGTATTTAATATCCATGGGGAAAGAGGATTATTCTACTCCCAATATCGCAGGGGGTTTACAGCCACACTGTGATATTGTTCCTAAAATCCAGTGGAGGAGAAAATAATATTGCTCCCAACATTGCAGGGTGTATACAGCCATCCCCCGTTATATTGCTCCTAATATCCAGCGGTGGAGAGGATATGACTTTCAATTTTTGCAGGGAGTGTATACCCCTTCTCTGATATTTTTCTAATATCAAGGACGGGAAAGGATGACATTACTCCCAATATCGCAGGAGGTGTACATGCCCTGTGATATTGTTCCTAATATCCACGGAAGGAGAGGATGATATTACTTTCAATATTGTAGGAGCTGTACACCCTCTGTGATATTGTTCTTAATATTTAGGTTGGGAGAAAATGATATTTTCCTAATATCCTGGGAAGGAAATGATGATATTACTGTAAATATTCCAGGGAGTGTACACCTTCCTAATATTCTAATATTGTTCCTAATATCCAAGGGTGGGAGAGGATTATATTACTCCCAATATCGCAGTGTGTGTACACCCCTCCTGTGATATTGTTTCTAATATCCAAGCGAGGAGAAGATGATATCACTCTCAGTACCACAGGGTGTGTACACCTTCCCCATCATATTGTTCAGAGGGAAAGAAGATGATGTTACTTTCAATATTGCAGTGGTAGTACACAACCTCTGTGATATTTCTCCTAATATCCAGGAAGAAAGAGGATGATATTGCTCCCATTATAGCAGATGGTATACGCCTCCCTGTAATATTGTTTCTAATATCAAGACTGGGAGAGGATGATATCACTTCCAGTATCGCAAGGGATGTACACCCCCGCCGGTGATATTGTTACTAATATCCAGGGGGAAGAGGATAATATTACTTTCAATATTGCAGGGACTGTACACCCCCTGTGATATTGTTGTTAATATTTAGGTTGGGAGAAAATGATATTAGCCCAAATATCGCAGACAGTGTACACACTTCCCATAATATTGTTCTTAATATCCATGGGGGAGATGATGATATTACACCCAATATCGCAGGGGGTGTAGTCTCCCCTTGTGATACTGTTCCTAATATCCAGGGAAGAAAACGATGATGTTAGTGTGACTATTCCAGGGAGTGTACACCCCCTTTGTGATATTGTCCTAATATCCGCAGGAGAGAAGATAATATTACTCCCAATATCGCAGGGGGTGCACACCCCCCCGTGATATTGTTTCTAATGTCCAAGCGAGGAGAAAATAATATTACTCCCAATATCTCAGGGGATATACACCTTCCCTATGATATTGTTTCTAACATTCAGGTGGAAAACGGATGATATTACTCCTAATATCCAGGAAGAAAGAGGATGATATTACTCCCATTATAGCAAGGGGTATACACCTTCCCTGTAATATTGTTCCTAATATCAAGGCTGGGATATACGTGGGAGGAAGGATGATATTACTCCCAATATCACAGGGTTATAAAACCTTCTCTGATATTGCTCCTAATAACCAGGGTGGAAGAAGATGATATTACTCCTAATATTACAGGAGGTGTACACTCCCCCGTTATGTTGTTCCTAATACGCAGAAAAAGAGAGGATGACATTACTGCCAATATCACAGGGTGTGTACACCACCCATGTAATATTGTTCCTAATATTTAGAGGGACAGAGGATGATATTACTCCCAATATCGCGGGGGGGGTGTACACACCCCCCCCCGTGATATTGTTCTTGAAATCGAGGGGAAAGAGGATTATATTTCTCTAAATATTGCAGCGGGTGTACACCACCCCCTGTGATATTGTTCCTAATAGCTGGGAGGGTGGGGGAGATAATTAAATTACTTTCAATATCCCAGAGAGTGTACATCTCCCTTGTGACATTGTTCCTAATATCCAGAGCAAAAGAGAATGATAGTACTCCCAGTATCGCAGGAAGTGTACATTTAACCTGTAATATTGTTTCTAATATCCAGGGGGAAGAGAATAGTAATACTCCCAATATCGTAGGGGTTGTATACCTTTTCTGTGATATTGTTGCAAATATTTAGAAGAGAGAGAGAATATTACTTGCAATATCACAGGAAATGTATACTTCCCCTGTGATATTGTTCTAATATCCAGAAAAAGAGAGGATAACATTACTCCTAATATTGCAGGGGGTGTACATTCCCACTTGTGATATTGTTCCTAATATAAAGGAAGGAAGAGGATGATATTACTCCTCATATAGAAGAGGTTGTACACCCCCCTTGTGATATTGTTCCTAATATTCAGGGATGGAGAGGATTATATTACTCCCAATATAGCAGGGACTGTACACCCCTCCTGTGATATTGTTCCTAATATTCAGGGAAGCACAGGATGATATTACTTTCAATATCATAGGGGGTGTGCTGTCCCCCTGTGATGTTGTTGTTAATATTCAGGGGTAGAGGATGTTATTATGCCCGATATCACAGGAGAAGTACACCCCACAAGTGATATTGTTCCTAATATCCAGGGATAAAGAGGATGATATCTCAGGTGGTGTACACCCCTCCTCATGATATTGTTTCTAATATACAGAAGGGGAGAGGATGATATTACTCCCAATATCGCTGGAGCTTTATACCCTCCTTGTGATACTGTTCCTAATATCCAGGAAGGGAAACAATGATATTAGTGTGAATATTCCAGGGGGTGTACACACCTTTGTAATATTGTTCCTCATATCCAGTAGGTGGAGAGGATGATATTACTCCCAATATCGCAGGGGGTGCACGACCCACCTGTGATATTGTTTTTCATATCCAGGAGGGGAGAGGATGACATTACTCTCAATATGGCAGGAGGCGAACACCCCCTGTGATATTGTGCTAAATAGTTAGATTGGGAGAAAATGATATTAGTCCCAATATCGCATGGGGTGTGCACTCTGCCTGGTGATATTGCTTTTAATATCAAGGGGGGAGAAAATGGCATTACTCCCAATATCACAGGGGGTGTACACCCCTCATGTGATATTGTTCCTAACATCCATGGGGGAAGAGGATATTACTCCCAATATCACAAGGGGTGTACCTCTCCCCTGTGATATTGTTCATAGTATCCAAAAGGGAAGAGGATGATGTTACTCCCAATATCGCAGGGGGTGTACACCACCATTGTGATATTGTTCCTAATAGCCAGGGAAGAAAACGATGATATTATTGTGAATATTACAGGGGGTGTACACACCCCCTGTGACATGGTTTTTAATATACAGGTTGGAAGAGGATGATATTACTCCCAATATCACAGAAGGTGTACACACACCCCCATGATATTGTTCTTAATACTTCGGTGGGGAGAAAATGATATTAGTCTCTGTATCACAGGGGTGTGCACTCCTCTGGTGATATTGTTTTTAATATCAAGAGGGGAGGGGATGATATTGCTTTCAACATCACTGGGGGTGTACATCCTTCCTGCGGTATTGTTCCTTATATCCAGGCAAGGGGAAAATAATATGACTGCCAATATGGCAGGGGGTGTACACACCCCATGTGATATTGTTCCTAATACTCAGGGGCAAAGAAGATAATATTACTTTCAATATCACAGGGTTTGTACACCTTCCCTGTGGTATAGTTTTTAATATCCAGGGGGAAGAGCATATTACTCCCATTGCAGCAAGGGGCGTACACACCTCCTGTGATATTGTTCCTAATATCCAGAAGTGGTGAAGATGATATTACTCCCAGGGGGTGTACACCCCACCTATGATATTGTTTCTAATATCCAGGGGAAAAGAGTGTGATATTATGCCCAATATTGTAGAGGGTGTACACTTATCCTGGGATATTGTTTCCAATATTTGGGGAGGGGGGAGAGGACGCTATTACTCTCAATATCGCAGAAATTGTACACCCCCGCTGTGATATTCTTCATAATAATCAGGGAAAAAGAGGATGATATTACTACCAATATTGCAGGGGGGTTACACTTCCCCTTTGGTAGTGTTCCTAATATCCAGGAAGAAAGAGGATGATATTAATCCCATTATCCAGGAAGTGTACACCCACCCTGTCATGTTGTTCCTAATATACAGCAGGGAAGAGGATGATATTACTCCCAATATCAGAGAGGGTGTACACTCCCCGTTATACTGTTTCTGATACCCAGGGGGAAGAAGGATGACATTACTCCCAATATCACATGGTGTGTACACCACCCTGATATTTTTCCTAATATTCAAAAGGAAAGATGAAAATATTACTCCCAATATCACAGGGTGTGTACACCTCTCCAGTGTTATCGTTCCTAATATTAACAGGAAGAGAGAGTATTACTCCCAATATCGCAGGGGGGTGTACACCCCTCTGTGATATTGTTCCGAATATTCAGGCGGGGAGAGGATATTAGTCCCAATATCGCAGGGGGTGTGCACCAACCTGTGATATTGTTCCTAATATCCATGCGGGGGAGGATGATATCACTCTCAATGTCGCAGGAAGTGTACACCTCTCTTGTTATATTTTTCTTAATATCCACGAGGGGAAAGATGATATTAATGCCAATATCGCAGGGTGTGTCCACCCCCCTTTTATATTGTTCCTAATATCCAATGGAAAAGAGGATGACATTACTCCCAATATCACAGAAGGTGTACAACGTCCCTGTAATATTGTTCCTAATATTTTGGGCAAAGAGAGGATGATATAACTTATAATATCGCAGGGGTTGTACACCACTCCTGTCTATTGTTCCTAATATCCTTGAAGGGAGGGGATGATATTACTCCCAATATCTCAGGTGGTGCCTATTCCCCCTGTGATATTGTTTTTAATATCCAGGGGAAGAGAGTATCATATTACGCCCAATATCGCAGGGGGCATACGCCCTCTCTGAGATATTGTTCGTAATATATAGGGGGAGAGAGGATGATATTACTGCCAATATCAGAGGGGGGTTACACCACCCGGTTATATTCTTCTTAATATCCAGGAGGGGAGAGGTTGATATTACTGGATATATAGCAGGGAGTGTTTACACCTTCTGTGATATTGTTCCTAATATCCAGAAAAGTAGAGGATGATATTACTCCCAATATCGCAGAACGTGTACACCTCCCTGTGATATTGATCCTAACATTCAGAAGGGGAGAGGATGATGTTACTCAAAATATCGCAGGGTATGTACACTCCCCTCTGATATTGTTCCTAATATCCAGAAGGGAGCAGGATAATATTACTTTCAATATCGCAGGGGGTGTACACCCCCCTTTGGTACGTTTCCTAATATCCAGAAGGAAAGAGAGTGCTATTACTTTCCATATTGCAAGGGGTGTACACCCCCCTGTGGTATGGTTCATAATATCCAGGGAGGGAGAGGGTGCTATTATTCCCCATATCGCGAGGCATGTACAACCTGCTGTGGTACAGTTCCTAATATCCAGGGGGAGAAAGAGGATGCTATTACTTCCCATATCGCGGGGTGTGTACACCCCCGTGTGGTATGTTTTGTATTCTCCAGGAACGGAGAGTGTGTTATTACCCCTCATATGGCTGGAAATGTACACTCCCCTGTGGTATGGTTCGAAATATCCAGGGTAAGACAGGGTGCTATTATTCCCCATTTTGCAGGAGGCATACACCCCTCTATGGTGTGTTTTGTAATATCCCAGGTGAGGGATGCTATTGACAGAAGAGAGAAAAAGAGCCCCCCCCCATAGTGTTCTATATTATTTTATACTCAGTAACTGTTTTAAGAAGAAATAAGGAAGCGAAACCAAAGGCAGGCAGCCCGGCGCCAGGCACCAGACCCAAAACCAGACCTGAAACCAGGCCTGGGCCTGCCTGACCTTAGCCTGATAGTTAAAATTCAACCCATGACCTAGCAACCGATGTTATCCATAGATTCCAGACATTGTATGGAAGAACATTGTGAAATTTCTTGTTCTGTTCTGTTTCACTCTGAGTACTGGTGTATGCGGCCCCTGTCACATATCCACTAGACTGCTCAATCAATCACGGCCCTTTCATGTAAAATCTTTAGTGTTGTGAGCCCTTAAAAAGGACAGAAATTGTGCACTCAACAAGCTCGGATTTTGAGACGCTAGTCTGCCGATGCTTCCAGCTGATTAAAAGCCACTTCCTTCACTACCTCGGTGTCTGTGGGGTTTTGTCCGTGGCTCCTCCTGCTACACTATGATTCCCCCTATAGAGGGGGGTGTACACCCCCTCTGTGGTTCATATCCAGTGGGGGAGAAGTTGCTATTACTCCCCATATTGCGGGGAGTGTACACCCCCTTGTAGTATGGATCGTAAAATCAAGGAGGGAGAGAAGGTGTAATTATCCCCATATCGCAGGGAGTGTACACCCCTTTGTGGTATAGTTTGTAATATCCACGACGGGAGAGAATGCTATTACTCCCCATATCGCGGAGGGTGTACACCGCCCTGTAGTATGGTTCGTAATATCCAGAAGGGGAGAGGTTGCCATTACTCCTCATATCGCGGGAAGTGTACACCCCCGTATGATATGGTTCATAATATCCAGGGGGGTAGAGGATGATATTACTCACAATATCACAGAAGGTGCACACCCTTTTGTGATATTGTCCATAAAATCCAGGAGGGGAGAGGATGATATTACTTCCAATATCGCAGGGGGTGTATAGCCCCATATGATATTGTTTGTAATATCAAGGTGGGGAGAGGGTGCTATTCGTTACAATATCGCAAGGGGTGTAACCTTGTGATATTGTTTGTAATATCCAGAAGGGCAAAAGATAATTTCTTTAAATTTAAAAGTAAACTTTCATGTCAAAAATGCAAACTTGGGAAGGGCAGAAAGATAAAACGGAAGGCTGCCACTTCACAATTGGAGGGTTGCACAGTGGCCAGGCAGAGGCGCTCCTCACTTCCCAGACGGTGCAGTGGCCGTGCAGAGGTGTTCCTCACTTCTCAGACGGTGGGGTGCCTGGGCAGAGGTGCTCCTCACTTCCCAGAGAGTAGGGCGGCCAGCAGAGGTGCTCCTCACTTCTCAGAGGTCAGGGCGGCCGGGCAGAGGCCTCCTCACTTCCCAGACGGTGCAAGGGCCAGGCAGAGGCCTCCTCACTCCCCAAGGTGCAGCAGCCGGACAGCGGCATCCCTCACTTCCACGACTAAGGGGCGGCGGGCAGAGGCGCTCCTCACTTCCCAGACGATGGGGAGGCCAGACAGAGGCACTCCTCATTTCCCAGATGGTGGAGCGGAGGCAGAGGCGCTCCTCACTTCTCAGCCGCCAGGCCGCCAGGCAGAGGCGCTCCTCACTTCCCAGATGGTGCATGGGCTGGACAGAGGCGCTCCTCACTTCCCAGGCGAAGCGGTGGGGACAGAGGTGCTCCTTACTTCCCACAGGGTGGGGCGGCCGGGCAGAGGCGCTCCTCACTTCCCAGATGGTGCAGAGGCCGGGCAGAGGTGCTGTTCACTTCCCAGACGGCGGTGCGGCCGGGCAGAGGTGCTCCTCACTGCCCAGACGGAGAGGCGGCCAGGCAGAGGCAGTCCTCACTTCCCAGACCAAGGGATGGCCAGGCAGAGGTACTCCTCACGTCCAGACGGTTCGGGAGCCGGCCAGAGATGCTCCTCACTTCCGAGATGGTGCAGGGGCCGGGCAGAGGTGATCCTCACTGCCCAGGGGGCGGGGCGCCCGGGCAGAGGTGTTCCTCACTTCCCAGACGGAGCTGCGGCCAGGCAGAGGCGCTCCTCGCTTCCCAGAACAGGGGGCGGCAGGGCAGAGGTGCTCCTCACTGCCCAGACGGTTGGTGGGCCGGCAGAGGCGCTCCTCACTTCCCAAACGGAGCGGCCGCAAGCCAGAGGCGCTCCACACTTCCCAGATGGTGGGGCAGCCGGGCAGAAGCGCTCCTCACTTCCCAGAGGGTATGGTGGCCCCGCAGAGGCGCTCCTCACTTCCCACACTGTGGGGCGGCAGGCTAGAGGCGCTCCTCACTTCCCAGACCACGTGGCCGCCGAGCTGAGGCGCTCCTCACTTCCCTGACAGTGGGGCGGCAGGGCAGAGGCGCTCCTCACTTCCCAGACACTTGGACTCCGGGCAGAGACTCTCCTCACTTCCCAGATGGTGGGGCGGCCGGGCGGAGGCGCTCCTCACTTCCCAGACGGTTCAGAGGCCGGGCAGAGGCGCTCTGGGGAGAGGATAATGTTACTCCCAATATCGCAGGGGGTGCACACTCCCTGTGATATTGTTCCGAATATCCAGAGGGGGAAAGGATGATATAACTCCCAAAATCGCAGGGAGTGTACACCCCCCTGTGATCTTGTTTGTAATACCAAGAAGAAAAGAGAATGCTATTATTTCCAATATAGCAGGGGGAGTACAACCCCCTGTGATATTGTTCGTAGTATCTAGGGGGAGAGAAAATTATATTACTCTTAATATCTCAGGGGACATACATCCCCCTGTAATATTGTTCGTAATATTCAGAATGGAGAAGATGATATTGTTCTTAATATACAGGAAAAAAGACGATAATATTACTTCCAATAACGAAGGGAGTGTACACTCTCCTGCGATATTGTTCACAATATCCAGAATGAAAGAGGATGCTGTTACTCCCAATATCCCAGGGAGTGTACACCCCTTTGTGATATTGTTCATAATATCCAGGGGGAGACAGAATAACATTACTCCCAATATCACCGGGGGTGTCCACCCACTAGTGATATTGTTCATCATATCCAGAAAAAGAGAGGATGATATTACTCCCAATATTGCGGGTGGTGTACACCCCCCTGTGATATTGTTCGTAATATCCAGGGAGGAAAAGGATGATATAATTGCCAATATTGCAGGGGGTGTACACCTCCCTGTGATATTGTTCATAATATCCAGGGGTGAAGAGGATGATATTACTCAAAATAACATAAACACCCTTTGTGTACACCCCCCCCCGTGATATTGTTTATAATATCCAGGGGGGTAGAAGATGACATTACTCCTAATATAGCAGAGAGTGTACACACCCCTGTGATACTGTTAATAATATCCAGGCGGGAACGAATGAACTACTTCCAATATCGCAGGATATGTACAACTCCCTGTGATATATTTCCTAATATTTATGTGGGGAAGGATATTACCCCCAATATCTCAGGGGGTGTACACCACCCCTGTGATATTGTTGCTAATATCCAGGCAGGGGTTGCACACACGCCCTGTGATATTGTTCCTAATATCCAGGGGGGTTGATGATATTACTCCCAATATCACAGTGGGTGTACACTCCTCCTGTGATATTGTTTGTTATATCTAAGAAAGAAGAGGATGATATTACTGTCAATATCACAGAAGGTGTATACTCCCCTGTGATGTTGTTTCTAATATCCAGCGAGGAGAGGATGGTATTACTCCCAATATTGCAGGGGTGTACACCGGCCCTGTGATATTGTTTCTAATATTCAAAAAGGAAAAGAATAATATAACTCCAAATATCGCAGGGTGCATACTCTTCCCTGTGATGTTGATCCTAATATCCAGGAAGAGAGAGGATGATATTAATCCCAATATCATAGGGAGTGTACATTCCTACTGTGATATTCTTCCTAATATCCAGGGGGGAGAGGATGCTATTACTCTTAAAATCGCAGGGAATGTACACTCCCATTATGATATTTTTCCTAATATCCAGGAAGGGAGAAAATGATATTACTCCTAATATCGCATATCGCAATGGGTGTACACCTCCCCATGATATTGTTTCTAATATCAAAGATGAGAGAAAATTATATTACTCTCAATATCGCAGGGTGTGCACACCTCCTGTGATACTGTTCCTAATATCCAGTGGAGGAGATGATATTACTTTAAATATTGTAGAAGGTGTACACTCCCTCTTTGTTATTGTTCCTAATATCCAATGGAAGAGAAGATGATATTACTTTAAATATTGTAGAAGGTGTACACCCCCCCCCTTTGATATTGTTCCTAACATCCAGGGGGAAAAGGGATGATATTACTCCTAATATCACAGGGGCTGTACAACCCTATGTGATATTGTTTCTTCTAATATCCAGGGGTAGAGAAAATAATATTACTCCTAAAATCGAAAGGGACATACACTCCCCCGTGATATTTTTCCTAATATCCAGAAGGAAAGAGGATGATATTACTCCTAATATCCCAAGAAATGTATACTCATCCTGTGATATTGTTCCTAATATCCAAAGGGGTAAATGACAGTATTACTCCCAATATCGCAGGGGTGTACACCTTCCCTGAGATATTGTTTCTAATAGGCAGTGGAGGAGAGGATGATATTACTCCCAACATCACAGCCTAGCATCAGTGAGACTCCGTGGGCATAGGACCCTCTGAGCCAGGTGCGGGCTATAATCTCCTGGTGCACCGTTTCCTAAGCCCGTTGGAAAAGCACAGTATTCGGGTGGGAGTGGCCCGATTTTCCAGGTGCTACCTGTCACCCCTGGAAAGGGAACTTCCTGACCCCTTGTGCTTCCCGAGTGAGGCAATGCCTCGCCCCTGCTTCAGCTGGGGCACCCACTGACCTGCCCCCATTGTCTGGCATTCCCTAGTGAGATGAACATGGTACCTCAGATGGAAATGCAGAAATCACCCGTCTTCCGCATCACTCACGCTGGGAGCTGTAGAACGGAGCTGTTCCTATTCTGCCATCTTGGCTCCTCCCCCCGCCTGTTTGGCAGCTGCTTCTAATTGGCCATCTTGGCCCTCCCCTACCACGTGACCTTCTGTAAAATGCCTCCACTCTCCAGGAACGCTCTCATTTTATAACTTTGTCTGAAACCAACAGCACGTTCATTGCACATATCATGGGCTCATTTATTTCACTTATAAAGGACCTGGCCAAGGAAGCAATAGTGCCTGAAGTGGCCAAATTTCTGACGGATATGATAGAAAAATGGTGTGCCGACCAATTCATGACACGTGTCCCAAAACTAGTAAAACGAGCTGTATTCGACCTGTTGAGGTCTCTAATCGAGAAGGTGCTCATCTATGTACTGGAAAAGGAATATTCCTTTCCTTACAAGCTGCGGAAAATCTTCAGAAACATCTCATATTTCCTGAAGAAAATGATGTATGGACAAGCAGCACAGGTCGTTCAGATTTAACTTTCTATTCATACATCCAGCACGATATTCACACAATTGTCACGAAACCTTACCAGTTGATGAGTCCTGCACGTTTCCTTTAATTTCAGGAGGAAGAGGGTAATCCGGATGAATTTCCTGACCTACTCGGCTGCTGCGATTAAACAACCACCAGGAAATTTTGACGACACTGTTCTCCTGAGCTCCTCCCTTTCCTCCGGGAACAAAAACATTGAAACTACAAAAATAAAGTGTTATTTGGCTGGAGTGAGGTCCCATGTCTGTTTATGCGGTGGCTCGCTGCTCAGGATGGGGTGAGTCTCTGGGTTGTGCACTGAGGAGGGGAGGCTCTCAATCTGGAGAAAACCCATTGCAGGGGACACCTCCATGGGGACTGAGGGACTGAGGATGAGGAGCTAGACTGGGTCTAGGGAAGGAGGAGGTTTCAGAGGGTGAAATTCTGGCAGTAAATCCTGGGGGTGTTTGGGAACTTCCTCCTTCTCAAGGAGAAGTTTCAGGGAGGGATAAAGACAAACCCTGGGCTCCTTGAGGGGCCCTTACTAATTTGAGAGGACCTTATCCGGAAGGAGAGTGACAATGGCCTCCTTGAGGACTGAGGACCCTGAATAAATGAGGCCCAGTTCCAGTCCATGGG